>NC_050104.1:48778460-49403460 GCF_902167145.1 Zea mays | reverse complement strand
AGCGAATTGCTCGCCGGTAATCAGCTCGGCGTCACCATCCACATTGTCGTGTGGCCAGCGTCACGTGAACACCGATAGGAGGTAAGGAGACCTTCGTTGAGTCCGCCTAAGTCCCCTCTACGCGTAGGTCGAGCCGGGGTCGTGGTATGTTCACCGGGGGTCGCGATGGGAGGCTCGCCGGCATGGCTCCGCCATGGCCTGTGGTGGCGCTGCCTAGGGATGGCGAGGGTTGGAGGAGGGTGTGTCCACCATTCGATCATAATCAACGGTTGAGATGAGTGCTAGAGATAACGTTTCAACCATTAAATCTGGGGCGCTCGGTGGTGATCAGATGGTAAGGAATAGGTCAACTTGTGGATGTCCCTTGGGTCATTGATCTCTGATCCTAGCGTCTAGGGTGTGTGCCGATTCATAATAAACACAGATCTAATCCGCGCCATCACCTTTTAATCGAACGGCTCTGAGCGCACGATAACTCTTCGGCCTGTGAATCTTGCAAAAGAGTCACTAGTGACTATAAAAATAGAACCTGCCGTCCATGCAAGTGCTTGTTCTATTACAAACTAGTCCTAAACTTATGATTTTGACCCTGCGCTCTTGGAAATTATAATTCGAGGTCCAAACTGTTAGGGAAATTAATAAAGTGAGCACATAAAGTGATTTCTAGTACAAAAATAATTCTAAAAACTTGTTTAATTCATATTTAATTCATCTTAACTCCTTTTTATCCATTCCAGTTGCATTAAATTCATATTAATATTGTTTATCATTTGGTAACCTTGTTTTATCATAGAATATAGATTAAATTTATGCACTTAATTTATTCTATATTAAACACCTAAGTCTTTAGAAAATCATAACTCTTTAACTATAACTCCGATTTTAGTGGTTCTTGTACCTAGGATCTAGTTACGATGTGTAGAATTTTATTATGCAGTTTGTTCTTATGCTTGGTGTGATGTTAATTTTTCTTATACCATGTTTGTTTGTATTGCTCCGAATAGCAGGGAGGTTACAAGTCACTTGAAGACCAAGTGAGTACCTGTGAATCTCAAGTCTAAGGCAAGTTGTGCCCTTGATCACTTTTCTTTACCTAATAATGTTTCTGTTAATCACTGTGACATGTTCAGATTAATTTGATGGGACCTAATATGTTTTCCTAGCATTATTTATCCCTCACCTTGCAAACAGATGAATTATTGGGTAGATTTGCTATTGCTCTACCTAGTTTTGGAAAACTAATGTTTTATTATGATCATGTTCCAATTATGTTGTTGTTTAATTATTATTCATGATAAGATCATATTGTTAATTGGAACATGGAGAACCACTTGGGAAAACAGTGCTACCACAAGGGTGGAATGGGACGCCCTTGGCCAAGTAATTAGGAAAGCTAGGGAGAGATTACCTTACCCTGAAGGGGCAAGAGGAGAGGCGTCGCTGCTAAAGTATAGGGAGGTCCTCGGGTCGAACTGTTTGTAAAGCTTTTCGGACGAGGGATTCCTATGCTTCCTTCTTCCTGAATTCGTAGCGGGTTTATAAGTAGGGTGACAATAGGCTCTAAATTTTATACTATAAAAATTTAAGGGTTAGATCAAATTAGTATCGGGCTCTATTTCTATTCATTTTAACTAAAATTTATGTAGGGCCCTAAGAAATTGTGAAAAAACATTTGGTTCGTGATCCATTACTATATAGGGGCTAGGTTTGACAAATAGGAAGAGATGTGGTGGAAGAGGAGACGTAGAGCATGTTTGTTTTAGCTTTTGCTGACAAGTTTATCTGAGAATCTAGTTGTGGGGAGAATGGCTTGTTCGCCTGGCGCCGCGCTCGAATAAGCCAGGAGAATCTGAGTATTGTTGTGATTACGTGCGAAAGAAAATGAAAGAGTCTATAGGATTTAGGATCTATATGTTGATAATTTCTACCGTCGTGACGAATCGACCGATTCTTTGTTCAAGTTGATTTTAGACGTTCTTTACTAAAACGATTTTATAGAAGCGATCTTAAAAGCTGGACGTTTGGCGGTCGGTCTGAAAAACTGAATATTTAGCAGTTCGTAGCAGCTTGTGGTGGGCAAAAACTAAAAAAAGCTCAGAAGTCAGAAAAAAAGCTAAAACAAACCGGGTTGTAAAAACGGGTTTCAATGGCCCGTTTAATTTGAGGTGACGTGCATACACTGGTTGCCAACGGAGTTAAAGGATTTTTAAATCTGTGACCTAGTTAACCACCACTGCCCTTTTTGGTTTGGGTTCTCGGCAGTAACATCAAACGGCGCCGCATGTGTGGCGAACAAAAGCTGCGCCATACTTTCGAGGAGAAGACAAAGAGGAATGCTGCCCTCATGAGTGCGGCACGCCACGTATTGCCGTTGCTTTGGTCGCAAAGCAAACGCAGGCTAATCTTAGCTGTGGCGAGTCGTGGCAAGGTGTAGACATGAAACAAACACGCCAAAACAAATGTGAAGCTAGTTTTAATCTATACTTTAGAATAACAGGGATGTCAGTCACACCCATGGATTTCATACTCATTGGGTATGGGTCTAGGTGTCCAATTTCACCATAAGTATCTATCCTGATCCGTAAAATAATAAGTTGGGTTGTGTGTAACTTTTAAACCATAGGTGCTCAATGGGCCCTTTAATACTAACTTTAAGCCATTTTTCCGAAACTTTAGCTCGAAGAGATCTACAACTTTGTAGTACATCATTTTTTGTTTAAATATATATTCATGTTGAAATTATTGAACTCGAATGAAGATCCAGAAATGAAGATCAAGTTTATACGAAAATCATATAGCTCGAAGAGATCTACAATTTTGTAGGCAATATATTTTTGTTTAAATATATATATATTCATGTTGAAATTATTAAATAATGTCCAAAATTATATCAAAGTAAAACTTTCAAATGGCATAAGATAGTGTAATACAATACAAGATAGTCCATACACATGTGATATATAGGTCATTAATAAGTTATAGAGTATTGGAATTACACATGTGATCTATAGTATGGTACTTTGTTATACTTTTGGACATTATTTCAATAATTTCAACATGAATATATATTTAAACAAAAATACGACGTACTACAAAATTGTAGATCACTTCGAGCTATACGATTTTCGTATAAACTTCATCTTCATTCCTTGATCTTCATTCGAGTTTAAAAATTTCAACATAAATATATATATTTAAACAAAAATTTGATGTACTACAAAATTGTAGATCTTTTCGAGCTATATGTCGTATAAACTTATTCTTCGTCTGAGTTCATATGTAGAAGTTATGATTTTATTAAAAAATATTGTACAAGGAAAAGAAAACGAGTTCATATGTAGAAGTTATGATTTTATTAAAAAAATATTGTACAAGGAAAAGAAAACGAGTTCCCGAAACCTGGGTATCCATATCTCACCTGAATATCCGAGTATTTACTGGATAGTTTCTGCCCCAAATCCGACCTGAATACAAAGCTATACTATCACTCGTATCCGGCTCGAATGTAAAAGTATTTGAATCCATATCGAAAAACGGGTACTATCTATATTCAGTACCAATGAATATACCCGACCTATTTTCATCCCTACTCAATCCTACAATGGCTCTACAAAATTCCTATGCAGTGGCTCAACTGTTAGGAATTTTATGAGTTTTAATTCACAACAAGTTAAAATTCTTCATATTTTTTCTAATCTCATCCAATCTATATGAATTGGAAATAACCGGAAAAGAACAAGACCTTCATGTGTCTAAACTCCATTAGAAAATTTATTGCATTTCCAATACCTATGTTCCCAATTCCTATAGGGTTGCTTTATCATGTGTTTTTTCCTATTCCTTTGTTTTTTGGATATCATGTGTGTTCTAACGAGACCCTAAACCTATCAAATTGTGGACTCTTGTTGGAACTATAACTCCAATTCCATCTATAACAAAATCAAGCCCACATGTAAACAAAATTTCATCATTTTTTTTACAATTGTGGCCGGCTATTCATTAACAAGTGAAGTCGTGAAAAAGGTGAGTACTGACAAAAGTTTGTTTTACGAGAATGTTAAACGATAACTATGCGGTCATGAAGTGCGCAAAAAAAACATTGTAGGTTTGTGGCTGTGTATGGTCATTAAGGCTAATGTTGGTTCATTGTGTTTTTGCTTATGTTAAACTAAGGAATGCGAGGTAAACAGGATTGAAAAGATGAAACCAGCAAAAGAGAGAATGTAAGTACTACTAAAAAGGCCTATAATAAGCATCATTTTAAATAATACTCTCTCCGTCCCAAATTAAAATTTATTTTACTTAATTAATAGATTCATTTATATATATATATATATATTATTTTTATTTATTTGAATATAGACATAAAAATCAAACCAAGAATTAAAACGACTAATATTATGAGACTAGTATTTTATAACGGAGGGAGTTAATAGAATAGAAGTGAAAGGCAAATGTCATGACAACTTGACAAACATCGTTCCAAAGCAAAAGAGGACAAGAAGTCGACAGGATGGTCTCTAAACAGTTAACACTGGACCTAATGACCTTCCTTGGATTTTGTTGGACCAATAGACCACCCAAAAAATAGACATGCATCGTCGGTAGTACTCACTTTTCCATAGCCATAGATGGTAATGGTATACATCGATCTGGATTGTTTCCAAGTCGAAGTCGAACACCATGGCAACATGCATTATCACCAAATCACCACATGGCCTGGTGCCCTCGTCAAAGTGTAGCCTTCAACCAAAATGCAGGATTAAGGAGCTTCTCCGTCATGGATCGCGATCTCTTGGAGATTCTTGCCGTGATACAAATGCAGCTGCCAAGAGAAAGAGATCGGTATGCCATATCAAAACGGTGGCCTTATACCACCGCTCCAGGTGCCGAAGTTCTCTCCGGGCAACTCGTAGCCAGCCGCGTTCCCTCCAAGATCATACAGTGACATGCCATGACCAATGCCGCCGACATCGCCACCCGTCACTCCAGAAGACTGCGACGCCTCCTGTTGCTGTCCTTCGGCCGGCTCCACTGCTGCGCCTTGGGTTTCTGTGACAGCGGCAGCGGCTGCGGCTGCCGTGGCCGCCTCCTCCTCCTCTTCCTCCAGAGGCAGCCGCTCGTAGACGGCGTTGGCGAACGACGCGGCCATGAGGACTACGGGCCCGGCGGCGATGAGCTGGCCGGCCACGCTCCCGCCCATCACCTGCCCCTGCCCGCCAGCGACGTACACGCTGAGGTTGCTGGCCCCGGGGGGCGCGGGCGGCGGCAGCACCGTGCCCGTGAGCGACAGGATCTCGAACTGCCCGCGCAGGGTAGCGAGGAGGCTGCCCGGGGGATCGGCGCCGGGCTGGCGTAGCGCGAGGTTGGAGACGGCGCCGCCTCCGCTCAGCACGCATACGCCGCGGCAGCGGCGGCGCGCGTACTCGGAGACACACTCGACGATGTCGGCTCCGGCGGCGACCTCGAGCAGGTGGGAGTGGAGCGCGTTGGGGCTGTCCCGCGTTATGATGATAGGCGGCTTGGGCTTGTTCTTTGACCCCAGCGGCCGCCCGCGCGGCTTCCTCGTCGGCCCACCGGACCCCCCGCTGCCCTCCGAGGCGGGCTGATCCCCGCCCGGATCGACGTTCTCCGGCGACGGCGCGGAGCGCTCCATCTTGACGTGGGAGGACGGGGATAGCGGCGCCTGCTGGTGCTGCTGTAGCAGCTGCTGTTGCTGCGCACGGAGGAGTTCCAGGTAGTGCGACGCGGCCCCACCGCCGCCGCCGGGATCCATTCCGGCCATGACGCCCTCACCGCCGCGCTCCCACCACTTGCTTGCCGCCAGCTTCTTGATCTCGCTAGTTCGTCTTCGTCCCAAGGTATCTGCTTGAGCCAACTCCTTTTGTGGACTGTCTGCTTGAAGGATCCCCTCACCTGCGCCATAGATGCCGAGCAAAAATCAAACTCCAATCGACCAAACATTTGCATATTCCAAGTTGGTAGCGGTGACAAAGCAAATGACCGAATCTAGAGAGAGAGAGAGAGATAGAGCTACCCGTGGAGTGACCAGTACCTGCTGCAGCAGTAGTGTGGGGGCGATCTAGAGGTCAGAGCGCACGCGCGCATCATACATCCAGCAACCTTGCCTGTGCTCCAACTAAAATCTTGCCGGTGCGGCGTGTTGCGGCGCGGCGCGGCGCCGCCCAAGCAAAAAGCTCTTGGGGTCAGTCAAGGTTCTGGAGGAAGCAACTGGCGGCAGCAAGAAAGAGGCGGTAGGTGGGCTCTAGCCTCTCGGGGCCGGCGCGGGTGAATAGCGATAGCCGAGCTTTCTACCATGCTCTATTACTCTATTCGGCAGAGTTTTTTTACTGTGAAAAATAAAATTTAAGAACTAATTTGAAAACTTCATTTTTTTAAGAAATTTTACTTTCCTAAGAAAAAATAAACTAATTTTTTTAGAAAATAAAAATTCTTTATAAAAATGCGGTTCTCAAACTAACTCTAAATTTAGAATTCACTTCGTAAACAGTGTGACGATCGTGGGACCATAAAATACAGGATATGAGGCGCTCGATCAGCCCCTAAATTCGATCCTTCGAGTCTAGTTTAACTCTATTTTTCTAATAAATTCCTATTTTTTCAAAACAAAATAAACTATTTTCTCTTGAGTTCTTAGAAAAATAGGTTCTTAAACGGGTTTTCAAAAAATATTTTCTGATCTTTATAGCACTTTTTAAAAAATCATGTCCTCTATATTTTATTGTCTCGAACGATATTTTTTAAGTTTGATCCTATATATCTACAGTGTTAATATATTGTATAATCTGTATTGTTTTTTAACTATCGATTATTATATATTTTAATGCCACATGTCATGAAATTAAAGTGCTTGTTACAAACAAAATATTGATTTATACATAGATTACTCATCTTTGAAATGTAGCATAACAAATTACTAGAATAATTAAAATAAATATACTACAACACCTACAGAACCATACTACAACACCTACAGAACCTGGTGCATTCTGCATGTTCAATATTTAAAGTAAGTTGCATCATTAAAATAGAACACATAATGATCATTTGGAGGGCATCTATAGTTCTTATGACCGAATAAATATTTAGGAAATGTTTGGTTTAAGGAATCACTCCATCCAAAATGAGATGGTACATTAATGGGTCCATTCCTCAAATTTGGTGGGATGACCCTTGTTGGTCACTTATTCTCGAATGTTGTGAATCAAGAACAAGACAACACAATAGTTAAAGGTAAGAACCTTCGTCCTCCGAAGTATTATCTCCTCTTGGATTTCAGACGAAGGTCATGAAGGACATGCCTTCATGATTCATGAGAATAAGAAAATCTATTGGTTCTTACACATATGTATTTCATAATACACACATGAACATTATCAAAATTTGTAACTATATTTTCATTTTTGTGAATGATGAAGTTGCGTTATTCATGACCTTCGTCCAAGATTCATTATACCCGAAGGGAGGTAATGATTCGAAGGACAAAGGTCCTTAACGTTTAACAATCGTGTTGCCTTGTTTTATGGTTCGCAGTAATCAAAAACAAGTGATCAACATTGGCACCCACCTCCAATAAACTCACTTTCACGACCACGACAATGGCTTCACAAGGTCATCAAGCTACGTCATCTTCGGCCACGAAGCTAGTGCTCCCAATCACAGGTGGTTCAAGCTCCGAACCAGCCAATAAGAAGCAAAAGAAGGAAGCACAGAGAACAGTACAATATGTTGGAGTACAAGGACCCTTCATCAAGTCCAAATGGTCCCATGTGTCAATTACATTTTCTCAATAAGACCTTTAGCTTAAGGATTACCCTCACAATGATGTCATGGTCATTTCATGTGTCATTAAAGGGTTCTTGGTACACAATGTCCTTGTAGACACGGGTAGTGTAGCAGACATTATCTTTGCAAAAGCTTTCAGACAGATGCAAGAACAATATGACAAAATACATGATGCAACCCACCCCCTATGTGGCTTCGGAGGAAAACATATAATGGCACTTGGAAAAATAATAATGCCAATCACCTTCGGCTATGTGCACAACACCAAAATGGAGCAAGTTGTATTTGACATTGTAAACATGGATTATCCTTACAATGCAATCATTGGACGAGAGACATTTAATGCTTTCGAAGCAATACTTCATCTAGCATACTTCATCTAGCCAAGAGGCTGCTAGAAGGGCCGAAGGGAATTAGACGGATTCCAGGGCCATTCACAATATAGACGAATCCGAAGCTCACCAGCAGCATAAGTACATAAGAGATAAGGCTGCTTCGGTGGATCAACCAAAGTCTATGCTTTTGTGCGAAGACATAGTTTAATAGAAAGTGTTGTTTGGATCCCAATTGTGTGAGGAAGAAGAAAAGGCTTTTTAAAGTTCTTGTTCAATAACAAAGATGTCTTTGCTTGGTCAGCTAACGATCTTTGTGGTGTCAATAGAGATGTCATCGAGCACTCTCTCAATGTAGACCCAACCGTTAGACCGAGGAAGCAAAAGCTTCGGAAGATGTCAGATGACAAAGCCGAAGGTGCAAGAAACAAAGTTAAAAGACTCATCAGTGTTGGAGTGATCAGAGAGGTGACATACCCAAAATGGCTAGCCAACACTGTGATGGTAAAGAAGGCCAATGGAAAGTGGAGAATGTACATCGATTTCACAGATCTCAATAAGGCGTGTCCAAAGGATGAATTTCCCTTGTCAAGAATAAACTCCCTCATAGATGCGGCACCCACTTTGGAGCTTATGAGCCTGCTGGACTGTTACTCAGGTTATCATCAGATTTTGATGAAGAAAGAAGATAAGCCCAAAACAAGCTTCATAACCCCTAGTGGAACTTATTGCTATCTTCGGATGCCTAAGGGGCTCAAGAATGCTGGAGGAAGCTTCAGCAGGATGAATTCCAAAGTTCTCTGCACTCAAATTGGTTGGAATGTTTTGACATATGTTGATGATATCATAGTCAAAACTACGAAGCAAGAAAATCATATTGCTGATTTGCAAAAAAACATTTGCCAATTTTAGAAAAGGCTGACCTCAAGTTAAACCCAGAAAAATGTGTCTTCGGGGTAAAGAAATGAAAATTCCTTGGATGTGTAGTATCAACAAAGGGGATTGAAGCTAACCCAAACAAAATAGAAGCTATACTTCGGATAAAACCACCAAAGTCAAGAAAAGGTGCTCAGAGATTGATAGGAAGGATGGCATCATTGAATAGGTTTATTTCAAGATCAGCAGAAATGAATCTGCCATTCTTCGAAGTATTAAAGTCAGCTGAAGTCTTTCAATGGAGGTCGGTTCAGCAAAAGGCCTTTGAAGATTTGAAACAATATCTTATACAGTTAACAACTTTGACTCCACCTTCATCAGGAGCCCCATTGCTATTGTATGTAGTAGCTTCCCAGGCGGCAGTTAGTGTAGCTCTAGTGCAAGAAAAGCAAGATGAACAAACAACGAAACAAGTCCCAATTTACTTCGTCTCCTAAGTACTAAGTCCATCAAAAGATACTACACAGAGTTGGAGAAGGTACTCTATGCTGTACTGATGGCCTCCAGGAATCTTTGGCACTATTTCCAGTCCTACCACATCATAGTACCTTCGTCTCAACCTCTAAAGAATATCGCAAGGGACAGAGAAGCTATATGAAGGGTTGACAAGTGGGCTGCAGAGTTGAACGAGTTCACCATTGACTTTTTTCATAGATCTTCGATTCAATCTCAAGCACTAGCATACTTCATTGTCGATTAGACACATAGAACTTCGATTCAATCTCAACAGATATCGAAGCCTGGACAATATTATGTGATAGATCATGAGGAACCTTTGGCGCAGGTGCAGCTGCTATTCTAATTTCACAATCAAAAATCAAAACCTGCTATGCATCCAGATTGGATTTCAATTGCACAAACAACATTGCAGAATACAAAGTTGTCCTTTTGGGGCTTCGAAATCTTAGGGCCATGGGATAAGAAGGGCAATGCTTAAATCTAACTCTCAAATAATCACAGGCCAGATTGAAAAAAATAGTAAGGCAAGAGACCCGAAGTTTGAAAAATATCTTGACACGGTCCGAAGGATGGAAGCCTCCTTCGAAGGATTTTCAGTGAAAAACATCCCAAGAGGAGACAATGAACAGGCAGATTTACTAGCTAAATTAGCGGCACAGGGGCTCCCGCTTCCCCCCAGAAGTATTCTTTGAAACTCTCAAAGCACCTTCAGTCGAACTCATGGAAAGAGCGGTGCTTACAATTTCACATGTGCATAGCAAAGATTGGAGAATATAAATTGTATATTTCCTCCAGGGCAACTATCCTTCAGATGATGAAGTTTTCATAAAAAGGATGCATGCCAGAACAAGGCCATATGTGATTATAGAGGGGAATTGTTCAAACAAGGAGTTTGCTCCCCATTACTAAAATGCCTACCTAGAGCCGAAGGTCAAGAGGTGATGAAGGAAATACACTCAGGAATATGTGGAGCCCACATTGGGTCTAAGCCAATGTTTGGCAAAGTTTTTAGACAAGGATTTTATTGGCCGAAGGCTGCTTCCGATGCAGCGGATCTGGTACAAAAATGTGAAAATTGCCAGAAGTGTGCCAGAGATCAGAAACAACCTTCATCTTTAACACAACTGATTCAACCCACTGGCCATTGCAAAGATGGGGCCTAGACTTATTGGGCCCACTTCCACCAGCCTAAGGGAATTTGAGATATGTTGTGGTAGCAGCGGAATATTTTTAAAAATGGATCGAAGCTAAACCACTAGCTATAATAACTTTGGTCACATTCCAAAAGTTTTTCTGATAGAGCATCATTTGTCGCTTCGTTGTGCCGAAGGCTATCACAGTTGACAATGGAGCACAATTCGGCTCTGAAGCATTTAAAACCTTTTGTGATCAGATTGGAACAAAGATACACTTTGCATAAGTGAGACATCCAAAATCCAATGGTTTGGTAGAACGGGCAAACAGAATCATCATCACAGGGATAATGAAATCAATCTTTAATCTACCAAAGGGAAAGTGGCCAGACGAATTGGTGAAAGTAGTGTGGAATCATAACACTGTTGTCTCGAGGTCAATAGGGTTCACTCCATTTAAGCTTTTATTTGGATACGAAACAATAACACTGGAAGAAGCAAAAACAGGATCGATAAGGACTTTAGCTTCGGCAGAGGACGAAGACACTAGCAAAATATCAAAAGACACCATAGAAGGGGTCAGACTTCAAGCAATAGATCATATCAATAAATACCAAGCCGAACAGTAAAGTGGTGGGACAGGAAAGTGAGACTAAAGAATGTTAAGCCAGGACATTTGGTGCTTCGAAGAATAGCCAACCCCGAAACAGTAGGGAAGCTACAACTCAAGTGGGAGGGCCCCTTCTTAGTAGTATTCGTCAAGTCCTGGATCGTACAGGTTAAGAGATATGGATGGAAATTGTTGGTCACTTGTTCTCGAATGTTGTAGATCAAGAACTAGACAACACAATTGTTAATTATTATAGACCTTCGTCTTCTGAAGCATTATCTTCACATGGGAATAATGCTCATCACGCGAAGGTCAAGAAGAACTTACCTTCATCATTTAATATGTGAATGGAAATGTAAAAGGATGAAGGCAGTAACTGCATTTCATTAATTCATACATATTTGCATTTCATAAAACATGTATGAATACTAACAGTGTTAATTGAAAGTCGCCTAGAGGGGGGGTGAATAGGGCGAAACTGAAATTTACAAATATAAACACAACTACAAGCCGGGTTAGCGTTAGTAATAAAGAAACGAGTCCGCGTGAGAGAACGTAAAACAAATCCCAAACGAATAAGCAAGTGAGACACGGAGATTTGTTTTACCGAGGTTCGGTTCTTGCAAACCTACTCCCCGTTGAGGAGGCCACAAAGGCCGGGTCTCTTTCAACCCTTCCCTCTCTCAAACGGTCCCTCGAACCGAGTGAGCTTCTCTTCTCAAATCAAAGCCGGGAACAAAACTTCCCCGCAAGGGCCACCACACAATTGGTGCCTCTTGCCTTGATTACAATGGAGTTTTGATCACAAGAACAAGTGAGAAAGAAAAGAAGCAATCCAAGCGCAAGAGCTCAAATGAACACGGCAAATCACTCTCACTAGTCGCTAGGGCTTTGTGTGGAATTGGAGAGGATTTGATCTCTTTGGTGTGTCTAGAATTGAATGCTAGAGCTCTTGTAGTAGTTGGGAAGTGGAAAACTTGGATGCCATGAATGGTGGGTGGTTGGGGTATTTATAGCCCCAACCACCAAACTTGACCGTTGGCTGGGCTGTCTGTTCGATGGCGCACCGGACAGTCCGGTGCACACCGGACAGTCCGGTGCCCCCTGCCACGTCATCACTGCCGTTGGATTCTGACCGTTGGAGCTTCTGACTTGTGGGCCTGCCTGGGTGTCCGGTGCACACCGGACAGGTACTGTTTGCTGTCCGGTGTGCCAGCATGGGCGCGCATTGAATGCGCGGCAGAGAGCCGTTGGAGCGGAGGTAGCCGTTGCTCCGGAGTCGCACCGGACAGTCCGGTGCACACCGGACAGTCCGGTGCACACCGGACAGTCCGGTGAATTATAGTGGACGAGCCATTGGCTTTTCCCGAAGCTGGCGAGTTCCTGAGGCCGACCTCCCTTGGCGCACCGGACACTGTCCGGTGTACACCGGACAGTCCGGTGAATTATAGCCGAGTCGCCTCCAGAAATTCCCGAAGGTGGCGAGTTTGAGTCTGAGTCCCCCTGGTGCACCGGACATGTCCGGTGGCACACCGGACAGTCCGGTGCGCCACACCAGGGGTGCCTTCGGTTGCCCCTTTGCTCCTTTGTTGAATCCAAAGCTTGGTCTTTTTATTGGCTGAGTGTGAACCTTTTACACCTGTATCATCTATACACTTGGGCAAACAAGTTAGTCCAAAGATTTGTGTTGGGCAATTCAACCACCAAAATTATATAGGAACTAGGTGTAAGCCTAATTCCCTTTCAATCTCCCCCTTTTTGGTGATTGATGCCAACACAAACCAAAGCAAATATAGAAGTGCATAATTGAACTAGTTTGCATGATGTAAGTGTAAAGGTTGCTTGGATTTTAGCCAATATTATTACTTACAAGATATGCATGGATTGTTTCTTATTTATAACATTTTGGACCATGCTTGCACCACATGTTTTTTTTGCAAATAGTCAAAGGTAAATGAATAAGAGTTTGCAAAGCATTTTCAAGATTTGAAATTTTCTCCCCCTGTTTCAAATGCTTTTCCTTTGACTAAACAAAACTCCCCCTAAAGGAGATCCTCCTCTTAGTGTTCAAGAGGGTTTTGATATATCATTTTGAAATACTACTTTCTCCCTTTTTTGAACACAATAGGAAAATCAATTGATAAATATTCAACACTAAGTTTTTGAAATTGGTGGTGGTGGTGCGGTCCTTTTGCTTTGGGCTCTTTTCTCCCCCTTTTTGGCATGAATCGCCAAAAACGGAACCATTAGAGCCCTCGAAGTAGTTTCTTCCCCTCTGGTCATAAATAAATGAGTTAAGATTATACCAAAGACGAAGTCCTTTTGCTTTCTCCCCCAAGGATGGAGAGTGGTATGTAGCGACGGTGAAGGTTGAGTTACGGAGTGGAAGCCTTTTTGTCTTCGCCGAAGACTCTAATTCCCTTTCAATATACCTATGACTTGGTTTGAAATAGACTTGAAAACACATTAGTCATAGCATAGGAAGGGGATACGATCAAGGATATATAAATGAGCTATGTGTGCAATCTAACAAAAGAAATTGCGCGAATCAAGAATATTGAGCTCATGTCTAAGTTTGTTAAAAGATTGTTCATCAAGAGGCTTGGTAAAGATATCGGCTAATTGATCTTTAGTGTTAATGTAAGAAATCTCGATATCTCCCTTTTGTTGGTGATCCCTAAGAAAATGATACCGGATGGCTATGTGTTTAGTGCGGCTATGCTCGACGGGATTGTCGGCCATTTTGATTGCACTCTCATTGTCACATAGCAAAGGGACTTTGGTTAATTTGTAACCGTAGTCCCGCAGGGTTTGCCTCATCCAAAGCAATTGCGCGCAACAATGACCTGCGGCAATATACTCGGCTTCGGCGGTGGAAAGAGCGACCGAATTTTGCTTCTTTGAAGCCCAAGACACCAAGGATCTTCCCAAGAACTGGCAAGTCCCCGATGTGCTCTTCCTATTGATTTTGCATCCCGCCCAATCGGCATCCGAATAACCAATTAAATCAAATGTGGATCCCCTAGGATACCAAAGCCCAAACTTAGGAGTATAAGCCAAATATCTCAAGATTCGTTTCACGGCCGTAAGGTGAGCGTCCTTAGGGTCGGCTTGGAATCTTGCACACATGCATACGGAAAGCATAATATCCGGTCGAGATGCACATAAGTAGAGTAAAGAACCTATCATCGACCGATATACCTTTTGATCCACGGACTTACCTCCCGTGTCGAGGTCGAGATGCCCATTTGTTCCCATGGGTGTCTTGATGGGTTTGGCATCCTTCATCCCAAACTTGGTTAGAATGTCTTGAGTGTACTTTGTTTGGCTGATGAAGGTGCCCTCTTGGAGTTGCTTTACTTGGAATCCTAAGAAATACTTCAACTCCCCCATCATAGACATCTCGAATTTCTGTGTCATGATCCTACTAAACTCTTCACATGTAGACTCGTTAGTAGACCCAAATATGATATCATCAACATAAATTTGGCATACAAACAAATCATTGTCAAGAGTTTTAGTGAAGAGTGTAGGATCGGCCTTGCCGACTTTGAAGCCATTAGCAATAAGGAAATCTCTAAGGCATTCATACCATGCTCTTGGGGCTTGCTTGAGCCCATAAAGCGCCTTAGAGAGCCTATAGACATGGTTAGGGTACTCACTATCTTCAAAGCCGGGAGGTTGCTCAACATAGACCTCTTCCTTGATTGGTCCATTGAGGAAGGCACTTTTCACGTCCATTTGATAAAGCTTAAAGCCATGGTAAGTAGCATAGGCTAATAATATGCGAATTGACTCAAGCCTAGCTACGGGTGCATAGGTTTCACCGAAATCCAAACCTTCGACTTGGGAGTATCCCTTGGCCACAAGTCGTGCTTTGTTCCTTGTCACCACACCATGCTCATCTTGCTTGTTGCGGAAGACCCATTTGGTTCCTACAACATTTTGGTTAGGACGTGGAACCAAATGCCATACCTCATTTCTAGTGAAATTGTTGAGCTCCTCTTGCATTGCCACCACCCAATCCGAATCTTGGAGTGCTTCCTCTATCCTGCGTGGCTCAATAGAGGAAACAAACGAGTAATGTTCACAAAAATGTGCAACCCGAGATCTTGTAGTTACCCCCTTATGAATGTCGCCGAGGATGGTGTCGACGGGGTGATCTCGTTGGATTGCTTGGTGGACTCTTGGGTGAGGCGGCCTTTGCTCTTCATCCTCCTTATCTTCCTTATTTGCATCTCCCCCTTGATCATTGCCATCATCTTGAGGTGGCTCATTTGATTGATCTTCTTCTTCATCAACTTGAGCTTCATCCTCATTTTGAGTTGGTGAAGATGCTTGCATGGAGGAGGATGGTTGATCTTGTGTATTTGGAGACTCTTCGGATTCCTTAGGACACACATCCCCAATGGACATGTTCCTTAGCGCTATGCATGGAGCCTCTTCATCACCTATCTCATCAAGATCAACTTGCTCTACTTGAGAGCCGTTAGTTTCATCAAACACAACGTCACATGAGACTTCAACTAGTCCAGTGAACTTGTTAAAGACCCTATATGCCCTTGTGTTTGAGTCATAACCAAGTAAAAAGCCTTCTACAGTCTTAGGAGCAAATTTAGATTTTCTACCTCTTTTAACAAGAATAAAGCATTTGCTACCAAAGACTCTAAAATATGAGATGTTGGGCTTTTTACCGATTAGGAGTTCATATGATGTCTTCTTGAGGATTCGGTGTAGATATAATCGGTTGATGGCGTAGCAGGCGGTGTTGACTGCCTCGGCCCAAAACCGATCCGAAGTCTTATATTCATCAAGCATGGTCCTTGCCATGTCCAATAGAGTTCGATTCTTCCTCTCCACTACACCATTTTGTTGAGGTGTGTAGGGAGAAGAGAACTCATGCTTGATGCCCTCTTCCTCAAGAAAACCTTCGATTTGAGAGTTCTTGAACTCCGTCCCGTTGTCGCTTCTTATTTTCTTGATCCTTAAGCCGAACTCATTTTGAGCCCGTCTCAAGAATCCCTTTAAGGTCTCTTGGGTTTGAGATTTTTCCTGTAAAAAGAATACCCAAGTGAAGCGAGAATAATCATCCACAATAACTAGACAGTACTTACTCCCGCCGATGCTTATGTAAGCAATCGGGCCGAATAGATCCATGTGGAGTAGCTCAAGTGGCCTGTCGGTCGTCATGATGTTCTTGTGTGGATGTTGGGTTCCAACTTGCTTTCCCGCCTGGCATGCGCTACAAACCCTGTCTTTCTCAAAATGAACATTTGTTAATCCTAAAATGTGTTCTCCCTTTAGAAGCTTGTGAAGATTCTTCATCCCAACATGTGCTAGTCGGCGATGCCAGAGCCAGCCCATGTTAGTCTTAGCAATTAAGCAAGTGTCGAGTTCGGCTCTATCAAAATCTACCAAGTATAGCTGACCCTCTAACACTCCCTTAAATGCTATTGAATCATCACTTCTTCTAAAGACAGTGACACCTACATCAGTGAATAGACAGTTGTAGCCCATTTGACATAATTGAGATACAGAAAGCAAATTGTAATCTAATGAATCTACAAGAAAAACATTGGAAATAGAATGGTCGGGTGATATAGCAATTTTACCAAGACCTTTGACCAAACCTTGATTTCCATCCCCGAATGTGATAGCTCGTTGGGGATCTTGGTTTTTCTCGTAGGAGGAGAACATCCTTTTCTCCCCTGTCATGTGGTTTGTGCACCCGCTGTCGAGTATCCAACTTGAGCCCCCGGATGCATAAACCTACAAAACAATTTTAGTTCTTGACTTTAGGTACCCAAATGGTTTTGGGTCCTTTGGCATTAGACACAAGAACTTTGGGTACCCAAACACAAGTCTTGGAGCCCTTGTGCTTGCCCCCAACATATTTGGCAACTATTTTGCCGGATTTGTTAGTCAACACATAAGATGCATCAAAAGTTTTAAATGAAATGTTATGATCATTTGATGCACTAGGAGTTTTCTTAGGCAACTTAGCACGGGTTGGTTGCCTAGAACTAGATGTCTCACCCTTATACATGAAAGCATGATTAGGGCCAGAGTGAGACTTCCTAGAATGAATTCTCCTAATTTTTCTCTCGGGATAACCGACAGGGTATAAAATGTAACCCTCGTTATCCTGAGGCATGGGAGCCTTGCCCTTAACAAAGTTGGACAATCTCTTAGGAGGGGCACTAGTTTTGACATTGTCTCCCCTTTGGAAGCCAATGCCATCCTTAATGCCCGGGCGTCTCCCATTATAAAGCATGCTACGAGCAAATTTAAATTTTTCATTTTCCAAGTTGTGCTCGGCAATTTTAGCATCTAGTTTTGCTATATGATCATTTTGTTGTTTAATTAAAGCCATATGATCATGAATAGCATCAATATCAATATTTCTACATCTAGTACAAATAGTGACATGCTCAATGGTAGATGTAGATGGTTTGCAAGAATTAAGTTCTACAATCTTAGCACGAAGTATATCATTCTTATCTCTAAGATCGGCAATTGTAACTTTGCAAACATCAAAATCTTTAGCCTTAGCAATCAAATTTTCATTCTCTAATCTAAGGCTAGTAAGAGAAATGTTTAATTCTTCAATCCTAGCAAGCAAATCATCATTATTATCTCTAGGATTGGGAATTGAAACATTACAAACATGAGAATCAACCTTAGCATTTAAACTAGCATTTTCATTTCTAAGGTTGTCAATCATCTCACGGCAAGTGCTTAGCTCACCAGACAATTTTTCACATTTTTCAACTTGTAGAGCGTAAGCATTTTTAACCTTAACATGTTTTTTATTTTCCTTGATTAGGAAATCCTCTTGGGAGTCCAAGAGATCATCCTTCTCATGGATGGCACTTATTAGTTCATTTAATTTCTCCTTTTGTTCCATGTTAAGGTTGGCAAAAAGAGTACGCAAATTATCTTCCTCACCACTAGCATTATCATCACTAGAAGACTCATATTTAGTGGAGGAGTTGGATTTGACCTTCTTCTTTTTGCCGTCCTTTGCCATGAGGCACTTGTGGCCGACGTTGGGGAAGAGGAGTCCCTTGGTGACGGCGATGTTGGCGGCGTCCTCATCGTCGGAGGAGTCGCTTGAGCTTTCGTCGGAGTCCCATTCCCGACAAACATGGGCATCACCGCCCTTCTTCTTGTAGTACCTCTTCTTCTCCTTTCGCCTCCCCTTCTTGTCGTCGCCTCGGTCACTGTCACTAGATATAGGACATTTAGCAATAAAATGACCGGGCTTACCACACTTGTAGCAAACCTTCTTGGAGCGTGACTTGTAATCCTTCCCCCTCCTTTGCTTGAGGATTTGGCGGAAGCTCTTGATGACGAGCGCCATTTCCTCATTGTCGAGCTTGGAGGCGTCTATTGGTTGTCGACTTGGTGTAGACTCCTCCTTCTTTTCTTCCGTCGCCTTGAATGCGACGGATTGAGCCTCGGATGTAGATGGATCATCAAGCTCGTTGATCTTCCTCGAGCCTTCGATCATGCACTCAAAACTTACAAAATGCCCGATTACTTCCTCGGGGGTCATTTTAGTATATCTACGATTACCACGAATTAATTGAACTTGAGTAGGGTTAAGGAAAATAAGAGATCTTAGAATAACCTTAACCACTTCGTGGTCATCCCACTTTACGCTCCCGAGGTTGCGCACTTGGTTCACCAAGGTCTTGAGCCGGTTGTACATGTGTTGCGGCTCTTCCCCTTTGCGAAGCCGGAACCGACCGAGCTCTCCCTCGATCGTTTCCCGCTTGGTGATCTTGGTGAGCTCATCTCCTTCGTGCGCGGTTTTGAGCACATCCCAAACCTCCTTGGCGCTCTTCAACCCTTGTACTTTGTTATACTCCTCTCTACTTAGAGAGGCGAGGAGTATTGTTGTTGCTTGAGAGTTGAAGTGCTCGATTTGGGCCACCTCATCCTCATCATAGTTCTCATCCCCTACCGACGGTACCTGTGCACCAAACTCAACAACATCCCATATACTTTTGTGGAGCGAGGTTAGATGAAATCGCATTAAATCGCTCCACCTAGCGTAATCTTCACCATCAAAAGTTAGTGGTTTGCCTAATGGGACGGAAAGTAAAGGTGTATGTTTGGAAGTGCGAGGGTATCGTAGGGGGATCTTACTATACTTCTTGCGCTCTTGGCGCTTAGAAGTGACGGAGGGCGCATCGGAGTCGGAGGTCGATGTTGATGAAGTGTCGGTCTCGTAGTAGACCACTTTCCTCATCCTCTTGTGCTTGTCGCCTTTCCGATGCGTCTTGTAGGAAGAAGATTTTTCCTTCTTCTCTTTGTGGTGAGAAGAGGAAGACCTTTTCTCCTTCCGTTTGGAGGAGTCCTTCTTCTTCTCCTTCCTCTTGGTGCGGGACTCTTCCGTTGAAGTGCTCCCGTGGCTTGTAGTGGGCTTTTCGCCGGTCTCCATCTCCTTCTTGGCGTGATCTCCCGACATCACTTCGAGCGGTTAGGCTCTAATGAAGCACCGGGCTCTGATACCAATTGAAAGTCGCCTAGAGGGGGGGGGGTGAATAGGGCGAAACTGAAATTTACAAATATAAACACAACTACAAGCCGGGTTAGCGTTAGTAATAAAGAAACGAGTCCGCGTGAGAGAACGCAAAACAAATCCCAAACGAATAAGCAAGTGAGACACGGAGATTTGTTTTACCGAGGTTCGGTTCTTGCAAACCTACTCCCCGTTGAGGAGGCCACAAAGGCCGGGTCTCTTTCAACCCTTCCCTCTCTCAAACGGTCCCTCGGACCGAGTGAGCTTCTCTTCTCAAATCAAAGCCGGGAACAAAACTTCCCCGCAAGGGCCACCACACAATTGGTGCCTCTTGCCTTGATTACAATGGAGTTTTGATCACAAGAACAAGTGAGAAAGAAAAGAAGCAATCCAAGCGCAAGAGCTCAAATGAACACGGCAAATCACTCTCACTAGTCGCTAGGGCTTTGTGTGGAATTGGAGAGGATTTGATCTCTTTGGTGTGTCTAGAATTGAATGCTAGAGCTCTTGTAGTAGTTGGGAAGTGGAAAACTTGGATGCCATGAATGGTGGGGTGGTTGGGGTATTTATAGCCCCAACCACCAAACTTGACCGTTGGCTGGGCTGTCTGTTCGATGGCGCACCGGACAGTCCGGTGCACACCGGACAGTCCGGTGCCCCCTGCCACGTCATCACTGCCGTTGGATTCTGACCGTTGGAGCTTCTGACTTGTGGGCCCGCCTGGGTGTCCGGTGCACACCGGACAGGTACTGTTTGCTGTCCGGTGTGCCAGCATGGGCGCGCCTGTCATCTGCGCGCGCAGGGCGCGCATTGAATGCGCGGCAGAGAGCCGTTGGAGCGGAGGTAGCCGTTGCTCCGGAGTCGCACCGGACAGTCCGGTGCACACCGGACAGTCCGGTGAATTATAGTGGACGAGCCATTGGCTTTTCCCGAAGCTGGCGAGTTCCTGAGGCCGACCTCCCTTGGCGCACCGGACACTGTCCGGTGTACACCGGACAGTCCGGTGAATTATAGCCGAGTCGCCTCCGGAAATTCCCGAAGGTGGCGAGTTTGAGTCTGAGTCCCCCTGGTGCACCGGACATGTCCGGTGGCACACCGGACAGTCCGGTGCGCCACACCAGGGGTGCCTTCGGTTGCCCCTTTGCTCCTTTGTTGAATCCAAAGCTTGGTCTTTTTATTGGCTGAGTGTGAACCTTTTACACCTGTATCATCTATACACTTGGGCAAACAAGTTAGTCCAAAGATTTGTGTTGGGCAATTCAACCACCAAAATTATATAGGAACTAGGTGTAAGCCTAATTCCCTTTCATTAATATTACATTTATACCTTCGGCTTTCTCGAAGGTGTAGACGCGAGAGAGTGATTACAATTCAGCGTGAATAGTACGATGTTGCTGTTCATCTATTTATAGGCACGGGACACAGCCCGAGAAAAATTACATCCATGCCCTTGAACATTTGTTTATAAACAACTTAAACTAACAAGGTCTATCTAGTCTTTTCCTTCTTTGCTTGATCTGAGCCGAAGCTATCGGTAGCTTCGGCGTTCTGCATTGTTGCTCCTTCTCGAGGTCTTCGTCTTGAGAACCTTCGACAGAAGGAGGGCGAACTTCTTGTGGCACTTTGCCGAAGGTGTTTATGTCTTGAGGACCTCCGGCGGAGAAGAAGACCTCCAACAGTAGCCCCTTCGCGGTGCTAGATTGTTTTTCGTAACGAGCTCGGTCCGTGAAAAACACAACAGCTTCGGAATACCGAAGGTCCAAAAACACCTTCCCTGAGCTTGTTATTAAAAAACGATTAAAATATTCCGGACGCTGGTCGGTCCACCATTCAGCCAGTGTACACGTTCTGGTGGTTCGCCTTCTTCACCTGCAGCACTATATAAACAGACAGGTTGGTGAAAAGTTATCACATCATTCATTGCCATCGCACTGTTGCGCTGTTGAAAATTTTAATCGAAGCCGAAGCTTTCTACATTACGCTTTCGAACAAGTGCTTTGTCGCTCGAGATCAGCTTCGTCTTAAGGAGACTGAATATTGAAATGGCCAGAGTAAGATCAAGATCCATTGTAGGGTGTCCCATGAGGGAGACAAAACTGAAGTAACTGGAACAACACCGATATCAGAGGTGATGAGACGATCAGGTTTGGTTGTACCGGAAGAAGCTACTGCTGAAGGTGCTACTGCCGAAACTGAATAGACTGTGGTCGAAGACGGAAGTGACAGTGAAGGTGAGGAAGACAACAATATTCTGAGCCCGACGGAGCCTAAGCTTGGATTGTGTGTTTGCACGGTGTACCAAAGAAGATCATTTATGATAGAGGCTCACGGTTTACCTCCAGATTTTGGAAAAGCTTTCATGAGAATATGGATACAAAGTTGAGCTTCAGTCCGGCCTGTCATCCTCAAACTGATGGTCAGACTAAAAGGACTAATCAAGTACTGGAAGATATGTTGAGAGCTTGTGCCCTTTAGCATAAAGGCAGTTGGGACAAGAGTCTACCATATGTCGAGTTCTCTTATAATAATAATAATAATCAGGCCAGTCTGAAGATGTCACCATTTGAAGCTTTATATGGCAGAAAGTGCATGACTCCTCTATATTGGGATCAGACTAGAGAAGGACAGTTCTTTGGGCCTGAACTTATTCAAGAGGCAGAAGAACAAGTCCGTATAATCCGGGAGAACTTGAGGGTAGCACAGACCAGTCAAAATAGCTATGATGATAATCAAAGAAGACCACTGGAGTTTGAGGAGGGTGATAATGTGTACCTCAAGGTGTCACCACTTCGTGGAATGAGGAGGTTCAAAGTTAAGGGCAAGTTATCCCCTCGCTTTATTGGACCCTTCAGAATCTTTAGGTGCGTTGGGGAGATGGCCTACCAGCTCGAGCTACCTGATCATCTATCTGATGTGCATGATGTATTCCACGTGTCTCAACTCAAGAAGTGTCTCTGTGTCCCTGAGGAACAGCTACCAAAGGAGGAACTTAGTGTTCAGGGTGATTTGACTTACACGGAGTATCCTATCAAGATTCTTGATACTTTGACTCGAGTTACAAGAAATAAGGTGATAAAGATGTGCAAAGTGCAATGGAGTCACCATGGAGAAGATGAAGCTACTTGGGAGAGAGAAGAAGAGCTTCGAATAGAATTTCCCCATCTTTTTCCTAGTCCTTCCTAAATCTCGAGGACGAGATTCTTGTTAAGGGGGTAGGATTTGTAATACCCAAAAGTGTAAAATAAAAATATAGTTGATTTACATATATGTTTTTGCCTCCATTAATTATAACATGTGAACAATCACATCAAAAGTTATTAATTAACTAATGACTCATAAAATAATATGTGGATCATGCTGAGGTTTATTTATGTGTACATTTGGTAATAATATGAAAATAATGTTAATAGAAAACATATTAGTAGCCAATTAGGAATTAAAGATCTAATTGAAATTTTAGAATTTGAGAAAAGAAAAATATTATACAGCTAGATAAAACAATATATGAATAAATATATTCCTGCCCTAGGTTTTGAAATTTTACATTTAGTTCTAAGAGTGAAACTCAACCGAATTTGAATTTAGAATTTAAATCCAAAAGAAAGTAAGAAAAATAAAAAAAGGAATGAAAAACCTAACTGGGCCCTGACCTCAGTTCGGCCCACCTTCCCTTTATACCCGTGCGGCCCAACCCCACCCTCGCGCGCGCCACTGGTGTTGACGTGTAGGGTCCACCAGACAGCCACTATCTTACCCTCGCATGCACTCCTTTTGCTGGGTTGTGGGGCCCCGTGCGAGACCCGCACCGCGCGTAACGGAGCCGCACGCGCCGCGTCGATCTCGCCGGGGATCTCGGGAGAATTGCGCCATGCGATGGCTTCGTCCACGCGTATAAGGAGACCACCCGGCCATAGTGTCCCGCGACGACCAAACCCTAGCCGCTAACCCGAATTTAGCCGCCATCGGATTTTGCGTCGGGGAAAAGAGTGTCGCTCCGCCATCCTTGGTTTGGGCGGAGTCTTGGCGTCGGCGTCGGGCTCAAGGTCTTCGCCACGGGTTTGCGCACGCGGTGGTAGCAACCAGTGGGTCTGGGGGTCATCGGATCGGTGGCAATTCGTCACCGTTGTTCTCTCTCGGCCATAAATTCACGCGGAACGTGGACAGCCGCAACCGTCGCCTAATCACCAGTGAGTGAGCTTCCAACCATCTCGCTTTCGTCTTGCGAACGTGTAGAACCTCGTAATTTCAGTATAACATAGTATCGAGCTCGATTGGCATCGCCGGCGACATCGGTCCTGCGTTGGCGTGGTGTGCCGTCGAGGGAGGGGAAGAGCGGGGCATTGGAGAAGAAGGTGTCTGTGCCGTTTGATCAGAGTCGGACGACGTAGATTATACCAGGGGATAACTTTTGTATTTTAAATCAGAACCATTGATCCGTCATCCGACCGTCGTGGGCATGTACCGGTTCGGTCGTTGGTGCGTCCAATCCGTTTCGTTCACTTTAGATCTGGCGTCCGAAATGTTTGGGAGGATTGAATCTAATCTGTAGCGTAGAGTTTAGATCGGATGGCTAAGGTTCTCGCGTACCCTTTCGACTAGTAGTTTTACAGAAGGGACCCCCCTCCTTTAATCAAATCAACCAGCAGTCCACTGCGGGGATAGATCTGAGTCTAGGGAATTTTGCGTTGAGACCCCTGCTGTACTCTAGAATCATGCGCGTAGTCCAGACAGTAGTAAAACCTGAGAAATTCATTTTTAAAATGGTTTTTAATATAAAAATAATTACTAGAACTTGTGTAAATCCTAGAAAATTCATATTAAGTCTAAATTGATCCATTCCAGTTCCTGTAATTTTGTAATAATATTATTCATCACATAGTGTCTCTATTTTGACATGAAAATAGTATTAAAATTGAACTCTTAATTAATCTTATATCAAATACATAAAACCTTCGGAAATTCATAACTTAAAATCCATAACTGGTACAACCTCTCCAGAGTGTAAAACTGGTATACTAGCCATGCTCGCGGTCATGAGCAGCTCAGGACTCTCGCATGATTAAATTATGGAACTAAATTCAATTTGTCATTTGCATTGCATGAGATTTATTATTAATTTTGTTCTATTATTTTGGTTTGGTATTTACTTACATCTAGTAATTGCTAATAAAATTTGACCAACTTATTAAAAGCAATGCTTAGCTTTAACCCCTATTGTTGATCAGCCTTACACATCACATGAACTCCCACCTTTGGTGAGTTCATGCACATTATTCCCCAAGACTTGTTGAGCTATGATCTTTTGTGAGCTCACCCTTGCGATATATAACCCCCTCCCCCACAGGAGAAGAACAGGTCGTCCAGGAGGAGCCGTATAACGAGGAGTACAAATTGATCTAGGTGGCGTCTCTCAGTCAGCTTTATGGCACCATGGATGGACTCTTAGTTCATTTATATTTATCATTTATTTTTGTAAGACTTCCACTATGTAATAATCACTTTCATGATATTGTGATATTTATCTCTATACACTCTGTTATTATATGTGTTGTTCTTCCTTGGCGCACATATGAGACACACCCGGCTTTGTCCCTTAAATCCGGGTGTGACACCTGCAACCAGTCGACCAAGGGTAGCATGGTCGGTGGCAGGCAAGAAAGGTGGTCGCACACCTCACTTGTGGCTAGGAAGAGCTCCTGTAGCTCAGCGCCACACTCCTTTAGGGAAGTCTCCGCCTGGACCTGCGCAACTATGGCGCCATCGCAGATGAGCGAGAGCTTACACACCTAGACCTCCGCCACCTTCCTCGCCTCATTAGTTGCCTTCATGGCATCGTGGGCCTCGGAGAATTCTTCTGAAGATTTGCGAAGGAGAAACCATGAGTCACCCTAAGCGCCAAAGACTAACAAGAGCACACAGTTGTGAAAAGCTTACCTCTGGCTGTCCTAAGCTCCTACAAGAGGTCAGAGTTTGCCTCCTCCAAGTGAGTGTTCGCCGCTCACAAGGTTGACTCAGCTTCCTCGGCATATAGTTTCGCCTCGTGCTGGTCCCCTTAGAGCTGGGATCTCTCCCCTTGGAGACGCTTCACATCACTCTGTGCCTCGTCATGCCCGGTGCAAAGGTGTGTCGCCTCACTTCAGAGGCGATCGACTTCCACCCAGAGCGAGGAGAGCTCACGCTCCTTCTCCGCTAATCGAGTGACCTCCACCCGCAGCCCCTCCACCTCTCATTGCGTAGCCTGCAACGCCCTCTAGGACGACGACCTTGTAAAGAGATGCTACATAAGGCAGTCAAGTGGTTAGCTTTGCCTTCACAAGAAAATGGTGAGCGAGGGGAGATGTCAAGAAAATGATGCTCACCTGGCCATGGGGGATTAAGTCACGCATCATTGACAAGCAGGCAATCAAAACTGCCTCCTCAAAAATATGAAGGATGCGCTCCACGGTCTCTACGCTCCTGTCGGCCCAGTCGGAGGCCTTCTCGATGAGGTGCCACTCCTCCGCTTCCATCTCCGCCCCCTCCGAGCCCTCAAGGATGAAAGGGGAAGGCCCCCCGAGGTCCCTTCCGGGAGTGGGCAACGCAGGTAGCATGACCCTAGGAGAGCAGGAGGTAGCGACGACTGGCAGTGGTGGATCATGGAGTTTAGCGACCACTGCGGGTAGCGTCGTTGCTCCGGACGAGCCAACCACCACGATGCTTGAATGCGAGAGGACTGAGGGAAGCAGCAACAAGGAAGCAGTCGTCGTGTCCGCCGCAGGGATCTCACCCACCGCAACATCTGCGATCGCTGCGGCCACTCCTTGGCTAGGCGCAGAAACATGTGGCTGAGGAAGAAGCACGTCGGAAATGGATGGACTCGGCACCTTGAGCGACCAAGGAGGACGACATTCCCACGCCGGGAGAGGCGAATGCCACGTCCACAAGCGGCACAACCAAAGAAGCCGGGAAGGCTGCTCCAGCTAGTGTTCGAGGCACAAGAGCTAGGGAGGTCGAGGCTCCCCCATTCGTCGCGAGGATCGCGCCTTTCACCATCTTGCCCGGCATGTACGCACGGTAGGATCGAACAAATCAAAACCCCCAAACAAAAATAGGGAAGAATTGGACACATAAGTGGCGACATACCGGGAAGAGCATGGCTGGGTAACCGCCCTCCTCCGTGGCTACGAGCTCACTATTGCCGGTGCAGGAAGAGCCGAAGGAGGCACGACCACCGACCAGACCTCCTCGCAGCATGCCACCCGATCAGCTGGCGCCAGGGGTGACAATGTCACCTCAGCACCTCTTACCAATGTGGCAGGAGTCAAAGCCGACCCAGCGGCCTCCATACTCCATTCGCAGCGGCCCGCCGAAATGGCGAGTGTAGCAACTTCCGTAGTTGTCCCTTCCCTCTAGGGCAGGACGCTAGAACTAGCCTCAACATCGTCAGGGGGGTGGCCCACCCGCCGATGTTGGGAGTACCGCCCTGCTGGAGGTCATATCCTCTATATCTATGGACGGGGAGCGCGAGCAGTCAATGCCCCAGCAAGACAAGGAGCACCATAGCAAGCACCAGGAGTCCGTGGTCAGGCCTACAACCATGGAAAGGTGAATCACCTGGAGGGCGAAGTAATCTAGGATGCTCAGGACGTGGCAGTAGGTATGTTTCCAGTCGAATCCTACCCAGCAAAAGTACTATTTGATACTGGTGCCACACATTCTTTTGTTTCTACATCCTGGGTAGAATCACATAACATCCCCATAGAACCAATGATCCCACCTTTAAGAGTTAATTCAGTTGGGGGAAAAGTTCAGTCCAATAGGATTTGTCCAAATCTAAGGACTGAAATAAGGGGGATAGACTTCCCCGCTAGCCTAGTAGTAATGGGAAATCAAGGGTTAGATGTCATCCTAGGGATGAATTGGCTACACAGAAATCAAGCCACTGTCAGTTGTGACAAGAGAACAGTTAAGTTGGTGACCCCATCCGGAAAGGAAGTAGTAACCAAGTTGTACTTACCTGAACTAGAGGAAGGAGCCTGTAACCATTTATCAGTAGATGACAAGGAATCCAATCCGATTGAGGCAATTAGGATTGTGTCAGAATTCCCCGATGTATTCCGTGAAGAGTTACCAGGCATGCCACCTGAAAGGAAAGTTGAGTTTGCCATAGAGCTTATCCCAGGCACTGCCCCTATTTCCAAGAGAGCTTATCGAGTGTCCGGACCAGAGTTGGTGGAACTCAAGAAGCAAATCGATGAGTTGTTGGAGAAAGGCTACATCAGACCAAGTACCTCACCTTGGGCAGCCCCAGTATTGTTTGTGGAGAAGAAGGATGGCACGAAGAGGATGTGCATGGATTACAGAGCCCTGAATGAAGTCACTGTCAAGAACAAGTACCCCTGCCTCGAATTGAAGACTTATTTGATCAGTTGAGAGGAGCCAGTGTGTTCTCAAAGATAGATCTGAGGTCAGGTTACCATCAGCTCAGAATTCGACCCTCAGACATATCGAAGACAACATTAATCATCAAGTATGGACTATATGAGTTCATGGTTATGTCATTCGGATTGATGAATGCGTCAGCTTACTTCATGTACCTGATGAATAGCGTGTTCATGGACTACCTCGACAAGTTCGTAGTGGTGTTCATTGATGATATTCTCGTATATTCCTAGAATGAGCAAGAGCATGAAGAACATTTGAGGAAAGTACTTCAGAGGCTACGAGATTGCCAGTTGTATGCCAAGCTTAGCAAGTGCGAGTTCTGGATCAGCGAAGTTCTATTCTTGGGTCATATTATAAACCGAGATGGACTAGCTGTGGATCCAAAGAAGGTAGCAGCGCTTTTGGACTGGAAAGCACCAAAAGGTGTCCGAGGAATCAAGAGTTTCATTGGAATGGCCGGTTATTATCGGCGCTTCATTGAAGGTTTCTCCAAGATTGCCAGACCAATGACAACCTTGCTAGCAAAGTAGGTTGAGTTCAAGTGGACCCCAGCGTGCCAAGAATCATTTGAAACATTGAAGCAGAAGTTGACAACAGCACCGGTGTTGGTTCTACCAGATGTTCACAAACCATTCTCAGTATACTGTGATGCTTCGTATACCGGACTGGGATGTGTGTTAATGCAGGAAGGGAAAGTAGTGGCATACTCGTCCCGACAATTGAAAGTTCACGAGAAGAATTACCCCACTCACGATTTGGAGCTAGCAGCAGTGGTTCATGCATTGAAGACCTAGTAACATTATCTTTATGGGCAAAAGTGTGATATCTACATGGACCACAAGAGCCTCAAGTACATCTTCACTCAGTCAGAATTAAACATGAGGCAGCGAAGATGGCTAGAATTGATCAAAGACTATGAGCTAGAGATTCATTATCATCCAGGCAAAGCAAAAGTGGTTGCAGATGCTCTTAGCAGGCAGAGTCAAGTCAATATGTTGGCCGCTCACCCGATGTCGTTTGAGCTAGCAAAGGAAATCGACAGGCTAAGTCTCGGATTTTTGAACAACACTCAAGGAGTGGCAATTGAGCTAGAGCCCACTCTGGAGCAAGACATCAGGAAAGGTCAGAAGTATGATGAGAAGATCAACGAGATCCGACAGCTAATCATAGATGGGAAAGGTCCAGATTTCCGTGAAGATGCAGAAGGAGTGATATGGTTCAAGGATAGGTTGTGTGTTCCCGACATCACCTCGATTCGGGAACTGATTCTCAAGGAAGCTCATGAGACAGCGTATTCTATACACCCTGGTAGCGAGAAAATGTACCAAGACTTGAAGAAGAGATTCTGGTGGTATGGTATGAAAAGAGAGATAGCAGAGTATGTGGCTAGATGCGACAGTTGTCAGAGGATCAAGGCAGAACATCAGAGACCCACAGGATTGTTGCAGCCATTGCAGATTCCGCAGTGGAAATGGGATGAGATTGGGATGGACTTTATAGTTGGTCTGCCCCGCACTCGAGCTGGTTATGACTCCATCTGGGTAGTAGTGGACCGTTTGACAAAGACGACCCATTTCATACCAGTCAAGACCACCTATAACAGCGCAGTGTTGGCAGAGTTATACATGTCTCGGATTGTGTGCTTGCATGGTATTCCAAAGAAGATAGTATCGGATAGAGGCACCCAGTTTACTTCTCATTTTTGGCAGCAGCTACATGAAGCTTTGGGTACACACTTGAAATTCAGTTTAGCTTATCACCCGCGGACAGATGGTCAGACTGAGATAACCAACCAGATTCTTGAGGATATGTTGAGAGCTTGTGCTTTGCAAGACCAGTTAGGTTAGGACAAGAGGCTACCGTATGTAGAATTCTCCTACAACAACATCTATCAGGCCAGTATGAAGATGTCACCATTAGAAGCGCTTTATGGGAGGAATTGCAGAACTCCATTGCATTGGGACCAACTCGGTGAAAGACAGGTATTCGGTCCAGAGATTTTGCTTGAAGCCAAAGAGAATATCAGGATGGTTCGGGAAAATGTGAAGGCAGCACAGTCTAGACAACGAAGCTATGCTGACGCCAGAAGAAGAGAACTCAGTTTCGAAGTGGGAGACTATGTTTACTTAAAAGTGTCACCCATCAGAGGAACCAAAAGGTTTGGAGTCAAGGGCAAGCTAGCCCCTCGCTATATCGAGCCGTATCAGATTCTGGCAAGACGTGGAGAATTGGCTTATCAACTCAGCTTGCTAGAGAATCTATCCACAGTGCATGATGTGTTTCACGTGTCTCAGTTGAAGAAATGCTTGAGAGTGCCAGAAGAGCAGTTGCCAGTGGAAGATCTTGAAGTTCAAGAAGATCTGACCTATATTGAGAAGTCAACGCAAATTCTGGAGACAGCAGATCGGGTCACCCGGAGGAACACCATCAGGATGTGCAAAGTCAAATGGGGCCATCACTCAGAAGAAGAAGCAACCTGGGAAAGAGAAGATGATCTGAGAGCCAAGTACCCTGAACTCTTTGCTAGCCAGCCTTGAATCTCGAGGGCGAGATTCTTTTAAGGGGGATAGGTCTGTAACACCCTGAATTTAGGGGTATAAAATTTCTTTCTTATGATCATCCAAATTCAGGTGTTACTCTTCTCTATCTCACTCTAGTTTCTCTCTCTAGTTTTCTCTCTCTTTTTCTCTTTTAATTAGAATTAGTTGTATTAGTGAGGGATTATTTATTTTATTTTGCCCAAAACATATGAGTCATGGAATGTTGCATCATGTTGAACCCCAAATATTCTTTGAATTGTTGCACATGGTTGATTTGGTTTGAATTTGAAACTTGATTTGAATTTGAATTGAAAACCCTAGAGAAAATAAATAGAAAAGGTAGTAGAAATTCTAGGAAAATAGAAAAGGCCATTTCAGCCCAAGCTAGCCCATTTAGCCCAGCCCCCGCGCGCGCCTGCGCCCGCGCGCCCCCTGCGTCTAACAGGCGGGTCCCGCCTATCGGCGCCAACCCGAGCGCGCCTCCCTCTCTCTCTGTCCCATGGGCCAGACCTGTCGGCGCTAGTTCTCTGCGCGCACCCGCTCCCCCTCTCTCTGTCCCGCCGTCCCCACCTATCGGTCGTCTCTAACCTCTCGCCCACGATCTCCCGTCGTGGACTCGCCCATGACCGCGCATTCTCCGGCAATGTCCGCGCCCCCGTGCCCCTTTTGACCCCCGCGCCCTGCTCGCCCACCTCCCCTCTCTCATTTGCGCACTCTGTCCAACTCCCTCGCCCTCTCTCTCACTCTGCCCACGCGAATCGAGAGCTCCGCCACCGCCCGCCGATGCCCACCGTCTGTTCCGTGGCCGCCGTTGCGCCCGTGCCCTGTCCAGTGCCACGGTGAGCTTCGCCTTGTCGTCAGCTACTCGGGACACCCTTCGGTGTGCCCTCTCCCTCCCTGCTGCGCCCGGTCCACGCTCACCGGAGCGTTTTCTTGCGCAGGCGGAGTCTGCCATCGTTGCCCCGTCGAGCCTCCGCGCCTCCGTCGCTGCTTCGCGACGCCAGCGCTTCTGCTCGAGGTGAGCAACGTGCCCGTGCCCTTAATTTGGTTATCCTTGCTCTGTAGCTCGCGCAATTGCTCGCCGGAGCAATCCAGCGTCGCCGTTAGCCCACTCCGCCGTGGTCTGCGCCCTCTGGTGCTCCTGCGCCAGTGTGTACGCCATGGCCGGGTTCGCCAGACCTCCCTGATTGCGCCTAGGTTAGTCCCCGAGCCTCTAGCGTCCCGCCATGGCCGGTCTACTCATCTCCGGTGAACTCTAGCCACGGGATCGAGCGGCGCCACCGTGCCTAAGCCAGCTCTGGCCATTAGATCTCGGCCGTCTATCTGAGATCGGGTGGTTCGGACTCAACCCGAGTAGATCTAATCCTAGCCCTTCGATCGGGATCTGACCGCCCCCCTCTCTCCCCCTCACCCGCGCCTCTGCATCTGGGCCCGGCCGATCAGCCCGCCCTGACCCGCTGACGCCCTAGCCCCGCTTGTCAGCCGCGCCCGCGCGATCTAATCTCAGCCGTCGGTTTCTGATCCAACGGTTGAGGGAGCCCGATACCCCTTCACGTGGTTGTTTTGCTTAAGAATCCCCCTGGTTTTTGGAAATCAACCCGCCGTCCTCTGTTTTAGCGCATAGGTCCCTGGTTTGTTTTAATTAGACCCCTAGACTTTTATTTAATCACAGATTTAGCCCTAATTTCATATTTCAAACTTCAAAACTTGTTTATTTCATATCTTTTTCATATGAACTCCAAATTTAGTGGTTCAAATTGCAAAATGTTCACCAAATTATTCTCTGTTCAAATAAAATATGACCAACTATAATCTGTACACTTTAATTTTTACACTTAGAATATAGATTTAAAGTATATGTTGATTTATTTATTTAATGAAATAAATAAAAGGAGAACCTTAGGAATAAAGTATATTCAATCTTGTGAGATCAGTGTTATGCATTACTTGGATTTATTTTTGGGCTTAACCTTTAGGCCTTAATGACATAAATAGAATTAGGAATGTAATTATGGATAATACTTAAAAGATAATCAAATTACTAAATGAGAGTAGTTTATCTTATAATTCTATCTTTCCTTTGTTTTAATCACTACTTAACCTTTTTGAGCTATGTTCCAAACATTTAGAGAGTAATCAATTCCCCAATTAGGATTAGTCCATTTTTATAACTTGACCTCATTCCTCTGTACTTAATACTATATCTTTTTGAGTTGTGTGCCAATGTTTGTACATGTTTGATGTGATGTTCATTTTTACCTTCCAAATGTATTGAATGTATGCTCGCTTTACTTAGACAACGAGCAGCTCGTGGTTCCTGAGTGTGTTGCCGAAGATCCCTCTCAGCAACAACCTGGTGAAGGCAAGTGTCCTCAGACTTATCATGTCCTACTTTACTTTATAATTCACTGTCTCGCATTACATTATGGAAACTTAAGGATTGACTAGTCTGTATTTACCTTACCCTTGTTTACCTTTCTGGGTTAATCATGGTTAGCTTATGCTATTGCTTTAACTTAATCAATGAACATGATGTGATCTTTTATGATACGATGATGTTATCCCGATGAGGTTCTTATGATTCTTTAGGGGGCTCAGGCTATTTCCTGAGTACCTCTCCGTAAGGACCTGTTTGGGGAGTGACAACCCGGGATAACAGTGCAACCATGAGGGTGGAATGAGACGCCCTTAGCTGATTAATTAGAGGAACCTGAGGAGTAGTTGGCTTCGCCGTAGGGCCGTCAATGGGGTCCGGGCACAGTACTTGCTCTACCGAGGCTGGTTGTGAAAGGGAAATGTGCTCTTGGGCCATTTCTAAGTATTTTGGTGATTTAGTGTCCAACACAAGTGCCTAAGTGAAAAATGGTGGGGCAAAGTACAAATCAAGGATAAAGGTATGTTTCTCGGACTTAGTACATTGTTTTAGAGACTAATGTATTGTGTCTAAGTGCTGGAAACAGGAAAAATCGAATTGGAACTGTCTTGGCTCGAGCAGCCAAGACTCTGCTGAGTCTGGGAGCACCGGACTGTCCGGTGCGCCAGGCTGGTTCGAGCGAAGTGGCCGCTCTCGGGAATTTACCGGCGACGTACGGCTATAATTCACCGGACTGTCCGGTGTGCACCGGACTGTCCGGTGAGCCAACGGTCGGCCGGGCCAACGGTCGGCTGCGCGATCTGCGCGGGACACGTGGCCGAGCCAACGGCTAGAAGGGGGCACCGGACTGTCCGGTGTGCACCGGACATGTCCGGTGCGCCAACGGCTCTCTGGCTGCCAACGGTCGGCTGCGCCAGTTAAGGAAAGAAATCGGGCACCGGACAGTGTCCGGTGCGCCACGCGACAGAAGGCAAGAATTGCCTTCCCAGATTGCTCTCAACGGCTCCTAGCTGCCTTGGGGCTATAAAAGGGACCCCTAGGCGCATGGAGGAGTACACCAAGCATTCCTTGAGCACTCTTGATCACTCACACATCATTCTTGCGCACTTGTTCGACATTCTAGTGATTTGAGCTCCGTTCTAGTGTGCTAGTCTTTTGAGCTTAAGTCTGGGTCTTGTGTGTGCGTATTTGCTGTGATCTTTGTGACTTGTGTGAGTTGCTAATCCCTTCCTTGCTACGTGTTTCTTTGTGAACTTCAAGTGTAAGGGCGAGAGGCTCCAAGTTGTGGAGATTCCTCGCAAACGGGATTAAGAAAAGAAAAGCAAAACACCGTGGTATTCAAGTGGGTCTTTGGACCGCTTGAGAGGGGTTGATTGCAATCCTCGTCCGTTGGGACGCCACAATGTGGAGTAGGCAAGCGTTAGTCTTGGCCGAACCACGGGATAAACCACTGTGTCATCTCTGTGATTGTTCTCTTGTGGTTATTGTGTTTTGCTAAGACTTCTCTCTAGCCACTTGGCGATTACTGTGCTAACGTCTAACAAAGTTTTGTGGCTTAAGTTTAAAGTTTTATAGGATCACCTATTCACCCCCCCTCTAGGTGCTCTCAATTGGTATCAAAGTCGTTCTCTTCAAGAAGGGACTAATCGCCCGAAGAGATGGATCCTAAGGGAAAGGGGATGGTGGTCAACAACAACGAGAAGGAGTCTATCTTCAACGAGCCGAAGGATGACAAGCCTACTGACTCGGGCTCAAGCCACAAGCGCAAAGACGGGAAGAAGAAGAAGACAAGGCGCATCAAGGAGATAGTCTACTACGACAGCGACAAATCTTCCTCTTCCCAAAAGGATGACGACGACTACGAGAAAAAGAAAACGGTCAATTCGAACTTTTCTTTTGATTACTCTCGTATTCCTCAAAGTACAAACGCTCATTTATTGTCTATTCCACTTGGTAAACCTCCTCATTTTGATGGAGATGACTACGGATTTTGGAGTCACAAAATGCGTAGTCACTTGTTCTCTCTCCATCCTAGTATATGGGAGATTGTAGAGAGTGGAATGCACTTTGATAGTACGGATAGCCCCATGTTCATTAATGAGCAAATTCATAAAAATGCACAAGCTACTACTGTTCTTCTAGCTTCATTGTGCAGGGATGAATACCACAAAGTGAGTGGCTTGAATAACGCCAAGCAAATCTGGGACACCCTCAAGATCTCTCATGAGGGGAATGACGTCACAATGCTCACCAAGATGGAGTTGGTGGAGGGCGAACTCGGGAGGTTCGCCATGATAAGGGGAGAAGAGCCAACCCAAACGTACAACCGGCTCAAGACCCTTGTCAACAAGATAAGAAGCTATGGAAGCACGCGATGGACGGACCACGACGTCGTCCGCCTAATGCTAAGGTCTTTTACTGTCCTTGATCCTCATCTTGTAAACAATATTCGTGAGAATTCTAGGTACACCAAGATGACGCCCGAGGAGATACTTGGAAAGTTCGTGAGCGGGCGAATGATGATCAAGGAAGCAAGATACGTGGACGACGCATTGAATGGTCCAATCAATGAGCCTCAACCCCTTGCTCTCAAGGCAACAAGAAGCAAGGAGACGCTACCTAGCAAGGTGGCACAAATTGAGGCGGTCAGACTTAATGATGAAGAGATGGCCCTCATCATCAGGAGATTCAAGACGGCGCTAAAAGGTCGCAAGGAGCACACCAACAAGAACAAGATGAAGGGGAAGCGCTCCTGCTTCAAATGTGGTAAGATTGGTCATTTTATAGCTAATTGTCCCGACAATGATAGTGACCAGGAGAAGAAGAGTGGAAAGTGGGAAAAGAAGAAAAACTACAAGAAGGCAAAGGGCGAGGCACATCTTGGAAAGGAGTGGGATTCGGATTGCTCCTCATCCGACTCCGACAATGAAGGACTCGCCGCCACCGCCTTCAACAAGTCATCCCTCTTCCCCAACGAGCGTCACACATGCCTTATGGCAAGGGAGAAGAAGGTATGTACTCGAAATTCTACTTATGCTTCTTCAAGTGAGGACGAATCTAGTGATGAGGATGAAATAGATTATTCATGTTTATTTAAAGGCCTAGATAGAACCAAGATAGATAAAATTAATGAATTAATTGATGCCTTGAATGATAAGAATAGGCTTTTAGAAAAACAAGAGGATTTGTTGTATGAAGAACATGACAAATTTGTAGAAGCACAAAAATCTCATGCTCTAGATGTTAAAAGAAATGAAATGCTTTCTTGTGAATTATCTTCTTGCCATGAGACAATTTCTAGCTTAAGGAGCATTAATGATGATTTGAATGCTAAGTTAGAAATAGCTAGTAAATCAACATCTTGTGTAGAAATTGTTGAAACTTGCAATAGGTGTAAAGACTTTGATATTAATGCTTGTAGCAAACACCTAGCCTCAATTTCTAAATTAAGTGATGAGGTGGCTAGTCTTAATGCCCAACTTAAGACTAGCAAGAGTAATTTTGATAAACTAAAATTTGCTAGGGATGCCTACACGGTTGGTAGACACCCCTCTATTAAGGATGGACTTGGCTTCAAGAGGGAAGCCAAGAACTTAACAAACCATAAGGCTCCCATCTCCGCCAAGGAGAAAGGGAAGGCTCCTATGGCAAGGAGTACTAAAAAGAACCATGCTTTTATGTACAATGATAGAAGACAGTCTCATAGGAGTTGTAATGCTTTTGATGCACATGCTTATGATTCACATGCTATGCTTGCTTCTAGTTCTTCTTATATGCATGATAGAGATGTGTCTAGGAGTTATGTTCATCATGTGCCTAGAAAGAATATTGTTCATGTTCCTAGGAAAGTTATGAATGGACCCTCTACAATTTATCATGCTTTAAATGCTTCCTTTGCTATTTGTAGAAAGGATAGGAAGATAGTTGCTAGGAAATTAGAGGCAAAATGCAAGGGTGAAAAAACTTGCATTTGGGTCCCTAAGACAATTGTGACTAACCTTGTAGGACCCAACAAGAGTTGGGTACCTAAGTCCCAAGCCTAAATTTGCCTTGCAGGTTTATGCATCCGGGGGTTCAAGCTGGATTATCGACAGCGGATGCACAAACCATATGACGGGGGAGAAGAAGATGTTCACCTCCTACGTCAAAAACAAGGATTCCCAAGATTCAATAATATTCGGTGACGGGAATCAAGGCAAGGTAAAAGGATTAGGTAAAATTGCTATTTCAAATGAGCACTCTATCTCTAATGTGTTTTTAGTTGAGTCTCTTGGATATAACTTGCTATCTGTTAGTCAATTATGCAATATGGGATATAATTGTCTATTTACAAATGTAGATGTGTCTGTCTTTAGAAGAAGTGATGGTTCACTAGCCTTCAAGGGTGTATTAGACGACAAACTTTATTTAGTTGATTTTGCAAAAGAGGAGGCCGGTCTAGATGCATGCTTAATTGCTAAGACTAGCATGGGCTGGCTGTGGCATCGCCGCTTAGCACATGTGGGGATGAAGAACCTTCACAAGCTTCTAAAGGGAGAACACGTGATAGGTTTGACTAACGTGCAATTCGAAAAAGATAGACCTTGTGCAGCTTGTCAAGCAGGTAAACAAGTGGGAGGAGCGCATCACAGCAAGAATGTGATGACCACATCAAGACCCCTGGAGCTGCTACATATGGACCTCTTCGGACCCGTCGCCTATCTAAGCATAGGAGGAAGTAAGTATGGTCTAGTTATTGTTGATGACTTTTCCCGCTTCACTTGGGTGTTCTTTTTGCAGGATAAGTCTGAAACCCAAGGGACCCTCAAGCGCTTCCTAAGGAGAGCTCAAAATGAGTTTGAGCTCAAGGTGAAGAAGATAAGGAGCGACAACGGGTCCGAGTTCAAGAACCTTCAAGTGGAGGATTTCCTTGAGGAGGAAGGAATCAAGCACGAGTTCTCCGCTCCCTACACACCACAACAAAATGGTGTGGTAGAGAGGAAGAACAGGACACTCATCGATATGGCGAGAACGATGCTTGGAGAATTCAAGACCCCCGAATGCTTTTGGTCGGAAGCCGTGAACACGGCTTGCCACGCCATCAACCGGGTCTACCTTCATCGCCTCCTCAAGAAGACGTCGTATGAGCTTCTAACTGGTAACAAACCCAATGTATCTTACTTTCGTGTATTTGGGAGCAAATGCTACATTCTAGTGAAGAAGGGTAGAAATTCTAAGTTTGCTCCCAAAGATGTAGAAGGGTTTTTGTTAGGTTATGATTCAAATACAAAGGCGTATAGAGTCTTCAACAAATCATCGGGTTTGGTTGAAGTCTCTAGCGACGTTGTATTTGATGAGACTAATGGCTCTCCAAGAGAGCAAGTTGTTGATTGTGATGATGTATATGAAGAAGACGTTCCAACGGCCGCAATACGCACCATGGCGATTGGAGAGGTGCGGCCACAGGAACAAAATGAGCGAGATCAACCTTCTTCCTCAACTTTGGTGCATCCCCCAACTCAAGACGATGAACAGGTTCATCAACAGGAGGCGTGTGATCAAGGGGGAGCACAAGATGATCATGTGATGGAGGAAGAAGCGCAACCGACACCTCCAACCCAAATTCGAGCGATGATTCAAAGGGATCATCCCGTCGACCAAATTCTGGGTGATATTAGCAAGGGAGTAACTACTCGATCTCGGTTAGTTAATTTTTGTGAGCATTACTCCTTTGTCTCTTCTATTGAGCCTTTCAGGGTAGAAGAGGCCTTGCTAGATTCGGACTGGGAGTTGGCCATGCAAGAGGAGCTCAACAACTTCAAGCGCAATGAAGTCTGGACACTGGTGCCTCGTCCCAAGCAAAATGTTGTGGGAACCAAGTGGGTGTTCCGCAACAAACAAGACGAGCATGGAGTGGTGACGAGGAACAAGGCTCGACTTGTGGCAAAAGGTTATGCCCAAGTCGCAGGTTTGGACTTTGAGGAGACTTTTGCTCCTGTGGCTAGGCTAGAGTCCATTCGTATTTTGCTAGCATATGCCGCTCACCATTCTTTCAGGTTGTTCCAAATGGATGTGAAGAGCGCCTTCCTCAACGGGCCAATCAAGGAGGAAGTGTACGTGGAGCAACCCCCTGGCTTCGAGGATGAACGGTACCCCGACCACGTGTGTAAGCTCTCTAAGGCGCTCTATGGACTTAAGCAAGCCCCAAGAGCATGGTATGAATGCCTTAGAGACTTTTTAATTGCTAATGCTTTCAAGGTTGGGAAAGCCGATCCAACTCTTTTTACCAAGACATGTGATGGTGATTTGTTTGTGTGCCAAATTTATGTCGATGATATAATATTTGGTTCTACTAATAAAAAGTCTTGTGAAGAGTTTAGCAGGGTGATGACACAGAAATTCGAGATGTCAATGATGGGCGAGTTAAACTACTTCCTTGGGTTCCAAGTGAAGCAACTCAAGGACGGCACCTTCATCTCTCAAACGAAGTACACGCAAGACTTGCTAAAGCGGTTTGGGATGAAGGACGCCAAGCCCGCAAAGACTCCGATGGGGACCGACGGACACACCGACCTCAACAAAGGAGGTAAGTCCGTTGATCAAAAGGCATACCGGTCAATGATAGGGTCATTACTTTACTTATGTGCTAGTAGACCGGATATTATGCTTAGCGTATGCATGTGTGCTAGATTTCAATCCAATCCTAAGGAGTGTCACTTAGTGGCAGTGAAGCGAATCCTTAGATATTTAGTTGCTACGCCTTGCTTCAGGCTCTGGTATCCAAAGGGGTCTACTTTTGACTTGATTGGATATTCAGATTCTGACTATGCTGGATGTAAGGTCGATAGGAAGAGTACATCGGGGACGTGCCAATTCTTAGGAAGGTCTCTGGTGTCATGGAACTCTAAGAAACAAACTTCTGTTGCCCTTTCCACCGCTGAGGCTGAGTACGTTGCCGCAGGACAGTGTTGCGCGCAACTACTTTGGATGAGGCAAACCCTCAGGGACATTGGCTACAATCTGAGCAAAGTCCCACTCCTATGTGATAATGAGAGTGCCATCCGCATGGCGGAAAATCCTGTTGAACACAGCCGCACAAAGCACATTGACATCCGGCATCACTTTTTGAGAGACCACCAGCAAAAGGGAGATATCGAAGTGTTTCATGTTAGCACCGAGAACCAGCTAGCCGATATCTTTACCAAGCCTCTAGATGAGAAGACCTTTTGCAGGTTGCGTAGTGAGCTAAATGTCCTAGATTCGCGGAACTTGGATTGATTTATAGCATACATGTGTATATGCCTTTGATCATGTTCCTTATGCATTTTGTTGCTTAATAATGGTGCTCAAGTTGTACAAACACTCCCTGGACCTCACAAGTCCGTTGCAAAGTGATGCACATGTTTAGGGGGAGATGTGTTACAACTTGACCCTTTGAGACTAACCATGTGCTTGAGTTTGCTTGTTTTAGTCTCAAAGGAGGTTTGAAAGGGAAAAGGTGGACTTGGACCATGAAAGACTTCCACTGCACTCCGATGAGAGGGTAACTTATTCCAAGTTCATCTCATGTACTCTTATTGCCTTTGTATTCTTATTGAAGATTTTGGTGAGGCAATGGGGTTCTTGGGCCAAGATTAATCCCGTTTTGGTGATTGGTGCCAAAGGGGGAGAAAATAAAGGCCAAAGAGATAAATGGATCAGCTACCACTTGAGAGATTTTGAAAATAGTAGAATAGAGCTTTTGGTTTGTCAAAACTCTTTTATTGTCTCTCTTGTCAAAAGTTGGCTTCTTGTGGGGAGAAGTGTTGATTATGAAAAAAGGGAGTTTTTGGAATCTTGAATCAATTTCTCGTGGAATGACTCTCTTTATGTCTTAACATGTGTGTTTGACTTAGAAATAGAAATTTGAGTTTGATTTGCAAAAACAAACCAAGTGGTGGCAAAGAGTGATCCATATATGTCAAATCTGAATCAAAACAATTTGAGTTCTTATTTGAATTGATTTTGTATTTGTTCTACTTGCTTTATATTGTGTTGGCATAAATCACCAAAAAGGGGGAGATTGAAAGGGAAATGTGCTCTTGGGCCATTTCTAAGTATTTTGGTGATTTAGTGTCCAACACAAGTGCCTAAGTGAAAAATGGTGGGGCAAAGTACAAATCAAGGATAAAGGTATGTTTCTCGGACTTAGTACATTGTTTTAGAGACTAATGTATTGTGTCCAAGTGCTGGAAACAGGAAAAATCGAATTGGAATTGTCTTGGCTCGAGCAGCCAAGACTCTGCTGAGTCTGGGAGCACCGGACTGTCCAGTGTGCACCGGACAGTGTCCGGTGCGCCAGGCTGGTTCGAGCGAAGTGGCCGCTCTCGGGAATTTACCGGCGACGTACGGCTATAATTCACCGGACTGTCCGGTGTGCACCGGACTGTCCGGTGAGCCAACGGTCGGCCGGGCCAACGGTCGGCCGCGCGATCTGCGCGGGACACGTGGCCGAGCCAACGGCTAGAAGGGGGCACCGGACTGTCCGGTGTGCACCGGACATGTCCGGTGCGCCAACTGCTCTCTGGCTGCCAACGGTCGGCTGCGCCAGTTAAGGAAAGAAATCGGGCACCGGACAGTGTCCGGTGTGCACCGGACTGTCCGGTGCGCCACGTGACAGAAGGCAAGAATTGCCTTCCCAGATTGCTCTCAACAGCTCCTAGCTGCCTTGGGGCTATAAAAGGGACCCCTAGGCGCATGGAGGAGTACACCAAGCATTCCTTGAGCACTCTTGATCACTCACACATCATTCTTGCGCACTTGTTCGACGTTCTAGTGATTTGAGCTCCGTTCTAGTGTGCTAGTCTTTTGAGCTTAAGTCTGGGTCTTGTGTGTGCGTATTTGCTGTGATCTTTGTGACTTGTGTGAGTTGCTAATCCCTTCCTTGCTTCGTGTTTCTTTGTGAACTTCAAGTGTAAGGGCGAGAGGCTCCAAGTTGTGGAGATTCCTCGCAAACGGGATTAAGAAAAGAAAAGCAAAACACCATGGTATTCAAGTGGGTCTTTGGACCGCTTGAGAGGGGTTGATTGCAATCCTCGTCCGTTGGGACGCCACTGAAAGGATCACGATGCCCAAGAGGGGGGGTGAATTGGGCTTTTCTAAAAATCAACACTAATTAAAACCTAAGCAAGAGCTAAACAAGAGCCCAACTTCACCCCAACAACTAGCACTAAGAATATAATACTAGAAATATAACAAAGCTAAGATAATACTTCAAATACTTGCTAAACAAATACACAATGTAAAGTGCTTGAATTAAGTGCGGAATGTAAAGCAAAGTTTAGAAGACTCCTCCAATTTTTCCCGAGGTATCGAAGAGTCGGCACTCTCCACTAGTCCTCGTTGGAGCACCCGCGCAAGGGTATCGCTCCCCCTTGGTCCTCGCAAGAACCAAGTGCTCACTACGAGATGATTCTTTGCCACTCCGGCGCGGTGGATCCCTCGAGACCGCTTACAAACTTGAGTCGGGTCACCAACAAGATCTTCACGGTGATCACCGAGCTCCCAACGCCACCAAGCCGTCTAGGTGATGCCGATCACCAAGAGTAACAAGCCGTAGACTTTCGCTTGACCAAGAGAAGCCTAATGCAAGTGGTGTGTGCTCTAGGTGGCTCTCACTAGCGCTAATGAGGAACAAGCGCGGATTATGATTCTCTAATCTCCTCACTAGGCTCTTGGTGCTTGCAATGCTCTAGCAATGTGCTAGAATAAATGTGGAGTGTAAGACATTGAATATGGTGGGTGGAGGGGGTATAAATAGCCCTCACCCACCAACTAGCCGTTACAGGCAATTTACTGCGCGATGGCGCACCGGACAGTCCGGTGCGCCACCGGTGCGCCAACGGTGCGCCACAGGTGCGCCAACGGTCACTTCCAACGGCTAGTTCTGATAGAGAGCCGTTGGACTCATGGCGCACCGGACAGTGAACAGTCCACTGTCCGGTGCACACCGGACAGTCCGGTGCGGTGTCCGGTGCACCACTAAAATTCAACTCTGAAAGCTGCGCTCTCGGGTTTCTGCGGAGGGAAAACACTCTGCCGTGGACCAGCCTGGCCCCACCTGGCAGAGGGTGCACCGGACAGTCCGGTGCACACCGGACAGTCCGGTGCCCCAAAGCCAGAAACACTAAGTCTTGTTTTTCAGCTGATTTTCAAATCGGTTTTCGCTCTAACTTGAGTGTGAGTTCTAGAGTGACACCTAGCACTGTATATGAGTGTGATTGTGCATGAACACTACACTAGAACTCTCTTGGTCAAACTACTCATCGACAACCCCTCTTTATAGTACGGCTAAAAGAGAATAAAAGACCTAACTAAATCGCGAGTGTCCACATCTCCTTGACACTCGGACTCCGTAGACCTTCACCTTTTGTTCCGTCGTTTTAGCCGTCGCTTCGAGTTCTTATCTCCGGGATTGTTTTCACCGTTGTAGTACTTCTACCTGTCATGCGACCTAACTTACCATTTGTCTCTGCAAAACACACGTTAGTCACATATAATATTACGTTGTCATTAATCACTAAAACCAACCAGGGGCCTAGATGCTTTCAATCTCCCTCTTTTTGGTGATTGATGACAACCCTACAAGTTTTGTGAGAGTAGTTTGTTTTGAAGATTCTGTCAATAGAAAGAATGGTTAGTTATACTCAGTAATTTTTGACAGAAAGAATGTGTACCATAATAATAAGAGTGAGCGCATACACATCATAAGAATCTTGTTCATATAAAAGAGAAGTTAAATTCATGAAACAAGAGCTAGAAGACTCGTGATATAATATAAGGTGAAAACATAATACACACAGTCAATCAAACGCAGCGAGAGTATATGACGAGTTTGTGAGCCAAAAACATCAAGCTAGTACAGAGAGTAGCAAGCACATATATTACATCAAAATGACTCTGACTCTCTACTTACTCTCTAACTCCCCCTAGCTCTCACAACTCATATCTCTCCCCCTTTGGCGTCAAACACCAAAAGGGACCTAAACATCTGAAGCAGGAGGAGGCGGCGGGGGCGCATCCGGTCGAGGTCGAGGTAGCAGAGCGAACGCCGACGGAGGGTCAGAGTCAGTATCGGATCCAGGATCTGCGGTAGAAGCTGGAGCTGGTACTGACTCGGACTGCGGCCGCGCAGCAGGAGCTACCGGAACAGAAGCGGTCACAGATACTGCCACAGCGGTAGTGGTAACAGCAGATGCTGGTGGCACTGGCGGCTGCGGATAGACAGAGCTGAGAACCGGAGAGGTGAACGCCAAAGTGACCGGCCGGAGCGGAGAGGTACCAACAGGGGGTCCTGACAAAATCGATGGCACCACTGGAGCGTGAAGCGGAGGAGGCGGAGCAGACTGAACCGGAGGTGCTGAGATACCAGAATGCTGAAGCATGAGAGCTATGAATGCCCTATTCTCTGCCCGATCCTGAAGTAACTGCTGCTGAAGAGCATCCTGCCTGTCCTGCATGCTCTGAAACATCGAGAGCATCGTCTCGGATAACCGTGCCTGCTCGGCTGCCAGGTTGGCCAGAATAGTCGCAAGAGCAGGGTCCATAGCCGGAGGAGGAGCAGGGGCAGCACGAGAACTCCCAGCCTCATGATCATGTGAGCGTGGAGGCATAGGAGGCGGAGGCGGAGGAGGAACCCCAAAATCATCATCATCATCATCATCAGCTGCTGCTGCTGTACCCTCAGTGTCAAACTGTCGAAGAGCTGCATCCTCAGCCTGAGAGTCAAACACAGAAGCAGAAGCTGGCACTGGAATCTCAGGAGCAGGACGGTAAGATCCAAATACAAGGCGTGAGGCCTCAAGGGTGCTCTGAAATCGAGGTGGCTGAATCAGCTGCGCAAAGATGTGGCACAAGTAGTGAGCATAGGGTAACTGCCGACGAGCACGAATCCCATCCAGAACGGTGTCCTCAATCTCACAAATCAGGAAGTCCACAACATCAAACTCAGAGTGGGATACTAGGGCACCAAGAAGCCAAAGCTGAATATGAGTGGTAGCCTCCCTGTATCCCATCCTCGGCAGGAGTGTCCGTCGGATGAGCTCATATAAGTACTTCGCTGCTGTAGTAAAGTCTGCTGGTGAACGTCGCGACCCATCTGTGAAAGGCGGGCGGAACAGAGCCGCGACGTGACCTGTCCCTGGAGCCACACCGCCGTGAGGGCGACGAGGAGGGTCAGAAGAGCCGTAGCAGAGGCTGTGAAGGCGAGTCGTCGACTCTGGGAATCCAAAGAGCTGACGGATCTGACTGGCAGTGATCGTGACATCCTCTCGCTCAAAGCGGAACCTCATCCAGTGATGATCCGGGTCAATCCAAACGGAGGCGTAGAAGACGCGGACCCACTCCTCAACATATCTGCCGCTGATAGTCAGAAGGGTCAGGAGGCCAGGCAGATAGGTGAGATGCGCCTCAGACTCAGCACCGGCTGCAAGCAGAAAAGCTGGAAGATCCAAAAGGCGGTGCACTCGCAGCGCTATCTGAGCAGACATCTGAGCTCTGAAGAATGACTCCTGAATCCGTGTGCTGAAAAGAACACCTGCTGCTGGGTCTCTCTGAGCTGGTAGCCAAGACTCCACGGGTACGTACCTGAACCGACGTACCCGTGCAGCATTAGCACGCTGAAGATCAAACAGACGAGGATCCGAAGCCAGAGGACGGACCTCAGTCTCATCACGCTCCCGGAAGCGAGGTGGAGGGACAGGAGGAGCTGAAGCGGGAGCGGGAGCAGGGGAAGCAGTGGAAGCTGGCGTAGTGGAGGCAGTGGGTATGGCTGTGGAGGTGGATGGAGCAATAGGAGTGACGGGAGCAGGCAGAGTGGGTGGTGGAGTGGAAGCGGAGGTGTGAGAGGAGGAGCGAGACCGGGAGGTGAGACGACGAGCACGGAAGGCAATCTGATCGGATGGAATCTGCGGCTGATCTCCAAGTGCAGCCTGCGCAGCGGCTGCGGCAGCTGCTGCCGCTGCACGAGCCTCTCTGTCCGTACGCCGCTTCTTGCGGCCTTCCTGCTGCTCCAAATAGACAGTCTTGCCCTTCACCTGCCTGAAGGGGCGACGAGGGTCCTCATCATCGCCACCCCCTGGCGCCGACGCATTCTTCGTGCGCGGCATCCTGATCTGATGTCTGCAAATGAGAGAGAGTGACTAAGCACAGAGCAAAAGTGACCGATAGATTTAGCAAAGAGTGAGATGACTACCTGGAAAGCTCACACGAGAGGTGACGATCCAGGCAGGACGGGAGACGGCACACGGTCAAACAAGGTCACTGAAATGACAGAAGAGGTGAGCACGTATTAGTCACATAGTCATAAGCATATGAAATGTGAATAAAACATACACAGAGAGATATGGCACGAGACGGGACGATCAAGAAGTCAAATGACGTGAAAACGACGTTTGACGGATAAATAGTGTCATAGGATGTTTGGAAATCGAATTGAGGCACAAAACGATATGGAATTTAGCCGATACTTCACGAATAGGTTTATATAGGTGAATATGAGTGAAGTGAGTGCTTGGTTTGAATTTAGGTGAAGAAAAAAGGGATTTTGGCACACGGCTCGGAAACGATCGCTCTAAACGGAAATTTTGGTGAAATTTAAGCCTGGAATCTCGGATTGGCGTGAAATTTGGCAAGTAGGTTACTGGAAGTGTTGTGAAGGTGCCTGAAAAATTTGGGTTCAATTGGAGCATTTTTGGCTAGTTTGGGCATTTCACCGAGCACGTGGCGTGCGGAGTTCTAGGGTTTCGGTGAAAAGCGTATTTGGGGTGGAAAAACCCTCCCGAAGGAGCCAAGAACCTGCAGGGATACTCAAACTGGACAAAGGAACACATTTCACCAACTTGATTCATGGGATTTCACAGGAATTTGAAGAATTTTCAAAAGGTGGAAAAGAGGGTGGAGACTGTCAAGAAACAGAGAGATAGAGAGGGAGTGAGAACAGAGGGAGGCTCACCGAGGGAGGGAAGGAGAGGGGGATGAGGTCGCCGGAGCCCAGTCGGGGACGGTGGCCGCCGGTGGCTGGAGATCGCCGGCGGGGAGAAGAGTGAATCGCCAGAGACAGAGAGTGAAGAGAGCGCTGGCTGAGAGAGTGTGCCTCTGGCCCGGCTGCGGGCTGGAGGCCTTTTTTTAAAACGCGATATGGGCGCACCGGACAATCTACAGTGCCTGTCCGGTGCACACCGGACAGCGCACAGTAGCTGTCCGGTGAACCACCGGACAGCGCACAGGAAAATTGGATTTTAGCGCGCGGCTGCCGGTGCACCGGACATTGCACAGTGCAGTGTCCGGTGCACACCGGACTGTCCGGTGAGCCCAGACAGAGGGGAGTTTGGAAAATTTTGAATTTTTCTATCTAACTCCTAACCAAACCAAATCCCAACTTATAATCACACAAAATAACACTTGTTGGGACAGGTATTGGCACCCTCATATACCTTTCAAAATATTTTGCCATAGGCTAGATAATTTTTAGAGAAAATAGGCAAATGGTGAAATTTGCATTTTGGCTTGCACTAGGGGTTTTCAAGAGTGATTTGAGTTTTGAATACTCCCCCTAAGTGCAGTACCTCATGCATATTTCAAGAACCAATAATTGCATGAAAAGTAAGAATTTAAGTGCTAAAAGCTTAAAACTAAGACTTGTCAGGTTTGACCCGAGTTAAGCTTTTTCACTCGCTTTGTTGGCGGTTATCTCAACTAGGTTAGACAAGTCCTAGATGCAATACAAGGAATTTAAATATGCAATGCAAGCTTGACAACACCATTTGACATTTCACATAAAATTTCTGAGATCAAGAATATTTAGTTCATTCCTCAACATGCAAAAGCGGGTCTTATCAAGTGGCTTAGTGAAAATATCTGCTAATTGATCTTCTGACCTCACTCCTTCTAAAATGATATCTCCTTTAGCAACATGATCTCTAAGGAAGTGATGACGAATATCAATGTGCTTGGTGCGAGAGTGTTGTACAGGATTATTAGCAATTTTAACAGCACTCTCATTATCACACAACAAAGGTACTTTTTCTAGAACTACGCCATAGTCTAGAAGAGTTTGTTTCATATATAAAATCTGTGTGCAACAAGCACCTGCGGCAATGTATTCCGCTTCGGCAGTTGACAAGGCAACACTATTTTGCTTTTTGGATGTCCATGAAACTAGTGATCTACCAAGCAGATGGCATCCCCCAGAAGTACTTTTCCTATCAATTTTGCAACCGGCATAATCCGAATCGGAATAGCCAATTAAATCAAAAGTAGCTCCTTTGGGATACCACAGACCAACGCTTGTGGTGTGCCTGATATACCTAAGAATTCTCTTAACAGCGCGAAGGTGAGCTTTCTTAGGATTAGATTGAAATCTAGCACACATGCAGACACTAAACATAATATCGGGCCTAGATGCGGTAAGGTATAATAAACTACCAATCATAGAACGGTAGAGAGTTTGATTAACCGGGTTACCTCCCTCATCTAAGTCGAGATGTCCATTTGTAGGCATGGGGGTCTTGATTGGTTTGCACTTCTCCATGTTGAACCTTTTCAACAAGTCTTTGGTATACTTCTCTTGTGAGAGAAAGTTACCATCTTTCATTTGCTTGACTTGAAAGCCGAGGAAGTATGTTAGCTCACCAATCATTGACATCTCGAACTCCTTCGACATCAACTCACCAAATTCCTTGCAATGATAGTCATTTGTCGAGCCAAAGATTATATCATCAACATATACTTGACAAATGAAAATATCACCGTTATGTTTCTTTGTGAAGAGAGTTGTGTCGACGGTCCCGATTTTGAAGCCCTTTTCGATGAGGAAGTCGCGAAGACGCTCATACCAAGCCCTTGGAGCTTGCTTTAGCCCATAAAGCGCCTTGGACAACCTGTAAGCATGGTTAGGATATCTAGGGTCTTCAAATCCAGGTGGTTGCTCAACATATACAAGTTCATTTATGAAGCCATTTAAAAATGCACTTTTTACATCCGTTTGATAAAGTTTTATATCATAGCATGATGCATATGCAAGTAGGATACGGATGGCTTCCAGTCGAGCAACTGGTGCAAAGGTCTCTCCAAAATCTAAGCCTTCAACTTGAGAGAATCCCTTTGCGACAAGTCTTGCCTTGTTTCTTACAATCACACCTTGATCATCTTGCTTGTTTCTGAACACCCACTTTGTTCCAATGATTCTTGCATCTTGTGGGGGCTTCTCCAGGGTCCAAACTTCGTTACGGGTGAAGTTGTTAAGTTCTTCATGCATGGCATTCACCCAGTCTGGATCCTGTAGCGCCTCATCTATACAAGTAGGCTCAACACAAGAAACAAAAGAGTGATGTTCAATAAAATTAGCATGTCTATGTGATCGAGTAATAACACCTTGTGAAGGACTCCCGATGATTTGGTTTTGAGGATGAGCTTGAAGTAGTGATGAGTTTCTCCTGTCAACCACTTGGGAAGAAGATCCTGGAGCATCAACATCTTCGGCTTGTACCCTTGCTTGTTCATGAGAGACAAATGTATCTTCATTTGCATGCCTCTCATCTTTTTCATCATCTTGTGGTACATTTGATGAAGAAGGCCTGTCAATGATTTGCACCTCTTCTTCATCTTCTTTTGGTTTGATAGCTCCAATAGGCATGTTCTTCATTGCTTCCCTAAGTGGCTCATCACCTACATCATCAAGATTTTCAAGTGCTCCTTGGGAGCCATTAGTCTCATCAAATTCCACATCATATGTTTCTTCTACCACGCCAGTGGCATGGTTGAATACTCGATATGCTTTGGACTTTAATGAATAACCCAAAAGAAAACCAATATCACAACGTCTTTGAAACTTCCCTAAGTGGTGGCGTTTCTTGTAGATGTAGCATTTGCACCCAAATACCCGGAAGAAAGAGACGTCTGGCTTTTTCCCATTTAGCAATTCATAAGGAGTCTTCGCAAGTAGCCGGTGAGGAAATAGCCTGTTTGATGCATAACAAGCAGTGTTGACAGCTTCGGCCCAAAACCTCTCCGGTGTGTTATACTCATCAATCATAGTTCTTGCAAGGGTGATCAAGGTCCTATTTTTCCTTTCAACAACTCCATTTTGTTGAGGTGTATATGTGGCAGATACTTCATGCTTGATCCCAATTTCATCACAGTACTCATGAATGTTGGTGTTGTCAAATTCTTTGCCATTGTCACTTCTAATCTTCTTAATCTTGCAATCAAATTCATTTTGTGCTTTCTTGGCAAACTTCTTGAATATAGATGCAACTTCAGATTTGTCATGGAGAAAGAACACCCAAGTGTATCTTGAGAAGTCATCAACAATCACTAGACAGTAGAGGTTGCCACCGGCACTGACATAATTTGTAGGTCCAAATAAATCCATATGAAGTAGTTCCAATGGCCTTGATGTTGACATGAAAGCTTTAGTAGGATGTGTATTAGCAACTTGCTTTCCAGCTTGACATGCACTGCATGGCTTGTCTTTTTCAAACACCACATCCTTTAATCCTCTAACCATATCTTTCTTTAATACCTTCTTGAGTGTGCTCATCCCAACATGTGCAAGCCTCCTATGCCAAAGCCATCCAAGAGAAGCTTTGGTGAAGAGGCAAGTTCTTAAGTCTGCATCTTCTGAAGTGAAATCCACTAAGTAGAGGTTGTTGTATCTAAATCCCTTGAATACCATTGATTCATCATCCATTTTTGTTACAATAACCTCTGATGGAGTGAATAAGCATTGAAGTCCAAGATCACAGAGTTGTCCCACTGATAATAAATTGAAGCTCAAAGGTGCAACTAAGAGAACATTTGATATTGATAAATCATTTGAGATTGCCACCTTGCCAAGTCCTTGCACTTTTCCTTTTGAGTTGTCTCCAAATGTGATTTTATCTTGACCATCAACATTCTCATCTAGTGAGGTGAACATCCGTGGGTTGCCTGTCATATGTTGTGTGCATCCACTGTCAATAACCCAATGGCTCCCACCGGTCTTGTAGTTCACCTACATTCACAGACAATTCAAGCTTGAGTTTTGAGGGCCCTATATTGCATAGGACCAGTGACTCTCTCAATTAAGGACTTTGCCACCCAGATTTGTCTAGGTCTACTCTTATTTGGTGGACCTAGGAATGTAACCTTAATCTTTCCATTTGCAACCTTTCTTAGAACATAGTGAGCATTGAAAGCAAATGGTCTTGAGTGCTTAGGCAAGGGAGTTGGTGGTTTAGCTTTGCAGTTGTGGGCAAAATGACCTTCATTTCCACACTCAAAGCATTTGATAGGCTTGTGAGTCTGCTTTGGCTTGTATTGAGTGATAGCTTTCTTTTGCACAAAAGCATTGTATCCAATACCACTCTTGTTATTTTTCATAACAGTGTTCATAAGCAGCTCATTTTGGAGGTATTGACCCTTGTTGAACTTTTGCACACTTGTTGCAAGATGTTCATTTTCACTTTTTAGTTTCTTGACCTCATTCTTAAGCCTTTGATTATCCACTGCCAACTCATTGTTGAAATCATTGTTCTCAATAGCAACTTTTCCTCTAGTAGTTGCATCAGTCAAGTAATTCTTCAATTTTTGGTTGTCTAAAGTCAGGACTTCAACTTTTTCAGTCAATTCAGCATGTAGACTAGTTTGCTCTTCTTGAATCAAATCATCACATGAGGTTGCTACATCAAGCTTAACAACAGGGTTAATAGCCTCATGTGTTTTGCAAGATAAAAGTTCATTTTCAACAAGAAGATTGTCATGATCAAATTTAATTTGAGTATAGTCTTCCTTGATCTTTACTAGTCTGTTTTGCAACTCCCTATTAGCTTCATTTAATTTGTCATATTTTTCCTTAGCATCTTTTAGGGAGTTTGTGAGCTCATTTACAGTTGATGACATAGTTTTATTTTCTTCTTTTATTTCATCACTAGCCTTTATAACTATGTCATACTTGGCATTTAAAGATTCATTTTCATTTTTCAACCTATCACATTTAGCTTTTGACTTTCTAATGATTTGAGTATATTCTTTAAGTAAGTCAGCTAACTCATCATATGAAGGTGAAGCAAATTCTTCATCACTATCACTATCACTATCATCATCAATATTAATATCATTTTGTACCTTTCGTTCACGCCTAGCCATGAGGCATAGGTGAGAAGTGGATGATGGCGATGGTGGTGGTGAAGAGAAGTCCCCGGCGATGGCCGCAACTTTTTCATCATTCTCTTCTTCACTTGAAGAAGACCCACTTGATGATTCGATGTCGGTGAGCCAGTCGCCAACAATATATGCCTTTCCATTCTTCTTCTTGTGAAACCTCTTTTGCTTTCCATCCTTCCTCTTGAAGAATTTCTTTTCCTTCTTTTCATCATCGTTGTCATCTTCTTTCTTGCCCTTGAACTTGTTCTTCTTGGGCTTGTTGCATTGATGAGCAAGATGACCAAGCTCACCACAGTTGTAGCAGTCCATCTCAGAAATGGGCTTTCTTTTGTTGGAAAAGAACTTCTTCTTTCTTGAATCAAATTTGATGCCTTCTCTATTTAGCTTCTTCAACATCTTGGTGGTCTTCCTTACCATCAAGGCAATGTTTGCATCAAGGTCATCATCACTTGAGGATTCTTCCTCAACTTGTATTTTTGCTTTTCCTTTTCTTTCATGATTTGCTTTGAGAGCCAAATCCTTTCTTTTGGAAGAAGATTCTTCTTTGTCGTTGATGTGCATGTACATTTCATGGGCATTGATCTTTCCCAAAATTTGTGTAGGTGTGGTAACTGAAAGATCCATTTGATGTAGCACAGTGCCAATGTGTCCATATTTGTCTATTGGGAGGACACTGAGAATCTTCCTCACAACATCCGGTTGTGAGATTTGAGTAAGCCCCAATCCATTGACTTCCTCTACAAGAATATTAAGTCGTGAGTACATAGCATTTGCATTTTCATTAGTAAGCATTTCAAAAGAATTTAACTTTCGCATGGCTATGTGATATCTTTCCTCACGTTCACTTCTAGTTCCTTCATGTAGAGCACAAATGTCCATCCACAAATCATGAGCATTTTTGTGATTCCTTACTCTATTGAACACATCTTTGCAAAGGCCTCTAAAAAGGGTGTTTTTGGCCTTAGCATTCCATTTCTCATAATTGAACTCATCACCTACAAGATTTGTGGGATCTCTAGGTTCGGGGAACCCTTGTGTGGCGGCTTTATAGACACCAATGTCTATAGCCTCTAAGTATGCTTCCATACGAATTTTCCAATAAGGAAAATCGTCACCATCAAAAACGGGAGGAGGTCCATCCCCACCGGACATCGTAACTCTAGCAGTTAAGCTAATCTATGAGCAACAAGGCTCTGATACCAATTGAAAGGATCACGATGCCCAAGAGGGGGGGGGGTGAATTGGGCTTTTCTAAAAATCAACACTAATTAAAACCTAAGCAAGAGCTAAACAAGAGCCCAACTTCACCCCAACAACTAGCACTAAGAATATAATACTAGAAATATAACAAAGCTAAGATAATACTTCAAATACTTGCTAAACAAATACACAATGTAAAGTGCTTGAATTAAGTGCGGAATGTAAAGCAAAGTTTAGAAGACTCCTCCAATTTTTCCCGAGGTATCGAAGAGTCGGCACTCTCCACTAGTCCTCGTTGGAGCACCCGCGCAAGGGTATCGCTCCCCCTTGGTCCTCGCAAGAACCAAGTGCTCACTACGAGATGATCCTTTGCCACTCCGGCGCGGTGGATCCCTCGAGACCGCTTACAAACTTGAGTCGGGTCACCAACAAGATCTTCACGGTGATCACCGAGCTCCCAACGCCACCAAGCCGTCTAGGTGATGCCGATCACCAAGAGTAACAAGTCGTAGACTTTCGCTTGACCAAGAGAAGCCTAATGCAAGTGGTGTGTGCTCTAGGTGGCTCTCACTAGCGCTAATGAGGAACAAGCGCGGATTATGATTCTCTAATCTCCTCACTAGGCTCTTGGTGCTTGCAATGCTCTAGCAATGTGCTGGAATAAATGTGGAGTGCAAGACATTGAATATGGTGGGTGGAGGGGGTATAAATAGCCCTCACCCACCAACTAGCCGTTACAGGCAATTTACTGCGCGATGGCGCACCGGACAGTCCGGTGCGCCACCGGTGCGCCAACGGTGCGCCACAGGTGCGCCAACGGTCACTTCCAACGGCTAGTTCTGACAGAGAGCCGTTGGACTCATGGCGCACCGGACAGTGAACAGTCCACTGTCCGGTGCACACCGGACAGTCCGGTGCGGTGTCCGGTGCACCACTAAAATTCAACTCTGAAAGCTGCGCTCTCGGGTTTCTGCGGAGGGAAAACACTCTGCCGTGGACCAGCCTGGCCCCACCTGGCAGAGGGTGCACCGGACAGTCCGGTGCACACCGGAAAGTCCGGTGCCCCAAAGCCAGAAACACTAAGTCTTGTTTTTCAGCTGATTTTCAAATCGGTTTTCGCTCTAACTTGAGTGTGAGTTCTAGAGTGACACCTAGCACTGTATATGAGTGTGATTGTGCACGGACACTACACTAGAACTCTCTTGGTCAAACTACTCATCGACAACCCCTCTTTATAGTACGGCTAAAAGAGAATAAAAGACCTAACTAAATCGCGAGTGTCCACATCTCCTTGACACTCGGACTGCGTAGACCTTCACCTTTTGTTCCGTCGTTTTAGCCGTCGCTTTGAGTTCTTATCTCCGGGATTGTTTTCACCGTTGTAGTACTTCTACCTGTCATGCGACCTAACTTACCATTTGTCTCTGCAAAACACACGTTAGTCACATATAATATTACGTTGTCATTAATCACTAAAACCAACCAGGGGCCTAGATGCTTTCAGCCACAACGTGGAGTAGGCAAGCGTTAGTCTTGGCCGAACCACGGGATAAACCACTGTGTCATCTCTGTGATTGTTCTCTTGTGGTTATTGTGTTTTGCTAAGACTTCTCTCTAGCCACTTGGCGATTACTGTGCTAACGTCTAACAAAGTTTTGTGGCTTAAGTTTAAAGTTTTATAGGATCACCTATTCACCCCCCCCTCTAGGTGCTCTCAGGTTGCAGAGGTTCTTTGATTTGGTTTTGTTAGTCACCCTTCCTTTGGGAAGATGTACTGTGTTTATCAAACTAGAGAAACCTAACGGGCGGCTATGACTTCTGGGAAATCTTTGTAAAGGCTACGTAGTGAGACCCTGCTAGGTCACCTTGGTAGTGATCAATGGGGAGGCTAGAACCCCAGACAGAATGGGAATCACGGCTTGTGGGTAAAGTGTGCAACCTCTGCAGAGTGTTAGAAACTGGTATATCAGTCGTGCTCACGGTTATGAGTAGCCTTGGGATCCTCTTCGATTAGAAGAACTTTGGTTACTTTTATGATGGTGAATAGCAATGATGATTATAATCTTGATCTCTGGTATTTCCTCTTAGAGGGAGTACTTTTGGGTAATAACTGGGTTATTACTAAAATGTGGCTCTACTTATAGTAATAAAACTTGACCAACTAAAAGCAACTGCTTAACCTTAACTCCACATACAGCTAGTCCACTTTAGCCAAATGGGATATTTGCTGAGTACGTTGAAGTGTACTCACCCTTGCTTTACAAACCACCCCACCCCAGGTTGTCCCCACTGTTCTCAGTGCTGAGGAGGTGAAGCTGGTAACATGGAGGACTTTGAGGAGTTCCAGGACTACGACGAGTTCTAGTTTACTTTAGTGGAAAACCCCAGTCAGCTGCCTGTGTAGGCTTATCTTCTATGTTTCGTTACCCCGCACTTTGATATTATTGTTGAACACTATGGTTATGTAATTGACTCTGTGGATGTCTAGGACATCTTGATGTAATTAAAGTACCTTTCCCCTATTTAATTTGAGCATTGTGTGATGATATTCAATTATGTAATCGTTGTGTACGTGAGTTCTAATCCTGACACGTACATGGTTCGCATTCGGTTTACCTTCCAAAACTGGGTGTGACACTGCCGAGCAAGTCTGCGAGGCAGGGCGGCCGACCAAGTCTCTACCGAGCAGATCTAGAAGGCGGGGTGGCCGACCAAGTCCCTGCTGAACAAGTCTGCAAGTCAGGGTGACCAACCAAGTCTGTTTCGGGTAAGATTGCGAGACAGAGCGGTCGACCAAGTCCCTGCCAAGCGAGACTACGAGGCAGAGCGACCGAACAAGTCTCCGCCGAGCAAGACTGCGAGGCGAAACGGTCGACCAAGTCCTCAAGCCCCCGAGGTGGACACCCACACCAGCCGCGACAAGACGCGTCATCACCTAGCCATACCGAAACGTACAGACACTTTACAGGACGAGCATCAGGGATCATCATCACCACGCTTGTATGCCCCTGCAAATAGTTCAGTTATGCCCCCGGTTGCCCCGTAGGGTCAATCAGCCTCGACCATGGGAGACCTCCGAACAGGAGTCTCAACACTGGCCCACATATCGAAAAGGATGGGACAACACACCATACCAAGTGTATGTACCACGTACGATGGAAGGTGACACGAGAAATATAATGGGCGAAACCACGCTGCGTACGACCGCGCCCAGGGACAGATTCGTGGGACCCACCACTCACTATCGCCAGGGCGTCAGCACGAACTCGCTATAGGGACCAACATAATGGACAGTGCCATATCGGGGGGTACGACCATGGATAGGTCTCACTCTTCTAGTCCAAAGAGAGACTTCAATGTAAGGCTTCTCCCTTAAGGTATAAAAGGAAGGTTTTCTTTCTTCAGGACACGAGCACAACAGTTGTAACACGTTCACCAGTAATACTACGATCAACAATACACTGGACTAGGACGAAAGACTGAACCAGTATAATCCCACTATCTCAAACCCACCGTTCTAGTCCCGACGGTTCACTATTCAAAGTTAGTCCACGCTAACATCCCCTCTGAAGAAAAATTATATTGTCCCCCGATTTCCTGAACCACGACACAATACATTTTTAATAATTAAATATATTAATTAATCAAACATTATTTATATGATATTTATCATAAAATTATATATAATATAAAATAATTTATACCAATAAATAAATTAAACTATAAAATAATTTACAATAACCAATATATTAAGTTTAAACTAAATTAGAAATTGATTTATATCGAATTATTTGACATACTATTCCAATACATCATTAGTAATACCAATATTAAAAATTAATCACTAGGCATGGAGAGAACTTAATGAAGTCACTGTATACCGTTCTTCATGTATACACATACACATGAATGTAAGTTATTCTATATTTTTTACCTAGAATCGTATAAAAAATGCTAAAACAACTTAAAAAACGAATTTAGATACATCTAATTTGGTATCCATATTAGAAACGAAATGGAATTGAACATAACGGATACAAATATAGTTTTAACAGATATTATATGTCCATTTTTATTTTTTATCCTTAGACTAAATGGAATTTAAAATAAGAGATGGAGGTGAGTAAGATAGCCATAAGAAGGGCACACAGTTAAATTGTTAGGAAGGACCGTCACTAGACAGAATAGGACAGTTTCAACTTTCAATTATATGCCCAGGTGACAACTAACAATAAGCCCAGAAGAAACGATAACAATAAGCCCAGAAGAAACGAACAAAAAATAATAAACCAAATGGGCTTCTTGGGGATATGATATATCTGAAAGTTCTTCAGACAATGACACAGCTGCAGGTCCACAGGCAGCAGTCAATATCAGCAACCTCCTGGTGATTCAGACACTGATGATACAGCTGCATGTACAGGAGCTTATATATCACCAATCCTCATATTCTCATATCATATGCAACATCACATAACCAGTAATTACATTATCTTATCTTTGCAACATTAAAGAAAAAAGTTAAGCCAGCAACAAAAGGCTCTGACTCGTGACCAACTCGTGCATGTTTTGGCATCGGTGCTGGAGCCTTATTATCATCACCATAATGCAACAACTACCGCCCGAGTGCCTGCGAGGTGCAGTTTGACACCCCAGTTGAGGGAAGAGTAATAGAGCCATGTTATTGCTGAATTCTAACTTTGAGTCTGGTTGTGGAATGTCATAGGACTCTTAGATGAAGGCCAGGATATCCAGCTTTCGCCTTGTACTTCTCAAAGAGGTCCCGCATGGCAATGATGAACTGTTCATGGACTTCATTAATCTGTCAGCACCAGGAACAAGACTTTAGAAACTTTAAAAAAAAACTTAATAAAGCTGTTTTTCATTGTATTAGAGAAATGGGGTGATCCCCAACAGGATCCTCACTCATACAGGGACCAAATATTAGTGAGGCTATTACACAGACTCAAGATCCCCAACAGACCTAGCTCAACTGTCTGGTTGACGGTTGCAACCGTAAGACCTAGCTCATACAGTTCCTTTGTACCAGTCATGCACCATAGACTCTGTTTGTTCTTAAGCTCACACAAAATTGTGTTAACCGAAGCAGAAGCCCCCCCTCAAAAACACAAGCATTTCTATGTTTCCATATAACCCAGACGCTAGATTGTCGACTCCTTTTTTGTGTTCCTTTTCAAAAAACTTGAACAGCTCAATAATATCAACACGAGCTTTTCATTACAATAAGATAAGAAACATATTGGCATTCTTGTGCAAGAACAGGCGTATTATTTTATTCAATACCTCAAATACATGGATATACTTTTAATTAGGTTTGTTTATGTTTGGACTTCGGACCAATTCCAAAAATGGCGCAGCATGAGAACAATATGAGCCTACAAAAATGTTTCTCTCAAAAAAGTGGTTTTGATTAAATCCAGAAACCTACCTCGTCAATTGTAGGATGGGGAATCTTATTGACTTCAATAGGTTTACCCACGACCACATGCATGGGTTTTGGGAAGGGGAATGGTGTGCTGCATTCAAATGTCAGTAGACCATGAAAAATTATCTAATACCAGAGAACAATGTTTCAAAAAAAGTATAGAACATAAGTCTGGAAGGAAAAGAACAGAATGCTAAGAGCCATGAAGTTACCCAAATCTACCCCAGAAGATAATAGGAGTAAATTTAACTGCTCTAGCGATCTTGATAAACAATTTACCACCAGGCCTCCACCACTTGTATGCATAGCTCTGACCAAATAATAATAGTAGAGAATCAGTAATATGATCTTTTTGGAATCATATTTACAATTAAACCAATGTTTTGGCATCCAGGGGTGTGAGGGTCCTCTTTAGCTAAAATAGCATGTTACAATGTTTCAAAAAGTCATCACATAAGTTATGTGTAGCCATAACAATTCAGTTTAGAATTCATATTTTATGCTGAGATTAAAATAAAAAAGACAAGTGTCACTGTCACATGATGAATAGTGTCAGATTGCCTGCTTGTCTATTTTGCTTCCTTGACATCTAGGATGAATTTCAAACTGACCTGTTGCAACTATACTTAACTTTATATGTACTACATAGATGTTTCTGTGATGATCTTTTAAACATAACAACATGATACTTCAGCTAACAAGGATGCCTGCACCCAAGGACAGCAAATCTGCATTGTTAACCAAACAATAGAATCTGTAGACATGCGCTAATAAACTTTGTATTTGTTTGAAGTTCAACCAATCTGTACTTCTAGTTCTTTTGGAACCTAAATTTAAGGAATTGACAATGCCTTGTTAGAGCATGGTTGATTGATTGTTACCTGCCCAAAGCAGAAAACTGGGACTAAAGGACATCCAGACTGTATAGCTATCTTGACAAAACCTTTTCTTGATTTAAGAAAAGCAACCTGTAATGTAAACTCATCAAAACAATGAATTTGACGTGATTACACAGGACAGTAGGCAAATAAACAGAGTTTAATTGTAAAATGCAATATTAAACATGTTCGAATAATACAACAAATGGGTTGGATGACAAAATCGAACCTCTGAATCATTGTTCATATGAAGCATTTCCCGTACACCACCAGGGACTACGATACAACTATAACCAGCTCCAAGGTAGCAGTAGAAATTCTTCCTTGTCGCAGGTACCAAGCCAAGCCATGTCCAAATCTGTCTCAAGAACGGGGTGTAGAACACCTGGCCCCAACTCGAAATTAACCATCATGAGGGGAGTCCCTGAATCCTGTGGCATTTGGCGTCAAGGCATTTAGCTGACTTACCGCACTGCTCGCAAGGACCTTGATCTTAGTGAGAGGCAGAAAGCCAACAAGATCAGCAAGAGCCGACAGACCTATCGGCAGCACTGAGTGCGGCTCATAACCGAACACTGCAAATGCACAACACTACCATCACTATCACCACACCAACTCTGCAAATAAAAGATTCCCTTCCCTTAACACTCAGCAACTGAAGTTGATACTTTCTCGACTCCCGTGGGCACTTATGGATTGGATAATGGATACGATGACTGCAGCATCCATGAATGGAGAAGCAGGTTTTCGGGAGCATACCGTAAGCCCTGCTGGGATCCAAGGACTTGTAGTCCTCCACATGCAGAGTGATAGGGAAGTAGCCCATTGCGTGTCTGCATATGAACCTGCACGGTGCGCATGCTGATAGAAGTTAACAACCGAGGAGAAGAGGGAAGCGAATCCCAACTATTAGAGTTTCGAAACGTAAGGAAGGAATGAAGAACAGCGTACCTGGCGACGCTCTGGCCCCATTTGTCCCTGTCGTTGACGGGCGCGAACATGAACAAGAGCTGGAACGCCACGACTCTGCATCAATAAACGGGTCTGTAACAGACGTTGTCACCAGCAAGATGGATAAATAATAATAAATCATAAAAGACCCTCTTTTTTGTTTGGTCGAATCATGGAGATTGGAGTAGGTACAGGAAAAGATGGGGGTTGGATGAACGGGATAGGAGGTACGGACATGGCAGCGGCGCGGCCGGAGAGGAGGAAGAGCGACGCAAGGACGAGAAGGACGTTGAAGTGGATACCGCCCAGCCAGAGCGCCAGCGCCAGCGTCGTCCGCGGCAGCGAGTAGTCCGTGCACCGGAACACCCTCGCCTCCCCGCCCTCTCCATCCCTGGGCTTCTCCGCCGCCCGGTTCAGCCCGCCATCCGCGCCCATCTCGGCGGCGGCCCGGAGGTGCAGGTGCAGCAGAGTCGGGAATAGATGGCGTTTCGCTGCTCGTGTTGTCTTGGCTACTTCGGCGGTTCGGCCCCGCCTCGGAGGCCGTCGGATCCGGCGGTGGCGCTGCCCCGGATCCTTTTATGGAGTGATGGCGCTGTCGTATACCGTGTGCGTGCACGGAGGCACGACGTGGCTGTCCGTGCGGTGATGTCTCGTCTCTCTCTCCTGCGCTGCGGCAAAAACGTCACAGCGCGTCCTTTCCTCTGTCGTAGCGTGCGGCAGCCGGCGGGTCAGCGTCTGACCACACCCGCACTCTTGGGGTAGGAGGGGAGCGCGTGCTTGGGCGGCGGTGCGCCGGCGTTTCCTGTTACGTTACGTAATCTCCAGCATCAAACAGCTCCGTGGACCATACTGCGAGCACATCAAACATAAGGATTTCTGCATGACGTTATCTAGTTGATGCTCCACGGACATCACTATACGCGACTCTTACATACAATTTTTTATCGAGCACTTTTTCTACGAACACCTTCAAGACATTAATAAAGAACAGAGGTTAAATTAAAGGAGCCACCATCGATGTCGTGATAAGCACTCACGTTGTCTATTTTAAAAAGCAAAAAATCACAAAGAACATGAAATGTTAGGTGTCACGCTAAAATAGTAATTACTTAGATATATATCATTATAAACATTGCATTTTAAAATTATACGATTACGTATTTCAAAACGATACCATTACAAATTGGTGTAAACATTTTCTAGGTTAGCAAAGACGTTAGATCAATCTATAGTCTGTTGTGTTTTTTATAGACTAAAATGCCCTCGACTGTTATTGTCTCTTGTCTTCCGCTCTCCCTCCACTCACTAACATGTGAGCCACGAGTCTCATATAGGAATAGTAACGAGAAATTTGAAATAGCTTCTCATTCCTATCTCCATGGAGATCCAATGAATGTTTACGGGGGTATTTTTTCGACGTACCTATTTCCCGCGGTGATAAATTTCTGACGTAGATCTCGTCCCCATTTAAATTATAAGTAGGATGTATGTCATTTGTTATTAAAACAAAACATTGTTACTTATAAACATTGTCAAATGTAATAAATCATTGTATGTATATGGAAATGAACACATTTGTACAATGAGTGATCTCTTGGCAAGGTAATTATTTGTTTTTATCATTAACTATTGCATGAAAACATTGTCAATTTGTCACGTACAAGTTTAATGGGTCCCCACGGGTAACGGGGATGGAGAATGCTTCCCCATCTCCGTTTATCCGTCTTGTTTTATAAAATATAAAACCAAACCTTTTCAGAAAGAGCGTCTTTTGCTATAACCATTGCTTGTGTTATTGAAGAGAAAACGATATTTTTATTATGTTTTCTTTTAGTTTGGTCTATGTTGAATGTTGTATGTTATTTAGTGGTGTTTGTTTCTTCTTGTTTGTTTATTGATGTTCAGTGATTGATCCCGTAGTTGAGAATCAGGATCTATTCCGTGGAAGAATCTCAAGTTTCTTTAAGCAAGATAAGTGGACTTCTTCCCTTGCATATTCTGTTTGAACCTAATCAACACATGATAACTAAGATTTATATTTATTCTATGCATAATTTGAAGGGTTACCTATTCAAATTCACCTAACCTTTCCAACACTAATCCTTGATCAAACCTGGGTATTGTACTCTACTTTAGTAGCTATGCTATTGCTACAACTTTAACTTTATGTAGTCACTCTTTATGGTATTATAGTTCCAAAGATCATGTTACTGTTATCATTGATATTGTGGATGCCTCGTTGATTAAACAAGATCATATGAGTTAATTGGAACATGGAGTACCACTGAGGACAACAGCGCAACCATGAGAACTATCATGACTCTGGTCTTGGCTAAATAACTAGGGAAGTCTTATGTTGGGTGCTGGTCTTGGTCGATTGGAACGAGGCATCTGCTATGCTCTTATATTACAACTCAAGTAGATTGGATAGGGCATAGTTCTCATGCTTTTCCCTGTAGACTAGTATAAGGTTAGGTTACGTCAGATGACTCTATGCAGTGGCCATTTTCAAAATTTACATAGTGAGGACTCTAGGGAAAAGCCTCGTGGTGAGACCCTAGTCACTCACCTTGGAAGTGAATACGGGACTGGCAAACCCGGGCTAGAAGGGAATCGTGACTCATGGGTAAAGTTGTGCCACCTCTGCAGAGTGTAAAACTGATATATCAGTCGTGCCCACGGTTATGAGCAGCCTGGACCCTCACATGATAATTGAACTTGAAGATGAAAAATAAATCGTGTTTGCTCAAGTGGTTGAGCTTCATTTAATGATATTATGGTTCAAGTGGCTTAATGTTGATGATATATAAATATGGTGATGAATATTGCTTATGCTTAATATGGGTTTGGTATATACTTATACTTAGTAATCAGGTGTTGATAATAAAATGTTGACCAACTAAAATTCTAACCACATTGAACCTTAGCATTACCTTGTTAACCTTACATTTTCACCCTACTTGCTGAGTCCCCACTGTAAGTGAGCTCACCCGTTGCTTAATTTTTATCAAAAGTTTGCAAATGAAGATTATTTGATGGATGTTAGTCTAGTGATTCCCTCGGTCATCTTCTAGTGGAAGGATGCCCGTGTTTCACTGTACTTGGATGAGTAAAAAAGGCTAAGAAATTATGCCAATTCGAAGTGTAATATGTTAATATAATCTTTGTTTACACTTTTATGCATTGTTGGGGGTATGCTTCGTAGCCGAAGATCCTGAAGAAAGAAACACCTTCAGCAGATCCTCTCAAAAGCAGTGATGAAGCTTTCACCTATAAAGCTTCAGCATAGTAACATGTCTCAAGACGAAGGAGTGAACCGACTTAAAGATGAAATGACCAATAAACCCATGAAAGTTTGTGTCATGACTGTAATCGATTGTAAAGGACATAAATGTAATTTCACACAGGCTGCGCCCTGTGCCTATAAATAGGTGAACAGTACCCTCGTACTGTTCAGGCAATCTTGTAATCGCTCGTGCGCAACACTTGGGTTTTTGCCTTCTGTCAAGTTGAAGGTATAAATGTAATTAAACATCGTATTTAAATATCCAAGTTTGTATAATGATAATATGTAAATGATATTATTATGTGCTTATTTGTGTTTACCTTTTATGTTTTGTATGTTTCGTCTTTCATTATCTTATAACCGTGACCATGAAGGTACTTCCTTCATGACCTTCGTCCGAAGATCGTTATATTCTAAGGGAAATAATGCTTCGAAGGACGAAGGACATTAACATATAATACTTCGTGTTGTTGGATTACGGGGAGGCTACGCTAGCGCAAAACAAAAATTTTCATCCCCATAATACCAAGAACTACTGCGGTTATAGGTCATGGAATTACCACTAGACGCGCAGAGCAGCGGAAGACGTCTCGATGTAGACGAACGCGTCGAGCAGTGCCGTGCAGTCGCCGGCGTCCTTCACGTCCTCGCACGGTTCGTCCAAGTGCTCCAGATGTAGCACCTCCGAGGTATCCACACGTACAGGGAGGAAGCGCCGCGTACCGAACTGCTAGGTTCGCGACGGCGGCTTGGCGAGGGCGAGAGGTGGGCGGCGGCTGTTAGTTCGCTGGTGGCGAATTAGGTTATCCTTAACCGCGCCCCCGCCCCTCATTATATAGGCGTTATGGTGGGCTTCTGACGCCGAGGCCCATCATTAACCCTAAAGCCCAGTCTAATTTCGGATCTAATCCGAATTAGGCTTCCTTCCCCTTAAGTGTGTGACCCTATAGGTTCACGTACAAATAGACATAGCCCGAGTACTCTTACTTGGCCCAATAATTGACAGCGGCCTCTAGCAAGACATGTCAACTCCTATGTGTACGTAAAGATCATATCAGACGAACCATTGCGACATTAAGTACATGCTGTTCCCTTTGTCTCACGATATTTGGTCTGGCTCTAAGCTGACCTCTCTTTCTCGATACTATGAATTGGAATCCTTTCAATGGTTAACTCTTAACCCTAGCACGGCCATGCATTTCTTGATCCAATCACTCGAGGGGCCCAGAGATATCTCTCTCACAAAGAGAGGGACAAATTCCATCTTGACTGACCATGCCTCATAGCATGCTTCCTGACAAACCCAAAACTACCTTTATAACTACCCAGTTACGGGATAGCGTTTGATAGTCCCTAAGTAAGTCAATTCACATCTTGAGAACATGCGACAATCTCAGGTCTAAGGATACAGTATTCATGTTGCAAGAAGAGAACTATATTACAATATCTCACGTTGGGTCGGTCCAGCCTCATGTCATACATGCGCCCACATTATTAGTTTAACATCTCCATGTTCATGACTTGTGAAATGTAGTCATCAACTAATACATGTGCTAGTCATCGACTCTGACTAGGGACATCATTTAGAATAACCATATAAGTAAAGAATCTCACAAACAATTCACATAATTGCTAATCAATACAAGGTGCCTTCCATGGATATTCAATTAAGCAATATATATATCATGGATACAAAGAAATATGCTCATCTCTATGATTATCTCTAGGGCATATTTCTAACAGTCTCCCACTTGCACTAGAGTTAATCTAGAAGATATCTAATACCCATAGATCTCACGTGTGCCTCATGCTTAGGTTGTGGAAGAGGTTTTGTCAAAGGATCAGCAACATTCAAATCCGTATGTATTTTGCATATCTTTATCTCACCCCGCCTAATGAATTCCCGTATGAGGTGAAACTTCCGCAGTACGTGTTTGTTTTTCTGGTGGTTCCTTGGCTCCTTAGCTTGCGCAATAGCCCCATTGTTGTCACAGTAGAGGTTCAATGGGCTAGATGCATTAGGAAACACACCAAGCTCGATGAGGAACTTCCTTATCCAAACACCTTCCTTCGCAGATTCAGAAGCTGCAATGTACTCGGCTTCTGTTGTAGAATCAGTCACAGTCTCCTGTTTGGAACTCTTCCAACTAACAGCACCACCATTTATTGTGAACACAAAACCTGATTGCGATTTTAACTCGTCTGGGTCAGTTTGGAAGCTAGCATCGGTGTAACCAGTTACAACGAGCTCCTCCTTACCCCCATATACCAGGAACATATCTTTAGTCCTTCTTAAGTACTTAAGAATGCCTTTTACCGCTGTCCAGTGATCCTCACCTGGATCAGCCTGGTATCTACTCGTAGCACTTATAGCGTATGAAACATCTGGGCGTGTACTTATCATGGCATACATGATTGAACCAATTGCTGAGGCGTATGGTACCTTACTCATGCGCTCCCGCTCATTAGCCGTTGCAGGACATTGCATCTGGCTAAGGTGTTTACCATGTGACATAGGTATGAACCCTTTCTTGGACTGTTCCATGTTGAACCGTTTCAAAACCTTGTCAATGTACGTATCTTGACTTAATCCTATAAGCCTCTTCGACCTATCTCTATAGATCCTTATGCCCAAAATATATGCTGCTTCCCCTAAGTCCTTCATAGAAAAACTCTTTTTCAGTGAAGCCTTGACGGACTCCAGCATAGGAATGTCATTCCCAATCAATAATATGTCATCCACATACAAGATCAGAAATACAACAGCGCTCCCACTTTCCTTCTTGTAAACACAAGCTTCTTCTTCATTCTGATGAAAACCAAGCCCTTTGATCACTTCATCAAAACGAATGTTCCAACTCCGAGATGCTTGCTTCAACCCATAAATGGATTTCTGAAGTTTGCATATCTTTCCAGCATTGATCGGATCGACAAAACCCTCGGGCTGTATCATATACACGTCCTCATCTAGGTTTCCATTAAGGAAAGCTGTTTTGACATCCATCTGCCAAATCTCATAATCAAAATATGCGGCAATAGCTAGAATGATCCGAATAGATTTAAGCATCGCTACTGGCGAGAATGTCTCGTCATAGTCAAATCCTTGAACTTGTCGAAAACCCTTTGCAACAAGTCGAGCCTTATAGATGTGAACATTTCCATCCATGTCTTTCTTCTTCTTATAGATCCATTTGCATTCTATAGGTCTAACACCATCAGGCGGGTCAACCAAGTTCCAAACTTGATTTTCTCCCATGGAATCTATCTCGGATCTCATGGCGACATGCCATTTCTCGGAATCTGGGTCCATCATCGCTTCTGAATATGTTGCAGGTTCGTCGTTGTCTAACAACAACACTTCCCCATTGCCCAACAATAGCACTTCTCCTCGTGCCTCGCGAAGCCTTGCTGACCTTCGTGGTTGTGGTGGTGATTCTCTTGCCATAGACGTCTCAACTTGTTCTGCTACATTAGCATCACTTGTTGAATCTTGTCCCACTGGCTCATCCTGAACTTCTTCAAGATACACCTTTTGTTTACTTTTCTCTCTTTTGAGAAACTCTTTCTCTAAGAACACACCGTTCCGGGCGACAAACACTTTGCCCTCTGACCGGTGGTAAAAGTAATATCCTAAAGTTTCCTTTGGATATCCCACGAACATGCACTTGTCCGATTTTGGAGTGAGTTTATCCGACTGTAGTCGCTTGACGTAAACCTCACAACCCCAAATCTTCAGAAAAGACAAGCTGGGAGTCTTCCCAGTCCACATCTCATATGGTGTCTTAACTACGGACTTAGACGGTACCCTATTTAGTGTGAAAGCTGCTGTTTCTAGAGCGTATCCCCAAAACGACAAAGGTAGGTCCGACTGGCTCATCATTGATCGAACCATATCCAATAAAGTCCGATTACGTCGCTCAGACACGCCATTCCTCTGAGGCGTTCCAGGCGGCGTAAGCTGTGGAACAATTCCACAACTCTTTAGATGATTGCTAAACTCATGACTCAAATATTCACCACCACGATCTGATCGCAGTGCTTTAATTTTCTTGCCACGCTGATTTTCTACTTCATTTTGAAACTCTTTGAACTTTTCTAAGGATTCAGACTTGTGTTTCATTAAGTAGACATACCCATATCTACTAAAATCATCAGTGAAGGTTATGAAGTATTGGAATCCTCCCCTAGCTGTCGTACTCATTGGTCCGCACACATCAGTATGTATGAGTTCCAATAAATCTAACGTCCTCTCCGGTAAACCCGTGAAGGGCGCCTTGGTCATCTTACCAAGTAAGCAAGCTTCACATGTCTCGTATGATTCAAAATCAAACGAAGTTAAAAGCCCATCAGAATGAAGCTTCTTCATGCGATTCTCACTTATATGACCCAAACGACAGTGCCACATGTAGGTAGGACTTAAATCATTAGGCCGAGGCCTTTTAGCACTAATATTACAGATAGGTGCATCATCAAGATTTAAAATGAATAACCCATTCATAATGGATGCAAAAGCCACAAACATGCCATTCTTAGAGATCACACAACCATTGTTTTCACTCGCAAATGAATAACCATCCTTCATCAAACATGAAGGAGACATAATGTTTCGACTCATACTAGGAACTAGATAACAATTATTTAACTCCAAAATAAATCCTGATGGGAGGTGGAGTTGCATCGTCCCGACGGTCAACGCAGCAACTCTTGCATTATTGCCTACCCGGAAATCAACTTCTCCTCTTTTCACGCTTCTACTTCTTATCATTCCCTGCATCGAATTGCAAATATGGGCAACCGATCCGGTATCAAATACCCAAGAATTAATATAAGAATCAGCAAGAAAAATTTCTGTAATGTGAATAGCAAGTGTACCTGCTGCGGCTGTACCCTTACCGCCGCGATCCTTAATAGAGGCCAAGTACTGCTTGCAATTCCTTTTCCAGTGACCAAGTTCTTTGCAATAAAAGCACTCTGCATCTGCAGCTGGTCCAGCCTTGGGCTTTTGATTGGGCTTGGATACTGTATCCTTTCCCTTGCCCTTCTTCTTTTGAGACTTACCCTTCTTCTTAAAGTTGGGTTTGTTTTGGACCGCCATCACATGGCCGCTGCTGCCAGCACTTTTCTTTATGTCCCCCTCTGCAGTTTTCAGCATGCCACATAGTTCATTGAGGCCCCTCTCCGCCCCATGCATATGGTAGTTCGTGATGAAGTTTCCATAGCTGGGCGGAAGAGATGCCAAAATGAAGTCAGTGGCCAACTCTTGGCTTATTGGGAAGCCTAGCTTCTCCAACCTCTGACTGTAACCAACCATTTTGATTACGTGTGGCCCAACTGCTGCGCCTTCTGCTAGCTTGCATTCCAGAAAGGCTTTGGACACATTGAACCTTTCAGTCCTAGCCTGAGTCTGGAACATATCCTTGAGCGCCACGATCATATCGTACACCTCATGGTTTGTCTCAAACTGCATCTGGAGCTCAGGTTCCATGCAAGCAAGCATTAGGCAACTTACTTCAAGATTAGCATCCATTGCTTTCTTGTAAGCGGTTTTAGCTGCGGCAGTTGCATTTTCACCAGGATCCTCTGGCAGTGGGGAGTCTAGAACGTCTTCCTTTTTTCAGCCCTGAGAACAATTCTCAGGTTACGGATCCAATCCGTATAGTTTGTTCCATTTAACTTATCCTTTTCAAGAATCGATCGCAAAGTAAATGTTGGTGTGCTAGGTGCCATTTATCTACAACAAAATAATGCAAAATACTAAGACAAAAATATCCATGACAGAGTAAATCATATTAAACATTTAATAGTCTACTCCCACTAAAATCAATATCCCTCTATTGATACTTAGTGATTCAGAATCCACAACTAACAAGTCTACTAGTGAGCTTTAGCATCACCGCTAGAAGACAAGGTAGATCGGTAAGCAACTCCTTGCTAATCATATCATATATATGACTCCTGTTGTTGGGTGACATCTCTATGTCTCGGCTCCCAACCTTATGCCTCAAAGTCCTTAACCATTAAGCTGACTTTGTTTAAGTTAACCAACCCTTTCTGCAGTTCGTATCCGATACAAACCTATCTAGTCAAGGAAAACTGGTGGCACCCTAATTTCATAGACCCACCACCAATTGTACAAGACTTATGATAGTGCAAGGTTTGGAGAGGCATTAAAGCTTAAACATTTATGAGGGATCGTCCTACTTATAACATCGCACGCAAGGACATATATGCAATATAAACAAGTAGAACAATAAGAATGGCATTCACACAACAATTGTGATTCGGTATGGCTTGTTTTCACATGGTGATCTCCATCTCCAATAATCTGTCCATCACGATGATCTCCATCTCCATGATATAGGTATGCCATCCTCCAGGTGATGAGTCCTTCAAGACCTATCTAACGTATGCTGGTAAACAAATTACATATACGCTTTGGATCATCACATGTTGACACGCAGGTCATTACATTAAATTTGGACAATACATGTGGCTCCAGCCGTATTGCCCTGGTCACGACACGCAGGTCATGAATAATTTGTTAACATGCATCACATACACATAATAGCCATACCGATCACATGTCCTGCAAAAACAGGTTAGACAAACACGTTTCTATACGTTCGCCACTACAGCAGATAGCCACGGCGGTCCCGCTGGCCGGTCAGCGGGCGGGGGGTCGAGGGGGGAGCCGCCCCTGAAAACCTCACAGGATTCCATGCATCGTATGTATGGAAATTCCACTGGAAATCTCATGCGGTTGATCAAATCAACCCAAATCCGAGACTTTCGACCCGAAGAAGATTACACTCATGACGTTGATCTGTTACATCAATCTGCTAGTTGTGTACGCAGTTAGCCCCGATGGTGATTCCAGGTGTGTTGAATGAATGTTTGCATCCTATAGACAACGAGTAGATTGTGGTTCCCTAAGTGTTGTAGGAGAAGACCCCGAGCAGCAGTGTGGTGAAGGCAAGTGTCCTCTAACCTACTTATTGTAGGATTACGGGGAGGCTACGCTAGCGCAAAACAAAAATTTTCATCCCCATAATACCAAGAACTACTGCGGTTATAGGTCATGGAATTACCACTAGACGCGCAGAGCAGCGGAAGACGTCTCGATGTAGACGAACGCGTCGAGCAGTGCCGTGCAGTCGCCGGCGTCCTTCACGTCCTCGCACGGTTCGTCCAAGTGCTCCAGATGTAGCACCTCCGAGGTATCCACACGTACAGGGAGGAAGCGCCGCGTACCGAACTGCTAGGTTCGCGACGGCGGCTTGGCGAGGGCGAGAGGTGGGCGGCGGCTGTTAGTTCGCTGGTGGCGAATTAGGTTATCCTTAACCGCGCCCCCGCCCCTCATTATATAGGCGTTATGGTGGGCTTCTGACGCCGAGGCCCATCATTAACCCTAAAGCCCAGTCTAATTTCGGATCTAATCCGAATTAGGCTTCCTTCCCCTTAAGTGTGTGACCCTATAGGTTCACGTACAAATAGACATAGCCCGAGTACTCTTACTTGGCCCAATAATTGACAGCGGCCTCTAGCAAGACATGTCAACTCCTATGTGTACGTAAAGATCATATCAGACGAACCATTGCGACATTAAGTACATGCTGTTCCCTTTGTCTCACGATATTTGGTCTGGCTCTAAGCTGACCTCTCTTTCTCGATACTATGAATTGGAATCCTTTCAATGGTTAACTCTTAACCCTAGCACGGCCATGCATTTCTTGATCCAATCACTCGAGGGGCCCAGAGATATCTCTCTCACAAAGAGAGGGACAAATTCCATCTTGACTGACCATGCCTCATAGCATGCTTCCTGACAAACCCAAAACTACCTTTATAACTACCCAGTTACGGGATAGCGTTTGATAGTCCCTAAGTAAGTCAATTCACATCTTGAGAACATGCGACAATCTCAGGTCTAAGGATACAGTATTCATGTTGCAAGAAGAGAACTATATTACAATATCTCACGTTGGGTCGGTCCAGCCTCATGTCATACATGCGCCCACATTATTAGTTTAACATCTCCATGTTCATGACTTGTGAAATGTAGTCATCAACTAATACATGTGCTAGTCATCGACTCTGACTAGGGACATCATTTAGAATAACCATATAAGTAAAGAATCTCACAAACAATTCACATAATTGCTAATCAATACAAGGTGCCTTCCATGGATATTCAATTAAGCAATATATATATCATGGATACAAAGAAATATGCTCATCTCTATGATTATCTCTAGGGCATATTTCTAACACGTGTTGCCTTGTTCTTGACTCTTAGCATTTGAGAACAAGTCCCCAACATTGGCGCCCACCTCCGGTGAACTCACTTCCACTTTCTGAGTTGATGGTTTCGTTCAACAACCAAGCTGAAGCTGCTTCGGTTACAAAGCTGGTGCTCCCAATAATAGGCTGTTCATGCTCAGAGCCAGCCAACAAGAAGCAGAAGAAGGAGGCTCAGAGAAGGGTACAACATGTTGGGGTGCAGGGACCCTTCATCAAGTCAAAATGGTCCCACATCCCAATCACCTTCTCCCAGGAGGACCTTCAGCTCAAGGATTACCCTCATAATGATGCTATGGTCATCTCTTGTGTCATCAAGGGATTTCTGGTCCACAATGTTCTAGCTGATATAGGCAGTGCAGCAGATATTATATTTGCTAAGGCCTTCAGACAGATGCAAGAGCCAGAGGATAAGATTCATGACGCTACACACCCTCTTTGTGGCTTTGGAGGAAGGCAGATTGTAGCACTCGGCAAGATCACGATGCCAGTGACCTTCGGATTCGTCAACAATACAAGGACTGAGCAAGTTGTGTTTGATATTGTCGACATGGAGTACCCCTACAATGCAATCATTGGTCGTGGGACACTCAATGCTTTTGAAGCATTTCTTCATCCAGCATATCTATGCATGAAGATACCTTCAGATCAAGGGCCTATTGCTATTCATGGAAGTCAGGAAGCTGCCAGAAAGGCTGAAGGAAGCTGGACAGATTCAAAAGCAATCCACAATATAGATGGAGCCGAAGCTTGTGAGCAGGATAAGTACAGAAGGGAGAAGGCTGCTTCGGCCGATCAGCCGAAGCCCATGCTTCTATGTGAAGATATAGCAGAGCAGAAGGTATTGTTGGGATCTCAATTATCTGAGGAGCAGGAGAAAACTCTAATAAGGTTTTTGTTCAATAACAAAGATGTCTTCGCATGGTCAGCCAACGATCTCTGTGGTGTCAACAGGGACGTCATTGAACATTCGCTCAATGTCGATCCATCCTTCAGACCCAGAAAACAGAGGCTTCGGAAAATGTCTGATGACAAGGCCGAAGGTGCTCGGAATAAAGTGAAAAGACTTCTTAGTGCTGGAGTCATCAGAGAAGTAAAATACCCGGAATGGCTAGCTAACACTGTTATGGTGAAGAAGGCCAATGGTAAATGGAGAATGTGCATTGATTTTACTGATCTCAACAAGGCTTGTCCAAAGGATGAGTTCCTATTACCAAGAATAGATTCTCTAGTGGACGCAGCAGCTTCGTCAGAGCTCATGAGTCTACTAGATTGTTATTCAGGCTACCATCAAATCTGGATGAAGAAGGAAGACGAGCCAAAAATCAGCTTCATAACCCCCAGTGGTACATATTGTTATCTTCGGATGCCTGAGGGGCTCAAGAATGCTGGAGGAAGCTTCGGCAGAATGATAGCCAAAGTCCTTCACTCTCAGATAGGCAGAAATGTGTTAACATATGTCGATGATATCATAGTAAAGAGCACGAAGCAGGAAAATCACATTGCTGATCTGTAGGAAACATTTGCTAATTTTAGGCAAGCTGGCCTTAAATTAAATCCAGAAAAATGTGTCTTCGAAGTAAAAAAAGGAAAATTCCTTGGTTGTCTAGTTTCAACGAAGGGGATCGAAGCTAATCCGAACAAAATTGAAGCTATTCTTCGGATGGAGCCGCCAAGCACAAAGAAAGGGGCTCAACGACTGACAGGAAGATTGGCATCTTTGAATCGATTCATATCTAGATCAGCAGAGATAAATTTACCATTCTTTAAAGTGCTGAAGTCGGCCGAAGTCTTTCAATGGGGATCAGCTCAGCAGAAAGCCTTCGAAGAGTTGAAGCAATACCTGATAGATCTAACAACACTAACTCCACCCACGTCAGGGGTTCCTCTGCTATTGTATGTGGCAGCTTCGCACTCTGCAGTAAGTGCGGCACTTGTACAGGAGAAGCTTGAAGGACAAACTAAAAAGCAAGTCCCAGTATATTTTGTCTCCGAAGTATTAAGCTTATCAAAGAAAAATTACACAGAATTGGAGAAAGTGTTGTATGTTGTGTTAATGGCATCCAGGAAGCTTCGGCATTATTTTCAAGCTTACCATATAATTGTTCCCTCGTCACAACCTCTGAAGGATATTATGAGGAACAGAGAAGCTACTGGAAGGGTTGGAAAGTGGGCCGCTGAAAGGGAATTAGGCTTACACCTAGTTCCTAAATGATTTCGGTGGTTGAATTGCCCAACACAAATAATTGGACTAACTAGTTTGCTCTAGTGTATAAGTTATACAGGTGCCAAAGGTTCACACTTAGCCAATAAAGAGACCAAGAATTGGGTTCAACAAAGAGAGCAAGGGATAACCGAAGGCAGCCCTGGTCTGGCGCACCGGACAGTGTCCGGTGCACCAGGGGACTTCACGCTGAACTCTTCACCTTCGGGAAAATCCAGAGGCGCTCCGCTATAATTCACCGGACTGTCCGGTGCCCCAGGGAAGCGCGACTCTGGAACTCGCCAGCTTCGGGAATTTGCTCCGCTATAATTCACCGGACATGTCCGGTGTACACCGGACTGTCCGGTGAGCCAGCGGAGCAACGGCTATTCGGCGCCAACGGTCACCTGCTACAGCATTAAATGCGCGCCAGAGCGCGCAGAAGTCAGGCACGCGCGAATTGGCGCACCGGACACTCTATAGTACATGTCCGGTGTGCCACCGGACATCCAGGCGGGCCCAGCAGTCAGAGCTCCAACGGTCGGAACCCAACGGCCTGGTGACGTGGCTGGCGCACCGGACACTGTCCGGTGTGCACCGGACTGTCCGGTGCACCATGCGACAGACAGCCTCCACCAAACGGCTAGTTTGGTGGTTGGGGTTATAAATACCCCCAACCACCCCACATTCAAGTCATCCAAGTTTTCACACTTCCAACCACTTACAAGAGCTAGGCATTCAATACAAGACACACCCAAGTGATCAAATCCTCTCCCAATTCTACAAAAGCTTTAGTGACTAGTGAGAGTGATTTGTTGTGTTCTCTTGAGCTCTTGCACTTGGATTGCTTTCTTCTTTCTCATTCTTTCTTGAGATCAATACTCACTTGTAACCGAGGCAAGAGACACCAATTGTGTGGTGGTCCTTGCGGGGAAGTTTTGTTCCCGGTTGATTTGAGAAGAGAAAGCTCACTCGGTCCGAGGGACCGTTTGAGAGAGGGAAGGGGTTGAAAAAGACCCGGCCTTTGTGGCCTCCTCAACGGGGAGTAGGTTTGCGAGAACCGAACCTCGGTAAAACAAATCCGCGTGTCACACTCTTTATTTGCTTGCGATTTGTTTTGCACCCTCTCTCGCGGACTCGATTATATTTCTAACGCTAACCCGGCTTGTAGTTGTGATTAACTTTGTAAATTTCAGTTTCGCCCTATTCACCCCCCTCTAGGCGACTTTCAATTGGTATCAGAGCCAGGTTCTTCATTAGAGCCTAACCGCTCGAAGTGATGTCGGGAGAACACGCCAAGAAGGAGATGGAGACCGGCGAAAAGCCCACTACAAGCCACGGGAAGGCTTCATCGAAAGAGTCCCGCAAGAAGGGGAAGGGGAAGGAGAAGAAAGCCTCTTCCCACAAGTCGCATCGGAGTGGCGACAAGAAAAAGAAGATGAGGAAGGTGGTCTACTACGAGACCGATACTTCATCACCTTCCACCTCCGGCTCCGACGCACCCTCCGTAACTTCTAAGCGCCATGAGCGCAAGAAGTTTAGTAAGATTCCCTTCCACTACCCTCGCACCTCTAGACATACTCCATTGCTTTCCGTTCCATTAGGCAAACCGCCAACCTTTGACGGTGAAGATTATGCTAGGTGGAGTGATTTAATGAAATTTCATCTAACCTCACTCCACAAAAGTATATGGAATGTTGTTGAGTTTGGAGCACAGGTACCATCCGTCGGGGATGAGGATTATGATGAGGACGAGGTGGCCCAAATCGAGCACTTCAACTCCCAAGCCACAACCATACTCCTCGCTTCTCTAAGTAGGGAGGAGTACAACAAGGTGCAAGGATTAAAGAGCGCCAAGGAAGTTTGGGACGTGCTCAAGACCACGCACGAGGGTGATGAACTAACCAAGATCACCAAGCGGGAAACGATCGAGGGGGAGCTCGGTCGCTTTCGTCTTCGCCAAGGGGAGGAGCCACAGGACATGTACAACCGGCTCAAAACCTTGGTGAATCAAGTACGCAACCTCGGGAGCAAAAAGTGGGATTACCACGAAGTGGTTAAGGTTATTCTAAGATCTCTTATTTTCCTTAACCCTACTCAAGTACAATTAATTCATGGTAATCCTAGATATACACTAATGACTCCCGAGGAAGTAATCGGGAATTTTGTGAGCTTTGAGTTTATGATCAAGGGCTCACGGAAGATCAACGAGCTTGACGGCCCCTCCACGTCCGAAGCACAACCGGTCGCATTTAAGGCGACTGAGGAGAAAAAGGAGGAGTCTACACCAAGTAGACAACCAATTGACGCCTCAAAGCTCGACAACGAGGAAATGGCGCTCGTCATCAAGAGCTTCCGCCAAATCCTTAAACAAAGGAGGGGGAAAGATTACAAGCCCCGCTCCAAGAAGGTTTGCTACAAGTGTGGTAAGCCCGGTCACTTTATTGCAAAATGTCCTATTTCTAGTGACAGTGACAGGGGCGACGACAAGAAGGGGAGAAGAAAGGAGAAGAAGAGGTACTACAAGAAGAAGGGTGGCGATGCCCATGTTTGTCGCGAGTGGGACTCCGACGAAAGCTCTAGCGACTCCTCCGACGACGAGGACGCCGCTAACATCGCCGTCACCAAGGGACTTCTCTTCCCCAACGTCGGCCACAAGTGCCTCATGGCAAAGGACGACAAAAAGAAGAAGGTTAAATCCAAATCCTCCACTAGATATGAGTCTTCTAGCGATGATAATGCTTGTGATGAGGAAGATAATTTGCGTACTCTTTTTGCCAACTTAAACATGCAACAAAAAGAGAAATTAAATGAATTAATTAGTGCCATCCATGAGAAGGATGATCTCTTGGACTCCCAAGAGGACTTCCTAATCAAGGAAAACAAAAAACATGTTAAAATTAAAAATGCTTATGCTCTAGAAGTTGAAAAGTGTGAAAAATTATCTAGTGAACTAAGCACTTGCCATGAGACTATAGACAACCATAGAAATGAGAATGCTAATTTGTTAGCTAAGGTTGATTCTATTGCTTGTAATGTTTCAATTCCCAATCTTAGAAATGATAATGATGATTTGCTTGCTAAGATTGAAGAATTGAACATTTCTTTTGCTAGCCTTAGAGATGAAAATGAAAAATTGCTTGCTAAGGCTAAGGATCTTGATGTTTGCAATGCTACCATTTCCGACCTTAGAAGTAAAAATGACATATTACATGCTAAGGTTGTAGAATTAAAATCTTGCAAACCATCTACATCTACCATTGAGCACACTTCTATTTGTACTAGATGTAGAGATGTTGATATTAATGCTATTCATGATCACATGGCTTTAATTAAACAACAAAATGATCATATAGCAAAGTTAGATGCTAAAATTGCCGAGCATGAACTTGAGAATGAAAAATTTAAATTTGCTCGTAGTATGCTTTATAGTGGGAGACGCCCTGGCATTAAGGATGACATTGGCTTCCAAAAGGGGGACAATGTCAAACTTAATGCCCCTCCTAAGAAATTGTCTAATTTTGTTAAGGGCAAGGGTCCCATGCCTCAAGATAACGAGGGTTACATTTTGTACCCTGCCGGTTATCCTGAGAGCAAAATTAGGAGAATTCATTCTAGGAAGTCTCATTCTGGCCCTAATCATGCATTTATGTATAAGGGTGAGACATTTAGTTCTAGGCAACCAACCCATGCTAAGTTGCCTAAGAAGAAAACTCCGAGTGCATCAAATGATCATGACATTTCATTTAAAACTTTTGATGCATCATATGTTTTTACTAACAAATCTGGCAAGGTAGTTGCCAAGTATGTTGGGGGCAAACACAAGGGATCAAAGACTTGTGTTTGGGTACCCAAAATTCTTGTATCTAATGCCAAAGGACCCAAAACCATTTGGGTACCTAAAGTCAAGAACTAAACATGTTTTGTAGGTTTATGCATCCGGGGGCTCAAGTTGGATCATCGACAGCGGGTGCACAAACCACATGACAGCGGAGAAGAAGATGTTCTCCTCATACGAGAAAAACCAAGATCCCCAACGAGCTATCACATTCGGGGATGGAAATCAAGGTTTGGTCAAAGGATTGGGTAAAATTGCTATATCTCCTGACCATTCTATTTCCAATGTTTTTCTTGTAGATTCATTAGATTACAACTTGCTTTCCGTTTCTCAATTATGCAAAATGGGTTACAACTGTCTATTTACTGATATAGGTGTCACCGTCTTTAGAAGAAGTGATGATTCAATAGCATTTAAGGGAGTGTTAGAGGGTCAGCTATACTTAGTAGATTTTGATAGAGCTGAACTCGACACTTGCTTAATTGCTAAGACTAACATGGGTTGGCTATGGCACCGCCGACTAGCCCACGTTGGGATGAAGAATCTTCATAAGCTTCTAAAGGGAGAGCACATTTTAGGATTAACAAATGTTCATTTTGAGAAAGACAGGATTTGTAGCGCATGCCAAGCAGGGAAGCAAATTGGTGCCCATCATCCACACAAGAACATCATGACGACTGACAGGCCACTGGAGCTCCTACACATGGATCTATTCGGCCCGATTGCCTACATAAGCATCGGCGGGAGTAAGTACTGTCTAGTTATTGTGGATGATTATTCTCGCTTCACTTGGGTGTTCTTTTTGTAGGAAAAATCTCACACCCAAGAGACCTTAAAGGGATTCTTGAGATGGGCTCAAAACGAGTTCGGCTTAAGGATCAAGAAAATTAGAAGCGACAACGGGACAGAGTTCAAGAACTCACAAATCGAAGGCTTCCTTGAGGAGGAGGGCATCAAGCATGAGTTCTCCTCTCCCTACACGCCACAACAAAATGGTGTAGTAGAGAGGAAGAATAGAACTCTATTGGACATGGCAAGAACCATGCTTGATGAGTACAAGACTTCAGATCGGTTTTGGGCCGAGGCGGTCAACACCGCCTGCTACGCCATCAACCGGTTGTATCTACACCGAATCCTCAAGAAGACATCTTATGAACTCCTAACCGGTAAAAAGCCCAATATTTCATATTTTAGAGTCTTTGGTAGCAAATGCTTTATACTTGTCAAAAGAGGTAGAAAATCTAAATTTGCTCCTAAGACTGTAGAAGGCTTTTTACTAGGATATGATTCAAACACAAGGGCATATAGAGTCTTTAACAAGTCCTCTGGACAAGTTGAAGTTTCTTGTGACGTTGTGTTTGATGAGACTAACGGCTCTCAAGTAGAGTAAGTTGATCTTGATGAGATAGGTGATGAAGAGGCTCCGTGCATCGCACTAAGGAACATGTCCATTGGGGATGTGTGTGCTAAGGAATCCGAAGAGCCTCCAAATACACAAGATCAACCATCCTCCTCCACGCAAGCATCTCCACCAACTCAAAATGAGGATGAGGCTCAAGTTGATGAATGAGAAGATCAAAGAAATGAGCCACCTCAAGATGACGGCAATGATCAAGGGGGAGATGCAAATGATCAAGACAAGGAGGATGATGAACCAAGGCCGCCACACCCAAGAGTCCACCAAGCAATCCAACGAGATCACCCCGTCGACACCATCCTCGGCGACATCCATAAGGGGGTAACCACTAGATCTCGTGTTGCACATTTTTGTGAGCATTACTCTTTCGTTTCCTCTATTGAGCCACACAGGGTAGAGGAAGCACTTCAAGATTCGTATTGGGTGGTGGCGATGCAAGAGGAGCTCAATAACTTCACTAGGAACGAGGTATGGCATTTGGTTCCACGTCCTAATCAAAATGTTGTAGGAACCAAGTGGGTTTTCCGCAACAAGCAAGATGAGCATGGTGTGGTGACAAGGAACAAAGCTCGACTTGTGGCCAAGGGATACTCCCAAGTCGAAGGTTTGGATTTCGGTCAAACCTATGCACCCGTAGCTAGGCTTGAGTCAATTCGTATACTATTGGCCTATGCTACTTACCATGGCTTCAAGCTATATCAAATGGACGTGAAGAGTGCCTTCCTCAATGGACCGATCAAGGAAGAGGTCTATGTTAAGCAACCTCCCAGCTTTGAAGATAGTAAGTACCCTAACCATGTTTATAAACTCTCTAAGGCGCTTTATGGGCTCAAGCAAGCCCCAAGAGCATGGTATGAATGTCTTAGAGATTTCCTTTTAGATAATGGCTTCAAAGTCGGAAAGGCCGATCCTACTTTATTTACTAAAACTCTTGAGAATGATTTGTTTGTATGCCAAATTTATGTTGATGATATTATATTTGGGTCTACTAACAAATCTACATGTGAAGAGTTTAGTAGGATCATGACACAAAAATTCGAGATGTCTATGATGGGGGAGTTGAAGTACTTCTTGGGATTTCAAGTGAAACAACTCCAAGAGGGCACCTTCCTTAGCCAAACGAAGTATACTCAAGACATTCTAAGCAAGTTTGGGATGAAGGATGCCAAACCCATCAAGACACCCATGGGAACTAATGGGCATCTCGACCTCGATACGGAAGGTAAGTCCGTGGATCAAAAGGTATACCGGTCGATGATAGGCTCTTTACTCTATTTATGTGCATCTCGACCGGATATAACGCTTTCCGTATGCATGTGTGCAAGATTCCAAGCCGACCCTAAGGAAGCTCACTTTACGGCCGTAAAACGAATCTTGAGATATTTAGTTTATACTCCTAAGTTTGGGCTTTGGTATCCTAGGGGATCCACTTTTGATTTGATTGGTTATTCGGATGCTGATTGGGCGGGGTGTAAAATCAATAGAAAGAGCACATCGGGGACTTGCCAGTTCTTGGGAAGATCCTTGGTATCTTGGGCTTCAAAGAAGCAAAATTCCGTCGCTCTTTCTACCGCCGAAGCCGAGTACATTGCCGCAGGCCACTGTTGCACGCAACTACTTTGGATGAGGCAAACCCTTAGGGACTATGGTTACAAATTAACCAAAGTTCCTCTTCTATGTGATAATGAGAGTGCAATCCGCATGGCGGATAATCCCGTTGAGCATAGCTGCACTAAACACATAGCCATTCAGTATCACTTTCTAAGGGATCACCAACAAAAGGGAGATATCGAGATTGCGTACATTAATACTAAAGATCAATTAGCCGATATCTTTACCAAGCCTCTTGATGAACAAACTTTTAACAAACTTAGGCATGAGCTAAATATCCTTGATTCTAGGAATTTCTTTTGTTGATTTGCACACATAGCTCATTCATATACCTTTGATCATATCTCTTTCATGTGCTATGACTAATGTGTTTTCAAGTAAATTTCAAATCAAGTCATAGGTATATTGAAAGGAAATTGGAGTCTTCGGCGAAGACAAAGGCTTCCACTCCGTAACTCATCCTTCGCCGTCGCTCCGAGCCACTCTCCATCTTTGGGGGAGAAGGACTTCGTCTTTGGTATAATCTTCACTCATTTATTTATGACGAAAGGGGGAGAAAGTAATTCTAAGGGCTCTAATGACTCCATTTTTGGCGATTCATGCCAAAGGGGGAGAAAATATTAGCCCAAAGCAAAAGGACTGCACCACCACCTAATTTTAAAATGATTTTCAATTGGAAATTTCAAATTGGTATCTTATTATGTTCCAAAGGGGAAGAAACTAGAATTTTCAAATTTGATAACTTAAAACCCTCTTGAACACTAAGAGGAGGATTTCATCTAAGGGAAGTTTTGTTTTAGTCAAAGGAAAAGCATCTGAAACAGGGGGAGAAAATTTCAAATCTTGAAAATGCTTCGCAAAATCTTATTATTTAGCTTTGACTATTTGCAAAATAACTTTGAAAAGAATTTACAAAACAATTTGCAAAAACAAAACATGTGGTGCAAAGCGTGGTCCAAAATGTCAAAAATTAAAGAAACAATCCCTGCATATCTTATAAGTATTTATATTTGCTCAATTCCAAGCAACCTTTGCACTTATATTATGTAAACTAGTTCAATTATGCACTCCTATATTTGCTTTGGTTTGTGTTGGCATCAATCACCAAAAAGGGGGAGATTGAAAGGGAATTAGGCTTACACCTAGTTCCTAAATGATTTCGGTGGTTGAATTTCCCAACAAAATAATTGGACTGACTAGTTTGCTCTAGTGTATAAGTTATACAGGTGCCAAAGGTTCACACTTAGCCAATAAAGAGACCAAGAATTAGGTTCAACAAAGAGAGCAAGGGATAACCGAAGGCAGCCCTGGTCTGGCGCACCGGACTGTCCGGTGTGGCACCGGACAGTGTCCGGTGCACCAGAGGACTTCACGCTGAACTCTTCACCTTCGGGAAAATCCAGAGGCGCTCCGCTATAATTCACCGGACTGTCCGGTGTACACCGGACAGTATCCGGTGCCCCAGGGAAGAGCGACTCTGGAACTCGCCAGCTTCAGGAATTCGCTCTGCTATAATTCACCGGACATGTTCGGTGTACACCGGACTGTCCGGTGAGCCAGCGGAGCAACGGCTATTCGGCGCCAACGATCACCTGCTACAGCATTAAATGCGCGCCAAAGCGCGCAGAAGTCAGGCACGCGCGAAGTGGCGCACCAGACACTCTACAGTACATGTCCGGTGTGCCACCGGACATCCAGGTGGGCCCAGCAATCAGAGCTCCAACGGTCGGAACCCAACGGCCTGGTGACGTGGCTGGCGCACCGGACACTTTCCGGTGTGCACCGGACTGTCCGGTGCACCATGCGACAGACAGCCTCCACCAAACGGCTAGTTTGGTGGTTGGGGTTATAAATACCCCCAACCACCCCACATTCAAGTCATCCAAGTTTTCACACTTCCAACCACTTACAAGAGCTAGGCATTCAATAGAAGACACACCCAAGTGATCAAATCCTCTCCCAATTCCACAAAAGCTTTAGTGACTAGTGAGAGTGATTTTTTGTGTTCTCTTGAGCTCTTGCACTTGGATTGCTTTATTCTTTCTCATTCTTTCTTGAGATCAATACTCACTTGTAACCGAGGCAAGAGACACCAATTGTGTGGTGGTCCTTGCGGGGAAGTTTTGTTCCTGGTTGATTTGAGAAGAGAAAGCTCACTCGGTCCGAGGGACCGTTTGAGAGAGGGAAGGGGTTGAAAAAGACCCGACCTTTGTGGCCTCCTCAACGGGGAGTAGGTTTGCGAGAACCGAACCTCGGTAAAACAAATCCGCGTGTCACACTCTTTATTTGCTTGCGATTTGTTTTGCACCCTCTCTCGCGGACTCGATTATATTTCTAACGCTAACCCGGCTTGTAGTTGTGATTAACTTTGTAAATTTCAGTTTCGCCCTATTCACCCCCCCTCTAGGCGACTTTCAGCCGCGAAGCTCAATGAATTCACCATTGACTACGTGCACAGATCTTCAATTCAATCTCAGGCGCTAGCAGACTGGACGCCAGGGGCTCACGAAGAAGGGACAAGCAAAGATACCGAAGCTTGGACGGTGTTCTGCGATGGTTCTTCGGTTCAGGAGTAGCTGCGGTCCTAGTGGCACCTTCAAAATTCAAAACATGTTTTGCAGTCAAACTGGATTTCAGTTGCACAAATAATATTGCTGAGTACGAAGCACTTCTTTTGGGGCTTCGGAAATTAAGGGCAATGGGAATAAGAAGGGTCATCCTAAAGACTGATTCTCAAGTCATTGCTGGCCATGTGGATAAGAGCAGCAAGGCACGAGATCCGAAGCTTGAAAAATATCTGGATGCAGTCTGAATGTTGGAAGCTTCCTTTGAAGGTTTTTCCGTCAAATATTCCAAGAGGTGAAAATGAGCATGCAGATTTGCTAGCCAAATCAGCGGCTAAGGGGCTCCCCCTACCCTCTGAAGTATTTTTTGAAGCAATAAAAGCACCTTCGGTTGACCTTATGGAGATAGCAGTGCTTACTATTTCTCTAGTACACAGTGAAGACTGGAGAACTGAAATAATATCTTTCCTTCAAGGCAATTGTCTTTCAAGTGACGAAGCTTATAACAAAAGAATGGAGGCAAGAACAAGACCATATGTGATAATAGAAGGGGAATTGTATAAACATGGAGTTTGTTCGCCACTCCTGAAATGTTTATCAAGAACCGAAGGTATGGAATTAATGAAAGAGATACGTGCAGGTCTGTGTGGATCTCATATTGGATCTAGGCCCTTGTTGGGAAAAGTTTTTCGACAAGGATTTTATTGGCCGAAGGCAGCTTCAGATGCGGCAGAATTAGTCCAAAAATGCGAAGGCTGTCAAAAATGTGCAAGAGATCAGAAGCAACCTTCATCTCTCACTCAATTAATACAACCCACTTGGTCGTTACAAAGGTGGGGCCTCGATTTGCTAGGCCCACTTCCACCAGCACAAGGAAATCTAAAATATGTTGTGGTGGCGGTAGAGTATTTTTCCAAATGGATTGAGGCGAAGCCTTTAGCCACAATAACTTCGGTCACTGTCCAGAAATTTTTCTGGCAAAATATTGTTTGTCGCTTCGGAGTGCCGAAGGCTATTACTGTGGACAATGGGACACAATTCGAGGTTGAAGCTTTCAAAGAATTCTATGAACAAATTGGTACGAAGATTCATTTTTGCATCGGTCAGACATCCAGAGTCAAATGGACTTGTTGAAAGAGCTAATGGCATTATAATGATGGGAATAATGAAGTTAATCTTCAATCAGCCCAGAGGAAAGTGGCCAGATGAATTGATCAAAGTGGTGTGAAGCCACAACACAACAATATCAAGGTCAACAGGCTTTACACCATTCAAATTACTATTTGGTGACGAAGCAATAACCCTAGAAGAAGCTAAGGCAGGATCAATAAGAACAATGACTTCGGCAGAGGACGAAGCTGATTGTTCTGTGGCAAAAGATGCTATAGAAGGGATTAGGCTTCAGGCAGTGGAGAACATCAACAAATATCAAGCCGAAACAATAAAGTGGCGTGACAGAAAAGTTCGGCTAAAGAACATTAAGCCAGGGCACTTGGTACTTCGAAGAGTGGCCAACCCAGATACAGTAGGCAAGCTACAGCTGAAGTGGGAAGGACCTTTTTTGGTAGTATCTTCGTCAAGACCCGGCTCTTACAGATTGAAGGATATGAACGGCAACGACATTCCTAGATCTTGGAATGCGGATGAGCTTCGCGATATTATGTTTAGCTGATGTAATCTTTTTGTTTTTCCTATGGCACCCTTTTCCTTTCCGAAGGGGGAGAAAGGTTTTTAATGGGGCCATAGCATGTAATTTCCCTTTTTCTTATTCAGCTCTACGAGAGCAAAATCCCCCAAAAAATGTAAATGTAAAAACTCAGCATGCACCATCGAGTGCAGGCAAAAAGGAAAAAAACAGGGAGAAGCTCGAAAGTTGTCCCTAAGGGGATGCAGAGCACGACGAAGCTACAAAAAGCCGTTCCTAAGGGAGCGCAACGTAAGTTTTCTGCTCAAAAGTCGTTCCAAAGGGAATGCAGAGCTTACAACGAAAAGTTAATGCTGATTCCACCGAAATATAAGGCAAAGCGCGAAAAATCAACGCGATACCACCGAAATAGAAGGTGAAGAAGTTCAAAAGACGTTCCTAAGGGGATGCAGAACTTATAGCGAAAAGTCTGCGCTGATACACTAAAAAATAAGCGGTGAAGCCAAAAAATAAGCGGCAAAGAGACTTCGGTCATTCCCAAGGGAATGAAGGCTATGGTTGTGGCTTTGTATGTGTGTTTGGACATTCATTTGCATGACACATTACATCATACATTTGCATTCATAAACATTCATTTAGACATACATAGGATCATCATCATCATAACATATAGACACAGGCGGATGCTTCGGCTCTAAAAATAAGGCTTCGACAAAAAGAGAAAAAGAAGCAGTTTTATGCTTCGTTGTGTACGAAAAGAAGGGAAGGTGTTTTTCGCCTTCGGCTCAAAAAATGCTAGTTTCGTCCACAGCAAAGCAAATCAGTGCAAGTACAATTGTTGTTCACATCGAAGCACTTCATACATTGATGGAAAGGTAAAAATATATTACAAGGTATGGACAAAGTTTACAGAGTACAATCTAATTCTCAAGTTACAATATTCTTTACAAAGGTTATAACAAGAATTCTTAGAGTCTTTTCCACAGCTATCTATTCAAGCTTCATCATTATCCATTAAGCTTTGGCTTCGTGCTCTTCAGCTTCGTCAACTTGCTCCTCAGCTTCGTCATCCTGTACATATTTAAGTATTGTAAGAATTATTCAAGTTTAAAGGGAAAGGTAAGTACAAGGTATGATTTTGTTACCGGCTTAAGATGACTTCGAGCTTCGTCACCAGCTATGCTTCGTCCACCCTTCGTCCATATTAGTTTTATAAACATGTTTCCTATGCTTCGGGCAAGATTGGGAATATCAACTAGATCTGCTGGTGACAAACTAAAGTTGGGCCTATTAACAATATTTCCATGTGTACAACCAGATTTCAGGAAGGCGACAGCTATGCCCCGAGAAGCTACCAGGGCACATAAATCACCATGTCCGGCTATAATTTCATCAAGGTCATCAATTTCACTCTCGATATGTTCGAAGGCCCCTGGCAAGTCTTCAGTCGAAGGACTAAATTTTTCACAACTGGCTCCAACCGAATTGAAGATCTGCTTCAGCCGTTGTACACATCGGCTACTGAACTCCAGACATTTGTTTTGAAGCTCTGTCAATGATTTTTGCAGATTCGAACTTTTCTCGACCTCAGTCTTAAATTTGGCATTTAACTTCTGCTTCTCCTGTTCGAAGCTTTCTGACTTCGAGAGAAGCTCCGTATTTAACTTTGCAATTTTAGCTTCGGCTTCTGCCAATAAACCTTCTGTTGTCTGAAGCTCAAAATCCTTCCTTTCAAGAGCAGCTGCTTGATCTTTTAATTTGCTTTCTAAACCATCAATTATAACTTCATGTTTTTTATCTTCAAGATCTTGTTGCATTCTCAAAGCTTTACTCAACAGCATACTCTGTGCACAAGCAACCTTCGTTAGAAAACACCTTCGTTGCTCAAAGCAACAAAAAGTCAAAGAAAAGTTTTTACCTTGAAATTGGAATAGAATAAACTACCGACAAGATGTTGTCGTCGGTAGCGGCTTATGTCAGTCTCAAGCTTTGGGAAACCAATACTCTTTGACAGAGTACCGATAACCTTCGCTCCGATTTGATCTCGGACGCAGCCCAATTTTTCATCGTCAACACCGCCGAAGAGTAGTGCCCCTGGTTGATACCCGCAGGATATGGCGTATTCTCTCAACTCTTCCTTCTCGGCCTCTGACAATTCTTGCCCAATTAAGTTCTGAAAGTTGAAAATTTCCTCTTCCTATGCATCTTCAGCTATTTTCTTCCCCTTCTCAGGTACCGTAGCCATGGCTTCTTCAGTGGCTGCGGCAGCTTCTTCTGTAGCCATGTCTAGAAGTATCTTATCAATGTTAGAAATTGTGCTTTCTAAATGTACATCTTCGGCCGTGGCAGCTTCAGCAGGTGCAGTTTTGGTCGCTATTGTGCTCTCAACAACTGGTGCCTTCGGAGCCGAAGCTGTTGGTGGTGTCCCTTCAATAACTTCTGTCACCGTAACAATTCTTCGTTTCTTTGGCCCAGCTGCCTTCTTCGTTATCGAGGGCTCCTTCTCCTTCTGAAAAAGCTTCGTCAGATGCGGCCCCAGTGGACTTAGCTTGATAGACAAAGATTCAGTCATTACCTTTAAGATTTCCTCCACGTCAGTGGTAGAAGGTGTTGCAGTAGTTTCTTCTTCTATATCAGTTGCCTTCTGCTTCGGAGCCGCAACCTTTCTTTTCTTTGAAGCATCTGTCTTCGGCTCAGGCCTCAATTTTCTCTTTTTCAGTTTTTCTTCATCTTTCACCAATTTAGCATCTTCTTTATTCAGGATGCTGGCAACTCTCTTTCTCTTCTGTCCTTCGGCGCCTCGGTCCAGTAGCTCATAGTCAGGATACTCAAAGTTCAGAGCATCCATTACCCGGGTTAACCTTCGCTTCGGACGAGTGCCGAAGGCTGCAGTCATCAATTGGTCTTCTTTTTTAGAATAATTGCCAAGAATGTCATTGCACATAACTTCAATTGTGTCTAACCATTCTTGGCAAGGTACTTTGAAATGTTTCTTGAATTTATAATAGTAGGGCAGCCGAACAAGTTCCCCTTTTTTCTTTTCTCCCTTGAGCTTCGGCATGTCCCACTCTTTCAAAGTTGGGAACACTCTAAAAGCCAAGAATTCTTGCACCAGATCCCTAGTGCCAATATGCTCCGCAATGACTCGAAATTCGCCCAGTGCAATTTGGCTTGGACTCTGCGGTGTCATGTTGCACTGGGGCCTGGTTTCTCCGAAGATTAATTCCAGTGGACTTTGGACCAGCTTCTCCTTTTCTTCATCAACTTTGACGTAAAACCATTCGGTCTTCCAGCCAGCTAGCCACTTGGTTCGATAGCTGATAGCTGGAAACTTTGTATTTTTGCGAAAAGCAAAGCTGTAGCAGCCGAAGTTTTCATGTAGCCCATCTTCTCTAGCTTTTGTTTGATAATGAAGCTCGTGTATTCGGCAGAAGCCTTCGGCAAATGGTTCTACCCCTGGCTTCGGAGGGCCCAGATGTAGACACTAAGCCTAACAATGGCGTTAGGCGTTAGTTGATGAAGATAAATCCCAAACTTCTTCAAAACATCAGCAATCATCCCATTCAAAGGAAATCTTAATCCTGCTTTAAAGAAGCTTTTGAACACTACCACCTCATCCTTTTCCGGCTTCGGAGTTATTTCCTCTCCGCCAAAACGAACCAGCTCCTTTTTTGCTTCACTGAAATAACCCAACTTCATCAGCTTAGACATATCACCTTCGGTAATGGTGGATTTCCCAAACTCTAGGTGGCTGGGTTTAGATGGTACGACGCTGTAATCATCTTCAGATTCAGTTTCCTCAGCATCAACCTGCTCAGCTTCAGCGGCAGGCGCATCCTCCGATACTACCAGCCCTGACCGTTGCATCACTTTGGAGATTGGAACGGTTTCGGCACCTTCGGCTTCCTCTCCGTCGCGAGTAACCCTAGCTGTTGAGCGTACCCTAGCCATCTGATGATTGAATTTCTTGTTTTTTGACGAAGTTGAAATTTTTTTAACTTTGCGGAAGCTCTTTCTTGTTACGAAGCTTGAGCAAAATAAATAGCTTCGGTTGGCAGTAAGCAAGCTTCGGCTATGGTCAAATTTTTGGCAGCAAAACAGTGCAATAGCAATGAATGCTATGGTAACTTCACACCTACCCGTCTGTTTATATAGTGCCGCAGGTGGGAAGGTAAATCGTCAAGTCTTCCGCACCGGACAAACAGTCGCCCGCACCCACTGAACGGTGGGCCACAGAGCCCGAGAAGGTGAATCGCCAGGACGTGTGTAACTGCTGCATGGTGGGGCTACCTCGCGCTCGGATTATTTTAATCGTTTCTTGGCAACGAGCTCAGGGAAGGTGTTTTTCGGATCTTTGGCATCCCGAAGCCTCATAGACTTTTTCACGGACCAAGCTCGTTACAAAAAACGATCTAGCACCGCGAAGGGGCTACTATTGGGAGTATGCTTCGTAGCCGAAGATCCTGAAGAAAGAAACACCTTCAGTAGATCCTCTCAAAAGCAGTGATGAAGCTTTCACCTATAAAGCTTCGGCATAGTAACATGTCTCAAGACGAAGGATTGAACCGACTTAAAGATGAAATGACCAATAAACCCATGAAAGTTTGTGTCATGACTGTAATCGATTGTAAAGGACATAAATGTAATTTCACACAGGCTGCGCCCTGTGCCTATAAATAGGTGAAACAGTACCCCCGTACTGTTCAGGAAATCTTGTAATCGCTTGTGCGCAACACTTGGGTTTTTGCCTTCTGTCAAGCCGAAGGTATAAATGTAATTAAACATCGTATTTAAATATCCAAGTTTGTATAATGATAATATGTAAATGATATTATTATGTGCTTATTTGTGTTTACCTTTTATGTTTTGTATGTTTCGTATTTCATTATCTTATAACAGTGACCATGAAGGTACTTCCTTCATGACCTTCGTCCGAAGATCGTTATATCCTAAGAGAAATAATGCTTCGAAGGACGAAGGACATTAACATATAATACTTCGTGTTGCCTTGTTCTTGACTCTTAGCATTTGAGAATAAGTCCCCAACATGCATGGTTCTTTTTTAGATATTACACTATGACGTCAATGTATGTGTGGAAATAGATCCTGGCACACATACGCTATGCATTAGGTTTTGCCCTTAAAATCGGGTGTGACAAAAGATGGCAAAAAAAGAAGGTACATTGAAGAGACACTCTCAAGTATACTACTTTTGATGATGAGAGTGACTCTAGTGGTAATGATGAGGACTTGTCATTGCTATTCAAAGGTCTTAACTTTAGCCAAATTGAGAAAATTAATGAATTAGTTAAATCCATTAAAGAGAAGGATGAACTCTTGGAAAGCCACGAGAATCTACTTGTTAGGAAACATGACAATTTTGTCAAGCTAGAGAAAGCCTTATCTCATGAAGTTGAAAAGAATAAAATCTTGACTAGTGAGCTAAAAGTTTGCAATGATTCAATTTCTTTGCTTAAAACCGATAATGTTGATTTGAATAACAAAATTGAGAAATTGAATGTTGCTCATGCTTCTACATCTTCGTTTGAATATGTTTCTATTTGTACTAGATGCAAAGATGTAGATGTTAATGTTTTGATTAAGAGCCAAAATGAGCACATTGCAAAACTATATGCTAAAATTGTTGAGCATGAGCTAGAAAATAAGAAGTTTATATTTGCTGGAAGCATGCTCTATAATGGGAGACGCCCGGGCATTTAGGACAGTGTTGGTTTCCAAACTAGAGGCCTAGAGAACACCAAAATTAATGCCCAAGGAAAGAAATTTCCACAATTTGTGAAGGGTAAGGCTCCATTTTTTTATGATGCTTATATTATTTATCCAAAGAACTATCATGCTCATGTGAAGAATGCTAAAATTACTCATGTTGATCATTCACATGCCTCTAGTTAAAAAGCATCTCATTCTAGGCATATTGACTTACATGTTAAATTTGCTCAATTGCCTAAAAATAAGATTCAGAATGCATCAACTGGACCGCATTTATCATTCCATACATTTGATGCTTCTTATGTTTTAACTAACAAATCCAACAAATTAGTTGACAAATATGTTGGGCCCCAACACAAGAGCTCAAAGACTTGTGTATGTATACCAAAAGTGCTTGTCTCTAATGTCAAAGGACCCAAGACTGTTTGGGTACCTAAGTGCAAAGCATAAAACTGTGTTATAGGTTTATGCATCTGGTGGATCAAGCTGGGTAATCGATAGTGGATGCTCAAACCATATGACTGGGGAGAAAAGTATGTTCTCCTCATATGAGAAAAGAAATGATTCCCAAGATACAATCACATTTGGAGATGGGAATCAAAGTTAGGTAAAATGTCTAGGTAAAATTGCAATTTCTCCTGAATGTTCTATTTCAAATGTGTTTCTTATTGATTCCCTAGGCTACAATCTGCTTTCTGTATCTCAATTAATGACAAAACTGAACTTGACACTTGTTTAATTGCTAAAACGGATATGGGATGGCTCTAGCATCGCCAACTTGCCCATGTTGGGATGAAGAATCTTCATAAGCTTCTAAAAGGGGAGCACATTTTATGACTAACCTATGTTCATTTTGAGAAAGATAGGACATGTAGCACATGCCAAGCAGGGAAGCAGGTTGGGACACATCATCCACACAAGAACATCATGATAACAGAGAGACAAGTCGAACTACTCCACATGGACCTATTCGGCCTAATTGCTTTCATAAGCATCGGCGAGAGTAAGTATTGTTTAGTTTTTGTGGATGATTATTATCGCTTCACTTGAGTGTTCTTTTTGCAAGAAAAATCTGAGACCCAAAGTAATTTGAAGAGTTTCTTGTGAAGGGCTGAAGCGGCAATGGGACGGAGTTCAAAAATTCTCAAGTTGAAGATTTTCTTGATGAGGAAGGAATCAAGCATGACTTCTCTCCATACACACCTCTACAAAATGGTGTTGTAGAGAGCAAGAATGGAACTCTTATGGATACAGCTGTCGGAACTTGCTCTCCTGGGCAAGTTGATCCAATGGGGGAGTGCAAAGAGTGCAAGCGAGGTTTAACTCGAGATGGCAATTGCTCTGTTAATCCAGCCTCTCAAGGGCACTGTACGGGGGTATTTATAGGTGCCCGAGTGCCCAACGTCCCAATGTAAGGACGTTTATGCCCTCAGGCAGCTGGACTATCCCCAGAATATTCCCACAGGGGAGGGTTACAGACTGTCATTACAGAAAAGCTATTACAAATCAGGCCTGTAACACGCTTCTCCGTGTGGGGGCCTGTTACGGTGGGCCGAATCCCACGTGGGCCTCCAGGTTGGGTGAGGACGTGGGATGGAGAGACTTCGTCGTAGGCCTTCGTATTGCAGTGAGGATGACGAAGGGTGGGCCGCGCCGGTCATCTTGCCTCCGTTGGTGCAGCGAGGTGATGAAGGCTTGGAGCGAAGGGTATCATCTTCGCCTTCGCCCCAACATTTGCCCTCCGAGGGACCAGTTCGACTGAGTCATCTGGTGTTGAAGACGTCGCTAGATGGTGGAGACGCTGCCCTCGCTCGAAGTGGTTCCGCGGGGGGTTTTTGATGTGATCGTTGATGGACGTGGTACTATTGGACTGCGGGCTTCCTGAAGCGTCGCGCCCTGTGTATAAAAAGGGGGGTGGCGCGGCCCTGGCTCTCTTACCTTTCTGTGCGCTGCAAAACCCTAACACTTTGAAACCGTTCGCCCACTCGCCTGCCCACCTTGTTCCTCTTCATCGGAGATCTGGCCCGCGTCAAGCAAACTGTGTGCCACCGCCGACGGTATGTAGCAATGTCGACTTCTTCTTCGTCCGCTGCAAACGCGCCGTTGGGGGAATCGTCGTCCGAGGATACCATGAGCGATTTGGCGGCGATGGAGTTACACCCAGGCCACACGGTGGAGTTCGGCGTTTCAAGGATCTCCTCGGTTCGCGTGCAAGACATGCAGCAGTTGGGGTATTTTGGGAATGGAGTTGGACGAGTTCTGGGGGTGGAAGAGATTCCTGAGCCGGAGGGTGAGATAGTTGTGTTTGAGGCGTTTTTTATCGCCGGCCTTCGCCTACCTGCGCATCGTTTTGTGGCGGAGGTCTTGCAAAGGTATGACGTGCAGATCCACCAATTGACACCTAATGCCGTGGTGGCCCTGGCGAAGTATGTCTGGGCGGTGACTTCGTATGGCGGTCAGTCCTCCGTGGAGGTCTTCACCAAGAATTACTGTCTGCACTGGCAGAAGAGAAAAATTGGGAGCAAGATTGCGCAGTTTGGATCATGCACCTTTATGCCGAGGACTGGGAAGACTTTGGCGGAAGTTGTGGAACTAGTTCCCTGCGCCCGCAACAAGTGGGGCAATTGGTATGATTATTGGTTTTATGTGTCGGGAGGCAAAGTCGAAGACCTCCCAGGACTCCCGGCGGCCGTGATGTGCTCCCACTGTTATGTGACGTTTCCGCCGTTTGAGGTGGCGGAGGATGATAGGGACGAAGGGGCCCTTCGGTGTGCTGCCCGCATGAGTAGCGGGCGTGATTTGGTTGAAGAATTTATCGGTTATGGAGTGTGGCCCTTGGCGCATGGCTAGGCGCTGGGCGAAGTATGCCCTCGCCAGATGCCCTCCCTGGGTGAGTAGTAAGTGCGAAGTCCGGCCTTCACATTGGATCTGCGCGGCCAGGACCCAGCCACATTCGTGCATGAAGTGGAGGACGGAGCTTTGAGGATTGTGGGGCGGTATGTGCCGAAGACGGTGGCTCTGCGAAGTTGGGATATCCGTGGATCCAACGTTCGCCTGAATAGGGTCTTCGAGTTGAATTGTTTGCCCTACGACGGCTATCCCGGGGATGACACTGTTATGGCCGTCGATCGCCGCGGGAAGAAACCGGTGGCCATGGCTGAGGAAGGCCCTTCGCAGGAGGCTGCCCCAGCCACTAAGAAGAGAAAAATAGGTACAACAGTGGGGGGATTGGGAGTCTCTGATTGTTTTGCTGTGGAGTTGATGGGGACTTGCGCGGCCCTCGGGGGAAGGATGTCTTCGCCCGAGCTCCGGGAGTCTTCGGCGCGAATGTTGAAGGTTACCGGGGGTCGATGGCCAAGGAATGTTCCGATCCCTCGCGCTGCTGGCGAAGACATATTTACGTCTTGTATGGCTCGTGAGTTGAAGATTTTTCCTTATGGACGGAATATTGCTGCTGTTGTATCGGCAGTGATGGAGAAGGATCGTCAAGATGCTGCGCGAAAGCGCCGGGCGGTCGTTAGGATCGGGGATCCTTCCGCAAGGTGAAGAAGGCGCGGGGAGGCGCGAAGTCTGCTGCCCCTGGCAGTAGCAAACCAGCGCCGGCTGCGAAGCCAGCCGCCCCCGGGCCCAGCAAGTCTTCGGCGGGTGCGAAGGCTGCTGCTTCTGGCGCGGGCAAGCCACTCTCGGGCAAGCCCGCGAAGGGGCGAAGGTTGCCTTCGCCGGCGCGTACTGACGAGGCGGCGGCGCGTGTTGCCGATTTCGACACGGACATCTGCGTGGGGGATTATCTTGTTGCTAATTTTTTTAAGACTAGGTCTTAACCAAGATCATGATGCAGAGTCGGATGTGGGGCAGCTGGCTGTTGTCCCGAATCCGGTGGCGGCCACTTCGCCAACGACGGCGGTTGGGGCGAAGGGTGCTCTGCAGGACCCGTGGTCCACCTTCTGCGCGAGCGGCGAGATTTCGTCGGCCGCCGCCGCTAAAGATGTGGCGGGCTCCGTGTCCCTGCAACTGAGGCAAGCGTCGCAGCAGCTGAAGCATGTAAGTCGTGTTGGACTTCAATGGTTCGTTGTTTTTATGAGGTTGCGAGTCTTATGGGTTTTCGTGGTAGGCGGCCGACTTCGCCGACCATGTCGCGTCAGGTGCTCTAACTGCGGAGTTTGCTGCCAAAGTCGAGCATCTCCTGGCGCAGCATACAGATGTTGTTCGGGAGAAGTCGGCTACGGAAAACAAAAGCCATAGGCTGACAGAGAGGTTGGCCGCTGCGGAGGCCGAGAAGGGGGATCTCTGGCGCCAGTTGGTGGAAGAGAAGAGGGAGGCGAACAAAGCCATTGCTGATGCGCAGGTTGCGCAAGCCGAGGCCAAACTGGCGCGGGCGGAGGGCAGTCTCGCCCGGCAACGTGCCGAGGAGCTGGAGGCGAGGCTCAACAGCCTGCGCAACCGCGTGGACAAAGCCGAGGCCTCGACACGCGCGGAGGTCGAGCGGACGCATGCGCAGTTCGTGGACGCGTACCGGGAGCTGGGTGCGCGGACCGCCGCCTTCGAAGCGCCCGGCCAAGAGGTGGGCCTCCGCTTCCTTGAGTGGTTACAGGAGGAGCTGGGGGTGCTCCCGACAATCGTGACGGGCCTCATGTCCTTTGCCTCCCTCATCACCTGCGAGGGGGCCGTGAATGCTTTGTCTCGCGAGGGGTGCGGGCATTTTGAGGTCTTCGACCAATCGGACAAAAACTTCGAACGTGAAATCTTCCAGGTCGAGGACCCGGTGCTGAAGCAGTCGACGGGGGGCGCTCTTCGACAGGATGTGGGGCCTGCACAGCTGAGAGACGGTCCGGGAGAGGTCCGATCGGGCAATGGATTAGGTAAAGGCTCATTTGTGTGGCTATATGTGTGAGTATGCGTGGTTTTGCTGAATGTGTGCTATTGCTGCAGATGGCGCATGCCGAAGAGGTTGAGAACCTTGGTGATCTAGACAGCACGCTGCTCGAGGCATCAGGGGTGGAGCTGGCGCCACCATCCGATGCCGGCGAGGGCTCCTCGACGGCCCCCGCACCGACTAGAGCTAGCGAAGACCCCGCGCCAGCCCCCACGCTAACGGGTGGGGACGCTTCGAAGGCGTTGGGCGAACCAGCTGCCGAAGACCCCGCGGCGACAGCCAGGCCTTCGCAGGTGGCGGAATAGGGTTTGGAGATTTTAAGTGTAATACTGTTGTCTCTGTGATACTGAACCTCGGTTGCTGCACAGGTTCCGACGTTTGGGCCTGCACAAGCAACCACTGCTGACTATACTGATTTTGTGGCGGCCTCAACCGTAGTGCCTGCCGATGATAATTTGTTTGGTTCTATGTCTGAGTGTTTTGAGTCCGATGGTGAATCTGGGAGTTCGTTTCCTTGGACGGAGGAGTCCTCGGATGAAGGCTTGGATTATTTTGTTGGGTTGGATGTGGCTGCGGCTGAGACTTCGCCGCGTATGGAGGGTGCTGGGGATCTTCCTAGTGCGAGTGCTGGGTGTAGGCGGCGAAGGGTGGTGGGAAAACATAGTGTGGGTGAATTTTTGTGGAGTGGCAGGCGCCATCGTATGGGGATGTAGCGTGGCCGTCTCCATGTAAACCGGGTTGGTAAACGAGAATTGTTGTCCTCGCCGACTGGGGCGAGCATAGGCGAGGGGGATCTTCGGAAGCTTTTTGAGGGTGAGGAATTGAGGATAATGTTGTTTAATTATAGGGAGATGGGTATCATCCCAAAGGTTGAGCCGATGTAATGTGTGATGCCCTCGCCATGTGTATGTAATTGTGATTTGTATGGTAATGTGGCCTGTTTGCCATATTCGTACGCCTGTGTTGGTCCGGCTGCGCCCATGTGCGAATTTGCGCGGAGTGTCTTTTTAATGAGAGACTTCGATTAACGCACTTGTGCTGTTCCGACTGCACCCTTAGGCAACTTTTGCGCGGAGTGTCTTTTAGATAAAAGACTTCGATTAACATACTTGTTTTGCTATTCCGGCTGCACCCTTAGGCGACTTTTGCGCGGAGTGTCTTTTAGATAAAAGACTTCGATTAACGCACTTGCTGTGTTATTCCGGCTGCACCCTTAGGCGACTTTTGCGCGGAGTGTCTTTTAGATAAAAGACTTCGATTAACGCACTTGTTGTGCTATTCCGGCTGCACCCTTAGGTGACTTTTGCGTGGAGTGTCTTTTAGATAAAATACGTTGATTAACGCACTTATTGTGCTATTCCGGCTGCACCCTTAGTCGACTTTTGTGCGGAGTGTCTTTTAGATAAAAGACTTCGATTAACGCACTTGTTGTGCTATTCTAGCTGCACCCTTAGGCGACTTTTGCACGGAGTGTCGCACGCGAGGGTAGTCTGTGCTGCCTCTCACGGTGAATTCGGAGTGGTCGAATGTCGAAGACCATCGATGCGGTCTTTTTCGACATGTTGCGTCATATTTTTTGCGAGGGATTTTTGCAGGTATATTACATGGCTCTGCCTCGTTAAAAACCTCACCGCCGGGAGGAAAAGAGTGCGGGCCGGAATAGTATTATTTGGTGGATTACAAGGGCGCGTGGGCCCTGAGACTTTAAACAAAAAATTTACAGAGATTGTCAATATTCTAGGAATGCTCTAGGTCTTTGCTGGATGGCGTTGTCAGCCTGTACACGCTGGGGGACACGTTCGATTTGACGATGAATGGACCCTCCCACTTCGGCTCTAGTTTGCCCCGTGACTCTGTCCGGGTGGACCGGACGAGTACGAGGTCTCCTTCGTTGAACTCTCTTGGGACGACCGCGTGGTCGCGCCAGGCCTTGGTTTAAGCTTGGTATTTGTTGAGGGCCTGCAGGGCGAAGACGCGGTCTCCATCGATGAGGTCTTTGGACGTTGGTTCGTCTACGTCGGGGACTGCTGATGTGCTTGTTCGGGGCGACCCATGCTTTATCTCCTGCGGCGTCATGGCCTCCGATCCATATAGTAGGCGAAAAGGTGTGAATCCGGTCGCCCGACATTCGGTCGTGTTTAGGGCACAGACTACTTCAGGTAGCAGGTCGGCCCATTTACCCTTCTTGTCGTCGAGAAGCCTTTTCTTGATTGCAGTGAAAATCTTGCCGTTGGCGCGCTCGTTGACGCCGTTGGATTGCGGGTGGTATACCGAGGCGAAGGCAAGCTTGGTGTCGATGGAGAAGCAGAAATCCCTGAAGTCCTGGCTATCAAACTGTTTGCCATTGTCGACTGTGAGCTCGGACGGGACTCCGAATCGGCAAACAATGTTTTGCCAGAAGAAGTTTTGGGTAGTCTTCGACGTTATTGTGGATACCGCCCTGGCTTCGATCCATTTGGTAAAATATTCGACGGCGACGAAGGTGAACTTGAGGTTCCTTTGAGCCGTAGGTAGTGGCCCGATGATATCCAGCCCCCAACGTTGAAGTGGCCATGTGTGGGCAATCAGCTTGGTGAACTGCGAAGGGTTGCCCGAGCGGGGAGAAAACTTCTGGCATGCTTCGCACGACCGCGTGACTCGATTCGCAGCGCAGATTATTGCGGGCCAGTAAAATCCTTAACGGATCACCTTGGCAGCGAGGACCCTAGGCCCTAAATGGGAGCCGCAAGTTCCGCTGTGGACTTCGCGAAGGATTTGAATGCCTTTGGTTTCTGTTACGCATTTAAGCATGGGTTGATTGACCCCTTCTTGTATAGCTGGCCCTCAATAAGTACAAAGTCCCGGCTTCGGTGCTTGAGGCGCTTGGCCTCGTTGATGTCACTTGGGTGGTAATATCCTTGCAGGAACAGGGTTATTAGGGCCCGCCAATCTTCAGTCATGATGAGGTTGACGATGCGATGGCCCTCGGCGTCGTTGGTTACTTGTAGACCCTCTAGACTGCGGACGACTGGTGTGCCAATGACATGGTAGAACACGTCGGAGGGCGGGGCTTCGCCTCTGGCCGCTGCCTTAGCCAACGCGTCGGCCTCTTCGTTCCTAGCGTGATCCACATGCTGCAAGGTGAAGCCCTTGAATTGTCTCTCAAGACTGCGAACAGCCGTGAGATACTGCATGAGTGCGGGGTCTTTTGCTGAATATTCTTTTTTGACCTAGCCGGCAACCACTTTGGAATCTGTCTTGATTATGCATGTGGTGACACCAAGCGCTCTTAGCTTGCGAAGGCCCAGGATGACAGCTTCGTATTCTGCTACGTTGTTGGTGCATCTGTCAAACTCCAGAGCAAAGCTGAGGCGTGCTGCATATCTAGGCTTGACACCTGTGGGTGATGTGATAATTGCAGCTACGCCTGCCCCCGCATGGCACCATGCGCCGTCGCAGTGGATGGTCCATACCTTCTATGTTGGCCCGTCTTGTTGTCTTGTTGGCCCTATCCAGTTGACGATGAAGTCTGCCAGGACCTGCGACTTGATTGATGTCCTGGGTTCGAAGGTAACATGGTAGCCGGAGAGCTCGGCTGCCCATTTGGCGATCCGAACAGACGCCTCTAGGTTGCGGAACAGTTCTCCCAGTCCCCTGTCCGATGTGACCTACACCTTGAATGTCTCGAAGTAGTGGCGCAGCTTGTGCGATGCCATGACGACTGCGTAGGAGATTTTTTCCAATTCGGTCATGTTGCACTTGGAGGCCATGACTCCATGAGGACCTCAGAAACGTAGTAGACTAGACACTACCGGGTTGTGCCCTCCCTGTCTTGCTCTTGGACTAGGGCTGCGCTGACTGCATATGGCGAGGCGGCGATGTAGAGCAGCAGAGGCAGCGAGGGGTCTGGAATGGTGAGAACGACCAAGTCTGACAGGTGCTGCTTGAGTGATGCGAAGGCTGCCGCCTGTTCTGGTCCCCACACGAAGTCTTTCGCGCCACGCAGTGTCTTGAGGAAAGGTAGACTCCGCTCGGCGGACTTGGAGATGAATCTATTCAGAGCGGCTAATCTGCCTGTCAGACGCTAGACGTCCCTGGTTGACTGCGGGGGTGTCATGTTGATGATTGCTTGAATCTTGGTCGGGTTTGCCTCTGTAACATCCCAAAATTTCAACTCAAGGTTTGGAACCCTAATCTCCTAACCCCCCTTATTTTTTATCTCTCCCTAAACTCCACCCCTTAGGTCATCTCACCATATGCATACACTTTGATTGTTAGAAGCACCTCACATAGATTATTTTTAGCACCTAAGATTATTTAGCAAATTGTCGTTCAAAAGAAAAGGAGATAAAAAGAAATAGAAATAGAAAATAAGAATGAGAAATAGAAAATAGAAATAGAAAAAGGAAAAGGAAAAAACTCTCCCCCCTCGGCTGGGCCGTTTTCCGGCCCAAGCCACTCCCCCCTCTCTCGCGCCCGCTCCCCCCTCTCTCTCTCGCGGCCCAAGCAGCCTAGCTTTGCGTGCCCGCGCCTGATAGCCGGGCCCCACCCGTCAGCTGCTCCTCCCCTCTCCCTCTCGCGTCGCTCTCCCGCTGGCAGCCCGGGCCTGCTCGTCAGACCTCTCATCTCGCCCATGTCTTCACCGGCGTGTTCGCCGCCGACCACCGCCCGCCCCGTCTCCTCGCCATTAACACACTCACCAGCTCGGTTGGCGTCATGTGCCCCCGCTCACTATGCCCGAGCCGTCCCTTCACCCCCCCCCCCCCCCCCCCCCGCCTGCTCGAGCTGTCCAGTCGCCGTTTGCGCCATCACCACCATCATGGTGAGCTCGTCGGCGCTTGCCGTCCCTCCTCCCTTCCCCCTCCCCGAGCGCCTATAAAAGGGACCGCCCGAGCTCCGCCTTCTCCACACCAGCCTCGGTTGCCTCCCCCTCCCCTTCTTCGAGCTCGATTAAGCCAGCGCCGCCACGCCCTCCCTTCGCTCCGATGAGCTCCGTCCTCCCCTCTCTAGTAGTGTTTGGTCAAATTGCTCTAGCTCTTAAGGTCCGCCACTCTGTCACAAGCCTAGCGCACACCTACTCGTCACCTATTGCGCCCGGTGGCCTCACCGGCGACTTCACCGTCGCGAGCGCCCGCCACCCGCCGTGGACCGGCCACCCCAGGCCTCCACCGGTCAAATTGACCCCACCTCCATGACCCCCTACCCCTGCCCGTGCCTCGCCACCACTTCCCCGTCGCAAAACCGGACCCACGGCGGAGAACCGCCGCGGGATTTCACCTGCGGCCGAACCCCGGCCGGCTCCCTCTCCCCCGTCACCGTTCAACACCGTCGCCTCCCCCCCTTTCTCTGGCGCGTGGGCCCGTGCCCACGGCGTCCGCCGCGCCGTCCCTTGCTCCTCGTGGGCTGTCTGGGCCCAATTGGTCGCGGCCGCGCCCGATTAGACCGAAACCCCCCCCCCCCCCCCGGCCCGGTTAACCTGGAATCCCTATTCTTTTTTCCTTTTCCCATTTTCACATATATATTTATATGCTCATATTTTATGCACCAAAAATAGTTTAAAAAAATTATAGGGCACAAAAATAATAAGGTATAATAATTGGCACACCCCACTAAGTCACCATGATTGATGTATTGTTCTTATTTGTGCTTGTTAGCGGAAGAGGGATCCGATCCTCTGAAATTTGTAGCTTCGGAAGAAGGGCAGGAACCTGACCCCTCCGAGATAAATCTTTTGTGCCAGGAAAGCTTCGACGAAGGCAAGTCCATCCTTCCCTTGATGCATAATTTACCTATTCTCTCTACCACTACCTAAACCTGGATTAAGGGATGGAAATAAATTGCATGGTGAGCAGAGAGATAGCCCGCATTAACTAACATCTTTTGATCACAAGATATGGGATGGGAAAAAGGGGTAGTGGTGTTAACCAAACGATGTTTTCAAAAAGTGTGCGATGAAGGGTATTCACCCTCATCACCTGGTGAGTGGGATGATCAGGGACTCCCTGGTTTAGGGGAGGGCCTAAGGTGATGGCTCAGCTGGTTTAGGTGTGAGCAGAAGGATTGTCCCCTCATATAAGGACCGGTTTGTCATCCTTCACTACATGTACTCATGAAAAGTACAACCACTCAAGGTTGTGTGGGCAGTCACTCGATCTGAACTCGTACGGTCCAACCCCAGGGTTATGAAGGCTGGGAGCACTGGGAGGATAAGGAGGGCGAATGTTTTGTCCGGTTTGGACATGGCGGTGGCCTGACTCCTTCCGGTATAACCGTTAAGGTTAGGACGTGCGAGGAAGGAAAGAGATTCGGATTCGGATCTCATTGGCCATGAGATCGCAGAACCGGACTAGTGGGTAAAGTGTACCCCTCTACGCAGAGTTCAAACCTATTCGAATAGTCCGTGTCCACTGGAATGGACGAGTCTGGTGTGGTATGACAATTAGTGTTTTACAACATCCGTGAATAGGGAAATATGTGTGTGTGAGTGTGTCTCTGGAAAAGAAAATGGTGCCACGGGAGTGGGAAGCTCACTGGTGGTTAAGCAACGTGGTACTTCTATTTCTTCGGGAAAACCCTAAACACTACTGCCTTTCTCTAAGAAAAAGAAGAGTGACTTCAACTCCACCATATGAAGCATGTATGATATAGGTCTCTTTCTCTTTACGGGAGCGGGGTGGTCTTGCGGAATACCTAGTGTATTCACCCAGATTTATTTATGTTTTTCAGCAGCTGAAGACTTCTTATCTGCTATGCTTGATTGAGGGGGTTGTGTCTTCACCTAGTTCTGCATGTGGCTTGGGCTAGTTTATCTTCTACTGCGCTTTGTATTTCTGGCTCTCTCAAGCTTGTACTCTGGTATTGTAATAACTTTTATTCAAACTCTGTACTATTTGAAGTAAGGAATGTGGTTACTAGCCTTTTGGGACTAGTAATTGTATCACATTTGAGTCCCAAGGGATCGGGGCGCTTCAGATGGTATCAGAGCCCACCATAGACCGCAGCCCTGACCTTAAAAGTTGCCTTAACAAGAAAACACCTCTTACCCCTAAGAAAAATCTTCTCTCCTTTCCTCAATATTAACAGACCCTTCTTTTCTCCTACCAGATGGAAGGCTCTTGGGTCATTAGGACATCCTACTGCTCAGAGGAGGAAGGATTTCCTCACCTCTTACGGAGTTGCACACTACGCATGGGGATCCGCAAGAAGCTGGAATATGTCTGGAAGGAATACCGCAAAAATGGAGTGGAGAAGTGCTCTATGGCGGTCTACCTGGGAGAAAGCCGAAGTTACCCAAACCACCCTCCCTTCCAAGTCACCTTCATCGGGCACCGCTTCCCAGACACTTGCCAAAACTACAGCAGAGAGGTGTTTGAAACCCCCCTTCGTTACTTCCCACCTAGCAACAAAAATACCCCCACCTGAAGGAAAAGACTTTAGGCCCTATCAGGGAGAGATCCTACCGAAGATGACCCCACCATCGTCTACATGGCCGGATACCTCCACACTCTCGATAACCACTGCATCGACCTAAACTCCCGGGTGGAAATCTTAGAGCAGCAGGTCAAGGAACTTAAGAAGGAGAAAGCATCCCTCCAAGAGTGTCTCGATATAGCAGAAGGCGAGGAGGCCAACACTCGTGAAGCCTACCGAACCCTGAAGATGGATTACGATAAGAAGCTAAAGAAGCTCGCCCCCACGAAGAAAATCCAAAATAAGACCAAGGGCCAAGGATGCCAGGCTGAGCGGAGGAAGAAAGCCCCTCCAGCACCACCTCTCGCCAGGATAGAGAATTTGTCCGACGTCAAGGATATGTCCCTAGCTAGCCTTGATGACCTTCTCAAGGAATTTGGGGACACTTTAGAAAAAGAGTTTGGAAGTACCTCAGAGAACGCTTGCGTGTAGTACGACTTGTAGTAGATGTATGCTTGTAATGAATTGGTGTAATGAATAAAATAACTTGGTTGAAAAAAATTGGCATATGCATAATAGTGACTCTCTCCCCCTGGCAGATGGCTTCGGATAAAACACGCCTACCGCCTCCAGGATTGGAGCAGGGTTTCCCCTAAGAGCTGAAAGAGAAGCCGGTAGAGAAGAGAGTGAGACCCACCTCCCCGCACCTCCAGAACTACCCTTAGATTTAGCCCAAGTTCTAGCCAACCAAACCCGACTCATTGAGGTCCTCACTAGAAGTCTGGAAAATCAATGCCCGAATGGTGGAAGACCATAAGACATGATGGGAGATTTCCTGAGGCTCAAGCCTCCCACATTCGCTGGATCTAGCAATCCCCTCGATGCTGATGATTGGCTGTGCACGATTAAAAGGAAGCTGGAAGCCATCGGATGCTCGGAGAATCAGCGTGTTCAACTGGCTGCTCATCAACTTTTCGGAATGGCCTTAGCCTGGTGGGATACCTTCAGCGCTGCCATCAGAGATGCTACCTGGGCAGAGTTTGAAACTGCTTTCCGAGAGCACCATGTGCCCCAAGGGATCGTTCAGCTCAAGGAAGATGAATTCCGGGAACTAACTCAAGACGGAAGATATGTCAGTGAGTACGTGCACAAATTCACAGAGTTGGCCCGCTACGCGCCGGATGACGTTAGCACCAAAGTCAAGAAGATGGCCTGCTTTTTGAAGGGGCTCAGACCAGAACTCAAGACCATCCTAGCCAGCCAAGACTTCCTCAGCTTCTCGCACCTTTCCAACAAAGCCATGCAAGTGGAAAGGGCAAGGGAAGAAGAAAAAGGCCACCTCAAGAGGAAATTCCAAGTCCTCCGAGCTCAGCAGCAAGACCGGCACCAGAGAACTCGATCCTTTGGGTTTCCACCCAAGGGACCAAGCTTCATTAGACCAGCTGGACCCACTCCGTCATGGTTCAGTCAGCAGAGTCAGAGCTCCTTTCATGCCCCCTCGGTTGCAAGCAACCAACCACCAGTGAATGCGTGTTGGCACTGCGGAGACCCCAGTCACTTCAAGAACAACTGCCCCAGTTGAAGGCATCAGGACCTGCTTACTCCAACTCGGTGAATGGCCCCAAGAATACCTCAGCACCCGCCCCCAAGGCGCCCTCCTCCATCAGCCAGCAGAACAAGACCTAGTATCAAGGAAGGGCTCGAGTAAATCACGTCGATGCTCAGGAGGCTCAGCAAGCTCCGGGAGTAGTGCTTGGTGAGTTCCTTGTTGAATTTACTCCCACTACTGTACTTTTCGATTCAGGAGCATCCCATTCTTTTATAGCCACTAGTTTTGTGGAAAAGCATGGCATCCCCTCTACCCCTCTAGAGATTCCCTTGGTCACCCAAACCCCAGGGTCAGACCTTCTATGCCAGCTCAAATGCTCCCAAGTCAGAATTCTTTTAAGTGGGGTAGTGTTCTTGGCAGACATAACCGTCATGCCATCCCAAGGGATTGATGTGATCTTAGGAATGGATTGGTTGACCAAGCACAAAGGTATCATAAGTTGCGCAAACAAGATAGTCCTTCTCACAGACCACCAAGGAAAGTCAGGCTCAGCCACCCGCCAATGACCCAATGATGTTTAATTTAGCAACAGAAAGCATATCAGTAGTAGAAGAATTCATGGATGTATTCCCAGAAGAGTTGCCAGGAATGCCGCCCGAAAGAGAAGTAGAATTCTACATAGATCTGATTCCTGGTACGGCGCCCATCGCAAAGAGACCATACCGCATGGCTCCTACTGAGTTAGCAGAATTAAAACTCCAAATCGCAGATCTTCAACAAAAAGGGTACATCTGTCCCAGCTCATCCCCTTGGGGAGCACCAGTCCTCTTCATCTCTAAGAAGGATGGAAGTATGAGGATGTGTATTGATTACCGATCTTTAAATGAAGTCACAATCAAAAACAAGTATCCACTCCCTCGGATCGACAACCTCTTCGATCAGCTTCAAGGGGCCAAATACTTCTCCAAGATAGACCTAAGGTCTGGTTATCACCAGCTGAGAATCAAGGAAGCAAATATTCAGAAGACTGCATTTGTCACCCGGTACAGACAATATGAATTCACAGTAATGCCTTTCGGACTGACAAACGCACCCGCCTTTTTCATGAACCTCATGAAAAAGGTATTTATGGAAGAGCTGGATAAGTTTGTCGTAGTCTTCATTGACGACATCCTTATATACTCCAAGAACCGCGAAGACCATAAGCGTCACCTCCGGACCGTCCTCGGAAGACTCAGGGCACACCAACTTTATGCTAAGCTCACTAAATGTGAATTCTGGTTAGAAAAGATAGCCTTCCTTGGGCATATCTTGAATGCAGAAGGAATAGAAGTAGACCCTTCCAAGGTAGAAGCAGTGTTAAAATGGAGGCAGCCATCCAACGTCAGTGAAGTTCGAAGCTTTCTGGGAATGGTAGGATATTACCGCCGCTTTATCAAGGGATTCTCCAGCATAGCAAGACCTATGACCGAGCTCCTCAAGAAAGACAATAAGTTTGTGTGGACCCCGAAGTGTGAAGAAAGTTTCCAGATCATAAAGGAGAAGCTCACGACCGCACCCGTTTTGACACTACCGGATATACACTAGGATTTCGTCGTCTTCTATGATGCCTCAAGGCAAGGCTTAGGGTGTGTGCTGATGCAAAACGAGAAAGTCATTGCTTATGCATCGCGCCTACTCAAGCCGCATGAGCAGAATTATCCCACACATGATTTGGAATCGGCAGCCATAGTGCATGCCCTGAAAATATGGAGGCACTACCTAATTGGGAACAAATGTCACATCTTCACCGATCACAAGAGTCTGAAGTATATCTTCACTCAGCCAGATCTCAACCTCCATTAGAGAAGATGGCTAGAATTGATCAAAGATTATGACCTTGAGATTCATTATCACCCCGAAAAGGCCAACGTGGTAGCAGACGCCCTCAGCCGAAAACCTTTCGAGATAAAGGGAACCAACTTCTTAGAAGATTGGAAGAAGGAATCAGCTCAATTGAATGCATGTTTAGGAAACAACGGCAGCCTTGAAGTCAAACCAATGCTAGAAGACCTCATATGCAAAGCTCAACGCCTGGACTTAGAGACAGCAAGACTTATGGAAAAAGCTCGCAAAGAACAACTTTTGGACCTCAGGACAGATGAACAAGGAGTCCTTTGGTTCAAGAATCGTCTGTGTGTACCAAAAGGGGAGGCACAAGAAGTCCTGCTCAATGAAGCTCACAACTCAGCCTACTCCATCCACCCAGGAACTACCAAGATGTACCTAGACCTCAAAACAAGATACTGGTAGAGAAGGATGAAGAAAGAGATAGCACAGTATGTGGCCCGGTGTGACACCTGCCAACGAACGAAAGCCGAGCACTAGAAGCCTGCAGGCCTATTGCAACCCCTCCCAGTGCCTGAATGGAAGTGGGAGGAAATAGGCATGGATTTTGTAACCGGACTACCCCGGATGCAAAAAGGGAATGACTCTATCTGGGTAATAATAGACTGTCTTACCAAGGTAGCCCATTTCATCCTAGTGAAAACCACCTTTGGAGGAGCCACCCTTGCCCGAATTTATCTTAAAGAGATAGTCAGACTCCATGGCATCCCAAGGAAGATAGTGTCAGACAGAGGAACCCAGTTCACCTCCAAATTTTGGACGAGCCTTCAGAAAGCTATGGGCACCAAGCTTGACTTCAGCACCGCCTATCACCCTCAGACAGATGGTCAGACAGAAAGGGTCAACAAGGTCCTCGAAGATTTATTAAGAGCCTATGTGTTAACATTCGATAGAAGCTGGGAATCCAGTTTGCCTTATGCAGAATTCTCATATAACAACAGCCATCAGGCTAGTATCAAGATGTCACCGTTCGAAGCATTGTATGGACGAAAATGCCAGACCCCTCTCATGTGGTCCAACGTAGGGGAAAAGGCACTGGAAGGGCCTGCCTTTGTTAAGGAGACTGAGGAGAAAGTTGCCCTGATCCGCAGAAGATTACTTGAAGCTCAGAGTCGGCAGAAGAGTTATGCGAACAACAGGCGGAGAGAACTTAGATTTGAGGAAGGAGACTTCATCTACCTCAAGGTCTCCCCGATGCGTGGTGTCAGAAGGTTCCAAGTGAAAGGAAAGCTAGCACCACGATTCGTCGGCCCCTATCCCATCATTGGCAGAGTGGGACCCGCAGCGTACCGTCTTGAGTTACCAGAATCCATGTCTGATATCCACAATGTGTTTCACGTCTCCCAGCTCCGCAAATGCCTGCAAGTACCAGAAAGTCACATCGAAGAAGAGGCAATACAGATTCAGAAAGATCTTCAGTACCGTGAGAAGCCAATAAAGATTCTTGACTCGGCAGTCCGGAAGACCCGCAACTCAGAAGTGAGACTCTGTAAAGTTCAGTCGAGCAGAGAAGGAGAAGAGAAAGCTACCTGAGAGAGTGAGGACTCTTTGAGGAGGGAATACCCTTACCTTTTCTCAAATCCAGTCTAATCTCAAGGGCGAGATTCCTTTAAGTGGGGTAGGTTTGTAACATCCCAAAATTTCAACCCAAGGTTTGGAACCCTAATCTCCTAACCCCCCCTTATTTTTTTATCTCTCCCTAAACTCCACCCCTTAGGTCATCTCACCATATGCATATACTTTGATTGTTAGAAGCACCTCACATAGATTATTTTTAACACCTAAGATTATTTAGCAAATTGTTGTTCAAAAGAAAAGGAGATAAAAAGAAATAGAAATAGAAAATAAGAATGAGAAATAGAAAATAGAAATAGAAAAAGGAAAAACTCTCCTCCCTCGGTTGGGCCGTTTTCCGGCCCAAGCCACTCCCCCCTCTCTCGCGCCCGCTCCCCCCTCTCCCTCCCGTGGCCCAAGCAGCCCCGCTTCGCGCGCCCGCACCCGCGCCTGACAGCCGGGCCCCACCCGTCAGCTGCTCCTCCCCTCTCCCTCTCGCGTCGCTCTCCCGTTGGCAGCCCGGGCCCGCTCGTCAGACCTCTCGTCTCGCCCATGTCTTCACCGGCACGTTCGCCGCCGACCACTGCCCGCCCCGTCTCCTCGCCATTAACGCGCTCACCAGCTCAGTTGCCGCCATGCGCCCCCGCTCACTGTGCCCGAGCCGTCCCTTCACCCCCCCACCTGCCCGAGTCGTCCCGTCGCCGTTTGCGCCATCACCACCATCGTGGCGAGCTCATCGGCGCTTGCCGTCCCTCCTCCCTTCCCCCTCCCCGGGCGCCTATAAAAGGGCCCACAGCGTCCGCCGCGCCGTCCCCCGCTCCTCGTGGGCCATCTGGGCCCAATTGGCCGCGGTCGCGCCCGACCAGGCCGAAATCCCCCCCGGCCCGGTTAACCTGGAATTCCTTTTCTGTTTTTGTTTTCCCATTTCTTTTTCCCATTTTCACATATATATTTATATGCTGATATTTTATGCACCAAAAATAGTTTAAATAAATTATAGGGCACAAAAATAATAAGGTATAATAATTGGCACACCCCACTAAGTCACCATGATTGATGTATTGTTCTTATTTGTGCTTGTTAGCGGAAGAGGGATCCGATCCTTTAGAATTTGTAGCTCTGGAAGAAGGGCAGGAACCTGACCCCTCCGAGATAAATCTTTTGTGCCAGGAAAGCTTCGACGAAGGCAAGTCTATCCTTCCCTTGATGCATAATTTACCTATTCTCTCTACCAGTCCCGGTACTTTGGACCTATGAGACTGCTACATGTCTCACAGGAGTAGATTTTTCTGATTATCAGTTTATAAGTATAGATAAAAAGGGTTTCATTCCTATAATGCTAGAGCCGATGGAGAATTGGCTAAATCCTAAATAAAGTTTAAATGATGAGTACACACAAAATGAATGAGTCCCTGCTGGCGGATGGTCTGGCCCTTGAGACCGGGCGGTCCGGTCTGTCGCGGAACAGTTCGACTTTTAAGGCTGAGCGACCGCCACAGCATAAAACCAGTGTCGCGGATGGTCCGGCTCTTGAGATCGAACGGTCCACCGTCACACAGAGATCATCTAATTCCTCTGTAGGAGACATAATACAGAAATTCAGAGATCTCGACAAATTAGGACAGGGATTTACATCGGCCGATCCTTTGGAGGAGATCGATACAGGAGATGGTAAAACTCCAAGGCCGACTTTTGTGAACAAAACCCTGGAGACCGATCCTAGAGATGAAATGATCGGTCTATTGAAAGAATATTCTGATTGATTTGCATGGAATTACACTGAGATGCCAGAATTAAGCCGAGAGATAGTAGAGCATCAACTGCCTACTAAGTCCGGTTTCAGACCGTTCAAGCAGGAAGCTAGAACATTTCGTCCAGACCTACTACCACGAATAAAGGACGAAATTCACCGGCTGCTAGAAGCTAATTTTATTAGACCTTGCAGATACGCAGAATGGGTCTCCAATATTGTGTCGGTGGAAAAGAAAGAATCAGGTAAGCTCAGAGTATGAATTGATTTTCGCAATTTGAATAGAGCAACTCCTAAAGATGAATATCCCAAGCCCATAGCCGACACGTTGATCAATAATGCGTCAGGAAATAGAATTATTAGCTTTCTTGACGGTAATGTCCGATATAATCAGATTTTCATGGCCGAAGAATATGCGTCTAAAACGGCCTTTATATGTCCAGGCTTCATTGGTTTATTTGAGTGGGTTGTCATGACATTTGGTCTAAAAATGTTGGTGCTACTTATCAGAGGTCTATGAATTTGATCTTTCACGAGTTGTTGGGAAACACTTTGGAAGTCTACATTGATGATGTTGTAGTCAAATCGGCTGAGTTCATTTCTCATATAGCTGATTTGCGCAAAGCCTTTGATAAAATGTGTCGGTATGGTCTGAAAATGCGCTTTTGGAGTGTCGGCTGGTAAGTTCTTAGGATTCATCATTCATGAACATGGTATAGAGATAGACCCTGACCGAATTAAATCCATTCAGAATGTGGGACCTCAGACTTGTAAGCTTGAAGTGCAGAAGTTCCTCGGCAAGATAAATTCTTTACGGAGGTTTATTTCTAACCTAGCCGGGAAAATTGATGCCTTCACTCCTATACTTCGGCTTAAAAATGATGTCAAATTCACCTGGGGACAGAATAGCAGGAAGCGTTTGATCTCATTAGAAAGTATTTGTCTTCAGCTTCCGTGTTAAAAGCGCCATAGGTAGGAGTACCATTCAGATTATACATTGCAGCTAAAGATAAGGTTATTGGAGCTGTTCTGACGCAAGGGACCGGAGGAAAGGAGCATGTGGTAACCTACCTAAGTCGTAGGCTGGTGGATGCTGAAACGAGATACACTTTTATCGAGAAGTTATGTTTATGCCTGTTTTATGCATGCACCAAGTGTAGATGTTATTTAATGTCTAGTCATTGCACCATTGCCGGTCAAACCGATGTGATCAAATACATGTTGCAAAACCCGATTATGAGTGGTAGAATTGGTAAATGGGCTTATGCACTCATAAAATATGACTTGGCCTATGAACCATTGAAATCTATGAAAGGCTAGGTCGTGGCAGATTTTATTGTAGAACATCGAATTGATGATACTCATAAACTAGACATATCATACCTCACCGTTACTCCCTAGACTTTATATTTTGATGGATCGGTTTGCAATGAAGGACAAGGAATTGACATCATGCTTGTTTCACCAAGTAATGTCTCCTTCGACTTTTCTAGCTGATTGAAAACTTATTGCACTAACAATCAAGCCGAATATGAGGCCCTTTTGTTCGGCTTGGAACTTTTAAATTGTATGGGAGTAAAACATGTTAAGGCATTTGGTGATTCTCTGTTGGTTGTCCAACAGGTATTAGAAGAGTATCAATGTTTTGATGGTACTCTAAACAGCTACCTTGAAAAATGTTGGGGCATAATTCATTCTTTTGACGAATTCAGCATTCGACACATCTCTAGAGTTGAGAATCACAGAGCTAACAATTTGGCACAAGATGCATCAGGTTATCGGATAAAGCGAGGGAAATTTCACAACACCAAAAATTTGATAACCGGTACAGGGCCAATTCCCCAGGTCGTGGACCATCCGGGTGAGGGCTTCAGACCGTCCGGGGTTGCCGGGAGAGTTCTCCTGATTGATTCGGCTGGTGATGAAGCTGATGCAAGCGATTGGAGGACACCCATAATTAATTATCTATGAAATACCAGTGTTGGGACAGATAGGAACATTCGGCGTACAACTTTCAAGTATGTTTTAATGAGTGATGAACTCTACCGCCGAACAGTCAACGACGTCCTGCTTAAATGCTTGGGCCCAGGTGATGCTATATTAGCCATGACCGAAGTACATAAAGGGATTTGTGGTACCCATCAATCGGCTCCAAAAATGAAGTGGTTGTTGCGAAGGTCTGGCTTCTATTGGCCTAACATGATAGCTGATTGTTTCAAGTACTACAAAGGATGCCAAGTATGTCAAAAATTTAGTGACTTACAGTTGGTCCCTGCAGCCGAATTATATCCTATCATCAAGCCTTGGCCTTTCAGAGGATGGAGATTGTACTTTATAGGAGAGATTCATCCTTCATCGCCAAAAGGGCATCGGTTCATGTTAATTGCCACTGACTACTTTACCAAATGGACTGAAGCTGTTGCTCTGAAGAACATAACACACAGGGAGGTAATTGAGTTCATAACTGAGCATATTATTCATAGATTTGGCATTCCCCAGACTTTGACTATAGACCAAGGGGCTTCTTTTGTGTCAAAGGAGGTACGTGAGTTTGTTGAATTATATAGAATTAAGTTACTCAATTCATCTTATTATTATGCTTAGGCCAATGGACATGCCGAGTCTAATAATAGGACATTGATTAGCCTGATAAAAAAGAAGATATCTGATAATCCTAAGCAGTGGCATAAGATTTTGTCTGAAGCTTTATGGGCTCATAGAATATCTAAACATCGTGCTACTAAAGTATCTCCGTTTGAGCCTGTCTATGGGCAGGAAGCAGTGTTACCTGTAGATATAAGTTTAAATGATGTCAGGTTTGCCAAGCAAAATGATCTGACTGTCGGTTATTATTATAATTCAATGATGCACAATATTGATGAAGTGACCGACAAGAGAGTGACGATCTTAAGAGAAATAGAAAAGGACAAGATCATGGTCGCCAAAGCTTACAATAAGAAGGTCAAGGCTAAATCGTTCCAGGTAGGGGACCTGGTATGGAAGACTGTCCTGCCTCTAAGGAGCAAAGACCGGAAGTTTGGTAAGTGGTCGCCAAGTTGGGAAGGCCCTTACAGAGTCATGCAGGTGATGTCCGGTAATGCCTACTTATTGCAAACATTACAAGGCAAAGACTTGCCTAAGGCATTAAACGGGTGTTTCCTCAAGCAGTACCATCCTAGTATGTGGCAAGATGCCTAAGAAAACCGATGTGATCACATCGGGTTAGTTGCTTTTGGGCATTAGGAGTAGTTCTACGCCGATTAGAGGTGTCTAGGTTGGCATGCTGACCCTAGACCACCTAGAATCTCTCCTCCCCGACGGGGTCCCTCCCGGGAGCGAGATTCAGGCGTCGTCGGTGAACTCCGCCGCCCCTACGCACGTGCGGACCGTCCGGCCCGTCAGGCAGGGAACCCTAGCCCTGCTCCAGGTCGTGGACCGTCCGACCCCTAGTCGCGGACCATCTGCGCCTGTGCAGAGAGCACCGCCGCCGGTTCTCAACGCAGTGATTGGCGCCCGGATCGACGTCAACAGGAGTTTCTTGTGAAAGTTTGGGTCGAGATCAAGTCCTTTAAGTCCAGTTGAGCTATTATTCTTCTCTAGAACTTGGTTGGAGCAGTCAACCAATCTGTGGTTGATCTGTTCTTTTGCGAAGCGTTTTTGGTGTCCCTAGAGGTATTGAATTAGGGAATCAAGTCACAGTGTTCTCGCAGTTCGAAAATTTTTAGTGGCTCTCATTCACCACATCTGGTCGCCTCACCGGTCCTTCGACAACTCTCACTCCACAAATTTCTAAAGCATCTAATGATTTGTTCCACCAACTTTATAAAAAAATTTGAAGCTGGAGCAATTTTAAACAGGGTTTTGGACTACACGAAAATACAATTGATTATAGATGGACCCAACATAGTGTAGAAAATGGCACAACTTAGGTTTACGTCAAATTGTAAGGGCATAATTCTAAATAGATAAATAATAACAGTATACCTCAAATAAAAGTACAATATTTACAATGGTATAGTTATATTGACCCTAATGTATTTAGTATTCTAAATCTTAGAAATGGGTTATTTTCGACTGTTCTCAGTGGTCGTCGAAAAATAAATGAACTTATTTTCGATGGCCATTAGTAGCGGCTGAAAATAGCTAATTTTCGACGGTTGCCTTTAAACTACCAAAATTAATATTTTTTCTAGGCCAAATGTCCGATAAAAATGCCTTTGAAAATAAGGCTAAAGCCAAAAAAATAAACTACTTTCTGCGAGAAACCCTTGTTTTTCTGTGGTTTCGGGCAACCGAAAATTCACCGTTTTTCAAAACTATCTACAAGCGGTAGACATCAAATAGTATCCTCGGAACACTTGGGGAAAATTTTAATTGCTGTTTCAATAAGAAGGCTTATATAGGTGTCTTAAACATTAAAAACTGTGCTAATTTATTTTTAAAATAAAACACAATAAATAAATAAAAAAGCAGGGCAGCCGCCACCAGCCACTACCGCCGCGCCAAACAGCCGGAACCAGGTTTTACAATTTCGTTTTTACTGTTTAAAAATTTGTTTTTTTACTAAAGTTTAACTTTTGTTTTTTTTTTGAATTTGGAATTGAACTATATAGTTTTCCAGACCTAAATTTCACTTTTGCGCAGTACCTAAAAAGGGGGAAAACACCGAATTTCGTTCGAAATAAACCCTGGCCTGGCCCAAACACAGGCCGGGCGTGTGCGCAGCTGCCGCGCCGTGTGCACAGGCCAAGCTGACCGCCGTTGTGGCCTGCGCCCTGCGACCCCGCCGGCGAGCGACCACCCTCGCCCGCACCCCGGTCGGCGAGATACGACCGCTGCACCACGTGCCCCTATTCCTTTCCATCAGAAGAGCATTTTTTTCTCACTGAACGTGGATCCCATTTATAAAGAGAATAGGGTTGTCTGGAGTGCTAATCCCCTATGCTGTTAGGAGCGTTGATAAAGATGACAACACAGTCCATCGCTTAACAGAAAAGAAGGGCGTCCGTAAGACTACCAGGTCAACAAAAACTCTTGCACCAGCAGGATGTAAAGCCATGCCAGGTATCTTCGCGCAATTATGATGCTAGTATTTCATGATGAGTACAGGTCTCGTTCTCACAATGCAGATAAAACTTAAAGCGCAAACAATCAATTTCCGCCGATGAACTCCTTCATGCTCTTCAGCCAAACAACATACTCCTTCTCATCCTTTCTCATCATGTATTCGTACAGCCAATCATGTAGTGAATGTTTGAACCCCCTGACCTCAAGGTACCTGTGCAAGGCCTTCTGCAAGCTCTTATCCAGGTCCCTGCATGGCAAACAATGAAATAGCATGAACCACGGGAAAATAAAAACTCAAAACGAAACATAGCTCGAAGCATCTGTCATCTTGCATCGAGGCATCAAGCATGGTTCGCGTGCTTTATCCTTAGCAATGTGTTAGTTGTAGTTTCACCACATAATCTACAGCCACAACAAAAAGAAGGGAAACTGCATGCATATCTATTGAACTTTATTAAGTTTTTGTCCATTAGATGTTTAGAGCTTACATGCACAAGGGGCCTTCTTGGATGTAGAATCCAATGCTTAGATTACGTGCACGTCTGGCCTTCCCACTTATAAGTTTTCTGTTAATAGCATGACTCGCATGACCATGTCAAGCCATGCAGTGTGTGCATCCATTTTGTCATGCATAATGAGTTGATGCACTCTGACATACCTAAACTGTTATATGCCAGGCTCATGGACAAGTCCTCAGATCATGTTTACCCACCGTGCCAATTAAACCCATGCACAAACATTTAGGCCTTTGTTACATTGAATAAATCTAATAGCTTTGCAAACAAAAATTCCCGTCAGATTTGATTCACAACTCCAATTGAAGATTGTTTGGATCTAGGGGGTGTTTGGTTTCTAGGTATTAATTTTTAGACCCTCCATTTTATTCCATTTTAGTCCCTAAATTGCCAAATACATCCCCCTAGTCTCTAGAAACCAAACATCCCCCTAGTTTCCATTCCTCTCATTACAAAATAAAAAGAAAATAAGGGCACCAAGAAAACAAAGACAGGTGCTAACATCAACGGAGAATGCATCTAATGGGCAAAAATCACTCCGAATGGCAAAGATTAACATAAAAAAGTAAACCATCTCTACGTATGACAAAAACAATAAACATGAACCTGAGCATTCAAGTAGTTTTGGGCTAAGGGTCCTTGAGGGAAATATTCCCTCGATTAGGAATATCGTGTTGTTTTGGCTTTTTAAAATACATAGATTTTACTATGCATCTAGACATAGTGTATATCTAGGTGCATAGCAGAAACTTACACCTAAAAATGCCAGAAATACTTGCAATTAGGAGTGTGGGGAGTAGTATTTTTCAACGATTAAACGTCTTTTGTAGGCCATATTATATGCCCAAATAAAAAATCGCAAATAGATAAGAAACAAAGAACTTACGAAAATTGTGGCCCCTCATACACATTCTTAGCATCGGGGTTATCACGGTTCAGCGCCCTCATATTTTCAATTGTTAGTTCATCATCATTAAAGTTGCAGTCAAATTCTAGGATTGGACCTTCTGGTTTTTTAATAGTGACAACCATCTGAAGTAGTGGTTTGAAAGATTCCTCATCTGTGCCACTTTTGTCATCCTCATCATCCAAATGTTCATCTGTATCAAAGTTGGTGTATATAACAGCTTTAATTGTCTCCCCTGCAATCTCCCTTTGGAGGGTTATTGACTGATCACCAGGATTGTCTATGATCTCAAAAGGGAAGTCCTCTGGTAGATCAATGTGCTGCACAAAAATAACCAAACAAAAACCAAACCAGGTGTCATTGGATATAACAAATAGAAATAAGCACAAAGTTTATAACAGTAGTAACGCTTTAAACAATAAGGAAAAGAGAGAATAAAAGGAGTTACTACAGATCAGCAGGGGGGAAATGACCCAAACATAAAGTACAGATTGCATCTCAAGGTATAATCTCTGAGATATTAAAATCCAGGACACACATGTAATCCTGAATGCATCACTTCATGGCACTCACAATGATTAATATCACTATAAATTTGCTAGGTTCTTCAAGAAACATGTAAATTTCAACTATTCACAAATTTTGACTCTAGCTTTCCATATAAACTCCTACAGAATTCAGAAAGTGCACATGGAATATCTAGCAAAACCATCTTATTACAGATATGTCAAAGTTCACTGTCTAAAATATAGCAGGCCAGAATTCAACTATACAATGCTAACCAAGATTTTCAAAGGAAGTGCAGTCACCATGGTATTCTAGTAACCAAATGATCTCCTGCCAAGTCAAGAAAACCATATCTGATTTCCCCCTTTGTTTTATGAAGTTTTGTATTTTCTTAGTATTGTGTGATCACTAAATTAGGTTCCCCTTTTCATTATGTAATCAAATATGGCAGATATCAACATTCAGAGTTTTCTAATGGTGGCAGACAAATACATCCAATGGCCAATAGCATGCCTACTACTGTCGTCCTGACAGAAATACTAGGAACTGCCAATCCTTAACTCTGCAAATCAGCACGGTGAGTTCTAATCCACAGGCACTTAAACTCCAGAATTTCACCTTCTTTGGAATAGAGGATTAATAAAACATAGGGATAGGAAAAATGTAGGAATAGAGTTGCATGACACCTTCAATTCCATAGGAAAATTTCCAAGAGGTTGGACCTCATGTTAAAAATCCTCCAAAATCTCACTACAATGCTCCATTCCATAGGAATTTTATAGGATTTGTAGCGATTCAATCCTTTGTTCCAAAGGGCCACATAGGAAAACTTTATATAGGATTTCAATCCTTCAAAATTCCTTTACTTTTCCTTTGTTCCAAAGAAGGCCTAAACATTTTGTGACAGACGTGACACTAAAAATGACTAATTTATGGATACCAAAAAATCCAATGGAAGCATCTGGTAATCACCTAAGCATCATGTCTGAGCTAGAGATAGTTCTAAGTTGTAGTGTAGGTCCAGTACACAGAACTGCAGCCATGAGCCAATCCAATTAAGCAATTTCTACTTCAACAGAAAAGGGACCACCTGCCATCTCCGTTAAATTGGAAGCCAATTCCTTGCCGCCTCTAATAGAAACAGCTCTATCTAATAACGGATTCCTAATCCCATTCCAATAAAAATGGTAGCCCTTCGACTAGAACTCTGACCATTACTAGGTGAAACAAGGTTAAACTAATGATGCAGATATGGAATCAAAATACGATACAGCCAATCAATCAAATAAAATGAAGAGCGAACCTTGTCGGTGTTGCTCTCCTCCGACTGGACAACGCACTCGATCTCAGACTCGACGATGCGCCTCAGGTTATCGTCCGCCGAAGACGTGGAGGAGGACGCCGGGGACTGCGACGCCAGGAAGCGGCGGGCGGTGGTCCCCGCCGTCGATGAGGTGGCCGCAGGGAGACGGCGGAGGAGGGGAACGGGCGCCGAGGAACAGAGACCGCGGCGGACAAGAGCGGAGAGAGGAGAGGAAGAGGTGGAAGCGGCGCGGCGTAGGAGCCGAGCTGCGAGGGACGCCGGCGACATGGCCTTAGAGCCGTGGAATGTGGTTCCGCTCTAGGAGGGGGTGGACGGCGGCCGGTTGTGGAGCCTAGGGTTTTGGACTGGGGTTTATTAAGAGTTTTGAGAAATCTGAGCCCATGTGTACCGAAGGCCCAATTGTATGTACCCAAGCATATGAACATCGGACTTTCTTTGTTATCTATCTAACGGACCAAGAAGAAGTTCGCTTTCTTTGTTGGCCGAGTGTTAAGTTTATTATTAAGGCCCTACCTAGCAGAACTGAGTATGTAAAACGTGTTCTAGAGTGAAATTATTTAGCAGCTTTATTAAATTTAGGATTCACCAGTAAATTATTTAAATACTGGAGTATGTAGCAGCTTTAGATCTGTGAAACAGATATTTTTAGTTAAAATAACCTATTTTGCTCTTCCGAGTTAATTTGGTATATCTATTTGTTATATACTATACGTGTCATGTTGATATTTTTTCACAAAATATTGTCTTTTAAAAAATGCAATATTTTCACAAAATACTCATGAGCATTTAATATGTTCAAGAGATATAAATAACATTTCTAAGACAACGTATCAATACTATTATTCTTATTCATATATAAAGAGAACTAAAGATTAAATGAACAGTAGTCTTTCATTACATACTAGTTCCAAGCTTGAGCAAGAAACATGGTAAATTCGTCACAAGATGTCTTAGTGGCGATATTAGCTTTCGTAGTAGTGGCATCTAATGTGACAATGTATCAATTGTAGTTTCATGTATTATTCTATAAAGTTAGAATCACAGTTAAAACGAGCAAAATTTAAATCTTTGTTATTATGTTCACGAATAAAATTGTGAAGGACCATGAAATAACAACCATTTTCTGCTTTCACCTCGGAGGCTCGGACGATTAGACATTTTGTATTTAATTTGCCACTTCATTTTCAGTGTTTCAAAAAAACTCTTAATCTCTACTACTATTAAGAGAATAGTGTAGACCTCACACCGTGGGTGGTGCACGGTTCTGCCTTCCACCCGCGACACCCTCCGCTCCGCACATTCCCACCGCTCCCTCGCCCCCAGATCTCGCGCACGCCATCAATGCGCGGGCAGAGCCCCAGCCCCCGGATCCATGGATGACCGGCGTGGATGGCGCCTCCGCTTGATGTCTCCTCCGTCGATCCGTCTCGGCATTGAAATTGTCGCTGCACACGATGCACTCCACCCTCGGCCGATGCTTCCCCCGCCCAGCCGCCTGCGCCCGCGGCTACATCATCCAGCCTGCCGCTTGCGCTACCCACGATGCACTCCACCCACCTCCGCCGCTCGCCATGGCCTCCACCCAACTCACGTGCAGCAGGTTCCAACTCCCAAGATCTAGGTCGGACACCGACGCACACCACGTCAGTAACGCCAAGCACCACTCGTTCGACCTCGGCAAGAACCCGCCTCTCCGTCATCGCCCCCCCCCCCCCTCCACTCTCTCTCGCTTGCTCTAGCCGATCTATGTGCATGGGGCTCAACGGATGGAACAAATCCTCGTCGATGCTCAGGTTCGTGCCCCTTCTTTCCCCTTCTTCTTCCGCGAAAGGTCCATGTTTTCACCGATCTAGGAGGTTTTGATCGGGCTTTATGGCTCTGTTCGTCGAGATCTTGGGAGTTCATGGCTGGCGCATTTCTCCGTAGCCCGAAGCCAAAAATTCCCCCACCCCAAGGCCGCATCCTCCTGCAGCCTGCTCGAAACCCTCCTTCCTCCTCCTGAATTCGTCAACCGGTCTCCCAAATCGGAGCGACAATCGGATTGTTGGGTCTCGAGACTGAGCTGTGCTCCAGTCTGTGAGCTATTCGTTGATTTTCCAGCGTGAAGGCGCCGGTCTTTAGGATAACTTTCTCTTGCCCCGTTGGACGTGGACTCGTAGAGTATCAGAAAGAGGTAGATAAATTTCAAAATTGGCTGTAATTAGGTTTTAAGATTAATATATTTGGGTTTTAGCGTGTGATTGCCCCCTGTTGATACAAAGGGGATTTTCCATTGTTATGCTGAATGTCACTGAATTGAGTCATTTAGGTTTTTTCTGAAGGTTTCGGTATAAAGCATTTTGTGATTTATTAGGTAAATGGTGTTATTTTGCTCCCCACTAGGCAAATAACGGACAAATGTAACGTTTTATGCCTGCATATGGCCAGGAATGATTCATCCATTCGGTGGGATTTAACAAGGCTTACTGTATTTTTGGTCTAGCCATATGATGATAATTTTAAGTGGTTTCTCCATCATATGCTTTTTTTCAGGGTGGACATTCTTTGTTTTTTTATTGTGGCCTACAACTTTGCATGCATGGGAAAAGCTATGTTTTTTACTGCATTTGGCTTGGAAAGTTTGGATGCAACAGTGCAGCACCATTTGGCATCATATTTTTGGGGCTTATTGTATAGAATGATTGTTGTCTAATTTTATGATTTGACTGTTGCGTTGGCAGCTATTAGGGAAAGACTCCACTGACATTGACATTGCGCTTGACAATATGACGGGTCAGAATTTCTGTGAGAAAGTAAATGAGTATTCAAAGTTGATATGGGAGCAGCAGAAAGGAATCGGTGTTATCCAATGGTATGTGATTTTTACTATGGTAATTCTAATGAGTATCTTATTACTGTTGCTGCTTGTTCGTGGGGTTGGATGATCCTTTTAAGTAGCCTCTATTTGTTTCTATTCCCTGTCACAGGCTGTTTCTTCTTGTAAGTAATCAGGTGAGGTGTATGTTTTTCTGGGTTGACGTGCTGAGAGTTTTTCTACTCTTTCTCCTCTCCCTCGTACAATTTGTTCTCTCTTATTAATGAAATGATGCGCAGTTCTCCGGCGTGTTCGAAAAAAACTGTTGCTGCTTATACCATTTTGCACTTGTTTGGCTGAAAGCAAGTGAGCTGTTTGAATATCCATCAGCTTGGATAATGATTTTTTTTGCAGTAACCCCGATCAATCCAAGCACTTGGAAACTGCTAGGATGCTTATTCTCGACATCTGGATTGATTTTGTTAACTTGCGGTCTGAAACATATACTGAAAACAACCGTATCCCTACAATGGTGTGTACTTCTATAATCCCTTTGCATGGTTATTAGTGACCTTGTCATATTATCTATTTGCAAGTTGCATATTATCTCTGTTTGGCGTGGATTACTTTGTTAATTTGTTGTGGAGAATTATATTATTACAATTAAAACACATGTTGACTCAACTACATTAGCCACTGCCCTGAGGGATTCAGATCTTATCTTCATAACAGCTGGGATGGGAGGGGGTTCTAGATCTGGTGCTGCTCCAGTTGTTGCCCAGATATCAAAGGAAGCCGGTTATCTTACAGTTGGTGTTATCACCTATCCATTCAGTTTCGAGGGCCGTAAGCACTCTGTACAGGCAAGTATTTGAGCCCCCCTTCACTCCTGAATTAGAATTCAAATTGTCATATCTCGTTCTGCGACTTTCTTTTGTTCGATGGAAGCATTAGTTTGTAGTCATAACAATGACATGCAGCCACATTTATTGCAATCATGTATATAATGGTAGATCAAAGAAATGTAGCATCATGCCATCACCTGTAGCTCATCTCATAATTTTTGTTCCTACTTTTCTTCGTGGTTGATGCCCAAGACAATATACAACTATGTGGAATCTATTCTAATTAATCCATGATTTACCTATGTGATTGCAACAGTAAACATATGATAACCACAAATTAATTAGGTTTAATAGATTCATTTCACAAATCAGTCACTGTTTATGCAATTAGTTTTATAATAAACTCATGTTTAATCATTCTAATCGAAATGCAAACATCGGATGTGACCCAGACTAAAGTTCAGTCCGAGATCCAAACAACTCCTACACCTGAAGTCACAGATCCCACAAAACTAGGTGTAGAACCGAAACAAAGCTGTACCCAAATCGAATATTTTGATTTAAAACGATTTTTATTTGTCAATTAGCGTGTTTATCTATCTATGGAGTTCAGATTCAAAAGCATGCCATCTCTAGAACCTCCCACCCATTCTGGAGTTTGGACGCACGACTAACGGAATTGCAGAACGTGAAGCTTGCCGCTGAGCGTTGACCTTTGAGGTACAACCGTAGAAGATACAAATCCCCGACTCTTTTTGTTCTGTTCATGTGGATGGCAATAAAAACTACTGCAAGTTGCGGATGGACACGACCGGAGAAGCCTCCCATGTTCTAGCTAGAGTTACTAAGCAGGTCAGCTTTATTTCAGCAGGAGTATAGTAATAAAAACTACTGCGTTAAGATCGCACACCATGTGCCTGCCTATCTCTATCTGTGAGTCAAGACTGTTGTTGAAGCTCCCCTGGCTGCTTACAGAGACCACTGTCCGTTGTTTAAGGGTCTTGAACCGTGTCCAGGTTCACGGAACTCCTTGAGAATCTGAACCTGTTTCCCCCAGTCAGCTTACACTGGCTCCTGCTCCTTGGTTTGAATATTGTGGAGCGTTTCCCAGACCGGGCGACACGGCGACGGGAAACGCACAAGGGCACAGTCCCTCCCAGCCCAAGAAAATAAACCATGTGCTTTCATTTGAGCAGATACATGATGTCAAGCTAAACATCGAAGCAACCAGGTCATCCCCTTGGACCCTCGCTCGCTCTTCTCGCGTTAAGCTTAATCCTCAGCCGCCTCTGCCTCTGGCCTAGCTTGAGTTGTAATTAACCAGTTCATTAGATTAATGAATTTGCTTTACTTTGCTTGCTTCGATGTTTAGCTTTACTCCCCTCCTCAATCAGGTTGTCCAGGTGTATCATTCATGTTACTTAGTGGACCTCTGACAGAACATAATACCCTCCCCTTACCTTAGCTCTTTTTTTTCTACAATCAACATGTGATTATGTTATTATATACAGCATCTGTTTCTCTTAAGCATAAGTCTGTTTTCCGGGAAACCAAACCAGTGTTTAACAGCTTGAATCTGCATGCCATGACAATGCAGAGGTATCGCCTGAGGGTTGTTATATACTCTTATATATAATGCAGAGGTATCGCCTGAGGGTCCAGTTTCCAGCCGTTCTCGAGATCGAATCTGCATGCCATGACGTCCCAGGGCCCGGCGTCGAACGAGGTCTTGGTGATCGTCTTCCAGCGGCTGTCGCCCAGGTCCGTCACCGCCTGCCGCGCCGTGTGCCTCAGGTGGTCCGAGCTGCTCTCTTCGCTCTGTCTCGAGTTTCTCGCCGACGTCGACGACGGCAACGCCGACTCGTCCGCATGCTTCGCTGGCCTCGGCGGTGCGTTGGTACCCACTTCAATTTTTTCCCGCGGTATGTGCTCAGGGCACTGTACTGGAGAGTCTGTTTTGAAGTTTGGTCACAATGCCGAGATTATGCAGTGGGTGGATATAATTTTTCAAATTGGACTGAATGATGATATTTTGGAAGATAAAAACATCGTTGCCAATTATTTTTATGTTTTTATCAGTTAATGTTATGTTTAAGATATTGCAATCAGGGGATATACCATGGTAGGCGGAGTTCATGCAATTAGGGGATAGTTCTCCAAAGTGGACTAAAATGGTGATGTGTTTAGGCATAATGTTAAAAGTATTGGATTGGATTGCTGTATTTTGATCACTAAATGATACGGTGATTGAGGATATATCACTAAATCATTTTTCCCTTTGTCAATTAGGCAGCTGAACTCACTGACATGGAAGGTGAATCATCTATTGTTGCTTCACCATTTCCTGTACCAAGTTCATCCAAAGGGCATGAAATGGAAATGACTAAGAAGACTGCTGTTGTTGTGCCTGAAATGACTAGCAGCAGTAGTATGCCCAATTTAGCTGTTGCAAAAGATGGAAATACCAAGGTTTTGCCTTTCGAATTTCGAGCTCTTGAAGTGTGCCTTGAGTCAGCCTGCAGATCTTTGGAAGAGGAAGTATGTGCTTGCATCTAGAATTGTCTGTCTGGTTATATGTTGTTTATCTGGCCGCAATTGAATTCATACCTCTAACAACAGGCATTCCATGCTTTACCATGCTTTCATTCACTATATAGGGTGTTCAGGAACTACACCATTGTTGTTCTTAGAATATTGAATAATCACTTCAGACATGTTTGCAGGGGGGAGGGGGGCTTTTATAGATGTTTCATTGGCCTGGTTTGTCACAAACATGGAGAAATGAGCATAATAAATGTCAGGATAGAGTTATTCTTCTTGTAGAAGCTGGCCTTTTTGGAATATCTTCTGACCTTTATTTATTATATGTTTTCTATAGTGTGTTTCAGATATTTAAGCTTATGGAGTAGTTTTAAGATAGCTAAGTAGTTCTTGCAATTAAACCAACCTGAGTCTCCTTACAGATTCTTGTGTGTGTGTTTTGATGGCAGACGCAGGCGCAGGTGTGGCGACACCGTTCCAGCAACAACTTGGTTTCCGCCGCTGCCCAAACTTCAGCAGAGGCGATCTAAGAAGAAGCAAGCGTACCGGCTCATGTTCTGACGGCTGTGTTCACGTGGTGTAAGATCTATGTCGACTCCAATATGTGTGTCCCTTGTCTGTCAGGTTTAGATTCTGCTATTCTACTACTATAGTCAGAGTGCACGATGCACGCAACTTGACGTCTCTATCGTATCGTTGTTTTCAACATGATGAACATGCGAATTTCGTGGTATTAATTGGGACCGTCTGATTTCTCATGGAGCCAGAGTTCTATTCTACAAGCATTTGAGATAAAGGGATCATGTAAACTGAAAAATGCGAGATGACATTACTGTACAACTTAGTATAATTCATAAACGAGGTGTTTGGCTGGCATAACTCGGGTGTTGACTCTGGATTTTTTGAGAGCCGTAGTATATTTTTGTTTTTGTTTTGGAATACCTCATATACTGCTTCGGCAATCTTGGTATTCAATCTTGAAATACCTCATATATTCTGGAGAAATGGTTTCGGTTTGCCGTGCGTACGTTTGGGGTTGTTTCTCCCTCGCTTCTTCCTGGCGGCGGAAGATAGAGAAGGGCAAGAGGCCGCGCGGAACATCGACGACCGAGACCCCCTCGTCAGCAACTCCATCTGCTATTCTCCCTGACGGCGTTCCTGGCAGCAAGATACCTGATGCTTTTGCCTTCATTGTTCTCAATAGATGAGTGCTCATGCGTTACAACGGGGATATATAATATCACGGTAACTTATGTATTATATGTCTCCGTTGCAACGCACGGGCATATACCTAGTAACATTTTGAATAGATTAATTGTATAGAATTTGTACTTTTATTTTTTATCCATATTAATTGTATTGTGTAGCATACTCGTATGGATACGCATGTGAATCCTATATCAGAATCATTAACTACAAGAAATTGTGAACCGGAGAGATGGAGAAAATTGGAAAAGCAAGAAATGTGGGGTCAAAGGATGTGCATGAAGAAGAAAAATCCAGAATAGTTGCAAACTGCAGTGCGTTAACAAAATGGCTAAATTTTAAGGAGGGAATACGCACAAATCTGAATGCAATCACAAGTCTAGGTGTACGTTGCTATAATTTCTATATATCACATAGGTAGATCTTGTTTAAATAAGATAGATGTTCAAACACGTTCCAAATCTTTACAACGATTTGTGCTCTATTTAAATTGGTTGTTCCCAATTTTAACACGTCTACTATGTAATCTGCATAAATGTATTTCATATACCGAGTGAGAAACTATAATCACAACAGCATTGTGGAACATTTTCGGTGGCCCACATTATTTTCGGCGGCCCACCCCTGGCCGCCGAAAATAGGGTGTTATTTTTGGCGGCTTGACCAGGCCACCGAAAATAGGCTTATTTTTGGCGGCCACTGACACAGCCGCCGAAAATAGGGTGCTATTTTCGGCGGCCAAACCCTAGCCACCGAAAATAGTGTTTTTAAAAACCGTCGGGACCCTTCTTCTCTGTTGTTTCTCTCCTCTCTCCCACCCAAACCCGCCGCCGCCGCCCCACGCTCGCCTGCTCCGCCGCCTGCGCCCCTGCCTGACCCCGCGCTGCCCGTCGGCCTGCCCGCCGCCGCGCAGCTCGCCCGTGCCGCCGCCCGCGCGCCACTGCCCGCCCCCGCGCTGCTCGCCACCGGCCTGCCCGCGCCACTCCGCCGTCGTCATCGAGCCGCCGCATCGAGAGGAGGTAAAAAAATTTGCGTATTTTATTCATTATTTTCGGCGGTTGTTATTTAGGTACCGCCAAAATTATTATATATTTGCAATTGTGTTTGTTTAATTACTGTTTGTGATTAGTATTATTGTTTAATTTGATTTTATTAATGTATTAGTGAATATGTGATTTAGGGATTAGGGGCATATTGTATTTAGGTATTAATTTCATATTAATATGTTGTACTATTATATTATTAGTTTTAATAGTATATTATATTGGTACGTAGAATAGTTGCATAATTAGTGTATGTGGTACTTAGTTTAATTTGATTAATATTATATCATTCTTTGTTTTATATATAAGTAATATTATTTAGTAGCAGCGAGATGCTGCCGAATTTTGTCCTGCTAGGTTGATGTGGGTTTAGAACCTATCCTTGTATATACATATAGGACCGATACCCCTGACAAAGTTGAATAATGTTTTCACGATATGGTTTGGTTTAACAGTCTCAGGTATGGCTGAAGATCGTGCATGGATGTACAATGGTTGGAGTAGGAATGGACGTCATTCTGATGATTAGGTAGCCAAGATCAAAGATTTTGTGGACCACGTATTCTCCTTGTCATTAACCGGCACTGTCAGATGCCCTTGTAGGCGGCACGAAAATAGTATATTTCTTAATAAGGAAAGAGTTAGCCTAGATCTTTGTCAGTTTGGATTTATGTCCGGATATGAGGTGTGGGGACATCATGGTGAGGTAGTACCCAACCGGAATGTAGAAGAGAAGGAGAACAATTATTGGGCTAGCGATGATGCGATGCATGAGATGCTAGATTCGCTACGTCCACAATTAAACCTAAGCTCCGAGGATCCTGTCGCACCAGAGGTTTCTAGATTTTTCAAACTACTAAAAGACTCTGAAGAGCCGTTCCATGAACACATAGATGTGAGTATACTCGCTTTTGTGACTCGGTTCATGACCATTAAGTCCAAGTACTTTTTCTCGAACAATTGTTACAATGAGATTTTAAAGTTATTAGGAGATGTGCTCCCAAAGCCCAATAAGTTGCCTAAAGACATGTACCATTCAAAGACAATTATCAAAGGTCTTGGTATGGATTATGAAAAGATTGATGTGTGCAAAAATAATTGTATGCTTTTCATGAAGGAGCATGCGGAAGAGAAAAAATGTCTAAAATGTGGACAACTACAAACAGAACCCCCATATAGCAATGCATATATGTGTTGCTAAAAGCCTTTACAAGTGTTGCTAGGGGCTTTACCAACGCATAATTATGTGTTGTCTATGCTGGCGTTGCAAGGGTCTTTTACAACGCTTATACAAGCATTGCAAAATCCTATTAATATGTGTTGGTAACCTACAACGCGTATGTCTTCCCTATTGCAACGGTTACATGTGTTTATGTCACCCATCACCTGTAAACCTCTATATCTTGGTGCAACACTTGGAATGTAATTGTCGCAACGCCTATATGTGTTGCAAGAAATAAATCATCGAATTTATAATTGATCATTTAATTGGGTCATAAATGCACTTGATATTTTTGGACCATCCACACATTGCAAATGAGCACAACCCAATACTATATTAAAAATAGCATATTCATTACAAAGTACCATCCAGATATTAATCCATTATGTAATGTGCATTCAAAGCACTTTTGCTATATAAAACATATACATATAGAACTCCTACTAAGTCATACTCATTGACGATGAACCAACTAAAACTAGAAGCAAAGCAGTCATTCCAATCCAAGCCATCACATCCTTCCAAACTGAAAATGAATCCCCATATTGTTCTTCAACTTCTGGGATCAATTCTTTTCTGCTTTTGAACCTGCATATAAAATTGGAATACTATAATATAATAGAAATATTGTTAGGAGAAACATTATCTATTTAAGTAAGGTGATAGAACATACACAAGTTGAAGGCCACACTATAAGGTTACCACCAACATCTCTAATAACCTTGAAGCTGCCATATGGCCATACCAGTAGTTCATTGGGCACATATACAAGACCAACACCAGCATCAAAAATTCTTTGCCTAACTTATGGCCTCAACTTTCTGATTTGGGTCAATACCAAGTACTGTCACTAATGCAATATTCTTGTTTTTATATCTCCAACTCTTTATGAATACGTAAGTGCCAACCTAATGCATAGGCCAAAGAATAGGAAAAATATATCATGATATGAATATAGTTCTTACAAACAAGATTAAAAGTGTACCATCATCGAATTGTGAGGTAGCCACAAGGATGAACCAAGTTGAACTTGAACATAACAAATTCTATTTTGTAGCTCCTTTTCTGTAGCTTTCATGCAGATCCTGGAACTCATCATCATCTTGCTCCCCCTATATTGAATATAGATAGTAGATTCATAAAACTTTAATATTGTATGAAAGTTCATGATAATGAATTACTACCGTTCTATAATTGTGTCACCGTTATGCATCCTATAATATTGACTAGATATGACTATTGGAAGGATTTCTGTCAGCAGATCAATTGATCATCTCTAGATAATTAGTCTAGATGTGTACATGGAGATGCATAAAGCATGCTACAAGTTAAAAATGTCGATCGGAGCCATGTACACAGGAATAAATGTATTGTTTCAAGTAGTACCCAAAGACCATCGCAACACATGGGATCCAAACTGAAACAGAGATGCAGCGTGCAAAGACCATCGCAACACATGGGATCCAAACTAAAATATAGTTGCAGCGTGCGAGAGAAACATAGTCCAGGGACATACCTGAACAATGGCAACAACAACAATGGCAGACCCATTTAAAAGCACCTACAGGACCTACTATGATCTGCGGCAAGAACAAAAAATAGGGAAGGAATCAAGCACAACACGCAGGAACATGTTCAGTTTCTATTGATGCATAGTTGCTCTTGGATTGCAGAAGTAGTAATTAAACAAAGTGAGACTCAGATCTGCCACCAATGCCTGCCATGCATATGGTGTCTGCAGATTTCGCCATGCCTCTGTCCCTAATGTAGCCGTAGCATCCTAGTAACTGTAACAAGAAAATGCTTCAGATCTGTTTGTTATCATGAAATTAGAAATTTATATGTTTGCAAATTTACACTACCAAGCCTTGTTGTGCCATGACCATGAAACCATATTTGTCATCGATAAGCAATAAACCTTAAATTGACAGTAAATCACAGCAACCCAGTTCGATTAAGAGCTCTTCAGTTAAACACTAGTTAGGTGTCAGTACGTTGTAACGACACATAACTTATTTGATAAAATGATATTGCATAATAGTAAATAGGCAAAAACCCCATAGACAATAATAAAAACAATACATGCGTATAGCAGTAACAATATACCATGAAAACGACAATCCTACATTAACAATCCTCATATTCTTTTCTCACTTCATCTCGAGAAAGCCATATTGATTCTAGGATCGAGTCAGGTACAGATTGCATTTCGGGCGGTAGCTTTATGCCTTTGACCTAGAAATTGTTTTGCTTATGGAAAGTAACAGCCTGTCAGATACTACCGGCACATTTTCAGAAACAATAAATTAAAGACAACATTAACAAACTTATTTCACTGATAACTATTGAGCAAGTGCTGACTCATGCTGAAAGAAATTACAATTTACATAAGAATTACATAAGTAACCCAAAAACCAAAGAATTCTAAGCATCCTGAACATATCAATGTTGTTTATGAGATCTCTAGTTGTGCATTAATATCATCACCCAGTACTGATGTTTGACCATTTAATTCCTCTTTCCTACCATCAGTAGAGCATTGCTGCAGAAATAGAAGGCTCATAAGCAACAAGAGATGGCCACCAGATGGAAGAACCTAAAACAAATTGAGGAGTATTTCGATGGCCCTAAGTTTCTGGAGAAGCACGAACCTTGGATTTTTCTTCTCGAGGAGTATTTCGAATAGAGCAAATTCTTGGAATATTCGACGAGCGGAACCGACACCTGATACATCTTCAGCCATAGTGCCTCTGCCAGGCGGCCGCGCTAGGCCCTCCTTCCACGTCGGACTGCTCGTGAGGAGGTGGTGGTGTCTTGGGGAGGGGGATGAAGTTCCTCTTGAAGCCACGGCAGATCCGAGCTGGCAGCATGACGACGGGTTGGGGGAGATTGGGTCTCGGTGGCCTGAGCAACATGACGATATTTGAGGAGGGAGGGAGGGGAGCGACGGGCAGGGGGAGATTGGGTTTGGGGTTCCTCACGGCGGCCCGACCACTGTGGCGTCTTGAAGCATCGTGCCCTATCGTGTGAGTGGGATGGAGACTTCGCGTGGTGCATGGATGAGGGCAGAGAGGGCTCGTGTACCATTGGCGAGCAATCTTATGGTCATAATTTTAGAGGAGACATGTACCATCTCGGGAGGCAGCTTTAATTTGCTCCCACAGTTAATATAATGTGGGATTACAAGCTTTTACTAGACTCTACAAAATAATAGAGAGAAATCAAATTGGGTACATAAAGATGATATAGAATCATGGAAAGGCAAAAACATAGGAAATACTAGTAAATTGTTCTTTCGAATTACTAGAACCAATAAACATACTCCCCCAATCTCAATTTATAGGTTGTTTGGCTTTTTTCACACCAAATTTGACCACCTCGTCCTATTAAAAATTTATCAAAGTATGGAAAAAAATAAACCACAATAAAAACAATTAGTAATTAGGAATTTTTTGAATAAGACGAGAAAGTCAAACTTGGTGTCGAAAAAAATCAAACGATCTATAAATTGAGACGAAGGGGTACTTTGTAAGTATCAAAACCAATATACTAATTTGCATAAATATTGCATATAATGCTTGCAACACATGATAAAGCGTTGCTAGGTAGCATAAATACTATGGATGACACTTGCAACACATGACAAATGTTGTTAGGTGACATAAATACTATGAATGACCCTTGCAACGCATAACAAATGTTGCCAAGTAATTTAGATATTCCACGGATGACACTTGCAACACATGGTAAATGTTGCCAGTTGATTTTCTTGCAACATATAAATATTTGTGTTGCTAGCATCCATTGCCAACTAATTTCTTACAACGCATAAACCATTTTGTTGCAATGTATGCGTTGCTACATGGGTGTTTGTGTTGTAGTGTGTGGAAGTTGTTAATGATGAGGTTGACAAGGTGATGATAGATGTTGCACATAAGCAGCTCCGCTACTTGCCACTAACTCCTCGAGTGAAACGGTTGTTTCTATCTAAAAAACCGCTATGCACATGCGATGGCACAAAGAAGGTGTCCGTGATAACGATGACCTAATCGTGCACCCTTCAGATGGGGATGCTTGGAAGGCTCTCGACACGTTTGATCCCGACTTTACAGCTGGTCCGAGCAATGTTCGAATCGGCCTCGCGACCGATGGCTTCACACCTTTTGGTCAAATGGCATCATCATACTCATGTTGCCCCGTCTTTGTTATTCCATAAAACCTTCCACCTTCTCTTTATATGAAATATGAATTTATACTTCTTTGCTTAATCATTCCTGGCCCAGACTATCCTGGAAAGAACCTCAATGTCATGTTAAACCCTTGATTGAAGAGTTGAAGGAGCTTTGGAAAGGTGTTGAAGCATATGATGTTTTTAAAAAACAGATATCCAAACTTCGAGTTGCGTATTTGTGGTCGGTGCCTGACTTCATGGCGTATGGTATTTTTACCGGTTGGAGTACACATGGTAGATGACATGTCCATATTGCGGTTCAGATACAAATTGCTTCCATCTTGCTCATAGTGGAAAGATCACTTACTTCGATTGTCATCGACGCTGGTTGCCTAGGAAACACCCCTTTAGGAGCGATAAGAAAAACTTTATAAAGAACACACGTCTTAACGCAGCAGAAATATATGCTCAGCTGAACAACCTTGTCCTAAATGAAAAGGGGAACAAGTACGAAGGATTCGGAGTGGACCACAACTGGACACATATATGTGGTCTCTGGGAGCTCCCTTATATGTCGTCATTGATTCTTGTGCACAACATTGATGTCATGCACCAAGAAAGTAATGTTGCTGAAGCCCTCATGTACACCTGCATGCATTTTAAAAAAACAAAGGACAATCTGAAAGCTCGAAGAGATCTAGCAATGCTTTGTGACCGACCAACCCAAGTGCTCAATGACAACGGCAAGCCGTCATGTGCCTTGTTCTGTCTTACCTCTAAAGACAAGATCGAGGTAATGAGATGAATGAAAAAAATTAAATTTTTCGATGGTTATGCTGTGGGCTTGAAAAGAGCTGTAAATTTGAAAACGGGAAAACTAACTGGGTTAAAGAGCCATGACTTCCATATATTAATGGAGAGGTTATCCCTGTCATGTTTCGTGGTTATATGCCCGACGCCATGTGGCAAGCAATAGTTGAGCTAAGTTATTTCTATAGGCAGATCTATGCCAAAGAAATAAGTACAAATATGATGGAGAAGTTGGAGAAAGAAATACCAGTGTTGTTATGCAAGCTAGAAAAAATATTCCCACCTGGATTCTTCAATCCGATGGAGCATCTACTTATTCACATTCCATATGAGGCAAAGGTTGGTGGACCTGTACAATATAGTTGGATGTATCACATTGAACGTGCACTCAAAAACCTGCGAGGCATGGTTCGAAATAAGGCTAGAGTAGAAGGATGCATCGAAGGATGCATCGCTGAAGCTTTTTTGCTAAAGGAGGTTTCATACTTCACGAGTGTGTATTTCGCAGAGGAACATAATATATATGCTGCTACCATGCGATACAATGTCGATGAGGAACCTCCTGTTAGTGATCTCAACATTTTCCAATGGAGAGGCACAAGTACTAGTAAGGGCACGTTCTACCACCTTAGCATGGATGAAAGAATGTCCACATTGCTATACATGTACTCTAATATGGAAGAGATGGAGTCATATTTCATGTAAGTCTTTATTTTACCCCTTAATTTCTTTGCCAAAGGAGCCATATTTAATTACTTATTTGTCATACAGTAAGTTCGACGAGGAAAATTGGACTTATTCCCATTAGCCTACAAGCAAACAACTAGATACGATGCGACGACATGGGAGGCAAGGAAGACCTAATTTTGTTGACTAGTTTTGGGAGCATGTAAACTCTTTATATTCCTTACTTTGATGTCATTTAGCCTTTTACGCGAGGTAGTCATTTTAACTGTATATTATTTGCAGTGCACAAAGAGTCCTAACATACACGAGGACTTGAGACAACTATCTTATGAGATGGTGACTTGCAGAACCTTTGGTCGATACGATGTGAATGGCTTCCGTTTTCGTTCAGACTAATTTGAAAAGTCTCGTCCTCGTGTAGCCACACGTAACACTGGAGTTCTGACTTGGGCACTCGATGCACTCGGAAGAGAAACTAATTATTATGGCATCATTAAAACATCCTAGAGTTTAATTTTGCAGGGAACAAAACTTTGAAATTAGTATTCTTTCTATGTGATTGGTTTGACAACACTAATGGGATTAGACAAAGTCAATATGGCATAACTTAAGTAAAGCACAAGGAACGACTTCGAGGCCATGATAATTTTATCCTTGCACACCAGTGCGAGCAGGTCTAGTATATGTCGTACCCAAATCCGAAGTTTAAAGCATGGTGGGTAGTTCACAAGGTGAATCCTAGGAACGTTTACATACTCCTTGCACTGCTGGTTATCAATTCGAAGACGAACATGCCGATGATGTTTATCAATAAGAAGAATTGCCAACCACTTTTACTATCGATGAGGGTGTTGCACTGAACTCACTAGTCGGAGACCGTAACGATGTCACTGCTGATGAGTGTGTTCCACCGAAACGAAAACGAAATCCAAGGAACAAAAAAGCCACATTGCGAGCTTTGGATCGAAGAAGACTCCTTGATCGTGATTCCGATGAATTTTGATGTGTAATGCATAATTTAATTTTATGTGATGTATTATTTGATTTTTTATTAATTCACTTAATTTTATGGAGCTAATACCTTTAATGTTTTTCTATTGAACAGGATGAGTGGTAGGAAAACAAAGCGCACTGCTAGGGGGTTTCTTAATGCGGCTACCAGGATACTCCCTGGTGCACGTTCCCTTTTCCAAGGGAGTTCTTCTAGCCAGATCAGACAGGAGGCGTTGCTGAGACACGCCCGACCAGAACTGCGTGATACACCTATGTAACACCCCTGGTGTTAAGTGAACTAAAATTCTAACATGTCATCATAAGCACTTGCATTATCTTGTTTGATATACCTAGAATGCATTCACTAGGTTTAACTTTTTCAAAAGTGTGATGTTGTGTGTTGAGTTTAGAGTTTAGTTTAAGGACCTGGCTCAAGTTAAACAGGAGTAGATCATCTCTCAAGCAAGTGACAAGTTGGTTTGAAGTCTTAGAGTGCTAAAGGCAAGACTTAGAACCTAGAGCAACTATGAATTTGGAGGTAGGTTAAGTGGAAGAATTAATTGATGAACTGGATTAACCTTAAAACCCTTAAGTGAGATTTGAAAACCTTGCTTGGAATTGTGGATAAACAAAACAACTCCTAAACCAGGGACACTTTGGACATGAGCTTCATATACTAGAGTTGGATTTGAGGAGTCACATTTGAAACCCTAAACTAGCCCAAAAGTGGATTTTAAGATCTAGCTATGTTTTGCTAAAAGTCTATATACCAAAGTTATAGAGCTTGGAAAAGTGAATAACTTTCTTATTTGGAGATTCCCAAGTTGTGTGGAAGATTTTGGAGTTAAGTACAAAAAATCAGTTTTGGGTTCGTTTTGGAATTTGCTGAAAATAATATAAACTAGTCAAATTTGAACCCTTGTAACTTCTGATCTAAAACCATTTAGAAGCTGGTCATTAAAACAACGTTATAGAGCTACATGAGGAGTATAAGTTCGGTTGAGTCACCTAGCTCTAAAGCTATTTGGAACTTAGAGAAAAACTGGTCCAAAGTAGAGCTAACAGAGTTTCTGAATTTCAGACTTGGTAGAAATTCAGAGTCTGAATTTCAGCATTTGGAGCAAACTTTGGGCTATTGTAGTTTGGAATCCAAGAGGTTTTGGTTAATGACCACTATAGCAAAATTGTAGAATAAGTATAGGAGATCAACTTTTATTAAGTGTGACAGCCCTGGAACTATATACAACCAGGAGAAAAGGTGATCCAAAGTGGGGTTGTCAGACTTTTTGAGTTTTCAGATTGGGAACAGTGAACTGAAATTGAGATTTCAGTATATGTAGCTGTTTTTGGAGCTCAATTGTGCCTAATCCATGAGGTTTTCGGCTGTGATGTTTATGGAGGAAGTAAAGACCATATGATGTTGAACAACTTTGTTTAAGTTAGTTTGACTTGGTTTTAAATTAAAATTAGAGAAAAGGTGGCTCAAAGTTGAACTATCAGATTGGTTGGACTGAATTTGTGTTCAGATTCTGACATCTAAATTTCAGGTTAGGGTGCCTTGTTTGGGGCTGTTTTGTGGTTAATCTGTGTGGTTTGACACTATAGTTTCCATAGCAACGTTGGAGACCACAGTAAAGTAAACAAGTTTTCTATAGTGAGACAGACTTGGTGCTACACAAATTGTGGAGTAACAGGCTCCTAAAAATGGATTGTCAGTGTGTTGGTGGCTGGATTCTGTACAAAACTGAAAATCTGTTTCAGGGTTGTGTTTAACTAACCTTGGAGCTCTCTAGGAATTGATCCATGGGGTTGTGAGCTATACTCTATATAACAAGTGGAAGACATTATGTTGGTGTATAAGTTTTGTGTGGTGAGAGTGGTCTGGTGCTACATAAAAAAGGGAGTAAAATACCCCCAAAGTTCCTTTGTCTGTGAGAATGAAGGATGGGGGAGGTGTGTTGCCTCAGTTGAGTTCCTGAAATCTGTATTGTAGCATATGGTGCTCAGTTTGGAGCTGTTTGGTGATTAATCTGTGAGACTTTAGACTATAGTTTCTATAGTAAACTTGGAGACCAAATATTAGTGAACCACTTTACTTAGGGAAGCTTGGCTTGGTACTACACAAATTTGAGAGAAAAGGGTGCTACAAAACTCCCTGACAGAGTTAGTATGGAGCTATTCAGTTAGCTAAGATAGGATATTTCATTATTTTTACTCAACTTCAGTGCACCACAACTCTTGTTCTGAGCATTTTCAGCCACGGAGTGTTATACCAAGTAGGAAGGGCTATAAATGAAGAATAATTTTGGTTAAGGAAGATTGACCTGTTGACATATGGAATTGTGAGAAACCAGGGTCTGAATATGGAGGTCTGCAAGGGACCAGTGTTGTGCTGATTCAGTCCACTGTTGGCTTCGTTTAGAGTTTTTCCTTGGATTTTTGGAGCTGTTTTGTGTATGATCCAAGGGGTAAAAGACTAAGGTCCCCATGGAACATTGTTAGAGGGTTAGTTGGTGAACAAAGTTCATTAAGGTTGATCCCACGTTACCATTTGAAATCATGGGATTAGGTGGTAGTCGAGATACAAGTTCAGTTCGGTGGTGTAAGTTCAGTTGTAGGTAACTGAAGAATTGTCAGTTGACTGAATTTGTCTCAGTTTGGACAGGCGGCCGCTTGCTTGCTTGTTTCCTGTGTGCTCGGCGTGGGTAGAAAAAAGAGGCAAAAGTTTGAGTGCAGGTTCTGGTGGCCGAAGCTGAATCAAGATACGGAGAAATGGAAAGATCTCAGCCCCACAATTGTGCTGACATTGCTGGGTTGGTTTGGTTAGAGTGTGGACTGGGACTTTCTGGCGTCTGGTAAAGTGGAGTCGAGCTGAGAAGCTTCAGGTCGTGGAGAGGTTCAAAGTATCTGCGGTGGAGTCCGTAGCTGCCTGGTCACTAGTTGCGTTGCCTGCCCAAGCTCGATGCCTTACTGTGCCTGTGAACCTGCGTGGTGCCTGGGATGGACGCCACGTGCTCAAACCCAAGCAGCTGGTGGCACCTTTGAGGTCATTCCTTACCGTAGAAAAATCGAGCTTGGTCAGCGCCTGTTTCTTATCTTGTTACTTGCGGGCATAGCGTAGTGAAGCTCTCCACTACCCCACTCGCTAGTCCTGTTCATCGTGTGCCTCTGGGGTTCACATCTTCATGTTGAAGTTAATCCCAGCCACGCCGTTTGTTTGCTTAGTCCCCTCACATCGTCGTCCCTGTGTCCTGTGGCCGCACCGCCAAAGGTCCACCTCACCTCGGCCAGGGCTCTTCGGAGGTTGTCTCAGCTGAACTGTGCACGGTCCTTGTTCCTCACAGGTCAGTGAAGCTTCTAAAGTTGGTTTTTGGATTTTTTAGGTCGGTTACCAAATATAAAGGGATTTAAAAGTGTTCTTGGAAGGACTGTTTGAATTTTAAAAATAAAAGTACAGTGCCAAAACTTATGAAATTTTTTGGGTAATAATGTTTTGGTCATTTGAGCTTGTGGTAAAAGTTTGAGGCTATTTGTAAGCGATTTGCTCAGAAAGCTTTGCAAGGTGCATAATTGATAAGATAAATCCCTAATCTAAGAATGGATTAGAGCTTGGGAAGTAGAGCCAAGTTTTTCAAGTGAGATCTTGATCTTTGGATGAAATCTAGTGTGTTCTAGTTCCCTGGTGGTCATAGCTTGAAGGTGTAGCCTTTGGATTCTTGGTCTACTAGATCCCCTATTATTTTGTTAGTCTTTTTGTGCACCTTGTGGAAAGGTGTAGTTTGAAGTGCTTAATATTGTCTTCTTTACAAGTTGCACTTTCATAGCGTGAGTATAAGAATTCGTGGACATACATTTTATGTAGAGTGCCAAGAAGGAGATTCTGAAGAGAAGTCTACTCCAGTGCCTATTCATCAAGTGGATGGAGCTATCTAACTGGTTATTGGGTAGAAAGGTCTTGAGCCTCTTCACTGCAACAAAGGCAAGCCCCGGTGCATGCAACCCCTTCCTTGTGTTTTTAAAAGATTTTTATACACTTTAAGTCTAGTGAAATGTGCATTAAGTTTATAAGAGTTGCTTGGAAACTATTGGATGCATTGCCTACCTTGATATCATACCTTTATAGATACTTCTGATGAAGTATCAAAATATGATTTACAAAAATGCTTAGCCCTGCTTAGATCTTGTGGATAGAGGTTGTCTTTTGCATTAATGCCTAGCTCAGGGGTTATCTTGAGGAAGGATGACTTCTACCTGCAAGAATATTTTCATTGGGAGTATGGTGGGATCTTACTACAAAGTTCCCTATAATGCTCTTTTCATCCTAAGGAACACAAAACAATCCTAAGGATGGAAGTACTTAAATCGAGACTTGGGCTAGGAACAGGTGATGCTCCACCCAGGTTAATTAAGGATTGGATGCGTATGTAGGCCTGTATGATCAAGGACTATCTTAACTGGCCACATGCCCTGGATATGGGACAGGGTAAGCTTGAACCCGGCTATTCCATATGTGAAAAGACAACCGCACACTGGGCATGGAAGATGGTGGGAGTAGCGTGTACCCTCCTAGCTAGAGGCTGGACAGAGGAGTACTGTGCTCACGGGTAGCGCGGACCGATTCACATTGTGGAGGATCTGTGGGAATGGTTGACATATGCAAGGGTTAAGTGCTACATATGTCGTGTGGTTAGGGATCCTCAGCTGAGTAAATCGATTCGGATCGCCATTATATCCTCGGACAGTGGAGACTTGATCTCTGACCTGCAACCTAAGTCGGGATGTAAACATTATGAATAAAAATTATGTTGTATTGATGAGATGGTGAAATTAGACTAGATGCAACCAGAGTCTATTAATATTTAATCTGGCGTTAAAATATTGAAAGTAAGGACTCACTTTAGTAAGCTATTTTTGCAAAAGTATCTAAATTGATTCTTGCTAAAGCATTTTCCTTGATTCCTATTTAACCAGCATATCCTTGAGAGTCATTTTTTCTTAGTCGGGTAAGACTTGCGAAAGTACACTCCGTACTCAGGGTTTTCGAACCCATGTTGTTGTAGGTGTTGAGGAGTACTCTAAGTGTTCCTGTGGCTGGAGGGCGTTTCCAGTTCTGGAGGAGGACTAGCTAGGTTTATGTATGAGCTTTGGAGGATTTCTACCTTCCTGCTTTTGTAATAAGTTATGCACTTTGAGTATATCAGGACTTGTAATAAATGTAACTCTTCCTATATAATAAACTTCAGTTTTAGAAATGAAAAGAATGTTTTATAAAGTCTTCCGCTTTTATCTCCGAAGTGTGTGTATCGAATGTGATTACTGTAATATGCATGTATGGTGGGAGATCCTTGGGATGATGAGTTCAAGTTGTTGAACTCGTGATAGCCTTGTTAAGTTACCCGGTACACATGCATAGCCATCTAAGGCCATCAAGGCAAGGATTGGTGCACGTGGGCCCGATAACTTGGGAGGGCTGCCACAACCTATCGCTCTACAATGGAGTACCAATGTAAATGTTTATGTAATTGATCTTATTTGTCAGTCACTTATACATAAATGTGTCTTACATGTCTCTATTTCATGTCCATAGGAAGAGGAGGACAAGGAGGAGGAGGTGCAACACCATGAGGAGGAGGACGAGCAGGCCCATGAGGAGGAGGAGGTGCAGGCCCATGAGGAGGAGGAGGAGGAGGAGGTCGCGGGCATAGATGCTGAGGCGGATGACGATACCACTGAGGCTCCTGTCGTTCGACGAAGGGGCACTCGGAAGGGCCACTTTGTCCTACCTCCGTCAGCGCCTGCACAATCTGAAGCTCGGGTACTGATAATCCCGGTTGGTGATAGGTACTCACGTTTGGCCACTTTGTTCTTACTTATTTGTTTATTGTACACTATATATATGACATGACTTCCTTGTTTTTTTGTCATGCAGCCAATGGGATGACACGTCTTTCGACGGTCGAGGTCACCATAGACAGGTTAATCAAGTCTTAGGTAACCTCTGTCGTCTACATAATCCAGGAATTGTCACCGACCCGAAAGGTGTGGTGGTTCCTTGCACTAGTTGGTCGCACTTCGCACTAGCTCCACATGCTACATATGGAACAGCTCAAGGCGCCGTCAAGCACGACTTTTGGGTAAGAGTAATGTTTCAAACTAACATTTATTAGCTGTTTTCAAACTAATTTTTTTTCGATGTTGGACAGAGACGCTATCATGTGGAACCTGAGGCTCAAGAGCATGCAGACCGAGTATTAGAGAAAATGCGAAGAAGGTGTGCAGGGATGCATTTTCCAATGCTCGTCTACAGATTGTGAACGCGTACATGAAGCGCCGAGGGCATTCTATCAACAACTTTCAACAATATTCGGATGTCTACTTGACTGTAGACCAGTACATGGAGGTAAAAATCTAATTTAGCAGCTCATTCAGATGTGAATGTAATTTTGAGCTAATGCTTTAGATGCAGGTAACTCTTCCATGGATGGAACACCAGTCGCAGGCTTACAAGGCTTTGTGTGAGATATGGGCTTCGCCCGAGTGGATTGAGAAGTCTAATAGGAATCGACATAGGCAGCGCCATCAGCAGGACGAGGACGATGATGAGGTCGTAGTCAACCATACTTATGGGGCTGATGGCCACATTCGGTTGGCGAAGCGAATGGTGAGTATGTAGTATTCTGTTTTACTCAGAAATGAAACCGGATTAAACTCATATATTTGCAGGAGGCTCAAACTGGAGTTGTCCCGAGCCCAATCGATGTTTATAGGAGAGGGCATAGAGCGAAAAACAGTGAAATCTTTGATGAGCTGTGTAGTCAAGCGGTCGTTGAGCATATGGTTAGTTATTGTTAGGATTAATGTTTTCTTGCCATATAGCTATAAATTACATGTGTGCTGAACCTTCATATTGTATTGCAGGAGACATACGGGTAGAAGATGGTTAGAAAGTATGGAGAAGACTACGATTGGCGAGGAGCGCCTACCATCGACGCTGAAGTTGTGCATTCTATTGGAGGAAAGGCGCATGGACGGTATGAACTTGTGAATTTTTTCAATAATATTGGAACTATGACCGAATAGCTAATTTTCTTGTTTTTCAAAATATTCTATGTTTACCGGTGTTATCGATTCGACGGAGTTGCGTTCTCGTGGCGGCTCTTCGTCGCAGGCGGGTTGTGGTAGTAGCAGCCGTAGTCGGCACTCTGTATCTAGCATGGAGGACGCTATGAGGGAGCAACAAGAAAAGTTTCGTGAAGAGCTGCGTCAACAACAAATGACATTCCTCCAATAGCAATCAGAGTACATGGCTGCTTACAACGCACAGGCGCAACAAGCAATGAACATGAGTGTCTTATTTATTCTCAACACGGTCAATATTGGTTCTATAACTAATATATTATATTTGCAACAGTCTTAGTTTCCAGAGCAAGCACAACAGCAACCATTTGTTTTCCCTCAATTTCAGTCGTCGATGCCTCAGTGGGGATGACATGCTCTGCCACCTCCACCTCAGGTGCTTCAATTTAGTTAAGACTTGTCGTTTGTATCAACCTTTCAAATCTTTACTAAACTTGATTTTATAGGGATCCGGGGTCATGGGCCACAACACGCCACCACCGGTGATACCAGCACCAGGAGGAGCTTATGCAGGGGGGAGCTACTCCAGGAGAGGTTAGTTTGACAAACAATTTGTTTGAATATTGGTCATGCATGTAAACATTGCCGTTATTAATTTCTTCTTTTTTCTTTAGAATCCAAACCCGTTACACAACTTTGTCAATGAGTTTTTCGCTTCTGGAGGTAGTGGTCACAACTCCAACGACCCCGATATGTGATGGTTTGAGTTTTGTGCCGAATTGTGCGTTGTAATAGACTATTTATGAACTTTATGTTGTATGGACTATTTGTGAATTCGGATGTTGTAATGGACTCCAACTTTATGTTGTGGACTATTTGTGAATTGTGCAATTGTGGATTTAATGTTTCTGTCATTTTATTGTGATTATATTGTTGATGAATTTGCTGTTATTTTTTGCCTTTTTTCAAAAAAATTTCTCTGAAATTATTAATTTTCGGCCACTATTTTCGGCAGGAGTTTATTTTCGGCGGCTAGGGGACAAGCCACCGAAAATATGCTATTTTAGGCGGCCAGGTGTCAGCCGCCGAAAGTCAACTGTTATTTTCGGTGATTGTTCTATTGGCCACCGAAAATAAACTATTTTCGGCGGCTGGACTCTGGCCGCCGAAAATATAGACTTATTTTCGGCTGATTTTTTCTGGCGGCCAGGAACCGCCAAAAATAAGCCTAAGGCCGCCGAAAATAGCTTATTTTCGACGGCAAAGGCCTTATTTTCGGCGGTTCCTGGCCGCCGAAGATGACTGTAGCTGTTGTAGTGAATTTCAATCCCTGTACCATCTCTCATGAGGTAGCTTGGCTAACACTAAACCCTAGTTGCCCCTTCCTTTCTCCCCTCTCTGTCTTGCCAGCCAAAAGTCTTGAGCGGCTTGCGAGGATGGTGGCGGTGAGGTTCTCCTCGCGATTTTAGGACTCGCAGATGTGGCAGTCAATGGCATCATAACGGGTGCCCGTGTCAGCGCCTCTCCCCTCCTTAATTAGACAACTACAATATCAAATCAAACCTAATTAATCTCAAATTTACCAAATCAAAAACTCATGTACCTGAATCTATGACTTAATAGCTCTGTTGCGCTGATACCCAATAACCTCGCCTACGCAAACCATCATCTTGCTTGTGTCGTTGTTTGCCTACACGAGAACATCATAGGCATCTGGATATACATGTACAGAGTGGCCAGCCTTGCTCGGGCCATCATCTTGCTTGCACCGTTGTTTACCTACACGAGCACATCTAGAGATGGCAATGGGTACCCGAAACCCGAATACCCGACGGGTTTTACCCGATATGAAGGCGGGTATGGGATGATTTCTGTACCCGCGGGTATGTTAACAGGTAAAAACCTCTACCCGTTAGGTAGACGGGTACGGGTATGGGTTGGAACTACCCATACTCGTCTACCCATGGGTAAAATATACCCGCATCAATATAACTATAACCATCTAATAGAGCCCATCTTAGCTAAAATAAAATCCTTCTCTAGCTATCATTTGTCTAGATACCAAGTTATGTAATCATATGATTTGTTACATGTGAAGTTGAAGTTGTTTTTATATGTTTATTTAATATTTTGAGTGATTGGTATATTGGAATTTAAGACTTCCCTAGCAGGTACGGGTTACCCGACGGGTAAAAATACTCGCGCGGGTACGGGTATGGGTAAGATTTTATACCCTCGAGTATATATGAGTAACCCGACGGGTAGAATTTTTTTATGGGTACGGGTATGGAATGGTACTGCCCGACGGGTATGTACTTGTTGCCATCCCTAAGCACATCATAGGTGTACGGGTATACATGTCCACTCAACTTGATGACAGTGTCATGTCTGGACCTTAGATGTAGCACGGCGGGCCAGACTCGGCACGATCCAGTTTTATTTTTACTCTAATAAAAATATCTATCTACACTACTCTATTAAGAACCTAATGCCGGCATATGATGTTACCATGGCTTCACCCTCCACGCTAACACTCTGGGCCCGCCTCTACGCCGAGCCTGTGGGCCCCACGCCCAGCGCTCGCATAGCGCTCTCTTAGCTACTGCCCTATGGAGCCCGAGCACCCGACCTCGCCCACGCAGCTACCACACCACACAAAAAGTAATGTAGAGCGAGCACTCAAACCCATACCCCTGCTCTAGAATTTTGGGGCTAACCACCAGACCACTCATACTTTAGTATGTAGAAATAAATAATAATTATATTTAAATAAATATCTCAATACATATTTATCTGATATATAACAACCGTAGCGAAGTACGGGCAACTGGCTAGTATTATGTTTGAGTATAGAGTACAAAACATAAAACATATGGGGTTCTATTGGCTAGGTGGGTGTGAATGTTTATTGAGCTAACAATCATTGTTCATACCCTACATGTGCACATTTTAGCTTATTTTATGATTTAATTTAGGCAACAATTATTGTGCATTTAGGTATTATGTGCAAGAGTGCAAGCGAGTATTATGATCCGTTAGATCATGATTCCTACTTCCTATTATTTACACATGTACCTAGATTTCCCTCTTATACGTATATTGCATATCTTTAAATTACAAGAGGAAGAAAAAGCATGTCTATGCATAACCCTACTTCATACCTAGTTTAACCTCTCAAAATTTCACTCCTGCTTTGATGCATTTTTGTTAAAACTGGGTGAAGTGATATTCTTGTCAAAGAGCTTAATGCTTAACCTTGTAACAAGGATAAGCTACCTTTGTTCCAAAGGTGGAGGTTCCTTAAGCTTCTTTGAATCTTTAAGGGTAAATGCATCAAATGTTTATAACATGCTTTCTTAAGTGCGTAGTCTATGATGAGCATCGGGTTTGTATTATGATATATTGCACTTCACAATTTCTATGATATAGATATGTTATCATTGACCTCATTATGTGCATTTGGAATTTAAGGGCAAAATATGTATTCCTCTCAAGGCACATATTTAGGGGGAACAATCTATATTATATAGAACTATAATAGAGCTTAATTGACATATCTTTTGATCTTATATATCTCTTTCAGTTGGTACTTGCTCTTAATTCATATTTTTTCTTATACCAAAGTTCAATGTGTAGAACTTGCATCCTCAGACCTCACAAGTCCTAAAGTGCATTTGATGCCAGGAAAACAGGCGGCTAGGACCCGCCTCCACGTTAACATAGACGAGTTTGGTTTTAGTTAGATTTACATGGGACAAAAAGTAAAAGAACGGGTATTGCGAGTATACTTCCATAATTCTTATATTTGCATAAAAATTATGTTAATTACATCTCCGAAGAGAACACCCTTGATTAAGAGTTCCAACATGAGTACATGAAAAGATGATTACATCATGTTGCTTCCTATTACAAACTACAAAAAAAGAAAACAAGGTCTTCAGTCTTGAAGTTGCAGGTGGATACATGCACATCTTGCACTTGACGATGGTCATTTCCTTTATCAGTGACATTTCATTTGTTGAGGAGCTAACATATACTCCTTGTATGACTTAGTTACTAGTTTGGCTGGCTTCTCGGAAATTATTATGTATGTATTTAATTCATGCACTCTTTTATAAATATCATTTTTAGACTATAGCATGACGTTGAGACTTATTGGCCATGTTTGTGCTTAGCAACATATGCTTTGACGTATATGCATGCCAAAGGCAAATAATTCATTTGAGGATAAACATCCTTTTGGTGCATAATATCACGTATTCATGCACGTGGTTTGTCTTGAAAATTAAATGACATAATCTACATTGTTGGATCATGCGACAGTGTGTCGTGGCATATATGAATGCACTTGGCACATACATGGTGCTATATTTCTTTTGGGCGTAGGTACCTTGCAGAGGCATAACCTAGCTCGGCGAGGCGTGTACAGTTATCCGATATTTATCTCGTTTTAGTCAATAATGCATTGTATCTTATACGCACATAATTCTACTTAGAGAGTAAATTTAACATAGTCTTGTTACACCATACAAGATCATCGAATGCCATTTTTTTAGTACGCTTGAAGCCCTCATCAGGTAGTGCCATATCCTGTTTGGGTTAAGGCAGCCTTGGATTGATCCAACCGCGGCTGACATTGTTGATTTATTTAATCAAGCGAAGGAGTGTCATGCGTCCAGTGGTGGGAACAGGCTACGTAGGAGGACATGAAGACAATTGGGCCGAGGCGGAGTGAGCAAGCCTAGGCGGCAATTGTGAAGCTGAGCGGCCCAGAGTGGCCAGCAATATAATTTTGTGTCGTGAGCTAGTTGAACGAGTATTTAGAGGAGATCGTCCATAGGGCAAGGAGAAAATATTCAGACCGTAAACACTCCAACCTCTGCTTTCTCTGTTCCTGTAAATCTCTTGCTATCTTTCTGAATCCTAAGTTCCTGCTTCCTACCTCCAATTCCCTTCTCGGATCTATCCCCACTACCTGCTGCTAACAATTGGTATCAGATTCGTTCGATCCTCGACCTCGATTTCAATTTGCCAACATCATGTCGCTCGATTTCAAGCTCATCCTCGACGAGCTCAACCGGGGATTTGACGAGTTGGAGGTTCGCTGGGACCGGCGCTTCTCGCCATCTGCGTACCTCGACCTTTCACCCACACTGCTCAGCATCCACCAATCATCCGACGCATCCGCCAGCGCGCCGCCCACCCCGACTGCGGCCGTTGGGGCCGTCGTCATCGCCGACAACTGGGGCGGGTGCTTCAATGACGGCAAGCAGTACTACGCAGCGCCATCTGTCGTCGCCGACAACTGGGGCGGACTCTTCGAGGGCTGTGATGCTGACGACGATATCTCTTCGAACCTGCTTGACTCCGACCCCGACGAGGCGTTCGTCACCTCCCACTCGGACAAGGCGCTGCTCGACAACCACCACGCCGGTGAGCTCATCGCCACCGGCATCGAATATGTCTCATACAGCTCCGTCCATGGTAGCGGCGGCGCTGCGCTGTCTCACCTCGCGCACAGCAACACCAACTTCGCCATGCCCACCACCTGTTCGACTTGGGGGCTCACCGAGCATGCTATGGCCGAGGCCGTGCACCGTCGCGCGCTATGGATGCCCCGACGCGAGCCACTTCCGCGCCTACTTCGTGCGTTCCTAACGCTCGAGCGGCTCAACCTCTCCGCCTGCGCCTCACTCGACGACGCCTCCCTCGTTGCGTCCGTCGCTGATGGACCAGCAGCCGCGACAACCTGGTGGTGGTGCGCTTCGGCTTCGGTGACGGGCGACATGGAGAGCACGCTCAAGGGGATTCGCGGCAGCGACACGCCGTTCGTGATGGACCTAGACGATGCAGCCACCGTGGCGGGCGGCATCGAGGACACTTACGGTGAGGACCACGCCATCGAGGAGCAGCTCGCTACGCCCTTGGACACGCTCATGTGCGCCCGCCTCGACCCTGTCAAGTCGCACATCGGGTGCCTGCTGCTGCAGCACCTCAAGCTTTCGCCTACCTTGATTGGTGCCAAGGTGGTATTCGAGGAAATGCAGCAAAGCACCATCCTCAGGGACGCGCACACCGCTATCTGTACCATGCCCGACCCGGCACTCGACGCCCACTTCGCCAACAAGTGGCGGATGCGCTGCTCCCACAACAGCACCAGTACGGCGGAAGCGGCATTGGAGTTCGATCCCGACAGCTGCACCACCTGCGACACCAGTTACTACCACCACGTCGCACAGTCACACGGACTGCTGCGTTCCGACGCATCGCTCCTGGACCACCGCTTCACTAGGGTCTACGTGATGCAGGTTGCCTTCGGCAGGTTCGACGGACACTTCTTCCACGAATTCACCATCATCAAGTCAAAGACAGACAACAGCAGCAGCTCGCCCCTCGAGTGTTCGACCAAATGTCTCAGCCTCGATATTGGACTATTCTCTGAAGCTCGTGCTGTGTTAAATGCAGCAAGACAACAAGCAATGAAGATTGGACCAAACATGCCACAACACCAGACCTGCATTGCTGTGATGGAAGAAGGCATATTATGTGGAGGCCAACCTGGTGTTTTGAAGGAAGCCATTGTTTGCTCGATTCCTAGTGTCATGGTGTTTACTTGGACCGTTAAGAATTTTTCTGGAGTTACTGGTTTATACAGTCAGCATGACAGATGTATGGTGTGGTTAATCGTTGCTCCTGATTGCTACTTCATTCAACACAATGAGAGGGTGCACATGATATTCTGTGGCTTTGATCTACTGAGTTTGCAACACTTACAGGGACATTTCACTGAGGTTGATATGTTTGCTCCTTGGGATGGTCAGGAATTAACCCAGTTTCAGTTTTCTGAACTATCAATATATTGGCAGCAGTCACATGGCCTGAACAGCCTATTCTTTTTCAGAAAGCTCAAGTATTCATCATCAGTTGAGGAATTTTGTGGTGCACAGTTTTCATTTCCTAATATTCTATTGCCCAAGTCTTGGTCACAGGAGTTAGCCACCAACATAGAAAGGCATTTACTACCAGAAATGATAGAAGTGGCCAATGGCTATATTTTTCATGAGCTTCATCTAATGCTTGCTTCTATTGGAGTGACACGTATGATCGGTTGTGGTAAATATTTGATATGGATCATTGGATTGCTAACTCCATGGGATCCGGGCAGAGTGGTCTTCGACCTCAAGTTCGTGATGCTTTGGCTTGAGGGCAAGCCAAATCTTAAGAAGGGGGGAATGTCATGCATCCAGTGGTGGGAACAGGCTACGTATGAGGACATGAAGACAATTGGGCCGAGGCGGAGTGTGAGCAAGCCTGGGCGGCAATTGTGAAGCTGAGCGGCCCAGAGTGGCCAGCAATGTAATTTTGTGTCGTGAGCCAGTTGAACGAGTAATTAGAGGAGATCGTCCATAGGGCAAGGAGAAAATATTCAGACTGTAAACACTCCAACCTCTGCTTTCTCTGTTCCTGTGAATCTCTTGCTATCTTTATGAATCCTAAGTTCCTGCTTCCTACCTCCAATTCCCTTCTCGGATCTATCCCCACTACCTGCTGCTAACAAGGAGCAAGATTTTAGTTGATTATGATGCATCTCATCTGGAAGATCTATACTGGGCATATGTTTTGCTTTTGAGAATGTCTACGTGGTTTAACCAAATTCATGAGTTGTTAATAGATTTGGCTATTTTATTTTATTTTATTATGGCGCCCCACCTAATAAATTAACATTAGCGGTCATGGTGTTATGTTTTGGCATGGAACTAAATTTGTTTAGCTCAGTTTTAATTTGGCGGAGTATTACGTATAAAGGAAATATTTCTTATCCTTTAATTTTGATTAGGACAATAACCACCAGGGCTACCGCCGGATAATCATGCACGTCATGCTGTTTTTAGTGCAATACTAAATTGACTTTGCCTATATGCTGTTTTTACATGCAAGTGCTAGCTAGATTAGACTTGTGTGCAGGACGTTAACAGGCTAGCGACACTCATGGCCGATACTCATGGACTAAATATAGAACATGCAGATTTCTATTTATACTTAATAGCTAAGCCAAATAGCATTCAATTCAGCATGGAACTTGCTTTTCTCCTGTGTACCACTTACGCCAAGTATTCTTGTTGATTTAAACACAAGCGTGGAGTACAGCGAGGAGTATTTCCGGCATGTTGATCTCAGCTTTCGTTCTTAGGAACAAGACGATCTTTCCTATCCGGCTTGTATGACAAGTTCGGCGTGGGGTCTTGATTACGGAGATGTTTATAAAGACTTGCTTCCTGTCGAGCACCGTGGATCCGTGCAGATGAAGAGAGGAAGGGGATCAAGAGAACGCCATGGTATTCTTTTCTCAGCTTCACAGGAACTCTGACGTGCAACGGCAGTCTTCACCGCGAACTCCTCTTTTGTGCTGATGATGATGCGGCAGAGGCAGGGTGATGGTTATTTTTTTGGGAGATGAACTGCAGCAGGTCTTGCGGTGATTTGGAGGCAGCCTGACGGCGGTATGGAAAAAAAATATATCCGGGATGATCGCTGTGGTCTGCTATTTATAGCGCAGGGAGGCCAGTAGTTTCTGAGCGATTTTGGCGCTCTTTGCATTTGATTTTCTTTTGCTAATGATGTCGGCGCCAGAGTTTGAATTGCAGAGCGCGTTAATCGTGGGAGCGTGTGGAAGTTGCTTTCTTCTGACTCAATCAGTCAATAAGAAGTTGCTATTCTTTCTCCATGGCATGTGGGCCATTGCTGTTATTTAGATTATTAAAATCATAATCAATTTAATTAAGGAAAATAGTTGTGGATGGAGTGATTGGCATAGGACGGCATGTCCGGCGTACGTATGCATGTACACTGTATATACGTTTGACACCGTGTATGTGGCAATGTATGCACATATAAGACCGAATTTTCATCTTTTTAATTTTGGTAAAGTACAATTGATATGTCTCGTTGCTTTTATTTTACTTTATCAAAGCAATGAGCACACTCCTATATATAGGTATACATTTTCTTCCTCTTATTTGCTGTACCCATCATAATCACATATGCCTGTACACATACGTCCATTGCACGGCTTATATTTAATTAGTCCATGTATACGTGAAAGCATATCTGCATATATGGCATATATGGCTGATCGAGTGTATATATCTATACTACTTCATAAGACACTAACGTAGACGTCCACAATCACACGGTGCACGGTTCTGCCCGACGGCTGCCCCCTCCCCTCCCCGGTCCGCGCATGCCCCCGATCCACCCCAATCTCGCTCCGTGACCTCACCCTCGCCACCCCAATCTCGCTCTGTGACTCCTCCCCCGCGCGGCGGTCGCGGTCATCTCGCTCAAAACCCTAGCGACCGCGCCTCCACCCCCGGTGGCGAGGACACCCGGCGTCTATTCGTCCCCGCAGATCGACCAGACAAGCTCCTCCTCGCCATGGGTGACTCCAACCTCGAGGCTGCTCCCTATACCAGCGCCCAAATCCCATGCCAGGATCTCCCCTCGGCCTCGACCTCGACCCGGATCTCCCCTCAGCGTCAGGTGAAGGCTGCGGCGCGCGTCCCCTCCTCCGCCTCCTGTCTCCGCCCATCTCAAAACCATAGCAACCGCGCCTCCGCCCCTACCCGAATTCCAATCAAGGTCTGATCCCCCGGTGGCGAGGACACCCAGCGCCGATTCGTCCCCGCAGATCGGCGGGCAGGACAGATTCAGGTTCAGGGTCCGCTCGGGTCACCTCGCCGGGGTCCACCGCGGCGGTCAGGGGGTATGGTGGGCGGTGGGAGGCGGGGCGGAGGAGGTCAAGCTCAACACCGGCAACGTGTTCGCGGCGCTCGAGTACCTCAAGAAGAAGAAGAAGGGCGACAAAGGCAAGACGACAGGGAGGAGGACGGCGAGGGGCCGCGCAGCGGCAAGAGCCACCGCAGAAGGAGCAGTTCTAGGCTCCCGCGCTACTTACCACCAAGTCCTGGGCGGACGTCGAGGACGACGACGACTACTTCGCCACCACCGCGTCGCCACGCCCCGTCTGGGGCACTGCCGGTGAGCCCGCCAAGGAAGAGGATGACGTCAATGATGTTGTGCGCGCCGCCCTTCAGGAGGTATATTCTACCACCTTCTCTATGTGCCTTGTGATTTGTTTGTGAAATGTGCCTATGAAATGTTCTTATACCTTAAGATTGTTCGTTGTTGTTTATCTCCGTACTGGTTAGTTGACAGTTGGCGCGGCCGCAGAATCCTTGGAGTAAGACCAATTTGTAGGTTTACTTGTCCATTATGCTGTTTTTTGGAGATTGGCGTCGGTAACAGATGCAATTATTCGCCTTGGTCGTGTGCCTTGTGTGCAATATGGCAATCAATTTCTGGTGTAGGTATTGAAACACTAAATTTTAGCTGCAAATCATGTGAAAAGAATTTTGTCCTTTGAATGATAGAAGGGTTGGCCTGCTGTATAGTGTATGCTTAGCTGACAAACTGACACACTACTCTTAAGCATATCTGCTCTTGGATTTTTGAAGCATCTTTAAGTGATTCCAAAAATCCACGGATCTGATCCGAGCACAATTAAAAGGCCAAAGGGAGGCCACACACGAGTTTACCAAGCGGACGCACGCGAGTACATCCGACGCCCACCATCAGCCATGTAATTCACTATCTTTTCATCCTGCGCAATTCTTTCCTGTGTTGAGTATGCTGTTCTTTCTGGAACCTGTTCGGGTTTCGTTGTGGGAGCGTGCGCGAGGTTTTAGCCTGTTCCTATTTGTTGATACGTGTGTACTCGATGTGGGGTGGCAGCTTCGAATGCGATGGGTTGGGTTGCCTGGCCTCGGTGATTGTGGATTGGTTGGCTCATTAGTGTTTTGCGTTGTTGATCACTGGGGGTTAGGTTACATGTTTATTTCTGAAATAAGTTTATTTCTGAAATAAGTTTATTTCTGAGACATAGGTTACATGTTTACCGATCCTCTCCATACAACTGGTCTGTTATGTTTCATTCGATTTTCAGTTAAGTCATAGTACTAAACTGCACAGTCTCATTCGATTTTCAGTTAAACTGCACAGCCATTTTTGAGAAATCACCATATATAACTTAGGAATTTGCTAAATCACTTCCTCGAGTTCAGCAATTTTATGAAATGAATTTTGAAGTTGAAAAACAAGTATGCATTTTCTCATCTTTTGCAACATTCAATTTCAGCTATGGTAGTAATTAATCTTGAATTGATTAGGTCACTTTTCTTCATTATAACCTTTACTGCATTATACTCTTTGTTTATAGTATTTATACAGTAATTTATGCTTCACATAGGTTGGGCAACCTGTGCAATCATCCATCTTAGTCCACCAGTCAGCTACCCAACAAACAGTTTTGCCTCACTTTGTTGAGCCGTTGGCACGAAGGGTGTGGCCTCTGTGCGGTGATCCCTTGACCATGTCGATTCTGGTGAGCCCTTGACCATGTCGATTCTACAATAGGACTGTTAATTTTTATTTCGCCTCTAGCATGATGACTATTGGAGTGATCTAACACACCTCTTTTTTGTGCATGTTGACCATGTGAGGAACACATTGGAGGAATTAAGAAGGAGCTCATGAATCTGACCGTACTGGCCATAGTTAGGCAAGCAATCGACCCTATGGCGAAGTTACTAGAAAGCACATATGTTGGACGCTTATTAGATAAGTTTTCCCTTCCACTACTCGGCATATGTTTGACACAAGTGTATTGGTTGTCTTCAGTTGTCTCATTTATTCACTCCATGGTACGATGCTTCAATTTATTCATTGCTAAACATATGGAGTAGTGGTTGCCTTGTTATGCGTATTGATTGGATTAAACTTCATAAGATAGTATCTATCAATGATAAATACCTTTATCTGTATGAAACCATGAGCAATCAGATGTTATACAAAATTCTTATGGATTAAAGTGTTAAATGTGAATCTAACATAAAGTGGACACATTACTAAATTACTCTTTTACTGAACTTATTTCAAAGCCAAAATTAGAAATTCAATCTTCCATCACTTGAGTATGTGTGTCCTTAGATGACAAAGTGAAGCTCTTCTCTGTACAGCTTTCATCAGGTACTGCAAGCATATCCATGGTTTTGGTGCCTTTAGGAATCAATGTAGTGTCACTTGGATACTCTTTTTTGTCTCTAGGAAAGGGCATTGCTAAACATTTGGAGTAGTGGGCGCTTTGTTATGAGCATTGATTGGTTGAAACTTTATAAGATAGTATCTATGAATGATAAATACCATTATCTGTATGAAACTGGATCATACCTAGAACGCTTCCAGTTACAATATCCAGCATGAATATTTTATGTCTATCTTGGTTGCTGAAACAAATCATTTGTAGGTTAAAACTTTTGACAAAATGCTAAAAAAGGCAGACAATGCTAGCTACAGTTTCATTCTTTGCCCAAGGAATCAAAAGAAACACTTCGTCCAGCTTTCTCTGGTGGTGATTAATGTTCCTTCTGTACTGTTTTTAGTTACCTATCATCCATTTTAATGCTACACTCATTCTAACTGTTGTTATATTTTTGAAGTTAAGCCTTACTGTTTGGGACTTCACTCTCCCAGTGACACCTTCTTTACCTGCTGTTTTTTGGTGTATCCTGGCAATATTTCTTTTTACCATGTTCCATTTCCATTTCTGTGTTGTGCAACTGTTATGGGACTGGGTGCAATGGGCTGCGCTTAATGGGCCTGCTTGGCCTAGCAGAACCGGCAGCAACAGAAGGCAGTGTTGGGATTGCTGCTGCCCTAGCCAAACCAGCAGTAGGGACACGTCTTGTGCAATAGGTGCAGTTGTACTCTTACCTTTCTTGATCGACGTAGCCCCCCCTCCCCTCCCCTCCCCACCTTCTTGGTTTAAGATGTCTGGACATAAGTTTATTTTATGGAAGGTTGTGATATGATTTGGAAATTAGAGTTCAGTTTAGACTTTGGAAAGTTGAGTTCATGAAAGAACACATCCAATGTATGATGTTTCTATCTTTAGGTTTAGTTGATCGTCAAATTGGGGTCTTATATGGTAAGGGGTGATGTACCCAGGTTAATGGGTCAAGGAATGTGATATGCTATTTAAGGAAGGATTCGACAAGGTGGGGACGAGACTGTTGCCAAGTTCCTGGAACAGGAACTATGTGCTACCAGGATGAGGAACATGGTATTCTCATCATCTCTTGACCACTGCACATGTGTCTCACCCTGCTCCTTAGTAAGAGCGGATGTGAAATTCTGTCCCTCATCCATGCACCATATTTATTTACAACATCTGCAATCACCCCTAACCAATCAGCTCCCTGGAAGCAACACATAATCAGAACTGCATATTAGAATTGATGATTGAATTGTCATATCAGTGTCTTGTTGCAGCTACTAACAAATTGCTTTCGAGTTGTGGGCATATGGATCAATTTATTAGGAGAGTGCACTCTAAGGATAGAGGGATGATGCTGGGAGCGTGCATCAGGAGGCGATGATGATAAAGAAGGCATCGAAGACTTTGTGCTGTCTTTACGGACTGAGCTACTACCCGCTGGTTCATTGAAATAAGCAGCATCAATTGGCATATCTTGGGCTTCATGTCATCTTCAATGGTGAGTCTCTCCTGACTGCTACCTTGTGGTGCTCTGTTTATGATGAACTAATAACCAATTTGGAGTGTATTTAATGTGGCAAGCTTGTCAAAAATCTAGAAATGCTTCTTTGGTTAGAATGATTGGGCTATATTGTGGTTGGATTGGATGGACTATCACAGTTCAGAATTCAGATTTACTTTGTTAAAGCGAAGATGCATGCCACTTCTTCGGCCCTGTTATTTATTATTAGCAATAAGTTCCTTACTACTGATTCTCACTTCCCCCTCTAATGTTCAACTACAGATACCACACATATGCATTCTACGCCTGCTGCGCGCTTTACATTTGACTTAGTATTCAAATAATCATAATTGAAATAAATCGACCTATCTTCATGATTAGTATTATTGTAAAGGTTTATAACATGGTCGAACAACTAGCACATTAAAATAAGTTGTAACTATGTGATACATAAAAACTGTCGCAACACACAGGCACTTCCACTATATGCTATTAAGCCTATGCTTTACCTCTACACACGTGGATGGATCCTTAACATACTTGAGTCAACCACATTGCTAGGTTGTTATTGTTTTGGTTCTATCCCAATATTCCTGAAAGGGAATTAGGCTTACACCTAGTCCCTAATTAATTTTGGTGGTTGAATTGCCCAACACAAACAATTGGACTAACTAAGTTTGCCCAAGTTTATAGATTACACAGGTGTAAAAGGTTCACACTCAGCCAATAAAAAGACCAAGTTTTGGATTCAACAAAGGAGCAAAGTGGGAACCGAAGGCCCTCTGGTCTGAGAGCACCGGACTGTCCGGTGTACACCGGACAGTGTCCGGTGCACCAGAGGACTCCAGCTCAAACTCGCCACCTTCGGGAATTTCCAGAGGCGACTCCGCTATAATTCACCGGACTGTCCGGTGTACACCGGATAGTGTCCGGTGCGCCAAGGGAAGTCGGCCTCAGGAACTCGCCAGCTTCGGGAAACTCCAACGGTTAGTCCGCTATAATTCACCGGACTGTCCGGTGTGCACCGGACTGTCCGGTGCGACTCCGGAGCAACGGTCGTCTCCGCGCCAACGGCTACCTGCGGCGCATTAATTGCGCGCTCTGCGCGCGCAGATGTCAGGCGCGCCCACTCCGGCACACCGGACAAGGAACAGTGCATGTCCGGTGTGCACCGGACACCTAGGCGGGCCCACAAGTCAGGAGCTCCAACGGCTAGAATCCAACGGCAGTGATGACGTGGCAGGGGCACCGGACTGTCCGGTGTGCACCGGACTGTCCGGTGCGCCATCGAACAGACAGGTTCCCAACGGCCACTTTTGGTGGTTGGGGCTATAAATACCCCAACCACCCCACCATTCATTGCATCCAAGTTTTCCACTTCCCAACTACTACAAGAGCTCTAGCATTCAATTCTAGACACACCAAAGAGATCGAATCCTCTCCAAAATTCCACACAACGCCATAGTGATTAGAGAGAGAGATTTGCTTGTGTTCTTTCGAGCTCTTGCGCTTGGATTGCTTTCTTCTTTCTTGATCCATTCTTTGCAATCAAACTCACTTGTAATTGAGGCAAGAGACACCAATCTTGTGGTGGTCCTTGTGGGAACTTTGTGTTCCAAGTGATTGAGAAAAGAAAGCTCACTCGATCCGTGGATCGTTTGAGAGAGGGAAGGGTTGAAAGAGACCCGGCCTTTGTGGCCTCCTCAACGGGGAGTAGGTTTGCAAGAACCGAACCTCGGTAAAACAAATCTCCGTGTCTCACTTGCTTATTCACTTGGGATTTGTTTTGCGCCCTCTCTCGCGGACTCGTTTCTTCATTTACTAAACGCTAACCCGGCTTGTAGTTGTGTTTATATTTGTGAATTTCAGTTTCGCCCTATTCACCCCCCCCTCTAGGCGACTTTCAATTGGTATCAGAGCCCGGTGCTTCATTAGAGCCTAACCGCTCGAAGTGATGTCGGGAGATCACGCCAAGAAAGAGATGGAGACCGGCGAAAAGCCCACTACAAGCCAAGGGAGCACTTCATCGGAAGAGTCCCGCACCAAGAGGAAGGAGAAGAAGAAGATCTCCTCCAACAAAGGGAAGGAGAAGAAATCTTCTTCTCACCACAAAGAGAAGAAGGAAAAATCTTCTTCCCACAAGCCGCGTCGGAGTGGGGACAAGCAAAAGAGGATGAGGAAAGTGGTCTACTACGAGACCGACACTTCATCAACATCGACCTCCGGCTCCGACGCACCCTCCGTAACTTCTAAACGCCAAGAGCGTAAGAAGTTTAGTAAGATCCCCCTGCACTATCCTCGCATTTCTAAACATGCACCTCTACTTTCCGTCCCATTAGGCAAACCACCAACTTTTGATGGTGAAGATTATGCTAGGTGGAGTGATTTAATGCGATTTCATCTAACCTCACTCCACAAAAGTATATGGGATGTTGTTGAGTTTGGTGCACAGGTACCGTCGGTAGGGGATAAGGACTATGATGAGGATGAGGTGGCCCAAATCGAGCACTTCAACTCTCAAGCGACAACGATACTCCTCGCCTCTTTAAGTAGAGAGGAGTATAACAAAGTGCAAGGGTTGAAGAGCGCCAAGGAGGTTTGGGATGTGCTCAAAACCGCGCACGAAGGAGATGAGCTCACCAAGATCACCAAGCGGGAAACGATCGAGGGGGAGCTCGGTCGGTTCCGGCTTCGCAAAGGGGAGGAGCCACAACACATGTACAACCGGCTCAAGACCTTGGTGAACCAAGTGCGCAACCTCGGGAGCGTAAAATGGGACGACCACGAAATGGTTAAGGTTATTCTAAGATCTCTCATTTTCCTTAACCCTACACAAGTTCAATTAATTCGTGGTAATCCTAGATATACTAAAATGACCCCCGAGGAAGTTATCGGGCATTTTGTAAGTTTTGAGTGCATGATCGAAGGCTCGAGAAAGATCAACAAGCTTGACGAACCCACCACATCCGAAGCTCAACCCGTCGCATTCAAGGCGACGGAAGAAAAGAAGGAGGAGGCTACACCAAGTCGACAACCAATAGACGCCTCCAAGCTCGACAATGAGGAAATGGCGCTCGTCATCAAAAGCTTCCGCCAAATCCTCAAGCAAAGGAGGGGGAAAGACTACAAGTCCCGCTCCAAAAAGGTTTGCTACAAGTGTGGTAAGCCCGGTCATTTTATTGCTAAATGTCCTATATCTAGTGACAGTGACCGAGGTGATGACAAGAAGGGGAGAAGAAGGGAAAAGAAGAGGTACTACAAGAAGAAGGGCGGCGATGCCCATGTTTGTCGGGAGTGGGATTCCGACGAAAGCTCAAGCGACTCCTCCGACGACGAGGACGCCGCCAACATCGCCGTCACCAAGGGACTTCTCTTCCCCAACGTCGGCCACAAGTGCCTCATGGCAAAGGACGGCAAGCGGAAGAAGGTTAAATCTAACTCCTCTACTAAATATGAGTCTTCTAGTGATGATAATGCTAGTGATGAGGAGGATAATTTGCGTTCCCTTTTTGCCAACCTTAACATAGCTCAAAAGGAAAAACTAAATGAATTAATTAGTGCCATTCATGAGAAGGATGACCTTTTGGATTCCCAAGAGGATTGTCTAATTAAAGAAAACAAGAAACATGTTAAGGTTAAAAAGGCTTATGCTCTTGAAATTGAGAAATGTGAAAAGTTATCTAGTGAGCTAAGCACTTGCCGTGAGATGATTGACAACCTTGGACATGAAAATGCTAGTTTAAATGCTAAGGTTGATTCACATGTTTGTAATGTTTCAATTCCCAATCCTAGAGATAATAATGATGATTTGCTTGCTAGGATTGAAGAATTAAACATTTCTCTTGCTAGCCTTAGAAATGAAAATGAAAACTTGCTTGCTAAGGCTAAAGATTTTGATGTTTGCAAGGTTACAATTTCCGATCTTAGAGATAAAAATGATATTCTTCATGCTAAGATTGTTGAACTGAATTCTTGCAAACCCTCTACATCTATTGTTGAGCATGTATCTATTTGTACTAGATGTAGAGATGTTGATGTTAATGCTATTCATGATCATATGGCTTTAATTAAACAACAAAATGATCATATAGCAAAATTAGATGCTAAAATTGCCGAGCACAACTTAGAAAATGAGAAATTTAAATTTGCTCGTAGCATGCTTTATAATGGGAGACGCCCGAGCATTAAGGATGGCATTGGCTTCCAAAGGGGAGACAATGTCAAAATTAGTGCCCCTCCTAAGAGATTGTCCAACTTTGTTAAGGGCAAGGCTCCCATGCCTCAGGATAACGAGGGTTACATTTTATACCCTGCCGGTTATCCCGAGAGCAAAATTAGGAGAATTCATTCTAGAAAGTCTCACTCTGGCCCAAATCATGCTTTTATGTATAAGGGTGAGACATCTAGTTCTAGGCAACCAACCCGTGCTAAGTTGCCTAAGAAAACTCCTAGTGCATCAAATGAACATAGTCTTTCATTTAAAACTTTTGATGCATCTTATGTTTTAACTAACAAATCCGGCAAGGTAGTTGCCAAGTATGTTAGGGGCAAGCACAAGGGCTCCAAGACTTGTGTTTGGGTACCCAAAGTTCTTGTGTCTAATGCCAAAGGACCCAAAACCATTTGGGTACCTAAAGTCAAGAACTAAACTTGTTTTGTAGGTTTATGCATCCGGGGGCTCAAGTTGGATACTCGACAGCGGGTGCACAAACCACATGACAGGGGAGAAGAAGATGTTCTCCTCATATGAGAAAAACCAAGATCCCCAACGAGCTATCACATTCGGGGATGGAAATCAAGGTTTGGTCAAAGGATTGGGTAAAATTGCTATATCTCCTGACCATTCTATTTCCAATGTTTTTCTTGTAGATTCTTTAGATTACAATTTGCTTTCCGTATCCCAATTATGTCAAATGGGCTACAACTGTCTTTTTACTGATATTGGTGTCACTGTCTTTAGAAGAAGTGATGATTCAATAGCATTTAAGGGAGTGTTAGAGGGTCAGCTATACTTGGTAGATTTTGATAGAGCTGAACTCGACACTTGCTTAATTGCTAAGACTAACATGGGTTGGCTCTGGCATCGCCGACTAGCTCATGTTGGGATGAAGAATCTTCACAAGCTTCTAAAGGGAGAACACATTTTAGGATTAACAAATGTTCATTTTGAGAAAGACAGGATTTGTAGCGCATGCCAAGCAGGGAAGCAAGTTGGGACTCATCATCCGCACAAAAACATAATGACGACCGACAGGCCACTGGAGCTACTTCACATGGATCTATTCGGACCGATTGCTTACATAAGCATCGGCAGGAGTAAGTACTGTCTAGTTATTGTGGATGATTATTCTCGCTTCACTTGGGTATTCTTTTTACAGGAAAAATCTCAAACCCAAGAGACCTTAAAGGGGTTCTTGAGACGGGCTCAAAATGAGTTCGGCTTAAGGATCAAGAAAATTAGAAGCGACAACGGGACGGAGTTCAAGAACTCTCAAATTGAAGGCTTCCTTGAGGAGGAGGGCATTAAGCATGAGTTCTCTTCTCCCTACACTCCACAACAAAATGGTGTAGTGGAGAGGAAGAATAGAACTCTATTGGACATGGCAAGAACCATGCTTGATGAGTACAAGACTTCGGATCGGTTTTGGGCGGAGGCGGTCAACACCGCTTGCTACGCCATCAACCGGTTGTATCTACACCGAATCCTCAAGAAGACATCATATGAACTCCTAACCGGTAAAAAGCCCAACATTTCATATTTTAGAGTTTTTGGTAGCAAATGCTTTATTCTTGTTAAAAGAGGTAGAAAATCTAAATTTGCTCCTAAAACCGTAGAAGGCTTTTTACTTGGTTATGACTCAAACACAAGGGCATATAGGGTCTTTAACAAGTCCACTGGACTAGTTGAAGTCTCATGTGACGTTGTGTTTGATGAGACTAACGGCTCTCAAGTAGAGCAAGTTGATCTTGATGAGATAGGTGAAGAAGAGGCTCCGTGTATCGCGCTAAGGAACATGTCCATTGGGGATGTGTGTCCTAAGGAATCCAAAGAGCCTCCAAATGCACAAGATCAACCGTCCTCCTCCATGCAAGCATCTCCACCGACTCAAAATGAGGGTGAAGCTCAAGTTGATGAAGAAGAAGATCAATCAAATGAGCCACCTCTAGATGACGGCATAGATCAAGGGGGAGATGCAAATGATCAAGACAAGGAGGAAGAAGAGCAACGGCCGCCACACCCAAGAGTCCACCAAGCAATCCAACGAGATCACCCCGTCGACACCATCCTCGGCGACATTCATAAGGGGGTAACTACTCGATCTCGTGTTGCTCATTTTTGTGAACATTACTCGTTTGTTTCCTCTATTGAGCCACACAGGGTAGAGGAAGCACTTCAAGATTCGGATTGGGTGGTGGCGATGCAAGAGGAGCTCAACAACTTCACGAGGAATGAGGTATGGCATTTAGTTCCACGTCCTAATCAAAATGTTGTAGGAACCAAATGGGTCTTCCGCAACAAGCAAGACGAGCATGGTGTGGTGACAAGGAACAAAGCTCGACTTGTGGCCAAGGGATACTCCCAAGTCGAAGGTTTGGATTTCGGTGAAACCTATGCACCCGTAGCTAGGCTTGAGTCAATTCGCATATTATTAGCCTATGCTACTTACCATGGCTTTAAGCTTTATCAAATGGACGTGAAAAGTGCCTTCCTCAATGGACCAATCAAGGAAGAGGTCTATGTTGAGCAACCTCCCGGCTTTGAAGACAGTGAGTATCCTAACCATGTCTATAAGCTCTCTAAGGCGCTTTATGGGCTCAAGCAAGCCCCAAGAGCATGGTATGAATGCCTTAGAGATTTTCTTATTACAAATGGCTTCAAAGTCGGAAAGGCCGATCCTACACTCTTTACTAAAACACTTGAGAATGATTTGTTTGTATGCCAAATTTATGTTGATGATATTATATTTGGGTCTACTAACGAATCTACATGTGAAGAGTTTAGTAGGATCATGACACAGAAATTCGAGATGTCTATGATGGGGGAGTTGAAGTATTTCTTAGGATTTCAAGTGAAGCAACTCCAAGAGGGCACCTTCATTAGCCAAACGAAGTACACACAAGACATTCTAAACAAGTTTGGGATGAAGGATGCCAAACCCATCAAGACACCCATGGGAACTAATGGGCATCTCGACCTCGACACGGGAGGTAAGTCCGTGGATCAAAAGGTATACCGGTCAATGATAGGTTCTTTGCTCTATTTATGTGCATCTCGACCGGATATTATGCTCTCCGTATGCATGTGTGCAAGATTCCAAGCCGACCCTAAGGAAGCTCACCTTACGGCCGTGAAACGAATCTTGAGATATTTGGCTTATACTCCTAAGTTTGGGCTTTGGTATCCTAGGGGATCCACTTTTGATTTAATTGGTTATTCGGATGCCGATTGGGCGGGGTGCAAAATCAATAGGAAGAGCACATCGGGGACTTGCCAGTTCTTGGGAAGATCCTTGGTGTCTTGGGCTTCAAAGAAGCAAAATTCGGTCGCTCTTTCCACCGCCGAAGCCGAGTATATTGCCGCAGGTCATTGTTGCGCGCAATTGCTTTGGATGAGGCAAACCCTGCGGGACTACGGTTACAAATTCACCAAAGTCCCTTTGCTATGTGATAATGAGAGTGCAATCAAAATGGCCGACAATCCCGTCGAGCATAGCCGCACTAAGCACATAGCCATTCGGTATCACTTTTTAAGGGATCACCAACAAAAGGGAGATATTGAGATTTCTTACATTAACACTAAAGATCAATTAGCCGATATCTTTACCAAGCCTCTTGATGAACAATCTTTTAACAAACTTAGGCATGAGCTCAATATCTTGATTCACGCAATTTCTTTTGCTAGATTGCACACATAGCTCATTTTATATACCTTTGATTATATCTCTTTTATATGCTATGACTAATGTGTTTTCAAGTCTATTTCAAACCAAGTCATAGGTATATTGAAAGGGAATTGGAGTCTTCGGCGAAGACAAAGGCTTCCACTCCGTAACTCATACTTCGCCATCACTCCAAGCAACTCTCTATTCTTTGGGGAGAAATGAGCATCAAACAAAAGGACCGGACTTCATCCTTAGGGGAGAAATGAGCCCAAGGCAAAAGGACCGGACTTCGTCTTTGGTATAATCTTAACTCTTTTTCATGACCAAAAGAGAAGATAGCACTTCAAGGGCTCTAATGATTCCGTTTTTTGGCGATTTATGCCAAAAAGGGGGAGAAATGAGCCCAAAGCAAAAGGACCGCACCACCACCACCAATTTCAAAAACTTAGTGTTGAATATTTTCAATTGGTATCCTATTGTGTTCAAAAGGGGGTGAAGTAGTATTTCAAAAATGGTATATCAAAACCCTCTTGAACACTAAGAGATGGATCTCTTTTAGGGGGAGTTTTGTTTAGTCAAAGGAGAAGCATTTGAAACAGGGGGAGAAAATTTCAAATCTTGAAAATGCTTCTCAAAATCTTATTCATTTGCCTTTGTCTGTTTGCAAAAAGAACTTTGAAATGGATTTACAAAAGATTTTGCAAAAACAAAACATGTGGTGCAAGCGTGGTCCAAAATGTTATAAGAAAGAAACAATCCATGCATATCTTGTAAGTATTTAAATTGGCTCAATTCCTAGCAACCTTTACACTTACATTATGCAAACTAGTTCAATTATGCACTTCTATATTTGCTTTGGTTTGTGTTGGCATCAATCACCAAAAAGGGGGAGATTGAAAGGGAATTAGGCTTACACCTAGTCCCTAATTGATTTTGGTGGTTGAATTGCCCAACACAAACAATTGGACTAACTAAGTTTGCCCAAGTTTATAGATTACACAGGTGTAAAAGGTTCACACTCAGCCAATAAAAAGACCAAGTTTTGGATTCAACAAAGGAGCAAAGTGGGAACCGAAGGCCCTCTGGTCTGAGAGCACCGGACTGTCCGGTGTACACCGGACAGTGTCCGGTGCACCAGAGGACTCCAGCTCAAACTCGCCACCTTCGGGAATTTCCAGAGGTGACTCCGCTATAATTCACCGGACTGTCCGGTGTACACCGGACAGTGTCCGGTGCGCCAAGGGAAGTCGGCCTCAGGAACTCGCCAGCTTCGGGAAACTCCAACGGCTAGTCCGCTATAATTCACCGGACTGTCCGGTGTGCACCGGACTGTCCGGTGCGACTTCGGAGCAACGGTCGTCTCCGCGCCAACGGCTACCTGCGGCGCATTAATTGCGCGCTCTGCGCGCGCAGATGTCAGGCGCGCCCACTCCGGCACACCGGACAAGGAACAGTGCATGTCCGGTGTGCACCGGACACCCAGGCGGGCCCACAAGTCAGGAGCTCCAATGGCTAGAATCCAACGGCAGTGATGACGTGGCAGGGGCACCGGACTGTCCGGTGTGCACCGGACTGTCCGGTGTGCACCGGACTGTCCGGTGTGCACCGGACTGTCCGGTGTGCACCGGACTGTCCGGTGCGCCATCGAACAGACAGGTTCCCAACGGCCACTTTTGGTGGTTGGGGCTATAAATACCCCAACCACCCCACCATTCATTGCATCCAAGTTTTCCACTTCCCAACTACTACAAGAGCTCTAGCATTCAATTCTAGACACACCAAAGAGATCGAATCCTCTCCAAAATTCCACACAACGCCATAGTGATTAGAGAGAGAGATTTGCTTGTGTTCTTTCGAGCTCTTGCGCTTGGATTGCTTTCTTCTTTCTTGATCCATTCTTTGCAATCAAACTCACTTGTAATTGAGGCAAGAGACACCAATCTTGTGGTGGTCCTTGTGGGAACTTTGTGTTCCAAGTGATTGAGAAAAGAAAGCTCACTCGATCCGTGGATCGTTTGAGAGAGGGAAGGGTTGAAAGAGACCCGGCCTTTGTGGCCTCCTCAACGGGGAGTAGGTTTGCAAGAACCGAACCTCGGTAAAACAAATCTCCGTGTCTCACTTGCTTATTCACTTGGGATTTGTTTTGCGCCCTCTCTCGCGGACTCGTTTCTTCATTTACTAAACGCTAACCCGGCTTGTAGTTGTGTTTATATTTGTGAATTTCAGTTTCGCCCTATTCACCCCCCCTCTAGGCGACTTTCAATTCCTATTTTGATTTAGAATTATATATGGATAGGTCTAGATCCTGTTCATACTAACTTATCTGTGCAAGGCCTTAGTAGGAATTAAGAATCTAGAGACACTTCTCGTTTTTAGGTTTGGATCCTGTTCATAGTGACTTATCTGTGCATGGCCTTGGAAGGGATTAAGAATCTAGATACACTTCTTGTTTTTAATCATGGACTCAACAATTGAACTTTTTTTTAACAAACTCAGCCATGGAACTTTTACTCTACCTCTGTCATCTACTTTTGATCTTGGCAAATTTAGTCGCCTGCATGAAGCAGGGAAAGGCTAAATGGATTCATTCATAGTTTTGTTTACTCACATCAATGGACATTACATGTTCTGTTAGTGCCTTTATTCTTTTTATTTGATTGGCTTCCTCGAAAAAGTACTACAATCTTAGTTGTAGTCTCGACTTAGAAGTTGCACAAAAACATATATAATTTGGTACTGTCATATCAGACAAATTACTTGGTTTGCTCTTCGACAATTAAGCAGCATAATCTGTTGGGACTTGATGTTCTGTACTTATGCAGGTTGGTATTCGTATTTCATAAGTTGTGTAATATATGTGGTAATGTTTCACCTGTGTTTCTTATCTTTTTTGTATGCAATAAAATATGGATGCTTCTTATTTTTGGTGAAATTACTATATTATGCCTAATTATTTTTGTGCTTACGAACTGGGTTTTCACGCCCATGGCATGGCAGCAAGCATAGTATATCTTCTGGATAAACTAGATTTTAGTTGAGTGCTTGACCTCTACAGCTTGCTTCCCAAGCAGGATATACAAGCTATTGTCATGTCTGGCTATCATAAAATCGGAAGCCCGTCATTTCTACAAAACGGTTAATAGAGAGTACATGGAGGTCAAAGAAGATATAAGCTTAGTTGTCATTTCTAAATATATAATATCTTTCCCACTTTAGTTTTAGCTGTAAGTACACAATAATAATATCACTGTATTCTTCTTTCCAGGCGTGTAGCCATGTATGGATTTATGATTGGTTGCTCTGTTTTCTGTCCATGATTAGTTGATATGTTGAATCGAGGACAAATGAGTAAATAACACAAACTTAGACATATTCTTATCATGTACTTTTGTGTAATTTGGTGCTCCAATGTACCAGATTCTAAAGAAAACTTCATTGATAATATATGTATTCTTTTTTATGTAATCGGTGTGCGCTCACATTTTGTTGAATATTTGTGTGCCGTTGCAACGCACGGGCACCTAACTAGTGGTACATGAAGGGATTGTTGTGCTTTGTTTATTTGTCGTGACATGGACACACTCATGCTTATATACATATGTGTGTCCCTTCTTTCTTTCGCTCTATCATTTTTAAAAGGAAATTATATTATATTATTCTTGTTGATTTATATCGTGTTTAGATAGAACTTATCATCCATACCATTTATTAAATATGGTATAAATAATATCATAAATTTGGTTACGCCAAAATTAGTGTCAACAGCATTGATAGACAAGTATTCATCACTTGTATGCACAAGTTTAGGGGAGCAATTCTCTACACATTAAATCTTTGAGACTAACCATTCTTCAAGTATATATTATGCTTAGTCTCTAATTGAAAGGGAAATAGAGTTTCAAGCAAAGGGAGTACTTCCACTTCACATTCGTTCGGTATCAACCACCCTTGCTCAAACTCATGTACTTCAATTCCATATCTATTGAAAAGGCCTCAAAATTTCTTCATTTTTGGTTCTTAATGCCAAAGAGGGAGAAAGTATTAGGCCAAAGTAAAAGGATTGCACCACAGGAAAACATTTTAAACTATTTTATACCAAACGGGAAAACTTATTCAGGAGAGTTTTTTAAATGGCCAAAGGAAAAGTATTTGAAAAAGGGAAGAATCCTTAAATCTTAGAAATGTTTTTAAAAATTTCATTCTTGTACCTTAGGTCATATGCAAATAACTTTGAAAAGATTTTATCAAAAGTTTGCAAAAACCATCACATGTGGTGCTAATGTGGTCGAAAATTATAACCATGCCAATATCACTCATATTCACTTAGAACTGCTTTCATTTCAGTAGCTTATGAACACTTGACCAATTGCAAACTAGTTACAATTTTATACTTCATATTTGCTTTGGTTTGTGTTAGCATCAATCACCAAAAAGGGGGGGATTGAAAGGGGAAATGGCTTTAAACTATTTCTTATATTTTGGTGCTTGATGACCATCACAACCATTCAGACTAACTAGTTTGCCTAGTCTTTGATTCACATGTTCATAAGTTCAGCAGTTGAGTCTCTATGTCACAATCAGCTCAGATCCAATCAAATAGGGGTAAAACACGGAATAAATGAACTACCAATAGTTCTACTCTTTCGATAAGTTCTAAATACCCCGAGAAACCTATTCAACACTTCTAGAAAGGTTGGAAAGCTCGAAATCAACATATCACTATTTTGGAAGCTAGTTTGAGCAAAAGAAGATATATGAGTGAAATACTCAAAATGGTAATGATCCATGACTTAGACTGATGGAAAGCCACTTGAGATGTTTGTCTAAGTCATAGGTTCTCTCTGAAGTTTAGCCAAAGCAACTTGGAGAAGATTGTTCAAAGATCAACGAGAAGTCAGGAACTCAAAGTCCTGAAATCGCCAAGTGCGGACCGTCCGACCACTTCTGGCGGACCGTCCGCGGCACTGCTTTGACTTCGGCTAGGAACTATAAATCGTGGATAGTCCGGCTATAAACCGCAGACCGTCCGGCTATACAGTGCGGACCGTTCGGCTATAATTTATGGACTATCCGCATGTGAAGACTTGGTTCAGCCCGAAGGTGACAAGTTGAGCAAAAGGAATTTTAGAGCTGGCGCGGACCATCCGGGACCAAGGGTGGACCATCCGCGTGGTGTCACCAAGGCAGATAGTTGTTGATCTAGCCGTTGATCTGTCAGGTGTATCCATTGGAGATGTCAGAATCGACCGTTGGAGGGTCGCAGACCGTCCGGGCCCTAGCCGCGGAACGTCCGCCAGTGCAGTGTCTGGCAAATACGCCCCAACGGCTACATGGGTGGTTGAGGGCTATAAAAGCCACCCCAACCAGCCCATTCAGAACATTAATGGTTCTATATCATACACAAGAGTTGGGTATCCACTCCTATCTACTAGAGCAACACTTCTATACACATCAAAGCCTCACAAGTGCCACAAAAGAGAGATCAAGCAAGAAAGAGCTACTCATGTGCGTTTAGTGATAGTGCCTTGTGAGAATCATTGAGAGAAAGTGTGTGCTGCCTCTTGTGATCATTTGAGCGTGACGTTTTGACTCCCATTCATTGTAAAGCTAGCAAGAGCCCCTTATCTTTGTGGTTGGCCTTGCGGAGACTTCGGTCTTTTATTGACAAAGAAGAAGGAACACTCGCCGGTCTTGGTAACCGTTGGAGAGAGGGAAAGGGATGAAAAAACCCGTCCTTAGTGGATTCCTCAACGGGGATTAGGTTCTTGGTGAACCGAACCTCGGTAAAACAAATCACCCGTGTCACTTGTGTTTATTGTTTGTGATTTGTTTGTCTTCTCCCTCTCTAAGTTCTATTGCACTATTCTTTTTTTATATTACTTTGTGTTGCTTCGGGTTAAATTCTCATATATAAAAGCAACGCCTTGCAAGAAAGAACTTGTGTTATTCCTCTTCTTATCTAAGCCCTCTCGCTTTATTCTTCATAGACATTTTCATTGTGTTGCTTTGTGTTAATTCCGTGTTCTTTGAAAGCAATACTCTTTGCAAGCAAAGGACTTAGTTCTATACTTCAATAATTGTTTATCTTGTTCTAACCGCTAATCGAGGGATCAAGTCCAGGTTTAAAGTTATAATTTTCAGATTTCACCTATTCACCCCCACTCTAGGTGACTTTCAGCTTCCCCATCGGTCAATTCACATAGGTGTGCTAGGAATTGGCCTATATGTTCATGTGTGCTTTTCCCATTTTCTCCAGAAAACTTAGAAAACTTCGGTATCCTTGCCCCATGTGGATATGGGACAATGTCAAACCGGTGATCATATGGCTTTTTGATATGATTGCCCCACTCTGGCTACACTAACTCCGAGCCTATGTCAAAATAATTCAGCCATCTCTTCCCTAATTTTCTCCATTGCGTCTGGTGGCAGAGCACCAGACCTTGGGTTGTGGGGCACATTTGGTTGGGCGTTGCTATGCCGACCTTCTTGTCGTGACTGATCGATAATATTGATCGGTCTATGATCATATGGTGTGCTATGGTTTAAATATGCAGGGGCAGAACGTACTGCTGCTGTGGTGTGTAATAATTCGGTGCAAAGTGTGCAACAGTGGGTTCTACGTATGCGTATCCGGTCTGTCTAGTGGAAAATCCAAATTGCCCGGTCGTGTTCGCTGCTATTGGGGCACCACGCGGTGGTCCTGGTGCAGCCCCAGATTTTCCGACAAGGAAAGTTGGACGGTCCGCGTAAGGGCCAGACGGTCCGGGCAAAATCTCGGATGGTCCGACCATGTCCAAGGGCGCCGATCTGCCAAGCATGGATGGTGGTGGTATTTGCCCTGGATATGAGTTCATCGGCATTACCATATAATGGATGGGGATGTGAATCCCCATTTGTTGCCGATGTATTAGACATAGATATCCTATTACTAGTTTCATATGATGGGAAATTTGGAGCAATAGACTTCTCCAACGAACGTGTTAATTTTTTAATTGATTCTTCTAACCTTCCAATCTGTTGTTTCATTTGATTCTGCTATTGATCTACATACTGTTTAATAGATTGGATGTCAACGGGTTTACTTACGTTGGGGACTTAAAGCGAAGATAGAAGAGATGCGACGTCGGTCTCTCCATGTTTGACAACCTTCTAGTGGTGATCCATCGTGTATGTGACAAGAATTTCTCCTTCATTTGACGCATGTAGTCCTCGTATTGCTGTTGCTTACCAGTCGTCAGACTTTCAACAACTGGCTCCAGGATATTGTCCAGGGAGATATCGGTGTGATCTTTAGAACCGGTCATTTGAGGGCCTGATTTTTATTGGATCTAGATACCTGCCCCAGCGCAGTTGCCAAAAAGTGTGTTGGCGCCGACCCGGGTGCCAAACACTGTAAAGGACCGCCTTGCGGTGCTCTCTAGGGAGGCGCGGACGGTCCGCGGCATAGGGTTGGACGGTCCGTGACCTAGCGCAGGATCGACTCCTCCTCTGCGTACGTCCGGACGGTCCGCGTCTGGGGCTCAGACGGTCCGCGATGGCACAGAGGGTCTTCTTCTTCGCAACAGGCCTAGATCTCACCTCCCGGGAGGGACCCTGTCGGGGAGGAGAGATCCTAGGGTGTATCTTGGCGTCGATAGGCCACCCAAGACGACTCTAGTTGACGTAGAGCCGAAGAGAGGTGAAGATTTAAGGTAGAGGGAGGCTAAACTAGAACTACTCCTAATGCATAAGTTAAAAACGATAAGTAGACTTGATTTGATCGATTGTGGAGGGTTCAATCGGCCGTAGCCCTTTATCTATATAAAGGGGGAGGTCTGGACCCGTTACAAGTCGTTTTCGGAGTTAATCTCGCAGATTTAGCTAACAAATCCAGCATGAAACTCGGAATCCTAACTGATTCTGCGTACGTACGGACCGTCTGCGCCACCACCGCGGACCGTCCGGACTGTGGACCGTTCAGACTACAGGGCCGGACTGTCCGCTCCCAAAAGTGGACTCAACAGAATCCTTATGAACAGTATCCCAGATGTTTAGATTAAGACAAATGTAGGACCCTCGTTCATGAAGTGGAGTTTTCACAAGAGGTGCGGAATTAGGACCTCTGGTTATCCAAATAAGGTAGTCTTTGAGCTAAAACCACCCTTTATTGTATCTGAAAACATGGAGCAGCAATTTGCTTAAAAACACGGTAGGGTGCAAGTTGTACAGCAAGAATACAAACTGAGTAGTATTCTTAGGCATGTTGGACAAAGAACACAGTTAGATGATGCATAGCCTATCCAATCCAGCAGCGACTAACCAAACACGCATCTACCAGAACTAAATATCTGAGAACTTAAACAACTATCCCACCCAAATTAGTGATCAAGAAGTAATCTGAACGATTGCATCTAGAAACTCGCCTGCATTTCTCATGGTTCTCCCAGGCCTGTATCTTTACCACTTCACGTTTTGTGTTCTGCCATTCTGCGATCTCAGCCGTATATTCTACCATTCTACAATCTCAGCCGTCCAATCCCGCACACCAGTTTTCCGCGCGCAGAAAAAAAAATCAAACTGTGGCTACCTAGGGATCGAACCTTGGATCTATTGAGCAGAATGCCTAGCCTTCCACCCTCTAGCCAACATGACTCATGTTGAATTGTGTACAATTTCAACTAAAACGTCTTTTGTGTTTAACCCACTGTCCACTCTGTATGCTAACTGAGTCTAGAAAAACATTTATAGCTTGACCCCTGATCTTTCTGGAATTTGGGACGCAGTCCAGGAAATAAAGAAAATAGGGAAAAGGAGTTTAGAAATTGATTTTTAGTTTAAAAATAATTGCAGAAACCCATTTAATTCATGGAAATTTCATATTAAATCCAAATGAGTTCATTCCAATTTCTATAATTCTATAATATTATTTTTTATCACATAATACCTCTGTTTTGTCATGAAAACAACAATAAAATTGATTTCCTAATTAATCTTGTATCAAATACATAGAAACTTTGGAAATTCGTAACTTCCCCATTTTAATTCCAAATTGAATCATTCCAGTTGTGTTAGTCTCGTATGAATATTTACTACGCAGTAACAACATTGATTATACCATGTTTCATACTTTTATAATTAGATATTTATTTATCCTATGTTAATTGGGTTAATCTATGTCTATTGGATTAATTTATTTAATATATTAATATAGTATTCAAACTTTGTGGTTATACGATGTTTGACCATTAGTCTTGCAAATACACACTTACCTTTTTGTTTAAGCAAAAGCGTATGGTGGTACGTGTCCAATGACTAACGATGTACGAGAGAATTTCTTCCGGTATGTGTGAAACGTGCTCTCCAATAATGAGATCATACAAATCGTGATATATATCAAAGTCTGCATGATACTGGTGGTTGCAATGTAGTGGTGAAACAGATAGATTATAAATAACAAAATTTATGTATGGCCAGAATCACAAATTGATTATGAAACATTTTCTCATAATGGTATAACACATATTTTGTATATAAGTTATCGTAGTATACTGGTATTATATATTCCCATTGCAACGCACGGACATTCAGCTATCATGTATAGAAGTCTGCACGGTACTGTTGGTTGCAATGTAGTGATGAAATAGTTAGATTGAAATAACAAAATTTATGTATGGCTAGGATCACAAATTAATTACGAAACATTTTCACATAACAGTATAACACACATTTGTTCATAAGTTATCATGATATTAAATGTTTCCGTTGCAACGCACGGGCACCCACCTATATGTGTTTATGTCTACATCTATGACAGGAAACACATCTACTACATCTCTCTCCAAGCTCACTTGCTACCATTGCACAATGCGTAGTAGTAGATAAGTATCACCGATATTCTTGAATTATATTTTTGGACGGAGGTAATATTATTTAAAGAAGAGCTTTGCATGCTATTTCTTTTGTTTGAATAATGCATTATACTTAATTTCCCTTTTTTGCATGTGTGAAATTTTTTCTTCGTAATACTTTTTTTTTCCATGGACTAGACTTGTGAGTCATTTTCATAAACCAACGCCAAGCATGAATCCATGTTTCCTACTTCAAACCCCGAACAAACTCCATGAGCAGGAGGCATTCGCGTTGTCGTCGCTCATCGATGACGAGAAGAAGCTTGGAGACTGTCAGTTCGACCTCTAAAAGCAGTCTTACGTGGTCGCATGCGCCGCTGTGTACGACAAGCTCCCGCGAAGCCGCCGCTTGGACGCGGTCTAGAGCAGCTGCACCGCGCTGTCCATCGTTAAGTAGGGGGGCCTCATGGTTGTCGCCAACGTCGACGACTCTCGGGTTGTTCTGGACACCGCATCTGACGACGACGCCATCACACCGTCCAGCTCATCGTCCACCTGAAGCCCAACCTGCCACGTAAGTCGCTACTGACCGGACATGAATTCTTGTGCGCTGGGACGATGGACGTTGATGACGTTGTGTGAGTGTCCTCGAACATGATGTATGTAGTGGAATAGCGCATTCGGTGGTGCAACGGCCAGGGGTACTACCTCGTTGATGAGCCCGGGGTGCACTTCGTTTGGCAGCCCAACCAAGAGTCATCGGTACTCGTCATGTCGTGTGCATTCGACGACTACTATATCGAGGATTGTGGCGTCATCTTGGCGCCGGAGGTGACACAGAGGAGGATCGACAACAGTGACCAGTTCGTCATCCTCGCCACCGTCAGGGTAGCTTTTGTGCCGGGCTGCCTTTAATTCTCTTCGCAAACACATACACACTTACCTTTTTGTTTAAGCAAGAGCATATGGTGGTGCGTGTCTGATGACTAACGATGTACGAGGGAATTTTTCCGGCATGTGTGGAACGTGCTCGTGGTCTCCAATGATGAGATCATACAAATCGTAGCATATATCGAAGTCTGCATGATACTGATGGTTGCAATGTAGTGGTGAAATAACTAAATTAAAATAACAAAATTTATGTATGGCTAGGATCATAAATTGATTATGAAACATTTTCTCATAACAATATAACACATATTTTGTATATAAGTTATCGTAGTATACTGGTATTATATATTCCCGTTGCAACGCACGGGTATCCGGCTAGTACATTTTTTATTAGTAGAGATGTTTTTTTTCACTATTTCAACTCCAAATGGTGTTAATTAGCTAGGAGCTTCACCTATTGTTACTGTGGCTGCAATGCAGCTAGTTGCTTATAGTAATTGGATAACCAGCATAAGCACCATAACCATACATGTTAGGATCCTGGGGTTGTGCATACCCATTGCCATATATAAGCCTAAGCCTCATAACCTTGTCCAGAGCCACCATAGTAACCACCAGCACAAGCGGCCACAGGCACACCCCATTGGATGGATGGATTCCTATTGAGGCCGAGAATTTTTTACATCAGAATATTAGCCACTTCATCTACACCATACAACATGACATGAAGAAAAACAATGTGCAGGAGATGACCTGAGTCTGCTTGTTCCACAGGCTTCTACTCACGAAATTTGAACATTCTGTGCACCAATCAATGCACCTTGCAGAATTAACAACGTTTGCTCAGTAGACTGTCTAAAATTCATTGCCATAATAACTAATACAACAATACTTTTTACAAATACATGTCAACGACGGACCAATTGAGTAAATAAGGTCAACCTTGTAACAAACTGAACAAAAGCACATCTCTTTCCAACAGGGATCTTAACACGGACGACTTTGCCATGAGGAGAACAAACTTGTTTTAGGACATATTCAGTTACATTAGGGTCAAGCCCATCAACAAATATATGAAGACAAAAGAATAAAGTTAACAAAAAACTAGAAGATGAATGACTGGCATGCAGAAAAAAAAGAATTAAGAACGCACAATGGTATTGTTAGGATCATTCTCAGACTGAGCTCCTTGAGAATTTTCTACTGTAAATGAAAGCAAAAAAGTGAAGACAACATATTATAAGATTTGATGAATAACAAATTCTATTAAATGAAGCCTGCCATGGAAAAGCCTACCAGATCACATGGTCAGTGTATGATGTCTTATCGCCAATTTGTAATCTAAAATATAAACTCAATGGCGTGCAAACTTATCTCACACAGATCGAGCTCGAGCCATCTCAGGGCACTCACAAAATCCAACCCCAGCACCACATCACATCTCACAGCAGTGGCGGACCCAGAAACCTTCAATAGCCTTGGCAAAGATAATACTTATACCGTAAATACATAGCTTTGCCTAATTTTTATTCATGTTTAACTGTATTTTACTACTTGCTTCATATGTATAGGTTCATTAGCACTAATAGAGGTGCTAAGTTACCATAGTGTAGGAGCAGATAACATTCCACATTTCATTAGTGATGGGGAAGCATCTGAATGGATCGGCGAGCAACATGATACAGACTTCATCCTCGCAATTTTGAATAATGGGATGTGTTGCATTCGTAAAAGAGGTGATACATTTACAAAACGAGTTATGTAGGCAACTTAAACAACTTGACGAGATGGCCGAGTTGGTCTAAGGCGCCAGATTAAGGTTCTGGTCCGAAAGGGCGTGGGTTCAAATCCCACTCTCGTCAAATTTTTTAGTTTTTTTATTGATTACAGATTTGATTTTGTTTCTCTTTATCATTATGACCTCTACACTCCCTCCCGTCAAGTTATTCTGTACAGGGTTCAAATCCAACTCTCGTCAAAAATTTTAGTTTTTTTATTGATTACAGATTTAGATACTGATTTTGTTTCTCTTTATCGTTATGACCTCTAAACTTCCCTCCCGTCAAGGTATTCTGTACGGACTCCAGGAATAATCTTCTGGGTGGATAGATACACATGTTTTTAGCACTAACATAAAATCTATAAAGCTATTGTATTACGAACTGATCGTACACTCAAGAACAGTACAAAACATAATCAATCCTGATTCATAAATACCGGTACCGGAAACATCAGAGGCGAGACTCCCTGATGATACATGGAAGAGCTACCGGTTATAGCGTCCGTCGTCGTTGCCCCACACGGTCCGTCCCGCCGCCGTCGCCCCTCAGGTAGAGTCCGTCCCACCACCGCCGTCGCCCCCAGGTCCTCCACCACCGCGAGCTGTCCACGCCTGGACGAGCGCTTCACGCCGCACCTCACCTGGCTACGTCGCCAGACGGTCGCGAGCCAAGCGCGGCGCCTCTCACCTGACACAACCACCAGCTTCACGAATCAGCCTAAGCTGAGCTGCACGCCTTTACGAATCTCCTGAACCGTTCTCATCAGGTACATCTCACTCGTCAAGTTAGCAGCAGCATATAAATTAACAAAACCTAGCTGTAGCTTGCAAGTAATGGAGATGCGTTGCATCTGCGCTACAGTAACCGTCTAAATATAGAAAGGATTGTTGTACAAACAGTAGTAGAGTTTCTGTAAAATTGGTTAGAGCACAAACAGTAGTAGAGTTTCTGTAAAATTTACCTTTGGTCAATTCCTTTACAAAAAGCAGTGTACATATTTGCTTTTACAAGAGTACCCTATTTACATGTCTGAATTACGTTTATCTATGCTATGATTTTATATTTTTTTTGGTCTACATTTGGTTATGAATTATTATTCTATTTCAGCTTCGTTGTGTATCTTATCTACATTGACAACAAACAATAGTTGTATCTTAATTACTAGTTGTGGAGGCAGAAGGCACCTTTTGTTCTCGTAGTTATGTTGGTCCTGTGGTGGATTACCAGAGATGGTACGAAGTGTCGACGCAGGGGTGTAAAGTATGGCCCTCTACTTTCCAGGGATATATGGAGGAACAATGAACTAATTAGGTTAATTGACACCTCTGATAGGATAGGACGTGCATCAGTCAGTTGAAGATGCGTCGATATTTGTTCTACAATCTTTGTGCTCGCCTTAGGGAAAGACGGCTTCTAAGGGACACCTTTCATGTTTGCATAGAGGAGCAAGTTGCAATGTTTCTGAAAATTGTTGGACAACATCATACCAATGCAGCGGTAGGATTTTCCGTGTGGCTGTCTGGTGAGACATTGAGCAGATATTTTTTAATATTGTGCTATTTGCCATTGGAGAGTTGGCTCGTGAACTTATTTACGTGAGATCTACTGGTACACATGCTAAAATAACCACCAGCTCGAACCGATTTTACCCTTGCTTTGAGGTAAATCAAATAAATATATATTGGCACATTTTATTCTTAGCCAATTTATTTTATCAAAAATGACATTACCTTCTTGTTGGTCAATTATTCTCAAATGCTATAAATCAAGAACAAGACAACACGATTATTGTCGGGGACCATAATTAGGGGTACCCTCAAGACTCCTAATTCTCAGCTGGTAACCCCCATCAGCATAAAGCTGCAAAGGCCTGATGGGTACGATTAAGTCAGGGATCGGTCCATTCGAGGGACTCGATCACGCCTCGCCCGAGCCTAGCCTCGGACAAGGGCAGCCGACCCCGGAGGATCTCCGTCTCGCCCGAGGCCCCCCTCCAGCGACGAACATACTTCCGGCTCGCCCCAGGCCATGTCTTCGCCAAGAAGCAACCCTGACCAAATCGCAGGAGCATTTAATGCAAAGGTGGCCTGACACCTTTATCCTGACGCGCGCCCTTCAGTCGACAGAGCCGAAGTGACCGCCGTCACTTCGCCGCTCCACTGACCGGCCTGACAAAAAGACAGCGCCGCCTGCGCCGCTCCGACTGCGGTGCCACTTGACAGAGTGAGGCTGACAGGCAGTCAGGCCCGGCCGCAGGCACCATAGGAAGCTCCGCTTCGCCCGACCCAGGGCTCGGACTCGGGCTAAGCCCCGGAAGACGGCGAACTCCTCTCCGCCCGACCCAGGGCTCGGACTCGGGCTAAGCCCCGGAAGACGGCGAACTCCTCTCCGCCCGACCCAGGGCTCGGACTCGGGCTAAGCCCCGGAAGACGGCGAACTCCGCTCCGCCCGACCCAGAGCTCGAACTTGGGCTCAGCCCCGGAAGACGACGAACTCCGCTCCGCCCGACCCAGGGCTCAGACTTGGGCTCAGCCCCGGAAGACGACGAACTCCGCTTCGCCCGACCCCAGGGCTCGGGCTCCGCCCTAGCCTCAGCCGACGGTCTCCGCCTCGCCCGACCCAGGGGCTCGGACTCGACATCGACGGGAGGCGCCATCATTACCCTACCCCAAGCTGACTCAGGCTACGGGAAACGAGACCGGCGTCCCATCTGGCTCGCTCCGCCACATAGGCAATGATGGCGCCCCGCACGCTCCCTGACGACGGCAGCTCTCCGCCCCCTTACGGAAGCAAGAGGACGTTAACAAGGACTCGACAGCCCCGACAGCTGTCCTTCCGCCAGGCTCCGGCGCTCCTCCGACGGCCACGACATCACACGAACTGGGTGCCAAACCTCTCCGGCCGCCACGATGGCGTGTACTTAGGGCGCTAGCTCTCCTCCGCTAGACACGTAGCACTCTGCTACACCCCCCATTGTACACCTGGATCCTCTCCTTACGCCTATAAAAGGAAGGACCAGGGCCCTCTTACAGAGGGTTGGCCGCGCGAGGACGAGGACGAGACAGGCGCTCGTGTAAGGCCGCTCGCTCCCTCACCCGCGTGGACGCTTGTAACCCCCTACTGCAAGCGCACCCGACCTGGGCGCGGGACGAACACGAAGGTCGCGGGATTTCCACCTCTCTCACGCCCGTCTTCGGCCACCTTTGTCCCCCCTTCGCGCTCGGCCTCGCGCCGACCCATCTGGGCTGGGGCACGCAACGACATTTCACTCGTCGGCCCAGGGACCCCCCGGTCTCGAAACGCCGACAGTTGGCGCGCCAGGTAGGGGCCTGCTGCGTGTTGACGGACAGCTTCCCGTCAAGCTCCAGATGGGCAGTCTCCAGCAACCTTTCCAGCCTGGGACGGTGCTCCGTTTCGGGAGTCTCGAGTTCATGTCTCTCGACGGCAGCTACGACATGATACTCCTTCCACCGCCGTGCGACAGCGACAATGGCGGCCGACAACCCGCCCGCCGGCGGCGGAATCGACGACGTCCTCCCCGCGTGGTGGAAGAACAACATTCGAGCTCACCCCGTCCTCTCCCCCGCCGACGGAGGAGGAGGCGGGGCAACCAAGGCCAAGCAGGAGGCAGCGCCTCGTCGGCTGTCGAGCGAGTCGACGGCGCCAGCGCCCCAACGGGGGGCGCGTCGGGCATCGACCTCGCGTTTGAGACGAAGGCGAGCGCCGTCTCCCCGCGACACGCCAATCCCGAGCAAACGGACGACGCCAGCACGCTCACGAAAGGCTTGCTGGACGTCACCCTCGTACCTGAGATGACGGTGCAGTCAGTCCCCGACGTGACTTCATCACCACCCGTCGACCAAGAGGTACCGACCGATTCCCATCTCATGCCTTTCGGATTCAGCCTTGACCCGCCAAGCGGCTTCGCTTTGGCGGACGCTCTCGTAGAGGCGAGTCCAAACCCACTGGGGTTTCGTGTGCGGTCACCCTGGGACCGGCTGACGGACGTCTCGACCTACGGGCCCTCGGGGTCCGAGGAAGATGGCGAGCCCGACTTCTGTTGGGATTTCTCTGGACTTGGCGACCCCAGTGCCATGCGGGACTTCATGACCGCATGCGACTACTGCCTTTCCGACTGTTCCGACGGTAGCCGCAGCCTCGATGACGAGGACTGCGGCCCAAGCCGCGAATGTTTCCACGTCGATCTAGGGGGTCCCTCCGAAGGCAACCATCTCGGCATGCCAGAGGACGGTGATCTCCCTAGGCCGGTGCCTCGCGTTGACATCCCACGGGAGCTAGCTGTGGTCCCCGTCCAGGTGGGGGGCCGTGACCCACAGCTCGAGCAAATCCGCGGGGTGCAGGCCAGGCTCGACGAGGGAGTAGGAGCGCTTGAGCCAATCAGCCGGGACGTCGGGCAGGCATGGGCGGGCCAACCTCCGGCCGGAGAAATGCGTCATCTACCCCAGGGCTTCCAGCACCGCATCGCCGACGATGTCAGGGTCAGGCCGCCACCCGCATCCAGTGGGGTCGGCCAGAACCTGGCTGCAGCAGCAATGCTTCTCCGTGCGATGCCAGAGCCATCAACCACCGAGGGGCAGCGAATCCAGGGAGAGCTCAAGAATCTCCTAGAAGGCGCCGCGGTCCGACGGGCCGAGAGCTCCGCCTCCCGAAGGCAGGGGTACCCCTCGGAACATCATGCCGCGACTTCCCGATTCATGCGGGAAGCCTCGGTCTACACCGGGCGCACGCGCAACACAGCGCCTGCGGCCCCGGGACGCCTCGGCAACGAGCACTATCACCGCGACCGTCGGGCCCACCTCGACGAGAGGGTACGCCGAGGCTACCACCCCAGGCATGGAGGACGCTACGACAGCGGGGAGGATCGGAGTCCCTCGCCCGAACCACCCGGTCCGCAGGCCTTCAGCCGGGCCATACGACGGGCGGCGTTCCTGACCCGGTTCCGACCCCCGACTACTATCACAAAGTACTCGGAGGAGACGAGACCGGAGCTGTGGCTCGCGGACTACCGGCTGGCCTACCAACTGGGTGGAACGAACGATGACAACCTCATCATCCGTAACCTCCCCCTGTTCCTCTCCGACACTGCTCGCGCCTGGTTGGAGCACCTGCCTCCGGGGCAGATCTCCAACTGGGACGACCTCGTCCAAGCCTTCGCCGGCAATTTCCAGGGCACGTACGTGCGCCCTGGAAACTCCTGGGACCTCCGGAGCTGCCGGCAACAGCCGGGAGAGTCTCTTCGGGACTACATCCGGTGATTCTCGAAGCAGCGCACCGAGCTGCCCAACATCACCGACTCGGATGTCATCGGTGCGTTCCTCGCCGGCACCACTTGCCGCGACCTGGTGAGCAAGCTGGGTCGCAAGACCCCCACCAGGGCGAGCGAGCTGATGGACATCGCCACCAAGTTCGCCTCTGGCCAGGAGGCGGTCGAGGCTATCTTCCGGAAGGACAAGCAGCCCCAGGGCCGCCCACCGGAAGATGCCCCCGAGGCGTCAACTCAGCGCGGCGCCAAGAAGAAGGGCAAGAAGAAGTCGCAAGCGAAACGCGACGCCGCCGACGCGGACCTTGTCGCTGCCGCCGAGTACAAGAACCCTCGGAAACCCCCCGGAGGTGCCAACCTCTTCGACAAGATGCTCAAGGAGCCGTGCCCCTATCACTAGGGGCCCGTCAAGCACACCCTTGAGGAGTGCGTCATGCTTCGGCGCCACTTCCACAGGGCCGGGCCACCCGCGGAGGGTGGCAGGGCCCGCGACGACGACAAGAAGGAAGATCACCAGGCAGGAGAGTTCCCCGAGGTCCGCGACTGCTTCATGATCTACGGTGGGCAAGCGGCGAACGCCTCGGCTCGGCACCGCAAGCAAGAGCATCGGGAGGTCTGTTCGGTGAAGGTGGCGGCGCCAGTCTACCTAGACTGGTCCGACAAGCCCATCACCTTCGACCAAGTCGACCACCCCGACCACGTGCCGAGCCCGGGGAAATACCCGCTCGTCGTCGACCCCGTCATCGGCAACGTCAGGCTCACCAAGGTCCTCATGGACGGGGGCAGCAGCCTCAACATCATCTACGCCGAGACCCTCGGGCTCCTGCGTGTCGATCTGTCCTCGGTCCGGGCAGGCGCTGCGCCTTTCCACGGGATCATCCCCGGGAAGCGCGTCCAGCCCCTCGGACAACTCGACCTTCCCGTCTGCTTCGGAACACCCTCCAACTTCCGAAGGGAGACCCTGACGTTCGAGGTGGTCGGGTTCCGAGGAACCTACCACGCGGTACTGGGAAGGCCATGCTACGCGAAGTTCATGGCCGTCCCCAACTACACCTACCTCAAGCTCAAGATGCCGGGCCCCAACGGGGTCATCACCGTCGGCCCCACGTACAAACACGCGTTCGAATGCGACATGGAGTGCGTGGAGTACGCCGAGGCCCTCGCCGAGTCCGAGGCCCTCATCGCCGACCTGGAGAGCCTCTCTAAGGAGGTCCCAGACGTGAAGCGTCATGCCGGCAACTTCGAGCCAGCGGAGACGGTTAAGTCCGTCCCCCTCGACCCTAGCGGCGACGCCTCCAAGCAGATCCGGATCGGCTCTGAGCTCGATCCCAAATAGGAAGCAGTGCTCGTCGACTTTCTCCGCGCAAACGCCGACGTTTTCGCGTGGAGTCCCTCGGACATGCCCGGCATACCGAGGGATGTCGCCGAGCACTCGCTGGATATCCGAGCCGGAGCCCGACCCGTCAAGCAGGCTCTGCGCCGATTCGACGAAGAAAAGCGCAGAGCCATAGGCGAGGAGATCCACAAGCTAATGGCGACAGGGTTCATCAAAGAGGTATTCTATCCCGAATGGCTTGCCAATCCTGTGCTTGTGAGAAAGAAAGGAGGGAAATGGCGGATGTGTGTAGACTACACTGGTCTAAACAAAGCATGTCCGAAGGTTCCCTACCCTCTGCCTCACATCGATCAAATCGTGGATTCCACTACTGGGTGCGAAACCCTGTCTTTCCTCGATGCCTACTCAGGGTATCACCAAATCAGGATGAAAGAGTCCGACCAGCTCGCGACTTCTTTCATCACACCCTTCGGCATGTACTGCTATGTCACCATGCCGTTCGGCTTGAGGAATGCGGGTGCGACGTACCAGCGGTGCATGAACCATGTGTTCGGCGAACACATTGGCCGGACGGTCGAGGCCTACGTCGATGACATCGTAGTCAAGACGAGGAAAGCCTCCGACCTCCTTTCCGACCTTGAAGTGACATTCCGATGTCTCAAGGCAAAAGGCGTGAAGCTCAATCCCGAAAAGTGTGTCTTCGGGGTACCCCGAGGCATGCTCTTGGGGTTCATCGTCTCCGAGCGGGGCATCGAAGCCAACCCGGAGAAATCGCAGCCATCACCAGCATGGGACCCATCAAGGACTTGAAGGGCGTACAGAGGGTCATGGGATGTCTCGCGGCTCTGAGCCGCTTCATCTCACGCCTCGGCGAAAGAGGTCTGCCTCTGTACCGCCTCTTAAGGAAGGCCGAGTGCTTCACTTGGACCCCTGAGGCCGAGGAAGCCCTCGGGAAACTGAAGGCGCTCCTCACGAATGCGCCTATCTTGGTGCCCCCAGCTGCCGGAGAAGCCCTCTTGATTTACGTCGCCGCGACCACTCAGGTGGTTAGCGCCGCGATTGTGGTCGAGAGGCAAGAAGAGGGGCATGCATTGCCCGTCCAGAGGCCAGTCTACTTCATCAGCGAGGTACTGTCCGAAACCAAGATCCGCTACCCACAAGTTCAGAAGCTGCTGTACGCGGTGATCCTGACGCGGCGGAAGCTACGACACTACTTCGAGTCTCATCCGGTAACTGTGGTGTCATCCTTCCCCCTGGGGGAGATCATCCAGTGCCGAGAGGCCTTGGGTAGAATCGCAAAGTGGGCGGTGGAAATCATGGGCGAAACAATCTCGTTCGCCCCTCGGAAGGCCATCAAGTCCCAGGTCTTGGCGGACTTCGTGGCTGAATGGGTCGACACCCAGCTCCCAACAGCTCCGATCCAGCCGGAGCTCTGGACCATGTTCTTCGACGGGTCGCTGATGAAGACAGGAGCCGGCGTAGGCCTACTCTTCATCTCGCCCCTCGGGAAGCACCTACGCTATGTGCTACGCCTCCATTTCCCGGCGTCCAACAATGTGGCCGAGTATGAGGCTCTGGTCAACGGGTTGCGGATCGCCATCGAGCTAGGGGTCCGACGCCTCGACGCTCGCGGTGACTCGCAGCTCGTCATCAACCAAGTCATGAAGAACTCCCACTGCCGCGACCCGAAGATGGGGGCTTACTGCGATGAGGTTCGGCGCCTGGAAGACAAGTTCTACGGGCTCGAGCTCAACCACATCGCCCGGCGCTACAATGAGACTGCGGACGAGCTGGCTAAAATAGCCTCGGGGCGAACAACGGTTCCCCCGGACGTCTTCTCCCGAGACCTGCATCAGCCCTCCGTCAAGATCGACGACACGCCCGAGCCCGAGGCATCCTCGGCTCAGCCCGAGGTACCCTCGGCCCAGTCCAAGGTACCCTCAGCTCGGCCCGAGGCATCCTCGGTTCAGCCCGAGGTACCCTCGGTCCCCGAGGGTGAGGCACTGCGCGTCGAGGTGGAGCGAAGCGGGGTCACGCCTGATCAAAACTGGCAGACCCTCCAGTGATGCATTTCCATCGCCAAAGGCCAGGAGCCCCTACGAGAGGTACGCTCGGGGACTTGCGACCATCGCGCAGCCCCCCGAGCCCTTGTTGGAGACACCCAGGGGCTACACGCACCCCTGGGAAGGGCCGCTCGTCATCGCCAAAGTTCCGAAGCCCGGAACAAACGAACTGGCCGACTGTCAAGGCGAGGTCTGCACCAACACTTCGAACATCCAACAGCTACGTCGCTTCTACCCTTAAGATGTTTTCAAGTTGTTCATATACCTCGCCCCCACGCAAGTTTTAGTCATCAAGGAAGGGTCAGCCTTGCCTCGGCAGAGCCCGACCCTCCCTTGGGGGCTAAAAAGGGGGGAACCCCTCTGCGTCAAAATTTTCAATCGAAAAGGGAAAAGGCTTTTGCGTTCCCCCGGCTATGTCGGAAGCAGGACCCCAAGGAGCGAACGCGGGTGCATGTAAGTGGCAAGGCTGACTGAGCCGAGGGACTCCTACGCCTCTGGGTTACGGACACCTCACTCGTCACCTACCACGAAAAGTGACTCCTACTTGGGGAAGCCACCCTGCTACTGACGGGCGGGGTCGGACACGCAAAATGAAAGGGAAAGGAGCATGACTTTATGCAACGGTAATAAAGTGTTCAGGCCTCAGCGGCCGCAGAAAGACACACGTGCATCCAACAGAAACTGCTCCAACAGAGTTAGACGTCGCCCGGGGAAGGAGCCGCGCCTTCGGCTTCGTCCCCGCCCTCGACAAAGTCCATCCCGGCTTCGGACGACAGCGCAGGTGGGAGGATCTCTGCCTCGAAGGTGGTCGCCAGCACTGCGCTCGGACCCGCGGCGGCCGCATCGAGCCTCTAAACTTCTGCCAGGGCGGCTTCATCTTCGTCAGGAAGGCAATACCCCTCGCTGACCCGCTCTAGGTCCACGACGTAGTGGGAAGCGAGCACGGCGAAGGCCCGCCTGACGCCGTGGTGTAGCGCCTCGCAGAGTCTGCCGCGCACATGATCGCCCAAGGCCAGCAGGCGACTTTGAGGGGAGCTTCCTGAGGGGACGTCGCCGAAGCCAAGGACCCGACAGAAGTCCGAGACGGCCTCGGACATGGCCGCGTGGTCGGCCTCCCTCTACTCGGCCGCCCCGGCAAGCGCCTCGGCAAGCGCCTTGGCGGACTCATCGAGGGCGGACTCGTGCTCTGCGAATAGCCAGAACGGAAGATCTCAAGTGCAAGCGGAAGAAACAAGCTGAAACGGAAACCGAAAATGGCCAGGGCGTACCTCCGGCTCGGGCACGCTGCTCCGAGGCTGCGACCTGGGCTACGGCTAGGTCGGCTGCAAGGGCTCCAGCCCGGCTTTCGACCTCGGCAGCCCGGCCCCGAGATTGGTCTCGCTCACTGACGACCTGGTCGAACTCCGACTGCTGTCGTCGCACCTCTGCGCGTGCCGCTGCCGCCTATACGCGTGCCGCTGCCACCTCGGTTCTCAGATCGGTGCAGAGCAACCGAAGGTCCGCCACCTCGGCGCCCTGCTGAGAGAGGCGCGCAGTAGCCCCGGCGAGCGAGGTCCTCAGGGATCGCAGTGAGCCCCAGACGTCAACCTCGTGGCGGATGAACGACGACTTGGCGGCGCTCAGATCCGTCAGATCCTGAGGGAAAGAAGCGGGGCGTCACAAAAGACGCCTTGGTCACAAAAAAGAGGTATGCCTGAAACCATTACCTGGAGGATTTTGGGGACGTCCCTGCAGAAAACCTCCAGCGACGGCCGGAGCGACCCCACCATTGCTTCGGCACACTCGCGGAGCTCGTCCCAAGACTGCTCCTCCCATTCATCGTCAAGAACGAAGAAGGGGTCTAAGGCCTCACGGGTCCGGAACCGGAGCAACTGGCGCCGACCCTCGGAGCTCCGCCGCACAGCGACAAGGCTGCCGCTCGACAGGACGGATCGCGTTTCCGTGCCCCCCTCCTCCGAGGCACCGAGCGCTGACACCTCGGCCATCTCAGCGCTGGCAGCAACAGGTCGCTCCCCGACTGGGACGATAGCGGCTTCAGTAACCACAGGTGCCGGCACCGCCGGCAGGTCCGGTGGGGCCGGGGCCACGTCTGCGTCAGCCGCCTCCTCTAGCACGATGGCCGCCTCGCCAGAAGAGCCGGCCTCGGGAACTCTCTCCACGGCGACTGGTGCCGCCTGAGCCCCCTGCTGTGGAGCGCCTTGCGAGAAGGCCAGCTGAACGGCAAGGCCCGGAGCGGCGCCGGCTGCGGAAGCCGACGCCGTCTTAAGGGCCTTTCGGGGAGCCAGATCGGTCAGGCCATGGCTTCGCTTGCTGAGGAGGAAAGAAAAATCACGGTCGGGACATACAAATGAAAAGCCAGGACGAAGATGTTCCAAGATACTTACCCGCTACGGGCCATGATCAACCGTGCCTGAGGGGAGGTCTCTCGGATCCCGACCCCCGAAGACGCCGCCGAGGTCCGCCCCGCCGGCAGCTTCGGCACCACCCTGGCTTTAGGCGCCTTGGACGCCCGGGAGACGGACTGCCCAGGCACTGCCATGGCGACCTGAGGGTCGCTCTCCTGCGCCGCCGGCGTAGGCGACGGCTCTCGGGGAACAGACGCCTCAGCCTGACTCCCCGGGGTCACCTCAACTCCCCCGGCCGAGGGGTCAAGTACCCTCTTGGTCTGCCCCCGCTCTTCGGGCTGGGACCTCGGCGTCTCGACTCCGGGGACTGACGGTGCTAGCCCACTCGGGGGGCTGGCTCGACGACTCCTGGCCTAGCCTCAAACCTGGGCTGAAGCCGAGGCGGGCAGCCATGTCGTCATCCTCGCCATCATCTTCATCATCGTCGTCGTCGTCAGGCGTTTCCGGCGACGGCTCCCTCGGGAGCCCCTCCCTCTCCTGCCGACGACGGAGCTTTTCCAAGGCGTCTCGGGCCCGCATCCGCTCGCGGGCCCGGGCCTTCTCCGCGTCCTTCTTCTTCTTCTTCTCCTCCGCGGCAACCCGCCGCGCTGCTCGGTCCACCGCATCCTCCGGGACCCGTGGCAGGGAAGGCTTGTGCCACCCTACCTCCTGGGGACAGATGGAAATCCCGACCGTAAGAATCAAGGGCAACCCGGCGCAAGGAGAAGGAGGGAGCGGACACTCACCAGGGTCACGCACCCTTGGTCGGGGCACATTAAGGGCTGGGAGAAGGCGCTGGTGTCTGGTTTTCCCAACGCGACGGCCACCCGCCCGTGGAGAACGTCGAAGGGAAGAGGATCCGAGGACATCCGCGAGCCCTCCAAGTCAGCCTCCGGCGTCATCTCCCAAAGCGGCAACCGTCGCTTCGCTAAGGGAAGCACCCTCCGGCGGTGGATGGCGGCAATCACTCCCGCGGTGGTGAGTCCCCCTTTCCGCAACGCCTCCAAGGCCTTGAGAAGGGGCTCGAGGTTCTTCTGTCTTTCGTGCGGGGTCCCGTGGCGCCAAGCATCGGCGGCGACAGTGAACACTCGCTGGGAAAACGACGGGAGCAGCTCGCCGTCATTCCGGAGGTAGAACCACCGGCGCTGCCACCCTTTATTCGAGGACGCAAGGATGGCGGGAATGTATAGCAACGCTCGCGACTGCCTCAGCTGGAGGATGCAGCCGCCGGCCCGCACTGCCGCGCGGACCATTCTCTCCCCCGTCGGCGAAGCAAAAAGCTCCGCGGAAAAGAGATGAGTCCACAAGTCCCAGTGGGGGGCGATCCCCAAATACCCTTCGCACACCGCTACGAAGATGGCAGCTTGCGAGATGGAGTTGGGGCTGAGGTTGTGCAACTCCACCCCATAGTGGTGCAGGATCGCCCGCATAAAGCGGCTCGCCGGCACACCGAACCCCCGCTCATGAAAGGAGACAAAGCTCACGACGTACCCCGGCGGCGGGGACGGAGTGGCTCCGCTCGCAGGGGGAATCCACTCCGACCGCCTCTCATCAGAGAGAGGGCGAAGTAAACCCTCAGCAACAAGATCCTCCAGATCGCCCACCGTGACCGTGGAGAAAGGCCATGGATCGCGCGGCAGGATGATGGTCACCCGGTCGGCCATCACCGAGCAAAAGGGGATGGCGGCGGAAAGAACTGGGGAAGCAGTTTCCTTTTCTTTGGCTAAACCTCTCGGGTTGCGAAAACCTAAGGGGAAGGCGAGAAGCGGAGCAAAGAACCGTCGCCAGACCCTCCTCCGAGTATATAAAGGCCAGGACGAGACCCGTTCAACGTTTCGTCCGGACCCGCCGTGGGATTCAAAAAACCCAAGGCGAAACGGTCGTTCCTCGAACGGCTCGCGCACGCGCAACGGCCGCCCCGCGAACTGCACAACTTGTCGCATTAACTCCACGGCGGGACAGGCGGCACCCCTGGCAGGAGAAGCAAGCGACGCTTCGCCTTCGCCATAATGACCGCGTCAAAAAAGGTACGCCACGTCGTTCAATTTCGTACCCTTTTCCTTTTCCTCTTTCTCTCTCTTACAACAGGGACCAGGAAAGGGGGATACCCCAAAAAGGATCCTTCCCCGTGAAGGAACCAGGCTCTGAGCCTCCCTACTGATCAGAGGTTCGAAGGCTGGCCCCTCGGAGGGGTTCAACAGCCGCCTCAGAGCGCGTGGGCTCCACACCCACTACTGGTCAGAGGTTCGAAGGCCGGCCCCTCGGAAGGGTTCAACGACCACCTCAGGCTACTCGGGCTCCGCGCCCACTACTGATCAGGGGTTCGAAGGCTGGCCTTCGAAAGGTTCACAGCCGCCTCAAACACAGAGCGAGGGATGACCATGGGTACGTTCGATACATAACCAAGGCTCGGGCTGCGCTCCCGAGGTACCCTAGGACATTTCCGAGACCAGCGGGAACGATCTTATAACGGAATCCCATCAGAGGGAGGCATCGAGCCCTCGGACCCCGTCGACAGGGGACCGGGTCCGGCAGATCACCCGTAGGTACTTTTGGGCGCGCCTCTGGGCCTCTAGCCGACCCCTAGCGAACGGGGCACGAACGTCCGCTCGGATTACCCGCCAGCAGCTCACCGGATACACCATGTTCGGCGCCCACCGAGGGCAACATGGCGCTTTCCCCCCTCCTCCTTGTTGAAAGGCGACGCAGGGGCGTATGTAAAAAAGTCGAGTCTGTCCCTAACCGTCCTCTCGCCCTGTGCAGAGGCTCGGGGGCTGCTCTTGCAAACCCGGCTCGGGCCAAACCGTTGACAACGTCAACATACCAGCCCGAGAACTTGGGACCCGACCGTGCACCCGGGCTACGGCCAACTCGCATGAGGGAACGACCAGACCAGCCGAAGCATTACGCGAGGCATTAAGACCTCGAAGGAGTCAAACCACTCCTCCAAGGCCTCGGGGGCTACACCCGGCGGGTGCGCTCGCGCGTGTAACACCCCAGGTGTTGCCATGGCTGGAACACACCTTGGCACTCAAGACTATGATCACATGTGGAAGAACTTAAGGAGCAAAAGTATAAGGGGCTTTGGAAACTAAGTTTTACCAAGAGTTGGGAATGACCAAAGGCATTACCCTAATTGTGGGCAACTATGACCATGGATAAGAGGGGAAAGAGAGTGAGCAAATGTGCAAAACATGGGTAATCTTTACCCAAACCCTAAGCAACATTATAACCATCAATTAGGGGGAGAAATATTGCAAAAAGGCCCCTAGGGAAACCCCATTTCAAATCTCCAAGTGGAGAGAGAGCTAGAGCTCTCTAATTCCCTCTAAGTCCCATTTTAGCCCTAAATCAAAGATCAACCATGTTCACTTCAAAATTGGCGCCAAAACCACTTGGGTTCTATACCAAAAATGTGCAATACCACTTAGGGCACCCACTGGAAAAAGTTGAGCTCGAGACTCGGACGTTTGACATGCCATGGCATGGCTTTTGTCGTGTTATGCTCAGTATGACACACCTGTTTTGGCACCCGAAGATCTTCCTCCCTAGGCCGTATCTGCCCCGGCGTCTCACAGTTGAGTGACAGCCCTAGGTGCCAGGAAGAGGTCTGCGGCGGACTTTTGCAAAGATTCGCACGTATGCGACCTCTGGCGACATTTGAACACTGGAAGAAACAAACCGCCACGTGTTCGACGCCGTCTGCCGCGCTAGAGCACGCCCGCGCGCGCGCCCGCGCCGCGCCCAAACCGAGCCAGCGCCCTGGTCCGCGTCCGCAACTATAAAACGCCCAGGAGCCCTGGCCGTACCCCTCCGCACGCACTCAAGCCTCACCGGAGCTCAGTTCGCCGCCGTTTGCCCATACGCGACGCGCCCGCGGCCACCCGAGCCCCTGCCACCGTAGACCGGCCAGCCCAGCCATTCCCAGCCCCGTCCAGCCCCCGGAAAAGACTGTGCACGTCTCCGTGAAGCTCCCCGAGCGAGGAATCGGGCTCTGCTTCACCGGAGAAGCCGGCCCAAGGTCACCGGACTTCAACCGACCGTCGGCAACCGTGGACCGAGGTACACCGTGCACCTCTCTTCGATTCCTTGCACGGTTAGACTCCTTAGACCTCCACGAAGCTCCCTATGCCCTTGGATTGAACTATGCCGCCGTGGATAGGCCGGAGCACACGCCGCCGATGAGCTCGCCCGCTTGCTCACGTGGACCGGGCGATTCCGGCCACCCCCGACGACGAGCCGTACCTCGACATGATCACCAGACCCTCCCCGAGCCAACCCTACACTTCGCCAGACCTCCCTCGCCGCCGGTAAGCCGCGCCGCCCTTTCTTTTTCCGCGGCTACTGTTTCAGTTGAGGGAGGGACTGCGGGTGAGAGGGAGAGAAACCCAGGGGGTTAAGTGAAAGGTCAGAGACTCAAGTGAACAGTGCCTTAAGGGTAGATCTGCGAGGTTTGAATTATTTTAAACCCAGGGGCCTCGGCGCAAACTGTTTTTCCAGGAAAACTTAATTAAAACCTAATTTAAATTCAAACAGAAACTTTAAAAACCCATAACTTCTGTTTGGTTTATCCAATTTTGGTCAAACAAATTTTGCCAGACTCTAAATCATGTAACCTATTTAGGAAAAATATAAAACCCCTTGATGCTGTGGAAAACTTAAAAGTTCTGATTTAATGTTAACTTTGGCCAAAAGCTAAATAATAGTAAGAAAAATAGTTAGGCTATTTGACTAAGGTTAGGAAAATTTGGAGAAGTTTATTTTCACCTACTAACTTGTTTAAAAATGTTAAACCCCTCTGTCCATTACATTAAGTTAGTTTTAAACCCCTTATTCCAAATATGCTTAAGTTTAAGAAAAATAGGAAAAGTGACACAAATAATGAACCAGAGGGCACCCCTATTTTTGTTAAGATACTTAGTTAATGTAGTTCACTAGAAAAATATATCATACCCTGTTTTAGTGTAAAATAATTAAGATCTCTTTTAAATTAATAAAACAAGGATAACTTAGAAAAACTCCACAAAAATAACCCCAAGGTGAAAACACCCCCACCCTTGGGATAACTATTGTTTTATCAGAAAGAACCTAAGAAAAATATGAAATCTGCTGTTTGACATTTTTTCAAATAATAAGGTAGTAGAAAGTGCCTTTTTGACATTAAACTTGAGAAAATCATAGCTAATTAACCACCCCTTAGTTTCCTGTGATTTTTAGCACAAAGACCTATTATTACCAGAGGATGTCAACAAAAATAACCTTGAGGACAGAGCCTACCCCTAACTAGGAGGTGTAGTGTAAAGTGCCCCTTTTTGCCAAACTTTTGTTATTTTTGTGTAAGGCCTAACTTTTATACCTTAAGCCTCAAATTCTTAAAACAAGCTAAAATAGCCAGTGACAACCCACTGTAGTTTTTACAAAAGTTTTGGAAATTATTAAAACCCTGTTGTAGTTCAAACCTACCCTAGAAACCCTAAATGGAAATTAAGGGAAGAGAAATGAAAGATATGAATAAAGGTTGTCCCAAAAAAAAAACTTTATCTGCTGTCCACAAAAAAATATATCAAAACAATACCAAACCAATATGTTGTCCTAAAGGAAAACCCAAGTCCAAAGAGTAATAAGTCTATCTATGTACCACTAGAAGCCCCGCATAACTAAGAAAACCCTAAGTTACTTCTTGACTTAGTCTCTTTTTGCATAATATTATTAAATCATGCATAATCATGACATACATGTTCATTGCATTCGCTAGACTGTAATCTTGCTGACGGAGAGTACATCCCCGTGCCGGAGCAAGGAGCTGCTCAGGAGATAGCCCCAGATCCAGCACCAGAGCCAGCACCAGAGGACCTGCCTGCCACTGCTTTGGAAGGCAAGCCCCGGTTTTATGCATAACCTGTTATTTACACTATTTTACTTCACCTAATGATTGTAGGATTGATTGTGCACTTAGGTGTAGGAATTGTTTGAAACCCTAGTTGCATGATCTCAGGAACCCTTTTGAAATGAATACTAGTATGACAGGTCGAGTAGTTGCTTTAATTAAATAGGATCTCGGTAGAAGACGAGTGATTTTTCTAGCACTCGCGTGAGATCAGGAAATTGATTGTAACCACTTTCACACTATCATGATACTAGTTGGTGGACAACAATCCATGGGGATTGGTTGTTTACGAGATGGAAAATGGAATAAGGATTAACGTGCGGATACCTGTGTCAAGCGTTTGAATGTACTAAACACATACCGAGAAATATGGTAAATCGGTAAGCCTAGTACCTGATTGAACCTGGCAGTAGACTTTGCCCCTCACGCGACCTGAGACGAGGTCTCCCATTCCGGTTATGGTGGGTACAAGTGCGGTCACTGCACGACGGCCAGTCGGGGTCAGTGAGGCATTGTACGCCAAGGCGGTGAGCCCTGTTCTGCTGACGGGGAATCGATGGGGACGGTTGATGTGTGTGGGGACGGAGTGCCCCTGCATGTCGTGTGTTTAGGTTTACCTTGCAAGGATAAAAACTCGATTCGAATCGTCTGCTTCTCGCAGCTAATGAGACTGCTTGATCCATTGTACTGCATTGAGTAATAAGTGGAAGTATGATGAGTTGAGATAAGATGTTGATTGTTAATGATGCTTGCTACCATGTATGAGTAGATAGTCCACTTTTAGCCTTAAGAGAGTCACACTTAACTTTGATTAAGTTAAAATCTTGATTTAGAAACTCAGCTAGTGCTTTTGGCAACCAAACCCCCACAGCCAAACAGCTGCATGTCTAGAGGTAGAGGAGTAGACTCCTCACACCGGGTAAGTCTAGCTGAGTATTAGTATACTCAGCCTTGCTTGTGGCATAATTTTTACAGGTTCCCTGGAGGAGATGGTTGCTGGGATAACTTGGCCGACCACCCTGCCACCGGGTTGGACTGTCGAGTGGGACCCTGCCTCGGCTGAGGAGGAGCATGAGGAGTGATGGGACAGGCTTCCCCATCTCTCTGTTTAATTACCGTTAGTTTTATTCCGCTGCACTTCGAACAATGATGGTTACTTTTGCAAAAACTCCGATGATGATGATGGTGATGTAATAATTTAACATTGTGACATGTATGGTTTTATGCTTTATTGTATTTGCTCTGTGACTCACCTTCGAGTGAGATTGTGGTACTTGATCCTGTCAGTGGCCGTGTCGGACTAGATCCGAGGGATTGACGGGTTATTCCCATTTAAGTGTGGTCTAGCCTCTAAGGCGGGACTTAGGCACTTAAGTTGGAATAATTCGGGCAGTTCCGCCACAGCTGGTATCGGAGCTTGTACCACCACAGAGGAATCAATAAAATGTAAATACCATCAATTTTCTAAATAAAACTTGATAGAAACAAGTTGGATAGATAGTAGGACGAGCAGGATAGACCTAGGACGTGAAGCCTTAGGTTAATAGAAGGGTAGCTAGGTGGCTAAGTAACTAGGCCCTACAGGCCACTTTTACAGGAGGGGAGTTCCTCCCTATTCCTTCTATCTTGTTGTGAGGTCGTTCAGGACGAGCATGCATGCATTCATAATTAAGCAATGGATAACTAAGTAAGGACTTAAAAACAAGATAACCACCAGTTAGGTCCTTAGTGCCTTTTTACTTAACTAGAGAAAGGCTGAGTTTTATTTTTTCTTGTTCTTTTTATAATTCTTTTCTTTTACTTACGCTTAACCGTACACAGATGACTTCCCATGGATCCTCCGATGACGGAAATGCACTGACCCACACGGACGGACTTGCACGAGAGGGTTTTCCCCGCATTTTGTGGGAGGTACTTCAGGGGGCTGGATACACGACACCCCCTCAGTACGCGGTGCAGCAGTTCGAGAAGCACCGAGTGCCCCGCTGTAGGGTGAGGATGACCTTGGAGCCTCATCCCCTGCAGCCCGGCTGGCGCTCCTTGGACTCCGAGTCTTTCGGATACCGGGCAGAGGACACGATCGAGGCAATCGCGCTGCATGGATTGACTACCTTCTGCGGGTTCCATCCCTTGGAGCTGGCTACCCACCCCATTGGCTTGTTCCCCGCTGAAAAGGAGGACGACCCAATGTGGAAGGATCGGGTGGAACATGCCAAGGACATCTGGGCCATCTACCCAGGTCAGACGGCGCACTTGACAGTACGGTGCATGAATGCTCTGTACCGCCTGCAGGTAATGCGCGGTGAGGCCATGTCCCATCTGATGGCACTGCTGGAGGCCACTAAGATCACGTTGGATAACCGAGAGGAGCTTGTGGTCGACTTGTCTCAAGAAATGGTAGAGAAAGATTTGCAAGTGGAGCAGCTGTCTGGTGAGATTCATGAGTTGGAGGAGCTAGTGGGCACCCGGGAGAACACCATTGAGGTCCTAGAGGATCAGCTCCTCAACACTCAGTAGCAGCTGGCAGAGGCAAATGAGCACCTGGACATGCACCACCAGGAGATCCAGGACCAGGAGGACGACGAGGACGTCGACATTGAGGGAGGAGATGAACCTGCCTCCAGTGTGGACACTGCTGGCTCGGGAAGACCACCCTCCCCCGAGTCAAGTGTTGCTTCGTTCGCCCACTAGGTGTCCAGGGTAGACTTAGAAGTTGGACAGTCGGACTCCTCGCAGCTAGCTTAGCTTTTGCACCCTTGGGGTACTAGGCTAGATAGAGTTGAGTCATTTTGGAACAATTTGATGTAATCGTATTAAACTCTCTTGGGAGCTTGATGGATGGATGCTATTATTAGCTTAATCTTGGAAGGAAAAATTTATGCCCCTTAAAGAATCCCTTTTGTTGAAGTTAGATCTTTCATGATGTTTTCTTAACTTTTTCCCCGTGTTGAAATCTTGAAATTGGAGCTGTGGTGTTAAGTAAGTATGTGATTTTTCAGATGGCCGGGAGGCAGCGTCGTGGCCAGAACGAGCACGTTCCACCACCACCCCCACCTCCCACTCTACAGGAGCTCATGGCTCAGCAGAATGAGATTCTGAGGCAGCTGGCTCAACGTCAGCCACCACCCCAGCATTATGGTGGTGGAGACCACCAGCGTCACCCCGCGGCGGCCACCTATCAGGAATTCCTCAGCACCCAGCCTCCACTGTTCACAAGGGCGGAGGACCCACTTGACGCAGATGTATGGCTGCGAGTGGTGGAATCCAAATTTCCACTGCTCCATGGAGTTTGCTCAGAGGTCACCAAAGTCAGGTTCGCTACCCAGCAGCTTCGCGGACCTGCAAGGACTTGGTGGGATCACTTTCTTGCTATGCAGCCAGAGGACCGAGAGGTGGAGTGGAGGGAGTTTAAGGCAGCTTTTAGAGGACACCATATACCAGCCGGGATCATGGACAAGAAACTCAATGAATTCTTGGCACTCACTCAGGGCAACAGGACAGTGTTGCAGTATGCCCAGGCCTTTAATGACTTGTGCCAGTATGCGGGATATCATGCGGATACAGATGAGAAGAAGAGGGACAGATTCAGAAGGGGGCTCAGCACTAAGCTCCGGGATCGTCTCAACACCGTCAGGGCCAACAGCTACAATGAGCTGGTCAACATGGCTATCTCCCAAGAGGACTGCATTACAGCTAGGCAGGCAGAGAAGAAAAGGAAGACCCCTGTGGCAGGACCCTCAGCTCAGCCACAGCGTTTCCGGATTGTGTCCGACACCCAGGGCAGGGGACCCCAACAGCAGCAAGGGCGATGGGTAATTCGACCTCAGCAGCAGCAGGCACCCAACCGCAACCAGTTTCCAGCCCAGCGGAATAATCAGCAGCAGCAGTACCGCCAGGCCAATGACAACAGATGTTTCACTTGTGGCAACACTGGGCATTATGCCAAGAATTGCCCCAGGAACCAGCAGAGGCAGGGGCAGAATGCTAACCAGAACCAAGGCAAGAGGCAGAAGGTGCAAGTGAGGCAAGGCAGGCTGAACTTCACCACCATGGTTGATATCCCAGAGGGAGCACCCGTCTTGACTGGTATCTTTACAGTTTTGAATTATCCTGCTATTATTCTTTTTGATTCTGGTGCATCACACAGTTTTATCAGTACCAAATTTAGTGCCAAGTGCCAATTGCCTTTTCACCACACCGATGGGGGTATCACAATCTCAACACCAGGGGGCAGGGTTGCCTCCTATCAGATCTGTAGGCACGTACCAATTAAGCTGGGTAGTCTCATTTTCAAAACTACCCTAATGATAATGGGATTGGATAGTGTGGATATCATCTTAGGGACTGATTGGTTGTCACGACACCACGCAGTGATTGATGTCGCAGCTAGAGCCATAGAACTCCGCTCCCCTGTTGATGGTGAGATTACCTTATATCTACCCGACCAGGGATGCACCCGTTCTTGTGCTTTTGCTATGATAGAATCCCCAGTGGAAAAGATCCCAGTGGTCTGTGACTATCCAGATGTTTTTCCAGATGAATTGCCAGGAATGCCACCTGACCGAGACATTGAGTTTGCAATTGAGTTGCAACCCGGGACTGCTCCGATCTCCAAGAGACCGTATCGGATGCCTCCCGCGGAATTGGCAGAATTGAAGAAACAGTTACAAGAGTTGTTGGACAAGGGGTTTATTCGTCCAAGCACTTCACCATGGGGATGTCCAGCTTTATTTGTGAAGAAAAAGGATGAGAGTTTGAGGATGTGTGTTGACTACCATCCCCTCAATGCGGTGACTATTAAGAACAAATACCCACTGCCCCGCATTGATGTTCTGTTTGATCAGTTGGTTGGAGCCAAGGTATTCTCCAAGATAGACCTTCGCTCAGGGTACCATCAGATAAAGATCCGTTCCAGTGATATTCCCAAGACGGCCTTCTCTACCAGATATGGATTGTATGAGTTTCTGGTGATGTCTTTTGGGCTGACCAATGCCCCGGCTTATTTCATGTACCTGATGAACTCAGTGTTTATGCCAGAATTGGATAAGTTCGTGGTTGTCTTCATTGATGATATTCTGGTCTATTCCAAGAATGAAGACGAACATACTGAGCACCTGCACATTGTGCTTCAACGACTGCGCGATCATCATCTTTATGTTAAGTTGTCTAAGTGTGAGTTCTGGCTGAAGGAGATTAAATTCTTGGGTCACACAATCTCTCAGGATGGGATATCAGTTGATCCTGAAAAGGTACAAGAGGTAATGGATTGGAAACCCCCGACTACAGTGAAGCAGATTCGGAGTTTTCTGGGACTGGCAGGGTATTATCGACGATTTATTCCGGATTTCTCCAGAATTGCCAAACCAATGAATGAACTGTTAAAGAAGGGAGTCAAATTTGAGTGGAGCCAAAAGTGTGAAGATGCCTTCCATACCTTGAGGCAGCATTTGACAACAGCCCCAGTGCTAGCTCAACCTGACAACACCAAGCCATTTGAAGTTTATTGTGATGCTTCTGGTACTGGTTTGGGATGTGTCTTGATGCAAGAGAACAGAGTGATTGCTTATGCTTCTCGGGCACTCAGGCCCCATGAGCAGAACTACCCTACACATGATCTAGAGTTGGCAGCTGTAGTTCATGCTCTTAAGATTTGGAGGCACTATCTGATGGGAGCTCACTGTAACATCTACACTGATCACAAGAGCCTCAAATACATCTTCACTCAGGCAGATCTGAACATGAGGCAAAGGAGATGGTTAGAGTTGATTAAGGACTATGATCTGGAGGTGCATTACCACCCTGGTAAGGCCAATGTTGTGGCAGATGCCTTAAGCAGAAAGGCCCAGTGCTATTGCATGAGCATGGATGTGGGAGTGACCACCCTGTGTGATGAATTGTGCAAACTGAACCTGGAAGTTGTTTCTTCGGGTAACCTAAGCTATATCTCGGTGGAACCCACATTGCAAGAGCAAATAGTCAGGGCACAGGTTGAGGATAAGGGTGTTCAGGTTATCAAGGATATGATCAAGCAAAAGGCAGAAAAATACAAATGTTTCCGACAGGACAGTAAGGGAATTCTATGGTTTGGAGATCGATTGGTTGTTCCCAAGGACCCTGAGCTCAGAAAGAAGATACTGGACGAAGCTCACCTTTCCAAATTCTCCATGCACCCTGGTAGCAACAAGATGTATCATGATCTCAGATCTTTATATTGGTGGACTAGAATGAAAAGGGAAATTGCCAAGTACATATCCGAGTGTGATACTTGTCAGAGGATAAAGGCTAGTCACTTGAAGGCAGCAGGCCCTTTGCAACCCCTTCCCATACCATCTTGGAAATGGGAGGACATTTGCATGGACTTCATAGTGGGATTACCCAATACCTCCAGGCACCATGATTCTATTTGGGTTATCGTGGACAGATTGACCAAGACGGCTCATTTCTTACCAGTGCACACCACCCACAAGACCGAGAAGTATGCTGAAATTTATGTTGATCAGATAGTGAGATTGCATGGTATTCCCAAGACCATTATATCTGACAGAGGAGCACTTTTTGTGGCACGCTTTTGGGAGAAACTGCAAGAATCACTTGGGACCCATGTCATCCGAAGCTCAGCATACCACCCACAAACCGACGGCCAGACAGAAAGGGTGAATCAAATTTTGGAAGATATGTTGCGAGCCTGTGCACTACATTATGGAAAGGATTGGGGCAAGTGTCTGTCTTTGGCAGAGTTCTCTTACAACAATAGCTATCAGTCCAGTTTAAAGATGGCACCTTTTGAGGCATTGTATGGGAGAAGGTGTAGGACCCCATTAAATTGGTCTCAAGCAGGAGAAAGGGAAATTTTTGGGCCAGACTTAGTACTCGAGGCAGAGGCAAAGGTCAGAGTCATTACCAAGAACTTGGAAGCTGCTCAGGCCAGGCAAAGGAGCTATCATGATAAGAGGCAGAAGCCTCTACAGTTTGAGGTGGGAGATCATGTCTATCTTAAGGTATCACCCACCAAGGGTGTTCAGAGATTCGGGATCAAGGGCAAGTTAGCCCCTCGCTACATTGGACCCTATGAGATCAAGGCAAGTTGTGGACCCGTAGCTTACCAATTGGAATTGCCACCTCACATGTCAGCAGTGCATAATGTGTTCCATGTATCTCAGCTGCGGAAATGCGTTCGTCTACCCACTGAAGTACTCCCGGAACCAGACATTGAGATAGAACCAGACTTGTCCTATCAAGAGTACCCCGTCAAGGTGTTAGATCAAAAGGAGAGATCAACTCGAGCAAGGTCAGTCAGAATGTATAAGGTTCAGTGGAGTCACCATTCAGCAGAAGAAGCTACATGGGAGACTGAGGATTTTCTACGCTCTCGCTTCCCCGACTTTCTACCCAAAGGAGTCGGTATGTAACCCCAGAACCCCACCCCCACCTGCCCTTTGAATCCAATTATAAGAAAAACTTAGATAATAAGGATAGTCTAAGTTGTGGATTTAACTTAAGAAGGGCTTCCTTCTGAAGTTGCAAAGAGAATGACATTCGAAGAGCAGTTAACAAGAGAAACTTGAGTATAAAGAAAGAGTAGCACCAACACACCTTCCAGCACCCTCCAAGGGACTCTACCTAAAATCTCGGGACGAGATTCCTTTAAGGGGGGAGGGCTGTAACACCCCAGGTGTTGCCATGGCTGGAACACACCTTGGCACTCAAGACTATGATCACATGTGGAAGAACTTAAGGAGCAAAAGTATAAGGGGCTTTGGAAACTAAGTTTTACCAAGAGTTGGGAATGACCAAAGGCATTACCCTAATTGTGGGCAACTATGACCATGGATAAGAGGGGAAAGAGAGTGAGCAAATGTGCAAAACATGGGTAATCTTTACCCAAACCCTAAGCAACATTATAACCATCAATTAGGGGGGGAAATATTGCAAAAAGGCCCCTAGGGAAACCCCATTTCAAATCTCCAAGTGGAGAGAGAGCTAGAGCTCTCTAATTCCCTCTAAGTCCCATTTTAGCCCTAAATCAAAGATCAACCGTGTTCACGTCAAAATTGGCGCCAAAACCACTTGGGTTCTATACCAAAAATGTGCAATACCACTTAGGGCACCCACTGGAAAAAGTTGAGCTCGAGACTCGGACGTTTGACATGTCATGGCATGGCTTTTGTCGTGTTATGCTCAGTATGACACACCTGTTTTGGCACCCGAAGATCTTCCTCCCTAGGCCGTATCTGCCCCGGCGTCTCACAGTTGAGTGACAGCCCTAGGTGCCAGGAAGAGGTCTGCGGCGGACTTTTGCAAAGATTCGCACGTATGCGACCTCTGGCGACATTTGAACACTGGAAGAAACAAACCGCCACGTGTTCGACGCCGTCTGCCGCGCCAGAGCACGCCCGCGCGCGCGCCCGCGCCGCGCCCAAACCGAGCCAGCGCCCTGGTCCGCGTCCGCAACTATAAAACGCCCAGGAGCCCTGGCCGTACCCCTCCGCACGCACTCAAGCCTCACCGGAGCTCAGTTCGCCGCCGTTTGCCCATACGCGACGCGCCCGCGGCCACCCGAGCCCCTGCCACCGTAGACCGGCCAGCCCAGCCATTCCCAGCCCCGTCCAGCCCCCGGAAAAGACTGTGCACGTCTCAGTGAAGCTCCCCGAGCGAGGAATCGGGCTCTGCTTCACCGGAGAAGCCGGCCCAAGGTCACCGGACTTCAACTGACCGCCGACAACCGTGGACCGAGGTACACCGTGCACCTCTCTTCGATTCCTTGCACGGTTAGACTCCTTAGACCTCCACGAAGCTCCCTATGCCCTTGGATTGAACTATGCCGCCGTGGATAGGCCGGAGCACACGCCGCCGACGAGCTCGCCCGCCTGCTCACGTGGACCGGGCGATTCCGGCCACCCCCGACGACGAGCCGTACCTCGACGTGATCGCCAGACCCTCCCCGAGCCAACCCTACACTTCGCCGGACCTCCCTCGCCGCCGGTAAGCCGCGCCGCCCTTTCTTTTTCCGCGGCTACTGTTTCAGTTGAGGGAGGGACTGCGGGTGAGAGGGAGAGAAACCCAGGGGGTTAAGTGAAAGGTCAGAGACTCAAGTGAACAGTGCCTTAAGGGTAGATCTGCGAGGTTTGAATTATTTTAAACCCAGGGGCCTCGGCGCAAACTGTTTTTCCAGGAAAACTTAATTAAAACCTAATTTAAATTCAAACAGAAACTTTAAAAACCCATAACTTCTGTTTGGTTTATCCAATTTTGGTCAAACAAATTTTGCCAGACTCTAAATCATGTAACCTATTTAGGAAAAATATAAAACCCCTTGATGCTGTGGAAAACTTAAAAGTTCTGATTTAATGTTAACTTTGGCCAAAAGCTAAATAATAGTAAGAAAAATAGTTAGGCTATTTGACTAAGGTTAGGAAAATTTGGAGAAGTTTATTTTCACCTACTAACTTGTTTAAAAATGTTAAACCCCTCTGTCCATTACATTAAGTTAGTTTTAAACCCCTTATTCCAAATATGCTTAAGTTTAAGAAAAATAGGAAAAGTGACACAAATAATGAACCAGAGGGCACCCCTATTTTTGTTAAGATACTTAGTTAATGTAGTTCACTAGAAAAATATATCATACCCTGTTTTAGTGTAAAATAATTAAGATCTCTTTTAAATTAATAAAACAAGGATAACTTAGAAAAACTCCACAAAAATAACCCCAAGGTGAAAACACCCCCACCCTTGGGATAACTATTGTTTTATCAGAAAGAACCTAAGAAAAATATGAAATCTGCTGTTTGACATTTTTTCAAATAATAAGGTAGCAGAAAGTGCCTTTTTGACATTAAACTTGAGAAAATCATAGCTAATTAACCACCCCTTAGTTTCCTGTGATTTTTAGCACAAAGACCTATTATTACCAGAGGATGTCAACAAAAATAACCTTGAGGACAGAGCCTACCCCTAACTAGGAGGTGTAGTGTAAAGTGCCCCTTTTTGCCAAACTTTTGTTATTTTTGTGTAAGGCCTAACTTTTATACCTTAAGCCTCAAATTCTTAAAACAAGCTAAAATAGCCAGTGACAACCCACTGTAGTTTTTACAAAAGTTTTGGAAATTATTAAAACCCTGTTGTAGTTCAAACCTACCCTAGAAACCCTAAATGGAAATTAAGGGAAGAGAAATGAAAGATATGAATAAAGGTTGTCCCAAAAAAAAAAAACTTTATCTGCTGTCCACAAAAAAATATATCAAAACAATACCAAACCAATATGTTGTCCTAAAGGAAAACCCAAGTCCAAAGAGTAATAAGTCTATCTATGTACCACTAGAAGCCCCGCATAACTAAGAAAACCCTAAGTTACTTCTTGACTTAGTCTCTTTTTGCATAATATTATTAAATCATGCATAATCATGACATACATGTTCATTGCATTCGCTAGACTGTAATCTTGCTGACGGAGAGTAAATCCTCGTGCCGGAGCAAGGAGCTGCTCAGGAGATAGCCCCAGATCCAGCACCAGAGCCAGCACCAGAGGACCTGCCTGCCACTGCTTTGGAAGGCAAGCCCCGGTTTTATGCATAACCTGTTATTTACACTATTTTACTTCACCTAATGATTGTAGGATTGATTGTGCACTTAGGTGTAGGAATTGTTTGAAACCCTAGTTGCATGATCTCAGGAACCCTTTTGAAATGAATACTAGTATGACAGGTCGAGTAGTTGCTTTAATTAAATAGGATCTCGGTAGAAGACGAGTGATTTTTCTAGCACTCGCGCGAGATCAGGAAATTGATTGTAACCACTTTCACACTATCATGATACTAGTTGGTGGACAACAATCCATGGGGATTGGTTGTTTACGAGATGGAAAATGGAATAAGGATTAACGTGCGGATACCTGTGTCAAGCGTTTGAATGTACTAAACACATACCGAGAAATATGGTAAATCGGTAAGCCTAGTACCTGATTGAACCTGGCAGTAGACTTTGCCCCTCATGCGACCTGAGACGAGGTCTCCCATTCCGGTTATGGTGGGTACAAGTGCGGTCACTGCACGACGGCCAGTCGGGGTCAGTGAGGCATTGTACGCCAAGGCGGTGAGCCCTGTTCTGCTGACGGGGAATCGATGGGGACGGTTGATGTGTGTGGGGACGGAGTGCCCCTGCATGTCGTGTGTTTAGGTTTACCTTGCAAGGATAAAAACTCGATTCGAATCGTCTGCTTCTCGCAGCTAATGAGACTGCTTGATCCATTGTACTGCATTGAGTAATAAGTGGAAGTATGATGAGTTGAGATAAGATGTTGATTGTTAATGATGCTTGCTACCATGTATGAGTAGATAGTCCACTTTTAGCCTTAAGAGAGTCACACTTAACTTTGATTAAGTTAAAATCTTGATTTAGAAACTCAGCTAGTGCTTTTGGCAACCAAACCCCCACAGCCAAACAGCTGCATGTATAGAGGTAGAGGAGTAGACTCCTCACACCGGGTAAGTCTAGCTGAGTATTAGTATACTCAGCCTTGCTTGTGGCATAATTTTTACAGGTTCCCTGGAGGAGATGGTTGCTGGGATAACTTGGCCGACCACCCTGCCACCGGGTTGGACTGTCGAGTGGGACCCTGCCTCGGCTGAGGAGGAGCATGAGGAGTGATGGGACAGGCTTCCCCATCTCTCTGTTTAATTACCGTTAGTTTTATTCCGCTGCACTTCGAACAATGATGGTTACTTTTGCAAAAACTCCGATGATGATGATGGTGATGTAATAATTTAACATTGTGACATGTATGGTTTTATGCTTTATTGTATTTGCCCTGTGACTCACCTTCGAGTGAGATTGTGGTACTTGATCCTGTCAGTGGCCGTGTCGGACTAGATCCGAGGGATTGACGGGTTATTCCCATTTAAGTGTGGTCTAGCCTCTAAGGCGGGACTTGGGCACTTAAGTTGGAATAATTCGGGCAGTTCCGCCACAGCGCGCACCCACCGGAACAAAACGCAACCGAGAAAGGCTGGTCCCCTTGCAAAAAAGTGCGACAAAAGCCTCCAAGCGAGTGCTAACACTCCCTTCGAGGCTCGGGGGCTACTGTCGGGGACCATAATTAGGGGTACCCTCAAGACTCCTAATTCTCAGCTGGTAACCCCCATCAGCATAAAGCTGCAAAGGCCTGATGGGTACGATTAAGTCAGGGATCGGTCCATTCGAGGGACTCGATCACGCCTCGCCCGAGCCTAGCCTCGGACAAGGGCAGCCGACCCCGGAGGATCTCCGTCTCGCCCGAGGCTCCCCTCCAGCGACGAACATACTTCCGGCTCGCCCCAGGCCCTGTCTTCGCCAAGAAGCAACCCTGACCAAATCGCAGGAGCATTTAATGCAAAGGTGGCCTGACACCTTTATCCTGACGCGCGCCCTTCAGTCAACAGAGCCGAAGTGATCGCCGTCACTTCGCCGCTCCACTGACCAGCCTGACAGAAAGATAGCGCCGCCTGTGCCGCTCCGACTGCGGTGCCACTTGACAGAGTGAGGCTGACAGGCAGTCAGGCCCGGCCGCAGGCACCATAGGAAGCTCCGCTTCGCCCGACCTAGGGCTCGGACTTGGGCTCAGCCCCTGAAGACGGCGAACTCCGCTCCGCCCGACCCAGGGCTCGGACTCGGGCTAAGCCCCGGAAGACGGCGAACTCCGCTCCGCCCGACCCAGGGCTCGGACTCGGGCTAAGCCCCGAAAGACGGCGAACTCCGCTCCGCCCGACCCAGGGCTCGGACTTGGGCTCAGCCCCGGAAGACGATGAACTCCGCTCCGCCCGACCCAGGGCTCAGACTTGGGCTCAGCCCCGGAAGACGACGAACTCCGCTTCGCCCGACCCCAAGGCTCGGGCTCCGCCCTGGCCTCAACCGACGGTCTCCGCCTCGCCCGACCCAGGGGCTCGGACTCGACCTCGGCCACGGAAGACAGACTCGACCTCGACTTCGGAGGAGCCTCCACATCGCCCAACCTAGGGCGCGGGCCGGCCACATCGACGGGAGGCGCCATCATTACCCTACCCCATGTTGACTCAGGCTACGAGAAACGAGACCGGCGTCCCATCTGGCTCGCTCCGCCAGATAGGCAATGATGGCGCCCCGCACGCTCCCTGACGACGGTAGCTCTCCGCCCCCTTACGGAAGCAAGAGGACGTCAGCAAGGACTCGACAGCCCCGACAGCTGTCCTTCCGCCAGGCTTCGGCGCTCCTCCGACGGCCACGACATCACACGAACCGGGTGCCAAAACCTCTCCGGCCGCCACGATGGCGTGTACTTAGGGCGCTAGCTCTCCTCCGCTAGACACGTAGCACTCTGCTACACCCCCCATTGTACACCTGGATCCTCTCCTTACGCCTATAAAAGGAAGGACCAGGGCCCTCTTTCAGAGGGTTCGCCGCGCGGGGACGAGGACGAGACATGCACTCGTGTAAGGCCGCTCACTCCCTCACCCGCGTGGACGCTTGTAACCCCCTACTGCAAGCGCACCCGACCTAGGCGCGGGACAAACACGAAGGCCGCGGGATTTCCACCTCTCTCACGCCCGTCTCCGACCACATTTCTCCCCCCTTCGTGCTCGGCCTCGCGCCGACCCATCTGGGCTAGGGCACGCAGCGACATTTCACTCGTCGGTCCAGGGACCCCCCGGTCTCGAAACGCCGACAATTATTAATGGTAGAAGACCTTCGTCCTTCAAAACATTATCTCCCTTAAGATATAATGATCTTTTAGACGAATGTCGTGAAGGACATACCTTCATTATTTCAGTGAGCAAGAATGTAAACAGAGACATATAAAACACAAAAAGAGTATAAACAATCATTCTAAATTATTGGATTATTTATATTCTTATTTTATAAATATGGATAAGCATCAATAATATTTATATTACATTTATACCTTCGGCTCGACAGAAGGTAAAAGGGCGGGAGTGACGCAAGAATGATTACAAGTCAGCGTGAACAGTGCGGTGTTATTGTTCATCTATTTATAGGCACAAGACGCAGCCTGGACAAAATTACATTCATGTACCTGACATTTACTGTTGACCATAAGGCAAGCTGTCAAGGACCAAACAGTTTTTTCTCCTTTAAGTCGGTTTCGCCTTTCACCATCGTCATCGTGCTAAGCTAAAGCTTCTACAACGGATCTAGATTGTCCTTCCTTCATACCACACCTTCATACCATGCACACATTCATCTCAAAGCCGAAGCCTCCAGTAACAGTCTGATATACTAAAAAACATGTTAGTTAAGTTTTTGAGGACCTTCGGAAGAGGAAGGCTCCTAACAAGAGCCCCTCACAATATTAATTTGTTTTTACACTTAACAAATTCAGAATGCGACGTGAACGAAGGCCTTCAACCGAAGGTCCGAAAAAACACATTCCCTTCGTTAGAATAGCGAAAGTCAATGACATGTAGGGCCCGCCAAGTTGCAATGCACTAGGCGTATAAATAGGAACCCACAGTGAAAGCATTTGATGCGCCATCTCAAACGCTTGTGCTATTTTTTCAAACTTGAATTTTCTTGCTTTGTCAGATTTCGCTTGATTCGCAAGCTTCGGCATTTGCACAAGTGCTCACCAAATGGCTGAAGAAAAGAAGGTTGTTGATCCTGCTCTAGCTGGTTTTTACGAGGCCATGGAGAAGACAAACACAAATGAAATGCTAGCTGGTTTGTCTGAAGATTCTAACGACAGCGGAAGCTTTGATGTGGAAAGTGAAGATGAAGATGCCAAAAATCGGCCCTGGCGGCCGAGTCACACCATCTTCGGAAAATAATCCATTAAGCAAAGTCAAATTGATGCTATGAAAGGGAGATATTTCCGAGATATTTGCGTTGTGAGAGCTGGAGGGGACAGCGCTGCCCCTGCTCCCGAAGAAGATGAAGTGGTTGTTTACAGGAGCTTTATGAAGGCAGGGCTTCGGTTCCCGTTAAGAAAATTTCTGGTTGAAGTGCTGAAGACCTTTGAAATTTTCCTTCATCAGATTACCCCCGAAGCCATCATCAGGATGGGGGTTTTTTGTTTGGGCCGTGAGGAGCCAAGGGCTAGAGCCAAGCACGAAATGCTTCTGTAACATGCACGAGCTACTGTATGAGACGAAGGCTATTGGCAAGGAGCAGTATCACAATAATTTTGGTTGTTATGGCTTCGTGCCCTGCTCTGATGTGAGCTATCCAGTTCCGACATTTCGAAAGAGGTGGCCAGGTGCCTAGATGGAAGAATGGTTTTATGTGAAGAATAAATTGGTTGAGAGGGAAGATATAAAAGGGATTATCCAATGCCCCATTTGGTCTCGCTTCGGCATCAGAAGGCCGACCACTGCTCTTGGGAATGATATAGAAGCATGCCAGAGGAGTTTCAACAATGTGTGCACTTTTATTGGCACAAGAGACTTGGTTCAAGAGCACATCGCCTACAGAGTATGGTCGCTCGTGAATGACTGGGAGATGCCGAAGAAAGCTGCTGCCGGGTCTAGTCAGGGCGACCTGGTCTATCTAAAATATACCTTCAGATACAGAGGTGAGTTTAATGAGCCGAACGATGAGTGGCTGAGCAGTATTGAGGCGACCAGTGACGAATTTGTTGGGGCCTACACAAGGGCTGAAGATGATGCAAGAAAAGGTTGAATAGAGTTTTTGACGTTATTGGTTTTGTATATCCAGATTATAGCTATCCCTCGCGAAAGCAGGGAAAAAAGAGAAAAATTGCTATTTTGGCCATTTCTGTCGCGCCGAAGGGAAAAAAGATCAAGGTTTTGACGCACCGGCCTCGATACATTGAGACGGCCACGGTGCCGAAGCTTGCTGAAGGGACATCTTCCACCGCTGAGCCAGGACAGCCTAGTCCTGCCGAAGCGCCAAAGGTTCCTGCAATCGGGTCAACCAAAGCGCTGAAACATGCTACCAAAGCCAAAGGAAAGGCGGTCGAAGAGCCAAAGCTAGGGGAAACGACAGGGCTGCCAAAAATCTTGAGCCCGCCAGTGGAGCCAGAATTGCCGAAGGTATCGAAAGCTCCCGCAATAACTCCCAAGAGGAGGAGGATGGCTAGCGTACTGGACGCCGTCCTAGAGTCGACAAGGGCATCAACTCCCGGTCCTGCAAAGGAGACTGCCGAAGCTGCTACAGCTCGTGCTAAACCCGAAGCTGGGCCCTTAGTGCCCACTGAAGCAGAGCCTGCTGGAACTGAGCAGAGAACTGAGCAAGGATCTTCAGGCGCTGGTCTTGTCCTAGAGAAAGAAGACGCACCCAAGAAGATTGAATCTTCTACTCCTGAAGCACCTTCTGAAGAACTTGACTTTATTATTCAACATGCTTCGGGTAAAAGGTTGTCTGAAGAAGAAATTGTGGAAGCCAAACACTACGCCCGAGAACTGAAGTACCCGAAAGGGGCCTTGGTGTACAATGGCATCGACGAAGATGATTTTCTATACTATCTCCCGGACAACAAGGAAATATCTGTTTGCCGGGACATGGCGAAAAACATGGGATTTCCGAAGCTTGAACTTGGCCTTTCTACTATGTCGAAGGATGACTTCGCAGACAGCCTTGCCTACAATAGTCTGAAGGTACAAAAGTTATAGACTTATAAACAAATTATTTTTTGTTCTTTATTCTTGTGCTGATCCTTAGTCTCCCTTCTTTTTGTAACGCTTTGAGAGCGCAGAAAAATGCTTAGGATGAAAGTTGCTAGATAGCCCTTAGCAACCTTCGATCAGAGGTTATCAGACTGAGAAATGAAGCTGCAGAGAAGGACAAAATTCTGCTTTCCTTGGTGGACAGAGTCAATGCTAGTGAAGCCAATCTTGCCACACAGTCCGAAGCTCATAGAGCCGAAATTGAAGATTTAAAGAAAAAGCTTGCTGAGAAGAATGAAGATTTCGAAGTGGCTAAGGCAAATCAGGAAATAAGCGAATGGACTAGCGCAAGATTGCAAAAGAACGTAGACGAGCTTCGGGAATCAAAAGAAAGATATTACAAAAAATCCTTGGATTGTGGCAAGAAGCTGAAAGATAGTTTTGGAAAGGTGGGTGCTTACTCATCCGAGCAGAAATTTATTAGAGGCGATCCCGAAGGGATTATTGAATGGATCGGTGAAGAAGCTGAAGCTTTTGAAGAGATCCTCAGCGATTGTGGTGATTTTTGCGATTTTGCTGGTGCCAGAGGGGTTGCAGCAATTTTGGAAAAACCTGGCTGTGAACATGTTAAAGCTGCAACCCAGACGGAAACTGTCTTCACTATGGAGAACACGAAGAATCCTTCGGCTGAGGCGACTCTGTTAGGCGGGAAATTTTACTCCAACATTTAGATGGAAGGCGGTCGAGAATTGGCCGCCGAAGTTATAAGGAAGAATGAGAAAGAAACTCAAGAAGCTCGAGAAGAAGCCAAGCGAGCCGAAGAGGCTGCCGAGCTGAGAGCACCTAGAGGGGGGGGTGAATAGGTGATCCTGTAAAATTCAACAACTAATAGCCACAAAACTTGGTTAAGTGTTAGAATGATAAAACCAAGTGGCTATAGAGAGAGCTCTTGTGAATCACAATAATCACACAGAAAAGCAATCACAAGAGACACGCGAGTTATCCCATGGTTCGGCCAAGTATAATACTTGCCTACTTCCACGTTGTGGCATCCCAATGGACGAGGGTTGCACTCAACCCCTTTCAAGTGATCCAATGATCAACTTGAATACCACGGTGTTCTTCTTTCTTATACTTTCTCCCGTTTGCGAGGAATCTCCACAACTTGGAGCCTCTCACCCTTACAATTGATGATCACAAAGAAGCACAGAAGTAAGGGAGGGAAGAGCAACGCACACAAGACTCAACACGAGAGCACAATCATGCACACAAGTCACAACTTGAGCTCTAAGTTCAACACACGAAGTTCTCAACTCAAGAGGAGCTCAAATTGCCAGCACAGAGAATCAAATGCGTGGGAGTGGAGTCTGGATGCTTAGGAATGATCAAGGAATGCTTGGGTGCCTCCTCCATGCGCCTAGGGGTCCCTTTTATAGCCCCAAGGCATCTAGGAGCCGTTGGAGGCATTCCTGGAAGGCTAATCTTGCCTTCTGTAGGGTGGCGCACCAGACAGTCCGGTGTGCCACCGGACATCCACTGTTCATGTCCGGTGCGCGATTTCCTTCCATTCCTGGCGTTGCCGACCGTTGCAGCTTCGGGCTGGTTGGCGCACCCAACACTATCCGGTGCACACCGGACAGTCCGGTGCCCCCAGCCGACCGTTGGCGCGGGCCACGCGTCGCCCGCGGATTGCGCGACTGACCGTTGCGCTAGCGACCGTTGGCTCACGGACAGTCCGGTGCACCACCGGACAGTCCGGCGAATTATAGCCGTACGTCGCCAAAGTTTTCCCGAGAGTGGCCAGTTCGCCGGAGACCAGCCTAGCGCACCGGACAGTCCGGTGTGCCAGACTGTGCTGAGTCTTGGCTGCACACAGGAACTCTCTTCCAATCTTTTTCTTTTCCTGTTTCTAGCACTTAGGTAACTTCATTAGTATCCAAAACAAATGTACAAAGTCTAGAAACATACCTTCTTTGTTGATTTGTACTTCATTCATCATTTGGCATATAATAACCCACTTAATATGTGTTGGACACTTAATCACCAAAATATACTAGAAATGGCCCAAGGGTACATTTCCCTTTCAATCTCCCCCTTTTTGGTGATTTATGCCAACACATCAAAAAGCAACAAATAGAAGTGCAACATCAATGCAATTGAGAACAAAAATAGTCTTTGAGAAGATTTGACATATTTGGATCGTTCTTTGCCACCACTTGGTTTGTTTTTTGCAAATCAAGTTCATTTTCCTATCTCTAAGTCAAACACACTTGTTTGGGCACAAAAAGAGATAATTCAGGAGTAAAAATGATTAAGAGCCAAAAACTCCCCCCTTTTCGCATAATCAAACATTCTCCCCATAAGACACCAAATTTTGATAGTAAGAGTATTTTGACAAATCAAGAGTTCTACTCTACTCTTTTTTAAAATTTCACAAGTGGTAGCTGATCCATTTGTTTTGGCCTTATTTTCTCCCCCTTTGACATTAAGCACCAAAACGGGATCATTCTGGCCCTTTAACCCCATTGCCTCACCAAAAATGTCAATTAAGAGCAAAAAGGCAATAGGAGCTTAAGAATGAACTTGGAGGTTTGTACACTAATACCGGAGTGCAGTGGAAGTCTTTGCATGGTCTAAGTTCACCTTTCCCTTTCAATTCACCTTTGAGATTACATCAAGTAAACTCAAGCACAAATGTTAGTCTCAAAGGGTCAAGTTGTAGCACTTCTCCCCCAAAATATGTGCATCATTCACATATGGACTTGTGAGGTCCGGGGATCCTTTGCACAACTTGAGCACCATTAATAAACAATAAATCTCATAAATGCATAAAGTGACTTGATCAAAGGCATAAAACACATGTATGCTATAAATCAATCCAAGTTACGCGAATCTAAGACATTTAGCTCACTATGCAGCCTACAAAAGGTTTTCTCATCTAAAGGCTTGGTAAAGATATTGGCTAGCTGGTTCTCAGTGCTAATATAGAACACTTCGATATCTCCCTTTTGCTGGTGGTCTTTCAAAAAGTGATGCCGGATGTCTATGTGCTTAGTGCGGCTGTGTTCAACAGGATTATCCGCCATGCGGATTGCACTCTCATTGTCACATAGGAGTGGGACTTTGCTCAGATTGTAGCCAAAGTCTCGGAGGGTTTGCCTCATCCAAAGTAGTTGCACGCAACACTGTGTCTTCCGACAACGTACTCGGCCTTAGCGGTGGATAGGGCAACGGAGGTTTGTTTCTTAGAACTCCAAGACACCAGGGACCTTCCTAGGAATTGGCACGTCCCTGATGTACTCTTCCTATCAACCTTGCATCCAGCATAATCGGAGTCTGAGTATCCAATCAAGTCAAAGGTAGACCCCTTTGGATACCAGATCCCGAAGCAAGGCGTAGCAACTAAATACCTAAGAATTCGCTTAACAGCCACAAGGTGACACTCACTTGGATCGGATTGAAATCTAGCACACATGCAAACGCTTAGCATAATATCCGGTCTACTAGCACATAAATAAAGCAATGAACCTATCATGGACCGGTATGCCTTTTGATCAACGGACTTACCTCCTTTGTTGAGGTCGACGTGTCCGTCGGTTCCCATCGGCGTCTTTGCGGGCTTGGCGTCCTTCATCCCAAACCGCTTGAGAAGGTCTTGCGTGTACTTCATTTGTGAGATGAAGGTGCCATCCTTGAGTTGCTTCACTTGGAACCCAAGGAAGTAGTTCAACTCGCCCATCATCGACATCTCAAATTTCTGTGTCATCACCCTGCTAAACTCCTCACAAGACTTTTGGTTAGTAGAACCAAATATTATGTCATCGACATAAATTTGGCACACAAATAGGTCACCATCACAAGTCTTAGTGAAAAGAGTTGGATCGACTTTCCCAACCTTGAAAGCATTAGCAATTAGAAAATCTCTAAGGCATTCATACCATGCTCTTGGGGCTTGCTTAAGTCCATAGAGCGCCTTAGAGAGCTTACACACATGGTCGGGGTACCGTTCATCCTCAAAGCCAGGGGGTTGCTCCACATACACCTCCTCCTTGATTGGCCCATTGAGGAAATCGCTCTTCACATCCATTTGGAACAACCTAAAAGAGTGGTGAGCGGCATAGGCTAACAAAATGCGAATAGACTCTAGCCTAGTCACAGGAGCAAAAGTCTCCTCAAAATCCAAACCTCCGACTTGAGCATAACCTTTTGCCACAAGTCGAGCCTTGTTCCTTGTCACCACCCTGTGCTCGTCTTGCTTGTTGCGGAACACCCACTTGGTTCCCACAACGTTTTGCTTGGGACGTGGCACCAGGCTCCAAACTTCATTCCTCTTGAAGTTGTTGAGCTCTTCCTGCATGGCCAACACCCAGTCCGGATCTTGCAAGGCCTCTTCTACCCTAAAAGGCTCAATAGAAGAGACAAACGAGTAATGCTCACAAAAGTTAGCTAGTCTTGAGCGAGTAGTTACTCCCTTGATTATATCCCCCAAAATTTGGTCGACGGGATGATTCCTTTGAATCGTCGCTCGGACTTGAGTTGGAGGGGCCCGTGGTGCTTCTTCCTCCATAACTTGATCTTCTTGTGCTCCCCCTTGATCACACTCCTCCTCTTGAAGAACCTGCTCATCATCTTGAGTTGGGGGTGCACCATTGTTGAGGAGGAAGGTTGATCCTGCACTTGGTGTTCCTGTGGTCGCACATCTCCAATCGCCATGGTGCGAATTGCGTCCGTTGGAACATCATCTTCATCTACATCATCAAGATCAACTTGCTCTCTTGGAGAGCCATTAGTCTCATCAAATACAACGTCGCTAGAGACTTCAACCAAACCCGATGATTTGTTGAAGACTCTATACGCCTTTGTATTTGAGTCATAACCTAGTAAAAACCCTTCTACAGCTTTGGGAGCAAATTTGGAATTTCTACCTTTCTTCACCAAAATGTAACATTTGCTCCCAAATACACGAAAGTATGAGACGTTGGGTTTGTTACCAGTCAGAAGTTCATACGAGGTCTTCTTGAGGAGGCGATGAAGGCAGAGTCGGTTTATGGCGTGGCAAGATGTGTTCACAGCTTCTGACCAAAACCGCTTGGGCGTCTTGAATTCTCCAAGCATTGTCCTCGCCATGTCTATGAGCGTCCTGTTCTTCCTCTCTACCACACCATTTTGCTGTGGTGTGTAGGGAGCAGAGAACTCGTGCTTGATTCCTTCCTCCTCAAGGTACTCCTCCACTTGTAAGTTCTTGAACTCGGACCCGTTGTCGCTTCTTATCTTTTTCACCTTGAGCTCAAATTCATTTTGAGCTCTCCTTAGAAAGCGCTTTAGGGTCCCTTGGGTTTCTGATTTATCCTGCAAAAAGAATACCCAAGTGAAGCGGGAAAAATCATCAACAATAACAAGACCATACTTACTTCCCCTGATGCTGAGGTAGGCGACGGGTCCGAAGAGGTCCATATGAAGTAGCTCCAGAGGTCTTGATGTGGTCATCACATTCTTGCTGTGATGAGTACTTCCCACCTGTTTACCTGCTTGACAAGCTGCACAAGGTCTATCTTTTTCGAAACATACATTTGTTAGTCCTAACACATGCTCTCCCTTTAGAAGTTTGTGGAGGTTCTTCATCCCAACATGTGCTAGACGGCGATGCCACAGCCAGCCCATACTAGTCTTAGCGATTAAGAATGCATCTAGATTAGCCTCCTCTTTCGAAAAATCAACTAAGTAGAGTTTGCCATCTAGTACACCCTTAAACGCTAATGAACCATCACTCCTTCTAAAGACAGATACATCAACATTTGTAAACAAACAATTGTAGCCCATGTGGCACAATTGACTAACAGACAAGAGATTATAGCCTAGCGACTCTACTAAAAATACATTAGAAATAGAGTGCTCATTTGTGATGGCAATCTTGCCCAAGCCTTTGACCTTGCCTTGGTTCCCATCTCCAAAGATAATCGTGTCTTGGGAGTCCTTGTTCTTTACGTAGGAGGTGAACATCTTCTTCTCCCCCGTCATGTGGTTTGTGCATCCGCTGTCGATAATCCAGCTTGAGCCCCCAGATGCATAAACCTGCAAGACAATTTTGGCTTGGGTTTTAGGTACCCAACTCTTGTTGGGTCCTACAAGGTTAGTCACAATATCCTTAGGGACCCAAATGCAAGTCTTGTCACCCTTGCATTTGGCCCCCAACTTCCTAGCAACCACTTTCTTATTTTTACATGAAAGTACAAAATCAGTGTTGCAGGCATGAAAACAGTAGCAGATTCATTATGCATTTTCCTAGACACATGATGAATAACATTTCCCTTCCTAGGCCTACTTCTACCATGCACAAAAGTAGAACTTGTAGCAATCATAGCATGTGAATCATAAGCATCATAACTCCTATTATAATGAGCATTCCTAGAAAATTTTCTATCATAAATGTACGCATGATTCCTTTGAATGCTACTAGCCATAGGGGCCTTCCCTTTCTCCTTGTTAAGAATGGGAGCCCTTTGGCTTGTTAAGTTCTTGGCTTCCTTCCGAAAGCCAAGCCCATCCTTAATTGAGGGGTGTCTACCAACCGTGTAGGCATCCCTTGCAAATTTTAACTTATCAAAGTCAATTTTGCAAGTCTTAAGTTGAGCATTAAGACTTGCCACTTCATCATTCAATTTTGTAATAGCAATGAGATGTTCATTACAAGCATTAATATCAAAGTCCTTACATCTACTACAAATTACAACATGTTCTACACATGAACTAGATTTATTAGCTACTTCTAGCTTAGTATTTAAATCATCATTCAAAATCTTTAAACTAGAGATTGATTCATGGCACACAGATAATTCAGAGGATAACAATTCATTTCTTTTAGTTTCTAAAATAAGAGACTTTTGTGCACTAACAAGTTTATCATGCTCTTCATATAATATATCCTCTTGCTTTTCTAAAAGTCTATCCTTTTCGTTTAAAGCATCAATTAACTCAATAATTTTATCTACTTTTTATCTATCTAAACCCTTAAATAATTCAGTATAGTCTACTTCATCATCACTAGATTCATCATCGCTTGAAGTAGTATACTTAGGGGTTTCACGAACGCTTACCTTTCTCTCCTTTGCCATGAGGCAGGTGTGACGTTCGTTGGGGAAGAGAGAGGACCTGTTGAAAGCTGAGGCAGTGAGTCCTTCGTCGTCGGAATCGGAAGACAAGCAGTTCGAGTCCCACTCCTTTCCGATGTGTGCCTCGCCCTTTGCCTTCCTATAGCTCTTTTTCTTCTCTTTCTTCCCGCCCTTTCCTTGTTCCTGGTCACTAGAGTTATTGGGACAATTTGCTATAAAATGACCAGTCTTACTGCATTTGAAGCAGGAGCGCTTTCCCTTTGCTTTGTTCTTGTTAGGGTACTCCTTGCGTCCTTTCAATGCGGTCTTGAAGCGCTTTATGATTAGGGCCATCTCATCCTTGTTTAGCCCGACCGCCTCAACTTGTGCCACCTTGCTAGGTAGCGCCTCCCTGCTGCTTGTTGCTTTAAGAGCAACGATTTGAGGCTCGTAGACGGGTAGAGGGCCATTGAGAGCATCATCAACGTATCACGCTTCCTTCACCATCATCCACCCTCTTACAAACTTCCCAAGAATCTCCTCGGGAGTCATCTTTGTGTACCTAGGATTCTCACGGATTAAGTTCACAAGATGAGGGTCAATGACAGTAAAAGACCTGAGCATAAGTCGAACGACGTCGTGGTCTGTCCATCTCGTGCTTCCATAGCTCCTGATCTTGTTGACCAGGGTCTTGAGCCTGTTGTACGTTTGTGTTGGCTCCTCTCCCCTGATCATGGCAAACCTTCCTAGCTCGCCTTCCACCAACTCCATTTTGGTGATCATGGTGGTGTCGTTCCCCTCATGCGAGATCTTGAGGGTGTCCCATATTTGCTTGGCGTTGTCCAAGCCGCTCACCTTGTTATATTTATCCCTGCACAATGATGCTAACAAAACAGTGGTAGCTTGTGCATTTTTATGAATTTGTTCGTTAATGAATATAGGGGTATCCGTATTATCAAATTGCATTCCATTCTCAACTATCTCCCAAATACTAGGATGGAGAGAAAAAAGGTGACTACGCATTTTGTGACTCCAAAAAGCGTAGTCCTCTCCATCAAAGTGTGGACGTTTACCGAGAGGAATAGAAAGCAAATGGGCATTGGAATTATATGGGATACGAAAATAATCAAATGAAAAATTTGAGTTAACCGATTTCTTTTTCTCGTCGTAGTCGTCGTCTCTTGGGGAAGAAAAAGACTCGTCGCTGTCGTAGTAGACGATCTTCTTGATGCGCCTCTTCTTCTTCCTATCCTTCTTCTTATGACTTGAGCCAGAGTCAGTGGGCTTGTCGTCCCTCGGCTCGTTGAGGAAGGACTCCTTCTCCTTATCGTTGACCACCATCTCCTTTCCCTTAGGATCCATCTCTTTGGGCGATTAGTCCCTTTCGTAAAGAGAACGACTCTGATACCAATTGAGAGCACCTAGAGGGGGGGTGAATAGGTGATCCTATAAAATTCAACAACTAATAGCCACAAAACTTGGTTAAGTGTTAGAATGATAAAACCAAGGTGTTGTTTGGTTTATATGTTTGTAATGTAATCGATAACAAATAACGTTAAATCATGTTTGTTTAAGTCCAACCGTAATCGGATACCACACTATAAATTGATACCAACCCATTCAAACTTGTTACCGCTGGTAATCGAATGCAAACCATTACCATTACCATTTACGTTACATTTTGGGAACCAAACGGCACCCAAGTGGCTATAGAGAGAGCTCTTGCGAATCACAATAATCACACAGAAAAGCAATCACAAGAGACACGCGAGTTATCCCGTGGTTCGGCCAAGTATAATACTTGCCTACTTCCACGTTGTGGCATCCCAATGGACGAGGGTTGCACTCAACCCCTTTCAAGTGATCCAATGATCAACTTGAATACCACGGTGTTCTTCTTTCTTATACTTTCTCCCGTTTGCGAGGAATCTCCACAACTTGGAGCCTCTCACCCTTACAATTGATGATCACAAAGAAGCACAGAAGTAAGGGAGGGAAGAGCAACGCACACAAGACTCAACACGAGAGCACAATCACGCACACAAGTCACAACTTGAGCTCTAAGTTCAACACACGGAGTTCTCAACTCAAGAGGAGCTCAAATTGCTAGCACAGAGAATCAAATGCGTGGGAGTGGAGTCTGGATGCTTAGGAATGATCAAGGAATGCTTGGGTGCCTCCTCCATGCGCCTAGGGGTCCCTTTTATAGCCCCAAGGCAGCTAGGAGCCGTTGGAGGCATTCCTGGAAGGCTAATCTTGCCTTCTATCGGGTGGCGCACCGTACAGTCCGGTGTGCCACCGGACAGCCACTGTTCATGTCTGGTGCGTGATTTCCTTCCATTCCTGGCGCAGCCGACCGTTGCAGCTTCGGGCTGGTTGGCGCACCGGACACTGTTCGGTGCACACCGGACAGTCCGGTGCCCCCAGCCGACCGTTGGCGCGGGCCACGCGTCGCCCGCGGATTGCGCAGCCGACCGTTGCGCTGGCGACCGTTGGCTCACCGGACAGTCTGGTGCACCATCGTACAGTCCGGTGAACTATAGCTGTATACCGCCATAGTTTTCCCGAGAGTGGCCAGTTCGCCGGAGACCAGCCTGGCGCACCGGACACTGTCCGGTGCACCACCGGACAGTCCGGTGTGCTAGACTGTGCTGAGTCTTGGCTACACACAGGAACTCTCTTACAATCTTTTTCTTTTCCTGTTTCTAGCACTTAGGTTACTTCATTAGTATCCAAAACAAATGTACTAAGTCTAGAAACATACCTTCTTTGTTGATTTGTACTTCATTCATCATTTGGCATATAATAACCCACTTAATATGTGTTGGACACTTAATCACCAAAATATACTAGAAATGGCCCAAGGGCACATTTCCCTTTCACGAGCGCGCAAGGCGCATAGGTATTTTAACTGTTTCAAAGCTTTAGTGTTTTTTCTGGCTTCAGATTAACAGCTTATTACTTTTACTGTAGATGAACTTTCTCCACCACCTGAGCCCTATGATCCCGAAGTTGATCCAGCAATGAAAGCGACACTAGAAACTATAAGAATTGTTGAAGAAGTTGTTGATGAAGCCGTCAACAAACTTCTAAATGAAGCTGCCGAGAAAATTTTGAAGGAAGACTAGACTTTTGTGTAGCTAACAAATTCAACATTTGTGTGATGTAATATACGTAGAAGTTAAACATTGTATATCTATGTGTATTTTAATGTAATATATTTCTTTGCGATGCATGAAATTTGCGTACATACCATTTTTGAGCCTTCGGCGAAAAACACCTTCCTTTCTTTTCATGCTTCGTAAAAAAAGATCCCTTCTATAACTAAGTTGTTGTATGATATTGTTGTCGACAAAAATTTTCCTGATAAGATTGCAATTGCCGAAGGTTTGTTTCGTGCTCCGGCACATTTTCATTCATCATGTAACTGTTGAAGGTTTGCTTCGTGCTCGATTCTTGCTGTTGATGCGACATGATGTATGATGTAATGCTATGCGGGATGATGCGATGATATGATGCAGCATGATGTTTATGCCAAAGACACATATCCACACGGAAACACACTCAGACTCTGCATCCCCTTAGGAACGACTTTGGAACTTCTTCACCTTCTATTTTAGTGGCATTTAAGCTCTGCATTCCCTTAGGGACGACTTTGGAGCTTCTTCACCTTCTATTTCGGTGGTATTTTGGCTCTGCATTCCCTTAGGAATGACTTTTGAGCTTTGGAACTTACTCTACGCCCCCTTAGGAACGACTTTTGTAGCTTCAGAACTTACTCTGCGCTCCCTTAGGAACGAATTTTTTAGCTTTGGAACTTACTCCGCGCTCTCTTAGGAACGACTTTTGTAGCTTCGGAGTCTTGTTAAGAGGAAACATTCCACTCGATGATATGAGTACAATATTATTACATGAAACCAGAATTCAATCCTTCGTGAATTGTTTTTCGTACAAGAAAAATAAAACGGCAGGAAAGATAAAGATGCACTAGAGGTAGGATATTCTTTAGTAGATGTGCTTGGATTCAGGCACAGTGTTATTGACTGTGCGAGCTTCGGACTCCTCCCGAAAATCGCGCTGCTCTTGAGCGTGCTAGTGCCCTTCTGGCTGCTGGCTTTGGGCTAGAGTAGGTGCTAGCGGTGGTGGTGGTGGAAGCTGAGCCCAGGAAGCTTGAGAGTGGCTTGCCGAAGCGACAGAGGACGTAGGCTGTTGATTACCTACGTACACTAGAACATAAGGAGAATAGCATGAAGCAGTGTGTAGGACTTGCTTCGGCTGATTCTGCCGTGCTTCAACTTCGGCAATCTCCTTCTGCTTCTGAATCATGACTTGGCACGTTCTTGTGGTGTGGCCTTTGTCTTCACCACAGAACAAGCAAAAAAGTCTCCTAGGCTGATCTCCGTATCTTCCTCCGCAGCTTCTGCCCCCTCTACCTCTTGGAGCTGGTGGCCTGAAGGAGCTTTGTTGTGGCCCTGATGATTCGGAGCTGTGTTGTTGCCTTTGGGGTTGACTTCCTCTATCATCACTTGGGTTGGCATTATGGATTGACCTGACGTGCTTGGGGTGAATTTTTCCTCCGAAGCCCCTAGCCATCTCAGAAAACTTATATGCTTCCTCCCTTCTTGGCGGAAATCATTATCGGCCCGGATATACTCATCCATCTTCTGAAGGAGCTTCTCCAGGGTTTGTGGGGGCTTCCTGGCAAAATATTAGGTTGTAGGCCCTGGCCGAAGCCCCTTGATCGTGGCCTCAATGACAATTTCATTGGGCACTGTAGGCGCTTGTGCTCTTAGATGCAGGAACCTTCGGACATACGCCTGAAGGTACTCCTCATGGTCTTGTGTGCATTGAAACAAAGCCTGAGCAGTGACTGGCTTCGTCTAAAAGCCTTGGAAGCTAGTGACTAGCATATCCTTGAGCTTCTGCCATGATGTGATTGTCCCTGGCCGGAGAGAATAGTACCAAGTTTGTGCTACGCTTTTGACTGCCATGACGAAGGATTTCGCCATGACTGTAGTATTGCCCCCATATGAAGATATGGTTGCTTCGTAGCTCATCAGGAACTACTTCGGGTCTGAGTGCCTGAAAGTCGCCTAGAGGGGGGGTGAATAGGGAGAATCTGAAATTTATAAACTTAAGCACAACTACAAGCCGGGTTAGCGTTAGAAATATGAGAGAGAGGGCGAAAAACAAATCTCAAGCAAATAAAGAGTGAGACACAAGGATTTGTTTTACCGAGGTTCGGTTCTTGCAAACCTACTCCCCGTTGAGGTGGTCACAAAGACCGGGTCTCTTTCAACCCTTTCCCTCTCTCAAACTGTCACTTAGACCGAGTGAGCTTCTCTTCTCAATCAAACAGGACACAAAGTCCCCGCAAGGACCACCACACAATTGGTGTCTCTTGCCTCAGTTACAATTGAGTTGATCACAAGAAAGAATGAGAAAAAGAAGCAATCCAAGCGCAAGAGCTCAAATGAACACAAGTCACTCTCTCACTAGTCACTATTTGTTTGAGAATGATCTTTGGACTTGGGAGAGGATTTGATCTCTTTGGTGTGTCTTGTATTGAATGCTATAGCTCTTGTAAGGTGTAGGAAGTCTGAAAACTTGGATGCAATGAATGGTGGGTGGTTGGGGATATTTATAGCCCCAACCACCAAACTAGCCGTTTGGTGAAGGCTGCTGTCGCATGGCGCACCAGACAGTCCGGTGCGCCTGCCACGTCACCCAGCCGTTGGATTCTGACCGTTGGAGATTCTGTCTTCTGGGCCACCGGACAGTCCGGTGGTGCACCGGACAGGTCCTGTAGACTGTCCGGTGCGCCTTCTAGCGCGTGCCTGACTTCTGCGCTCACTGTAGCGCATTTAATGCGGTTGCAGGCGACCGTTGGCGCTGAAGTAGCCGTTGCTCCGCTGGCACATCGGACAGCCCGGTGCGCCACCGGACAGTCCGGTGAATATAGCGGAGTGGCTCCTAGAATTCCCGAAGGTGAGCAGTTCAGAGTTGGAGTCCCTGGTGCACTAGACACTGTCCGGTGGCGCACCGGACAGTCCGGTGCACCAGACCAGGGGACACTTCGGCTGACTTTGCTCTCTTATATTTGAATCCTTTTTCGGTCTTTTTATTGGTTTGTTGTGAACCTTTGGCACCCGTAGAACTCATAATCTAGAGCAAACTAGTTAGTCCAATTATTTGTGTTGGGCAATTCAACCAACAAAATTAATTATGAAAAAGGTGTAAGTCTATTTCCCTTTCAATCTCCCCCTTTTTGGTGATTGATGCCAACACAAAGCAAAGCAAATATAGAAGTGCATAATTGAACTAGTTTGCATAATGTAAGTGCAAAGGTTACTTAGAATTGAACCAATAAATTCTCATAAGATATGCATGGATTGATTTCTTCATTTTTAACATTTTGGACCACGCTTGCACCACATGTTTTGTTTTGCAAATTATTTTGTAAATTCGTTTCAAAGTCCTTTTGCAAATAGTCAAAGGTAAATGAATAAGATTTTGAGAAGCATTTTCGAGTTTTGAAATTTTCTCCCCCTATTTCAAATGCTTTTCCTTTGACTAAACAAAACTCCCCCTCAATAAAATCCTCCTCTTAGTGTTCAAGAGGGTTTTAGATATTAGTTTTGAAAGGGTTGTACCAATTTTGAAATTCTATCAAAAATAAGATACCAAATTGAAAAATCTTTTCTTAACTCAAAATTTTTGAAATTGGTGGTGGTGCGGTCCTTTTGCTTTGGGCTAATACTTTCTCCCCTTTTGGCATGAATCGCCAAAAACAGATACTTGAGTGAAATATAAGCCCTTAGTTATTTTCTCTCCCTATGGTAAATAACATATGAGTGAAGATTATACCAAAGTTAGAGAGCGGCGCGGAGCGACGGTGAAGGATGAGTAATTTGATGGAGTGGAGTGGAAGCCTTTGTCTTCACCGAAGACTCCAATTCCCTTTCAATCTATGGCTTAGTTTGAAATACACTTGAAAACACATTAGTCATAGCACATGAAAGAGATATGATCAAAGGTATATTTATGAGCTATGTGTGCAAAACATCAAAAGAAATTCCTAGAATCAAGAATATTTAGCTCGTGCCTAAGTTTGGTAAATGTTTGTTCATCTAGTGGCTTGGTAAAGATATCGACTAATTGTTATTTGGTGTTAATATATGCAATCTCGATATCCCCCTTTTGTTGGTGATCCCTTAAGAAATGATACCGAATGGCTATGTGTTTAGTGCGACTATGTTCAACGGGATTATCCGCCATGCGGATTGCACTCTCATTATCACATAGAAGAGGAACTTTGGTTAATTTGTAACCATAGTCCCTAAGGGTTTGCCTCATCCAAAGCAATTGCGCGCAACAATGGCCTATGGCAATATACTCGGCTTCGGCGGTAGAAAGAGCTACGAAATTTTGCTTCTTTGAAGCCCAAGACACCAGAGACCTTCCCAAGAACTGGCAAGTCCCCGATGTGCTCTTTCTATTAATTTTACACCCCGCCCAATCGGCATCTGAATACCCAATTAAATCAAATGTGGATCCCCTAGGGTACCAAAGGCCAAACTTAGGAGTATAAACTAAATATCTCAAGATTCGTTTTACAACCCTAAGGTGTGCTTCCTTAGGATCGGCTTGGAATCTTGCACACATGCATACGGAAAGCATAATATCCGGTCGAGATGCACATAAATAGAGTAAAGAACCTATCATCGACCGGTATACCTTTTGATCTACGGATTTACCTCCCGTGTCGAGGTCGAGATGCCCATTGGTTCTCATGGGTGTCTTGATGGGCTTGGCATCCTTCATCCCAAACTTGTTGAGTATATCTTGAATGTACTTTGTTTGGCTAATGAAGGTGCCCTCTTGGAGTTGCTTTACTTGAAATCCCAAGAAGTACTTCAACTCCCCCATCATAGACATCTCGATTTTTTGTGTCATGATCCTACTAAATTCCTCACATGTAGATTCGTTAGTAGATCCAAATATAATACCACAACAACAACAACAACAAAGCCTTTTTGTCCCAAGCACGTTGGGGTAGGCTAGAGATGAAACCCCATATGAAAACCTCAGAGCTCAACCCCCAAAGAAAAAAGGGGAAACAAAGGCAAAGGAGAACCGAAAAACGACGAAACAGGGAAACACATAAAAGAGATAAAACCCACAAGAACCAGCAAGATCTAAATGGGCACAAGAAAAGGTCAAACGATTAACGAGGAAAAGCGAAACTATAAATCAAGGTTCTGGCACGTGAATTGCACACTTCCACCCCTTCCTATCCACGGCGAGCTCTTTATCAATATTCCACTCCTTCAGGTCCCTCTTCACAGCCGCTGTCCACGTCAAGGTTGGTCGACCTCTACCTCTCTTCACATTCTCGGGACGTCTAATTATTCCGATATGCACTGGTGCCTCTTCAGATCTTCGTTGGATATGTCCAAACCATCTCAAATGATGTTGCATAAGCTTCTCCTCAATTGGCGCCACTCCTACTCTCTCTCGTATATCATCATTCCGGACTCGGTCTCTCCTTGTGTGGCCACATATCCAGCGCAACATACGCATCTCTGCCACACATAGTTGTTGGACATGTCGTCTTTTAGTGGGCCAACATTCTGCTCCATACAACATAGCCGGCCGAATTGCTGTCCTGTAGAATTTGCCTTTTAGTTTGTGTGGCACCCGGGGGTCGCATAAGACACCCGCCGCTTGCCGCCACTTCAACCATCCAGCTTTAATTCTATGACTGACATCCTCATCGATGTCTCCATCCTTCTGAAGCATTGATCCTAAGTAACGAAAAGTGTCTTTTTTGGGTACCACTTGCCCATCAAGACTAACATCGCCATCTTCATACCCCATGGCACTGAAATCACACTTCATATATTCCGTTTTAGACCTACTAAGCCTAAAACCTTTTGCTTCCAGCGTCTGCCTCAACAATTCCAACTTTTGCGAAACACCACTCCTACTCTCCTCAATAAGTACCACATCATCGGCAAAAAGCATACACCACGGTATATCTCCTTGTATGTCCCTTGTGACCTCATCTATCACCAAAGCGAAAAGATAAGGGCTCAAAGCCGACCCTTGATGTAGTCCTATGTTAATTGGAAAGTCATCGGTGTCCCCATCACTTGTTCGGACACTTGTCACAACATTAGTGTACATATCTTTAATAAGATTAATGTACTTTGTTGCTACTTTGTGTTTTTCCATGGCCCACCACATTACACTCCTAGGTACTTTGTCATAAGCCTTCTCCAAGTCTATAAAGACCATATGCAGGTCTTTCTTTTGTTCTCTGAATCTCTCCATAAGTTGTCTTAGTAAGAAAATGGCCTCCATAGTTGATCTCCCGGGCATGAAACCAAACTGATTTTGGGTCACGCTCGTCATCTTTTGCAGGCGGTGTTCAATGACTCTCTCCCATAGCTTCATTGTATGGCTCATGAGCTTAATTCCACGGTAATTAGTACAACTTTGAACATCTCCTTTGTTCTTGAAGATTGGTACTAATGTACTCCGCCGCCACTCGTCGGGCATTCTGTTTGTCCGAAAGATGGTGTTGAAAAGCTTAGTCAGCCATACTATCGCTATGTCTCCAAGGCATCTCCATACCTCGATAGGGACACCATCAGGGCCCATCGCCTTTCCTACCTTCATCCTTTTTAGCGCCTCCTTAACTTCATGTTCTTGTATCCTTCGTACAAAACCCCTGTTGTTGTCATCGAATGATTCGTCCAATTCTATTGTAGAACTCTCATTCCCTCCATTGAACAATTTGTTGAAGTACTCCTTCCATCTGTTCTTGATCTCTTCATTCTTCACTAATAGTTGGTTTGCTTCATCCTTGATGCATTTGACTTGGTTGACATCCCTTGTCTTCCTTTCACGAATCTTGGACATCCTATAGATATCCTTTTCTCCCTGCTTTGTGTCCAACCGTTGATAAAGGTTGTCAAAGGCTTGACCCCGGGCTCTACTAACCGCTCGCTTTGCAGACTTCTTCGCTATCCTATACTTCTCTATGTTTTCCGCACACTTGTCATGATGTAAGCGTTTGTAGCAATCTTTCTTCTCCTTGATAGCCTTTTGGACATCTTCATTCCACCACCAAGTGTCTTTAACTTCCCTTTTGTTTCCTTGACTCAACCCAAACTCTTCTGAAGCTATCTTTCGGATGCACACCGCCATCTTCCTCCACATGATATTTATGTCTCCCTCTTCTGCCCAAGGGCCCTCCTCGATAACTCTCTCCTTGAAAGTTTGGGCCACATCCCCTTTAAGCTTCCACCACTTTGTTCTAGTGACCTTGTTATGCTTATTCCGTTGTAAACGAATCTTAAAACGGAAGTCAGCTACGACAAGCTTATGTTGGGTTACCACACACTCTCCAGGTATAACCTTGCAATCTAAGCAGGCATGTCTATCCTCTTTTCTCAAGAGGACGAAATCAATCTGGCTAGTGTGTTGGCCACTACTGAAGGTCACCAGGTGGGATGTCCTCTTCCTAAAGAAAGTGTTTGCTATAAACATGTCATAGGCTAGGGCAAAGTTCAGGATTTCCTCTCCTTCTTGATTCCTAGTCCCAAAGCCGAAGCCTCCATGCACACCCTCAAAACTGGTGCTAGATGTACCCACATGGCCATTGAGATCTCCTCCTATGAAGAGCTTCTCGCCAACTGGCACACTACTAACCATGTCCTCCAGGCCTTCCCAGAATTCCATCTTTGAGTTCTCATTAAGGCCTACTTGAGGAGCATACGCGCTGATAACATTGAGAACCAAGTCCCCAATGACCAGCTTGACTAGGATGATTCTATCTCCTACCCTCTTAACATCTACTACCCCATCTTTAAGGCTCTTGTCGATCAAGACGCCTACTCCATTCTTGTTTGTTGCAGTCCCCGTGTACCACAACTTGAAGCCTGTACCTTCCACTTCCTTTGCCTTCTGTCCTTTCCACTTGGTCTCTTGAACGCATAAAATATTTACTCGTCTCCTCACCACAACGTCAACTATTTCTCGTAACTTACCTGTTAAGGAACCTACGTTCCAACTACCTACACGGACCCTAGTTGGCTCGACTAGCTTCCTTACCCTTCGCACCCACCGAGGAAGATGCAAAGACCCTTGCTCATTTTCCACTACACCCGGGCGCCGATGTAGCGCGCCACTAAGGATGCGACGACCCGATCCTTGCTCACTTATCACCGGCTCCAGATCAAGAGACGGCGCGTCACTTAAGGGGTGACGGCCCGGCCCTTGCTCATTTAACACCATACCCGGGTTCCGATATGGCGCGTCGCTAAGAGGGTTACGCCCCAACGATTTTCTTTGTGGTTTCATCTCCATAAGATTTGGCTGGTTTTTACGTTGGTTTGCCGGACCTAACACAACCCTCCTCCTTTACCGAGCTTGGGACCGGCTATGTTGAAACGACTCAAGGAAGTCTTCCAATCAACATAGGCGGAGTTAGATCCAAATATAATACCATCAACATAAATTTGGCATACAAATAAATCATTTGCAAGTGTTTTAGTAAATAGAGTAGGATCGGCCTTTCCGACTTTGAAGCCTTTAGTGATAAGAAAGTCTCTTAGGCATTCATACCATGCTCTTGGGGCTTGCTTGAGCCCATAAAGCGCCTTAGAGAGTCTATAAACATGATTAGGGTACTCACTATCTTCAAAGCCGGGAGGTTGCTCAACATAGACCTCCTCCTTGATTGGTCCATTGAGGAAGGCACTTTTCACGTCCATTTGATAAAGCTTAAAGCCATGGTAAGTAGCATAGGCAAGTAATATACGAATTGATTCTAGCCTAGCTATGGGTGCATAGATTTCACCGAAATCCAAACCTTTGACTTGTGAATATCCCTTGGCCACAAGTCGGGCTTTGTTCCTTGTCACCACACCATGCTCATCTTGCTTGTTGCGGAAAACCCACTTGGTTCCTACAACATTTTGGTTAGGACGTGGAACTAAATGCCATACCTCATTCCTAGTGAAGTTGTTGAGCTCCTCTTGCATCGCCACCACCCAATCCGAATCTTGAAGTGCTTCCTCTACCCTGTGTGGCTCAATAGAGGAAACAAAAGAGTAATGTTCACAAAAATGAGCAACACGAGATCTAGTAGTTACCCCCTTTTGAATATCGCCGAGGATGGTGTTCACGGGGTGATCTCGTAGGATTGCTTGGTGGACTCTTGGGTGTGGCGGTCGTGGAACTTGTTCATCTTCCTCATTTTGATCATGGGCATCTCCCCCTTGATCATTGCTCTCCTCTTGAGGTGGCTCATCTTCTTGATCTTCTCCTTCATCATTTTGAGCCTCATCCTCATCTTGAGTTGGTGGAGATGCTTGCATGGAGGAAGATGGTTGATCTTGTGCTTGTGGAGGCTCTTCGGATTCCTTAGGACACACATCCCCAATGGACATGTTCCTTAGCGCGACGCACGGAGCCTCTTCATCATCTAGCTCATCAAGATCAACTTGCTCTACTTGAGAGCCATTAGTCTCATCAAACACAATGTCACAAGAAACTTCAACTAGTCCAGAGGACTTGTTAAAGACTTTATATGCCCTTGTGTTTGAATCATATCCTAGTAAAAAGCCTTCTACAGCCTTAGGAGCAAATTTAGATTTTCTACCTCTCTTAACAAGAATAAAGCATTTGCTACCAAAGACTCTAAAATATGAAACATTGGGCTTTTTACCGGTTAGGAGTTCGTATGATGTCTTCTTGAGGATTCGGTGTAGATATAATCGGTTGATGGCGTAGCAGGCGGTGTTAACCGCCTCAGCCCAAAACCGATCCGAAGTCTTGTATTCATCAAGGATGGTCCTTGCCATGTCCAATAGAGTTCGATTCTTCCTCTCCACTACACCATTTTGTTGTGGCGTGTAGGGAGAAGAGAACTCATGCTTGATGCCCTCCTCCTCAAGGAAGCCTTCAATTTGAGAGTTCTTGAACTCCGTCTCGTTGTCGCTTCTTATCTTCTTGATCCTCAAGGCGAACTTATTTTGAGCCCGTCTCAAGAATCCTTTCAAAGTTTCTTGGGTGTGAGATTTTTCCTGCAAAAAAAATACCCAAGTGAAGCGAGAATAATCATCCACAATAACTAGACAGTACTTACTCCCGTCGATGCTTATGTAAGCTATCGGGCCGAATAGGTCCATGTGTAGGAGCTCGAGTGGCCTGTCAGTCGTCATGATGTTCTTGTGTGGATGATGAACACCAACTTGCTTCCCTGCCTGACATGCGCTACAAACCCTGTCTTTCTCAAAATGAACATTTGTTAGTCCCAAAATGTGTTCTCCCTTTAGAAGCTTGTGAAGATTCTTCATTCCAACATGTGCTAGTCGGCGATGCCAGAGCCAGCCCATGTTAGTCTTAGCAATTAAGCAAGTGTCGAGTTCAGCTCTATCAAAATCTACTAAGTATAGCTGACCCTCTAACACTCCCTTAAATGCTACTGAATCATCACTTCTTCTAAAGACAGTAACACCTATATTCGTAAAAAGACAGTTATAACCCATTTTACATAATTTTGAAACTGAAAGCAAGTTGTAATCTAAAGAATCTACAAGAAAGACATTGGAAATAGAGTGGTCAGGTGATATAGCAATTTTACCCAAGCCTTTGACCAACCCTTGATTTCCATCCCCGAATGTGAAAGCTCGTTAGGGATCTTGGTTTTTCTCGTAGGAGGAGAACACCTTCTTCTCCCCTGTCATATGGTTTGTGCACCCGCTGTCGATGATCCAACTTGAGCCCCCGGATGCATAAACCTACAAAACAAATTTAGTTCTTGATTTTAGGTACCCAAACGGTTTTGGGTCCTTTGACATTAGATACAAGAACTTTGGGTACCCAAACACAAGTCTTTGATCCCTTGTGTTTGTGAAAGGGAAATGTGCCCTTGGGCCATTTCTAAATATTTTGGTGATTGAGTGCCAACACAAGTGCTTTTGTGTTAATCTATGCAAAGTGGTGGACAAAGTGCAAATCATGTCAAAAGGTATGTTTCTAGACTTAGTACATTGTTTTATGGACTAATGTATTGTGTCTAAGTGCTGGAAATAGGAAAAATCGAGTTGGAGAAGAGATGGCTAAGTTCAGCCGAGGTCAGCGCAGTCTGGGTGCACCGGACTGTCCGGTGGTGCACCGGACAGTGTCCGGTGCGCCAGGCTGACTCTGGCGAACTTGCTGCTTTCGGGAGTTCGACGGCGGTGTACGGCTATAATTCACCAGACTGTTCGGTGTGCACCGGACTGTCCGGTGAGCCAACGGTCGACCGGGCCAACGGTCGGCCGTGCGATCTGCGTGGGACACATGGCCGAGCCAACGGCTAGAAGGAGGCACCGGACTGTCCGGTGTGCATCGGACACTGTCCGGTGCGCCAATGGCTCTCAAACCCCAACGGTCGGCTTCGCCAAATAAGGAAGGATATCCGCACCGGACAGTGTCCGGTGGTGCACCGGACTGTCCGGTGCGCCAGGCGACAGAAGGCAAGATCAGCCTTCCTAGAATGTTCTCAACGGCTCCTAGCTGCCTTGGGGCTATAAAAGGGACCCCTAGGCGCATGAAGGAGAACACCAAGTATACTCAAAGCATTCCTAAGCACCAAGACTTCGATTCCACGCATTTGGTTCTTCGTGATAGCATCTAGAGCTCTTGTTGAGTTGTGAACTCGTCGGGTTGTGTTGCGAGCTCTTGTTGCGACTTGTGTGCGTGTTGACATTCTGACTTCGTGTCTTGTGTGCGTTGCTCATCCCTCCCTTACTCCGTGCTTCTTTGTGAAATTCAAGTGTAAGGACGAGAGGCTCCAAATTGTGGAGATTCCTCGCGAACGGGATTAAGAAAAGCAAAGCAAAACACAGTGGTATTCAAGTGGGTCTTTGGACCGCTTGAGAGGGGTTGATTGCAACCCTCGTCCGTTGGGACGCCACAACGTGGAGTAGGCAAGCATTGGTCTTGGCCGAACCACGGGATAACCATCGTGCCATCTCTCTGATTGATCTCTTGTGGTTATTGTGTTTTGTTGAGACTCCTCTCTAGCCACTTGGCATTATTGTGCTAACGCCTAATCAAGTTTTTGTGGATTAAGTTTTCAAGTTTAACAGGATCACCTATTCACCCCCCTCTAGGTGCTCTCAATTGGTATCAGAGCCGTTCTCTTCACGAAGGGACTAATCGCCCGAAGAGATGGATCCTAAGGGGAAGGGAATCGTGATCAACGATAAGGAGAAGGAGTCCTTCGTCAACGAGCCAAAGGATGACAAGCCTACCGACTCGGGCTCGGGCCACAGACGCAAAGATGGAAAGAAGAAGAAGACGAGACGCATCAAGGAGATCGTCTACTACGACGACAGCGATGAGTCCACTTCTTCCCAAAAGGACAACGACGACAACGACTACGACAAACGAAAGACGGTTAACTCAAACTTTTCTTTCGATTATTCGCGTATCCCGCATAGCTCAAATGCACATTTGCTTTCCATCCCTCTTGGCAAACCTCCACACTTTGATGGGGAGGACTACGGATTTTGGAGTCACAAAATGCGTAGTCACTTGTTCTCTCTCCATCCAAGCATATGGGAGATTGTTGAGAATGGAATGAAATTTGATAGCTCGGATAGTCCTATATTTATTAATGAATAGATTCATAAAAATGCACAAGCTACTACTGTGTTGTTAGCCTCTTTGTGCAGGGACGAGTACCATAAGGTAAGCGGCTTGGACAATGCCAAGCAGATCTGGGACACCCTCAAGATCTCTCATGAGGGGAACGACGTCACCTTACTCACCAAGATGGATTTGGTGGAGGGCGAGCTAGGAAGATTTGCGATGATAAGGGGCGAGGAGCCAACCCAAACATACAATCGGCTCAAGACCCTCATCAACAAAATAAGGAGCTACGGAAGCACGCGATGGACGGACCACAACGTCGTCCGCCTAATGCTAAGGTCCTTTACTGTACTTGATCCACATTTGGTGAACAATATTCGTGAAAATCCTAGGTACACCAAGATGTCGCCCGAAGAAGTCCTTGGGAAGTTCGTAAGCGGGCAAATGATGATCAAGGAGGCGAGATACGTGGACGACGTGTTGAACGGTCCAATTCATGAGCCTCAACCCATTGCTCTCAAGGCAACGAGGAGCAAGGAGGCGCTACCTAGCAAGGTGGCACAAGTTGAGGCGGCCGAACTCAATGATGAAGAGATGGCCCTCATCATCAAACGCTTCAAGACGGCGCTAAAGGGTCGCAAGGGACATCCTAGCAAGACCAAGACAAAGGGGAAGCGTTCATGCTTCAAATGTGGTAAGATTGGTCATTTTATTGCTAACTGTCCCGATAATGATAGTGATCAGGAACAAGGGAGCAAGAGGGAGAAGAAGAAGGCATACAAGAAGGCTAAGGGCGAGGCACACCTTGGCAAGGAGTGGGACTCGGATTGTTCGTCATCCGACTCCGAAAATGAAGGACTCGCCGCCACCGCCTTCAACAAGTCATCCCTCTTCCCCAACGAGCGTCACACATGCCTCATGGCGAAGGAGAAGAAGGTATGTACTCGAGACAGTACTACTTATAATTCTTCTAGTGATGATGAGTCGAGTGATGAAGAAATAGATTACTCTAGTTTGTTCAAGGGATTGGATAGAGCTAAAATAGATAAGATTAATGAATTGATTGATGCCTTGAATGAAAAGGATAGACTTTTAGAGAAACAAGAGGACCTTTTATATGAAGAGCATGATAAATTTGTTAATGCACAAAATTCACTTGCTCTAGAAGTTAAAAGAAATGAAATTCTTTCTAGTGAAGTGTCTACATGTCATGACTCTATCTCTAGCTTAAAGAGAATTAACAATGATTTAAATGCTAAACTAGAAGTAGCAAATAAATCTAACTCTTGTGTAGAACATGTTATGATTTGCACTAGGTGTAAAGATTTTGACATTGATGCTTATAGTGAACACCTAGTTTGCATTTCTAAATTAAATGATGAAGTGGCTAGTCTCAATGCCCAACTTAAGACTAGCAAGAGTGAATTTGACAAGCTAAAATTTGCAAGGGATGCCTACACGATTGGTAGACACCCCTCAATTAAGGATGGTCTTGGCTTCAAGAGGGAAGTCAAGAACTTAACAAGCCATAAGGCTACCATCTCCACCAAGGAGAAAGGGAAGGCCCCTATGGCTAGTAGTGTGCAAAAGAACCATGCTTTTATGTACCATGATAGGAGACAGTCTAGAAATGCCTATAGGAGTTATAATGCTTATGATGCTTTTGATTCTCATGCCATGTTTGCTTCTAGTTCTTCCCATATGCATGGTAGAGATATGTCTAGAAAGAATATTGTTCATGCTCCTAGGAAAGTAATGAATGAACCTTCTACAATTTATTATGCTTGCAATGCTTCCTTTGCTATTTGTAGAAAGGATAAGAAGGTAATTGCTAGGAAGTTAGGGGCCAAATGTAAGGGAGACAAAACTTGCATTTGGGTCCCTAAGACCATTATCACTAACCTTGTAGGACCCAACAAGAGTTGGGTACCTAAGACCCAAGCCTAAATTTGCCTTACAGGTTTATGCATCTGGAGGTTCAAGCTGGATTATCGACAGTGGATGCACAAACCATATGACGGGGGAGAAGAAGATGTTCACCTCCTACGTCAAAAACAAGATTTCCCAAGATTCAATAATATTCGGTGATGGGAACCAAGGCAAGGTAAAAGGGTTAGGTAAAATTGCTATTTCATCTGAGCACTCTATATCTAACGTGTTTTTAGTTGAGTCTCTTGGATATAATTTGTTACCTGTTAGTCAATTATGCAATATGGGATATAATTGTCTATTCACAAATGTAGATGTGTCTGTCTTTAGAAGATGTGATGGTTCACTAGCTTTTAAGGGTGTACTAGACGGCAAACTTTATTTAGTTGATTTTGCAAAAGAAGAGGCTGGTCTAGATGCATGCTTAATTGCTAAGACTTGCATGGGCTGGCTGTGGCATCGCCGCTTGGCACATGTGGGGATGAAGAACCTTCACAAGCTTCTAAAGGGAGAACACATGATAGGTCTAACTAACGTGCATTTCGAAAAAGATAGACCTTGTGCAGCTTGTCAAGCAGGGAAACAGGTGGGAGGTTCTCATCACACCAAAAATGTGATGACCACATCAAGACCCTTGGAGATGCTTCATATGGACCTCTTCGGACCCGTCGCCTATCTAAGTATAGGAGGAAGTAAGTATGGTCTTGTTATAGTTGATGATTTTTCCCGCTTCACTTGGGTATTCTTTTTGCAGGATAAATCTGAAACCCAAGGGACCCTCAAGCGCTTCCTAAGGAGAGCTCAAAACGAGTTTGAGCTCAAGGTGAAAAAGATTAGGAGCGACAACGGGTCCGAATTCAAGAACCTTCAAGTGGAGGAGTACCTTGAGGAGGAAGGGATCAAGCACGAGTTCTCCGCTCCCTACACACCACAGCAAAATGGTGTGGTAGAGAGGAAGAACAGGACGCTTATAGACAAGACGAGCACGGGGTGGTGACAAGGAACAAGGCACGACTTGTGGCAAAAGGTTATGCCCAAGTCGCAGGTTTGGACTTTGAGGAGACTTTTGCTCCTGTGGCTAGGCTAGAATCTATTCGTATATTGCTAGCATATGCCGCTCACCATTCTTTCAGGTTGTACCAAATGGATGTGAAGAGCGCTTTCCTCAACGGGCCGATCAAGGAGGAGGTGTATGTGGAGCAACCCCCTGGCTTCGAGGATGAACGGTACCCCAACCACGTGTGTAAGCTCTCTAAGGCGCTCTATGGACTTAAGCAAGCCCCAAGAGCATGGTATGAATGCCTTAGAGACTTTTTAATTGCTAATGCTTTCAAGGTTGGGAAAGCCGATCCAACTCTTTTCACTAAGACTTGCGATGGTGATCTCTTTGTGTGCCAAATTTATGTCGATGACATAATATTTGGTTCTACTAACCAAAAGTCTTGTGAAGAGTTTAGCAGGGTGATGACGCAGAAATTCGAGATGTCAATGATGGGCGAGTTGAACTACTTCCTTGGGTTCCAAGTGAAGCAACTCAAGGATGGCACCTTCATCTCTCAAACAAAGTACACGCAAGACTTGCAAAAGCGGTTTGGGATGAAGGACGCCAAGCCCGCAAAGACACCGATGGGAACCAACGGACACACCGACCTCAACAAAGGAGGTAAGTCTGTTGATCAAAAAGCATACCGGTCAATGATAGGATCTTTGCTTTATTTATGTGCTAGTAGACCGGATATTATGCTTAGCGTATGCATGTGTGCTAGATTTCAATCCGATCCAAGGGAGTGTCACTTAGTGGCCGTGAAGCGAATTCTTAGATATTTAGTCGCTATGCCTTTCTTCGGGATCTGGTATCCAAAGGTGTCTAACTTTGACTTGATTGGATACTCAGATTCCGACTATGCTGGATGTAAGGTCGATAGGAAGAGTACATCGGGGACGTGCCAATTCTTAGGAAGGTCCCTGGTGTCATGGAATTCTAAGAAACAAACTTCCGTTGCCCTATCCACTGCTGAGGTCGAGTACGTTGCCGCAGGAAAGTGTTGCGCGCAACTACTTTGGATGAGGCAAACCCTCCGTGACTTTGGCTACAATCTGAGCAAAGTCCCACTCCTATGTGATAATGAGAGTGCTATCCGAATAGCGGAAAATCCTGTTGAGCACAGCCGCACAAAGCACATTGACATCCAGCATCACTTTTTGAGAGACCACCAGCAAAAGGGAGATATCGAAGTGTTTCATGTTAGCACCGAGAACCAGCTAGCCGATATCTTTACCAAGCCTTTAGATGAGAAGACCTTTTGCAGGCTGCGTAGTGAGCTAAATGTTCTAGATTCGCGGAACTTGGATTGATTTATAGCATACATGTGTTTATGCCTTTGATCATGTTCCTTATGCATCTTGTTGCTTACTTGTGGTGCTCAAGTTGTACAAACACTCCCCAGATCTCACATGTCCTTTTTGCAAGTGATGCACATATTTAGGGGGAGCTGTGCTACAACTTGACCCTTTGAGACTAACCGTGTGCTTGAGTTTGCTTGTTTTAGTCTCAAAGGTGGTTTGAAAGGGAAAAGGTGGACTTGGACCATGAAAGACTTCCACTGCACTCCGATGAGAGGGTAACTTATTCCAAGTTCATCTCACGTACTCTTATTGCCTTTGTATTCTTATTGAAGATTTTGGTGAGTCAATGGGGTTCTCGGGCCAAGATTGATTCTGTTTTGGTGCTTGATGCCAAAGGGGGAGAAAATGAGGCCAAAGCAATAAATGGATCAGCTACCACTTGAGAAATTTTGAAAATAGTAGTGTAGAGCTTTTGGTTTGTCAAAACTCTTTTATTGTCTCTTTTGTCAAAAGTTGGCCTCTTGTGGGGAAAATGGTTGATTATGGGAAATAGGGGGAGTTTTTGATACTGTGATCAATTTCCATTGGAACAACTCTCGTTATGTCTTAACAAGTGTGTTTGACTTAGAGATAGGAATTTGAGTTTGATTTGCAAAAACAAACCAAGTGGTGGCAAAGAGTGATCCATATATGCCAAATATGAATCAAAACTATATTGAGTTTTCATTTGCATTGATATTGCACTTGTTCTAGTTGCTTTATGTTGTGTTGGCATAAATCACCAAAAAGGGGGACATTGAAAGGGAAATGTGCCCTTGGGCCATTTCTAAATATTTTGGTGATTGAGTGCCAACACAAGTGCTTTTGTGTTAATCTATGCAAAGTGGTGGACAAAGTGCAAATCATGTCAAAAGGTATGTTTCTAGACTTAGTACATTGTTTTATGGACTAATGTATTGTGTCTAAGTGCTGGAAACAGGAAAAATCGAGTTGGAGAAGAGATGGCTAAGTTCAGCCGAGGTCAGCGCAGTTTGGGTGCACCGGACTGTCCGGTGGTGCACCGGACTGTCCGGTGGTGCACCGGACAGTGTCCGGTGTGCCAGGCTGACTCTGGCGAACTTGCTGCTCTCGGGAGTTCGATGGCGGTGTACGGCTATAATTCACCGGACTGTCCGGTGAGCCAACGGTCGACCGGGCCAACGGTCGGCCGCGCAATCTGCGCGGGACACGTGGCCGAGCCAACGGCTAGAAGGAGGCACCGGACACTGTCCGGTGCGCCAACGGCTCTCAAACCCCAACGGTCGGCTTCGCCAAATAAGGAAGGATATCCGCACCGGACAGTGTCCGGTGGTGCACCGGACTGTCCGGTGCGCCAGGCGACAGAAGGCAAGATCAGCCTTCCTGGAATGTTCTCAACGGCTCCTAGCTGCCTTGGGGCTATAAAAGGGACCCCTAGGCGCATGAAGGAGAACACCAAGTATACTCAAAGCATTCCTAAGCACCAAGACTTCGATTCCACACATTTGGTTCTTCGTGATAGCATCTAGAGCTCTTGTTGAGTTGTGAACTCGTCGGGTTGTGTCGCGAGCTCTTGTTGCGACTTGTGTGCGTGTTGACATTCTGACTTCGTGTCTTGTGTGCGTTGCTCATCCCTCCCTTACTCCGTGCTTCTTTGTGAAATTCAAGTGTAAGGACGAGAGGCTCCAAATTGTGGAGATTCCTCGCGAACAGGATTAAGAAAAGCAAAGCAAAACACAGATTCAAGTGGGTCTTTGGACCGCTTGAGAGGGGTTGATTGCAACCCTCGTCCGTTGGGACGCCACAATGTGGAATAGGCAAGCGTTGGTCTTGGCCGAACCACGGGATAACCATCGTGCCATCTCTCTGATTGATCTCTTGTGGTTATTGTGTTTTGTTGAGACTGCTCTCTAGCCACTTGGCATTATTGTGCTAACGCCTAATCAAGTTTTTGTGGATTAAGTTTTCAAGTTTAACAGGATCACCTATTCACCCCCCCTCTAGGTGCTCTCAGTTTGCCCCCAACATACTTGGCAACTACTTTGTCGGATTTGTTAGTCAAAACATAAGATGCATCAAAAGTTTTAAATGAAATACTAGATTTATTTGATGCAATAGGAGTTTTCTTCTTAGGCAATTTAGCACGGGTTAATTGCCTAGAACTAGATGTCTCACCCTTATACATAAAAGCATGATTAGGGCCAGAGTGAGACTTCCTAGAGTGAATTCTCTTAATTTTGTGCTCGGGATAACCGACAGGGTACAAAATGTAACCCTCGTTATCCTGAGGCATGGGAGCCTTGCCCTTAACAAAGTTAGACAATCTTTTAGGAGGGGCATTAAGTTTGACATTGTCTCCATTTTGGAAGCCAATGCCATCCTTGATGCCAGGGCGTCTTGCATTATAGAGCATGCTTCTAGCAAATTTAAATTTTTCATTTTCTAAGTCATGCTCATTAATTTTGGCATTAAGTTGAGCTATGTGATCATTTTGTTTCTTAATTAAGGCTAGGTGATCATGAATAGCATCAACATTAATGTCTCTACATCTAGTGCAAATAGAAACATGCTCAACGGTAGATGTAGAGGGTTTGCAAGATTTTAGTTCAACAATCTTAGCATGTAAAATGTCATTTTCACTTCTAAGATTGGAAATGGAAGTATTGCAAACATCTAAGTCTTTAGCCTTAGTAATCAATTTTTCATTTTCAATCCTAAGGCTAGCAAGAGAAGCATTCAATTTTTCAATCTTAGCAAGCAAGCTAGCATTATCATTTCTAAGATTGGAAATTGAATCATCACATACATTTGAATCAACCTTAGCAATTAATCTAGCATTCTCATTTCTAAGGTTGGCAATAACATCATGGCAAGTGCTTAGCTCACTAGATAGTTTTTCACATTTTTCTACTTCTAGAGCATAAGCATTTTTGACCTTAACATGCTTCTTGTTTTCCTTAATTAGGAAGTCCTCTTGGGTGTCCAAGAGTTCATCCTTCTCATGAATAGCACTAATTAGTTCATTCAATTTCTCCTTTTATTGCATGTTAAGATTGGTAAAAAGAGTAAGCAAGTTATCCTCCTCATCACTAGAATTATCTTCCTCACTAGAGGATGCATATTTAGTGGAGGATTTTGATTTTACCTTCTTCCTTTTGCCGTCCTTTGCCATGAGGCACTTGTGGCTGACATTGGGGAAGAGTAGGCCCTTGGTGACGGCGATGTTGGCGGCATCCTCGTCAGAGGAGGAGTCGGTGGAGCTCTCGTTGGAGTTCCACTCACGGCACACATGGGCATCGCCGCCCTTCTTCTTGTGGTACCTCTTCTTTTCTCTCCTCTTTCCCTTCTTGTCATCGCCCCTGTCACTGTCACTTGATAATAGACATTTGCCAATAAAGTGACCGGGCTTACCACACTTGTAGCACACTTTCTTGGAGCGGGACTTGTAGTCCTTCCCCCTCCTTTGTTTTAGGATTTGGCGGAAGCTCTTGATGATGAGCGCCATCTCCTCTTTCCCTTCTTGTCATCGCCCCTGTCACTGTCACTTGATAATAGACATTTTGCAATAAAGTGACCGGGCTTACCACACTTGTAGCACACTTTCTTGGAGCGGGACTTGTAGTCCTTCCCCCTCCTTTGTTTTAGGATTTGGCGGAAGCTCTTGATGATGAGCGCCATCTCCTCATTGTCGAGCTTGAAGGCGTCGATGGGGATCCTACTCGTTGTAGAGTCTTCTTTCTTCTCCTTCGTTGCTTTGAATGCAACGGGTTGCACATCGGGTGTGGAGGAGGCGCCTTGCTCGATGATTTTCTTGGAGCCTTTGATCATTAACTCAAAGCTCAAAAAATTTCCTATTACTTCCTCGGGAGACATTAGTGTGTATCTAGGATCACCACGAATTAATTGAACTTGCATAGGGTTAAGGAGAATGAGTGATCTAAGAATAACCTTGACCATTTCATGGTCATCCCATTTGGTGCTCCCGAGGTTGCGCACTTGGTTCACCAAGGTTTTGAGCTGGTTATACATAGCTTGTGGCTCCTCCCCTTGGTGAAGCATGAAGCGACCAAGCTCCCCCTCGATCGCCTCCCGCTTGGTGATCTTGGTCACCTCGTCTCCTTCGTGCGCGGTCTTGAGCACGTTCCATATTTCCTTTGCGCTCTTCAACCCTTGCACCTTATTATACTCCTCTCGACTTAGAGAGGCGAGGAGTATAGTAGTGGCTTAGGAGTTGAAGTGTCGGATTTGTTTGACCTCCTCCGAGTCATAATCCTTGTCTCCCTTCTTTGGTACCTGTGCTCCATACTCAACAATGTCCCATATGCTTTTGTGGAGTGAGGTTAGGTGATGCCTCATTTTATCACTCCACATAGAATAATCTTCACCTTCTAGCATAGGTGGTTTGCCAAATGGAACAGAAAGTAATGGAGTGTGTTTTGAAATGCGAGGATAGCGAAGGGGCATCTTACTATACTTCTTGCGCTCATGGCGCTTAGAAGTGACGGATGCCGATTCCGAGCCGGAGGTGGAGGGTGACGAAGAGTCGGACTCGTAGTAGACCACTTTCTTCATCTTCTTCTTCTTGTCACCCTTCCGTTGGGACTTGATGGAGGAAGAGGATTCCTCCTTGTGCTTGTGGGCGGACTCCCTTGAGTGCGTTCTCCCCGAGCTTGTGGACTTGTCGCCGGTCCCGAGCTCCCTCTTGGCGGATGCTCCCGACATCACTTCGAGCGGTTAGGCTCTAATGAAGCACCGGGCTCCGATACTAATTGAAAGTCGCCTACAGGGGGGGTGAATAGGGAGAATCTGAAATTTATAAACTTAAGCACAACTACAAGCCGGGTTAGCGTTAGAAATATGAGAGAGAGGGCGAAAAACAAATCCCAAGCAAATAAAGAGTGAGACACAAGGATTTGTTTTACCGAGGTTCAGTTCTTGCAAACCTACTCCCCGTTGAGGTGGTCACAAAGACCGGGTCTCTTTCAACCCTTTCCCTCTCTCAAACGGTCACTTAGGTCGAGTGAGCTTCTCTTATCAATCAAATGGGACACAAAGTCCCCGCAAGGACCACCACACAATTGGTGTCTCTTGCCTCGGTTACAATTGAGTTGATCACAAGAAAGAATGAGAAAAAGAAGCAATCCAAGCGCAAGAGCTCAAATGAATACAAGTCACTCTCTCACTAGTCACTATTTGTTTGGGAATGATCTTTGGACTTGGGAGAGGATTTGATATCTTTGGTGTGTCTTGTATTGAATGCTATAGCTCTTGTAAGGTGTAGGAAGTCTGAAAACTTGGATGCAATGAATGGTGGGTGGTTGGGGGTATTTATAGCCCCAACCACCAAACTAGCCATTTGGTGAAGGCTGCTGTCGCATGGCACACCGGACAGTCCGGTGCGCCACCGGACACTTTACGGTGCGCCTGCCACGTCACCCAGCCGTTGGATTCTGACCGTTGGAGCTTCTGTCTTCTGGGCCACCGGACAGTCCGGTGGTGCACCGGACAGGTCCTGTAGACTGTCCGGTGCGCCTTCTGGCGCGTGCCTGACTTCTGTGCGCACTGTAGCGCATTTAATGCGGTTGCAGGCGACCGTTGGCGCTGAAGTAGCCGTTGCTCCGCTGGCACACCGGACAGTCCGGTGCTACACCGGACAGTCCGGTGAATATAGCGGAGTGGCTCCCAGAATTCCTGAAGGTGAGCAGTTCGGAGTTGGAGTCCCTGGTGCACCGGACACTATCCGGTGATGCACCGGACACTGTCCGGTGGCATACCGGACAGTCCGGTGCGCCAGACCAGGCGACACTTCGACTGACTTTGCTCTCTTATATTTGAATCCTTTTTCGGTCTTTTTATTGGTTTGTTGTGAACCTTTGGCACCTGTTGTCGGCGTTTCGAGACCGGGGGGTCCCTGAGCCGACGAGTGAGTGTGCCGCGTGCCCCAGCCTAGATGGGTCGAGCGCGTGGGCGAGCGCGAAGGGGGGAGAGCGAGGTGGCCGGAGACGGGCGTGAGAGAGGTGGAAATCCTGCGGCCTTCGTGTTCGTCCCGCGCCCAGGTCGGGTGCGCTTGCAGTAGGGGGTTACAAGCGTCCACGCGGGTGAGGGAAGCGAGCGGCCCCAAGAGAGCGCCTGTCCCGTCCTCGTCCCGCGCGGCCAACCTTCTCTAAGAAGGCCCTGGTCCTTCCTTTTATAGTCGTAAGGAGAGGATCCAGGTGTACAATGGGGGTGTAGCAGAGTGCTACGTGTCTAGCGGAGGGAGAGCTAGCGCCCTAAGTACATGCCAATGTGGCAGCCGGAGAGATCTTGGCACCCTGCTGGTGTGATGTCGTGGCTGTCGGAGGAGCAACGGAGCTTGGCGGAGGGACAGCTGTCGGAGCGGTCGAGTCTTTGCTGACGTCCCCCTGCTTCCGTAAGGGAGCTGAGAGCCGCCGTCGTCACAGGGCACGCGGGGCGCCATCATTGCCTATCTGGCGGAGCTAGCCAGATGGGACACCGGTCTTGTTCTCTGCGGCCCAAGTCGGCTCGGGGTAGAGTGATGATGGCGCTCCCTGTTGACGTGGCGGGCCTGTGCCCTAGGTCGGGCGACGTGGGGGCTCCTCCGAAGCTGGGGTTGAGTCCGTCTTCCGTTGCCGAGGCCGAGCCCGAGCCCCTGGGCCGGGCGAGGCGGAGGTCGTTCGGTAGAGGCCAGGGCGGAGTCCGAGCCCTGGGGTCGGGCGAAGCGGAGTTCGTCGTCTTCCGGGTCTTAGCCCGAGTCCGAGCCCTGGGGTCGGGCGGAGCGGAGTTCGCCGTCTTCCGGGTCTTAGCCCGAGTCCGAGCCCTAGGTTCGGGCGGAGCGGAGTTCGCCGTCTTCCCGGGTCTTAACCCGAGTCCGAGCCCTGGGGTCGGGCGGAGCGGAGTTCGCCGTCTTCCGGGTCTTAGACCGAGTCCGAGCCCTGGGGTCGGGCGGAGCGGAGTTCGCCGTCTTCCGGGTCTTAGCCCGAGTCCGAGCCCTGGGGTCGGGCGGAGTGGAGTTCGCCGTCTTCCGGGTCTTAGCCCGAGTCCGAGCCCTGGGGTCGGGCGGAGCGGAGTTCGCCGTCTTCTGGGTCTTAGCCCGAGTCCGAGCCCTGGGGTCGGGCGGAGCGGAGTTCGCCGTCTTCCGGGTCTTAGCCCGAGTCCGAGCCCTGGGGTCGGGCGGAGCGGAGTTCGCCGTCTTCCGGGTCTTAGCCCGAGTCCGAGCCCTGGGTTCGGGCGGAGCGGAGTTCGCCGTCTTCCGGGTCTTAACCCGAGTCCGAGCCCCGGGGTCGGGCGGAGCGGAGTTCGCCGTCTTCTGGGTCTTAGCCCGAGTCCGAGCCCTGGGGTCGGGCGGAGCGGAGTTCGCCGTCTTTCGGGTCTTAGCCCGAGTCCGAGCCCTGGGGTCGGGCGGAGCGGAGTTCGCCGTCTTCCGGGTCTTAGCCCGAGTCCGAGCCCTGGGTCGGGCGGAGCGGAGTTCGCCGTCTTCCGGGTCTTAGCCCGAGTCCGAGCCCTGGGTCGGGCGGAGCGGAGTTTCCTATGGCGCCTTTGGCAGGGCCTGACTGCCTGTCAGTCTCACTCTGTCAAGTGGCACTGCAGTCGGAGTGGCGCAGGCGGCGCTGTCCTTCTGTCAGACCGGTCAGTGGTGCGGCGAAGTGACGGCGGTCACTTCGGCTCTGCCGGGGGGCGCGCGTCAGGATAAAGGTGTCAGGCCACCTTTGCGTTAAATGCTCCTGCGACTCGGTCGGTCGGTGCGGCGATTTAGTCAGGGTTGCTTCTTAGCGAAGGCAAGGTCTCGGGCGAGCCGGAGATGTGCCCGCCGTTAAAGGGGGGCCTCGGGCGAGATGGAAGTCTCTCGGGGTCGGCTGCCCTTGTCCGAGGCTAGGCTCGGGCGAGGCGTGATCAAGTCGCTCGTATGGACTCATCCCTGACTTAATCGCACCCATCAGGCCTCTGCAGCTTTATGCTGATGGGGGTTACCAGCTGAGAATTAGGCGTCTTGAGGGTACCCCTAATTATGGTCCCCGACAGTAGCCCCCGAGCCTCGAAGGGAGTGTTAGCACTCGCTTGGAGGCTTTCGTCGCACTTTTTTGCAAGGGGACCAGCCTTTCTCGGTTGCATTTTGTTCCGGTGGGTGCGCGTGAGCGCACCCGCCGGGTGTAGCCCCCGAGGCCTCGGAGGAGTGGTTTCACTCCTTCGAGGTCTTAATGCCTTGCGTAATGCTTCGGCTGGTCTGGTTGTTCCCTCATGCGAACTGGCCGTAGCCCGGGTGCACGGTCAGGGCCCAAGCTCTCGGGCTGGTATGTTGACGCTGTCAACGGTTCGGCCGGAGCCGGGTTTGCGAGAGCAGCCCCCGAGCCTCCGCACAGGGCGAGAGGGCGATCAGGGACAGACTCGGCTTTTTTACATACGCCCCTACGTCGCCTTTCTGCAAGGAGGAGGGGGGGAGAGCGCCATGTTACCCTCGATGGGCACCGAACATGGTGTCTCCGGTGAGCTGCAAGCTGGTAATCCGAGTGGACGTCCGTGCCCCGTTCGTTGGGGGTCGGCTAGGGGCCCAGAGGCACGCCCAAAAGTACCTGCGGGTGATCTGCCGGACCCGGTCCCCTGGCGACGGGGTCCGAGGGCTCGATGCCTCCCTCTGATGGGATTCCGTTACAGGATCGCTCCCGCTGGTGTCGGAAATGTCCTAGGGTACCTCGGGAGCGCAGCCCGAGCCTCGGTTATGTATCGAACGTACCCCTGGTCATCCCTCGCTCGGTGTCTGAGGCGACTGTGAACCCTTCGGGGGCCAGCCTTCGAACCCCTGATCAGTAATGGGAGCGGAGCCCGAGTAGCCTGAGGCGGCCGTGGAGCCCTTCGGGGGGCCGGCCTTCGAACCTCTGGCCAGTAGTGGGTGTAGGGCCCACGCGATCTGAGGCGGCTGTTGAACCCCTCGGAGGGCCAGCCTTCGAACCTCTGATCAGTAAGGGGGGCTCGGAGCCCTGTTCCTTCACAAGGAAGGATCCTTTTCGGGGTATCCCCCTTTCCCGGTCCCTGTTGCAAGAGATAGAGAAAGAGGAAAAAAGGAAAAGGATACGAAATCGAACGACGTGGCGTACCTCTTTGGGCGCGGTTATTACGGCGAAGGCGAAGTGTCGCCCGCTTCTCCTGCCAGGGGCGCCGCCTGTCCTGCCGCGGAGTTAATGCGACGGGGCGAGTGGTTGGCGGGGCAGCCGCTGCGCGTGCGCGAGCCGTTCGAGGGACGGATCACGGGCGCGCCGTCTTCACGCCGTGAGAGGAGGCTCTCTTGCTGCCCCTGGATGGGACGTGAGCCTGGCCGACGACGTGACCGCTGCTCCCGCCCGCCTGCCACCATCATTACTGCCGGCCCACTTTCGGCCGCATTGACCGTCGCGCCAGGCTGGCGCCGCTGGGTCGCCTCGAGTCGCAGCATTGGCTCCGCAACCGAAGAGGCGCGACGGTGGCGCAAGTGGCGGTGCAGTTGCCTGCATGCAGCATCCGGCGCGCCGGTTGCGCGACGCGTGGGCCTGGGCCTCCGTGCTGGCGCGCTGGGAGTCGGAGAAGCGTGTCCACTTGGCGCGGTTGCATGCCGCCTGCATGGCTGCCCACTCCTTCCGCCCGTTGGTCTGGGCAAAAGTGGGGGTTCGCTTGTAACCGCTGGGCGGTTGTGTGCGCCACGCGCGGCGCTTTGGCTTCTTCTGCTCTGAGCCGGTTTGCATGACATGCGGGACCCAGCCCCCGCACCGCAGGGGAGGGCCTTGGAGCGTGTTGGAGAAGACTCAGCCCGTGGCGTTTGGGGGCGCACGTAGGGAGAGTTGCCTTTAAAAGGAGGGCGACCCCTTTCGGAAGGCAACCATGTCTTCTTCCTCCCTTATGCGTCGCGTCTTTCCACCTTCCAAGCCCCCGGATGGGGGGTACCCGCCGTCTTTCCGCCTCATCATTGGAGGAACGCAACTCCGCGGGAGTTGGTACCTTTCAGCCATCGTTCGGCTTCAAGGATTTTCATCAGCCAACCCGGCTGCACCCCCACGCCGGCGGTCACCCAAGGTGGTGACCACCAGTTCCTGGGTGGGGAGGAGCAAGCCGGGCTGCGATCTTGGTCCCACCCTCAGCTTCAAGGATGTTCATCATCCTCGCTAGGGTGGGGACCGGGCTGAGCCGGCGCTCTACCTCCCGTGCGGGTCCGCGGGTCACCTTCTCCCGCGGCGTTCGAGGGAGAGGGCGCTCACTGGCCCTGCGGGCGGCCCAGACTTGGACAACGTGGGGCTGATCGACGGCGGGCGTCGTCACCTCCAGCGTGTCGGAGTCGTCGGCTTGGCTCCCGGTGGCCCCTCCTGCCGGAGGGTGGCTGCCGCGCCGTGTGCACGGGAGGACCACCCACGATGCCGAGCGCTGCTAGGGCGGCGTTCGTGTTCTGGGGTGGCCCTGCCTTTGCACCGGGATGGCGCCCTCGCGCAGAGGCCAGTGCCCCACTCGTCTGGGAGGATTTGAGTGGGGATCTGCCGGGGGGCTGATGGCCCCCGCCATCAGCGCCGAGGCGGAGGCGGCTCGAGAAGTCCCCGTCGCCGATGGGATCACTGCCACCCTCCGCGCTCCGGGCCTCCGGTCCTTCGTACTTGTCCTCGCCCCTCGAGCGTCGGCGTGGGCGAGGGCAAGATTGCAGCAGCACCCACCCTGAGGCCTGCGCTGCTGTGGCTCGGCCATCCGGAGCGGGGGTCGTTGTCGTCGTAGTCAGAGCGGGCGGCGGCGAGCCACTCGTCAGTCTTCTGTTGCTCCGCAGGCCCACCCCCATGGAGCGGGGCTGTTCGTACCTGCGGAGGGGGAACCGGAGTTCCGTTTGTAATGGCACTTTGAATGCCAGTGTTTTTGTTCATCGTGGCTGTCGAGGCCTGAACATGTATGTAATTTCGGCACGGAGCCGTGTTTTTTCCTCATTTTCGAGCACTAAGTCTCGCCTGTTGATTATCTGAACCGCTTCACCAAGCATGAGCCGCCCCGTGTCAAGGTGACGAGTGAGGTATCCGTATCCCGGAGGCGTAGGAGTCCCTCGGCTCGATCGGCCTTGTTGTCTGAGGCTCCTCTAGCTTAGTTAAAGGGACCCCTTGGCCGCTCTTCGATGAGCCGAGGCCAAGGGTAGCGATATCAGCACGAACAGAGGCGGAGTTGGCTCGAAAATGGGAACCTGGTTGGCCGGAGCCTAGCCGGGTTGTCCGCCAGCGGGACCGACGCCGGAATTGACCAGCCGAGACCTCGGGTCGGGCTGGCGCCCTTGGAAGATGGTTGGCCGAGGCCCCTGAGGCAACCGGCCGAGCCGCCTGCTCGGGCCGGATTCCCGGAGAAGTCCCTGGACCGCGTCGCCGTCCGAGGTTGGGTCGGATCTCGCTGAAGGTGTCGTCGATGCCGAGGGTGCTAGCCCCCTTCCAGCGTGAAGACCCGAGCCTGCAGGATCCGATCGCCTTGTAGCGTGTGCCTTCTGCGGCTGCTGAGGCCAGAAAACACACCCTCGCTGCGTTGTAAAGCTGCGTCTCCTTTCCTCTTATTTCGAGCATCTGGACTTTTTGTCGGTAACAGGGATGCTTGTGCGAGCGAGAGTTGCTTCTCGCGGAAGGTGATGAGTGAGGTATCCGTATCCCGGAGGCGTGGGAGTCCCTTGGCTCGGTCGGCCTTGCCGCTTACGCGTACTTTCACCCGTCCATGAGGCCCTATCCCTGACTCAGTCGAGAAGGCTCGAAGGATCCGCTTCGGCAGAAGAGCTTCCGAACGTAAAGACTTGTTCGGTCCGCGGGATCACTTTATCCGAACGCGAGTTACTTATCGCAGAAGGTGATGAGTGAGGTATCCGTATCCCGGAGGCGTAGGAGTCCCTCGGCTCGGTCAGCCTTGGCTGCTTACGTGTACTCCGTCGTTTCCAGGATCCGCTTTTCGAAGTAGTCAAAAAGCACGAAAGAAATTCCGCTAAAAAGAGATCTTTTTTCGAGGAAAATTTTGACGCAGAGGGGGTCTCCCCCCTTTTAGCCCCCGAGGGAGGGTCGGGCTTTGCCGAGGCGAGGCCGACCCTTCCTTGATGACTAAACTTTTGCGTGGGCGCGAGGTATATGAACAACTTGAAAACATCTTAAGGGTAGAAGCGACGTAGCTGTTTGATGTTCCAAGCGTTGCCGTAGATCTCGCCTTGATTGTTGGCCAGCTTGTATGTTGCGGGCTTCAGAACTTTGGCGATGACGAATGGCCCCTCCCAGGGGGGCGTGAGCTTGTGCCTCCCTCGGGCGTCTTGCCGCAACCGAAGCACCAGGTCGCCCACCTGGAGGTCTCGGGACCGGACCCCTCGGGCGTGGTAGTGTCGCAGGGACTGCTGGTACCGCGCCGAGTGTAGTAAGGCCTTGTCCCGAGCCTCTTCCAGCTGGTCCAGTGAGTCTTCTCGGCTAGCTTGGTTGCTCTGATCGTTGTAGGCCCTCGTCCTCGGGGAGCCGTATTCCAGGTCAGTGGGCAAGATGGCCTCGGCCCCGTAGACCAGGAAGAACGGCGTGAAACCCGTGGCTCGGCTTGGCGTTGTCCTCAGGCTCCAGATCACCGAGGGGAGTTCCTTCATCCATCGCTTGCCGAACTTGTTGAGGTCGTTGTAAATCCTAGGCTTGAGCCCTTGTAGAATCATGCCGTTGGCACGCTCTACTTGCCCATTCGACATGGGATGAGTCACGGCGGCCCAATCCACCCGGATGTGATGATCCTCGCAAAAATCTAAGAATTTTTTGCCGGTGAACTGGGTACCGTTGTCGGTGATGATGGAGTTTGGGACCCTGAAGCGATGGATGATGTTGGTGAAGAACGCCACCGCCTGCTCGGACCTGATGCTGTTCAGGGGTCGGACCTCGATCCACTTAGAGAATTTGTCGATGGCGACCCGCAGGTGCGTGTAGCCCTCGGGCGCCTTCTGCAAGGGACCGACGAGGTCCAGACCCCATACAGCAAAGGGCCAGGTGATGGGTATCGTCTGCAGAGCCTGAGCGGGTAGGTGGGTTTGCTTAGCATAGAATTGGCATCCTTCGCAGGTGCGGACAATTCTAGTGGCGTCAGCCACCGCCGTTGGCCAGTAGAAGCCTTGCCGGAAAGCATTCCCGACAAGGGCTCGAGGCGCTGCATGATGGCCGCAAGCCCCCGAGTGTATTTCTTGCAGGAGTTCCTGACCTTCGGCGATGGAGATGCATCGCTGGAGGATGCCCGAGGGGCTGCGGTGGTAGAGCTCCTCCTCATCGCCCAGCAAGACGAACGACTTGGCGCGTCGCGCTACCCGCCGAGCCTCGGCTTGGTCGAGGGGTAGCTCTCCTCGGCGGAGATATTGTAGGTACGGGGTCTGCCAATTTCGATCAGGCGTGGCCCCGCTCTGCTCCTCCTCGACGTCCAGTGCCTCGCCCTCGGGGGCCGAGGGTACCTCGGGCTGAACCGAGGACGCCTCGGGCTGAGCCGAGGGTGCCTCGGGCTGTGCCGAGGGTGCCTCGGGCTCGGGCGTGTCGTCGATCTTGACGGAGGGTTGATGAAGATCCCGGGAGAAGACGTCCGGGGGAACCGTCGTTCGCCCTGAGGCTATTTTAGCCAGCTCGTCCGCAGTCTCGTTGTAGCGCCGAGCGATGTGGTTAAGCTCGAGCCCGTAGAACTTGTCTTCCAGGCGCCGAACCTCATCGCAGTAGGCCTCCATCTTCGGGTCGCGGCAGTGGGAGTTCTTCATGACTTGGTCGATGACGAGCTGCGAGTCACCGCGGGCGTCGAGGCGTCTGACCCCTAGCTCGATGGCGATCCGCAACCCGTTAACCAGAGCTTCGTACTCAGCCACATTGTTGGACGCCGGGAAATGGAGGTGTAGCATGTAGCGTAGGTGCTTCCCGAGGGGCGAGATGAAGAGCAGGCCCGCGCCGGCTCCCGTCTTCATCAGCGACCCGTCGAAAAACATGGTCCAGAGCTCTGGTTGGATCGGAGCCGTCGGCAGCTGGGTGTCGACCCATTCAGCTACGAAGTCCGCCAACACCTGGGACTTGATGGCCTTCCGAGGGGCGAACGAGATCGTTTCGCCCATGATTTCCACCGCACTTTGCGATCCTGCCCGAGGCCTCTCGGCACTGGATGATCTCCCCCAGGGGGAAGGATGACACCACAGTTACCGGATGAGACTCGAAGTAATGTCGCAACTTCCGCCTCGTCAGGATCACTGCATATAGCAGTTTCTGAACTTGTGGGTAGCGGATCTTGGTCTCGGACAGTACCTCGCTGACGAAGTAGACTGGCCTCTGAACGGGCAATGCATGCCCTTCTTCTTGCCTCTCGACCACAATCGCGGCGCTAACCACCTGAGTGGTCGCGGCGACGTAGACCAAGAGGGCTTCTCCATCAGCTGGGGGCACCAAGATGGGCGCCTTTGTAAGGAGCGCCTTCAGGTTCCCGAGAGCTTCCTCGGCCTCAGGGGTCCAAGCGAAACACTCGGTCTTCCTTAAGAGGCGGTACAGAGGCAGACCTCTTTCGCCGAGGCGTGAAATGATGCGGCTCAGGGCCGCGAGACATCCCATGACCCTTTGTACGCCTTTTAAGTCCTTGATGGGCCCCATGCTGGTGATAGCTGCGATCTTCTCTGGGTTGGCTTCGATGCCTCGCTCGGAGACGATGAACCCCAGGAGCATGCCCCGGGGCACCCCGAAGACACACTTCTCAGGATTGAGCTTGACTCCTTTCGCCTTGAGACATCGGAATGTCACTTCAAGGTCGGAGAGGAGGTCGGAAGCCTTCCTTGTCTTGACTACGATGTCGTCGACGTAGGCCTCGACTGTGCGACCGATGTGTTCGCCGAACACATGGTTCATGCACCGCTGGTGCGTCGCGCCCGCATTCCTCAAACCGAACGGCATGGTGACATAGCAGTACATGCCGAAGGGCGTGATGAAAGAAGTCGCGAGCTGGTCGGACTCTTTCATCCGGATTTGGTGATACCCTGAGTAGGCATCGAGGAAGGACAGGGTTTCGCACCCAGCGGTGGAATCCACGATTTGATCGATGCGAGGTAGAGGGTAGGGAACCTTCGGACATGCTTTGTTGAGACCAGTGTAGTCTACACACATCCGCCATCTCCCCCCTTTCTTCCTCACAAGCACAGGGTTGGCAAGCCATTCGGGATGGAATACCTCTTTGATGAACCCTGTCGCCATTAGCTTGTGGATCTCCTCGCCTATCACTCTGCGCTTCTCCTCGTTGAATCGGCGCAGAGGCTGCCTGACGGGTCGGGCTCCGGCCCGAATATCCAGCAAGTGCTCGGCGACATCCCTCGGTATGCCGGGCATGTCCGAGGGACTCCACGCAAAGACGTCGGCGTTTGCGCGGAGAAAGTCGACGAGCACTGCTTCCTATTTGGGGTCGAGCCCGGAACCAATCCGGACCTGCTTGGAGGTGTCGCCACTGGGGTCGAGTGGGACGGCCTTAACCGTCTCCGCTGGCTCGAAGTTGCCGGCATGGCGCTTCACGTCTGGCACCTCTTTGGAGAGGTTCTCCAGGTCGGCGATGAGGGCCTCGGACTCGGCGAGGGCCTCGGCGTACTCCACGCACTCCACGTCGCATTCGAACGCGTGTTTGTACGTGGGGCCGACGGTGATGACCCCGTTGGGGCCCGGCATCTTGAGCTTCAGGTAGGTGTAGTTGGGGACGACCATGAACTTCGCGTAGCATGGCCTCCCCAGTACCACGTGGTAGGTTCCTCGGAACCCGACCACCTCGAACGTCAAGGTCTCCCTTCGGAAGTTGGAGGGCGTTCCGAAGCAGACGGGAAGGTCGAGTCGTCCGAGGGGCTGGACGCGCTTCCCAGGGATGATCCCGTGGAAGGGCGCAGCGCCTGCCCGGACGGAGGACAGATCGACGCGCAGGAGCCTGAGGGTCTCGGTGTAGATGATGTTGAGGCAGCTGCCCCCGTCCATCAGGACCTTGGTGAGCCTGACGTCGCCGATGACGGGGTCGACGACGAGCGGGTATTTCCCCAGGCTCGGCACGTGGTCGGGGTGGTCAGCTTGGTCGAAGGTGATGGGCTTGTCGGACCAGTCTAGGTAGACTAGCGCCGCCACCTTCACCGAGCAGACCTCCCGACGCTCTTGCTTGCGATGCCGAGCCGAGGCATTCGCCACATGCCCACCGTAGATCATAAAGCAGTCGCGGACCTTGGGGTACTCTCCTGCTTGGCGATCTTCCTTCTTGTCGTCGTCGCGGGCCCTGCCACCCTCCGCGGGTGGCCCGGCCCTGTGGAAGTGGCGCCGAAGCATGACGCACTCCTCGAGGGTGTGCTTGACGGGCCCCTGATGATAGGGGCACGGCTCCTTGAGCATCTTGTCGAAGAGGTTAGCACCTCCGGGGGGTTTTCGAGGGTTCTTGTACTCGGCGGCGGCGACAAGGTCCGCGTCGGCGGCGTCGCGTTTCGATTGCGACTTCTTCTTGCCTTTCTTCTTGGCGCCGCGCGGAGTAGACGCCTTGGGAGCCTATTCCGATGGGCGGCCCTGGGGCTGCTTGTCCTTTCAGAAGATAGCCTCGACCGCCTCCTGGCCAGAGGTGAACTTGGTGGCGATGTCCATCAGCTCGCTCGCCCTGGTGGGGGTCTTGCGACCCAACTTACTCACCAGGTCACGGCAGGCGGTGCCGGCAAGGAACGCGCCGATGACATCCGAGTCGGTGATGTTGGGCAGCTCGGTGCGCTGCTTCGAAAATCACCGGATGTAGTCCCGGAGAGACTCTCCCGGCTGTTGCCGGCAGCTCCAGAGGTCCCAGGAATTCCCGGGGCGCACGTACGTGCCCTGGAAATTGCCGGCGAAGGCTTGGACCAAATCATCCCAGTTGGAGATCTGCCCCGGAGGCAGGTGCTCCAACCAGGCGCGAGTAGTGTCGGAGAGGAACAGGGGGAGGTTGCGGATGATGAGGTTGTCGTCATCCGTTCCACCCAGTTGGCAGGCCAGGCGGTAGTCCGCGAGCCACAGTTCCGGCCTCGTTTCCCCCGAGTACTTTGTGATAGTAGTCGGGGGTCGGAACCAGGTCGGGAACGGCGCCCGTCGGATGGCCCGACTGAAGGCCTGCGGACCGGGTGGTTCGGGCGAGGGACTCCGATCCTCCCCGCTATCGTAGCGCCCCCCACGCCTGGGGTGGTAGCCTCGGCGCACCCTTTCGTCGAGATGGGCCCGACGGTCGCGACGGTGGTGCTCGTTGCCGAGGTGGCCCGGGGCCGCAGGCGCGGTGTTGCGCGTGCGCCCGGTGTAGACCGAGGCTTCCCGCATGAATCGGGAAGTCGCGGCATGAGGTTCCGAGGGGTACCCCTGCCTTCGGGAGGCAGAGCTCTTGGCCCGTCGGGCCGCAGCGCCTTCAGGAGATTCTTGAGCTCTCCCTGGATTCGCCGACCCTCGGTGGTTGATGGCTCCGGCATTGTGCGGAGGAGCATCGCTGCGGCTGCCAGGTTCTGACCGACCCCGCTGGATGCGGGCGGCGGCCTGACCCTGACGTCGTTGGCGACGCGGCGTTGGAAACCTTGGGGCAGGTGACGTATTTCTCCGGCCGGGGGTTGGCCCGCCCATACCTGCCCGACGTCCCGGCGGACCGGCTCAAGCGCTCCTGCTCCCTCGTCGAGCCTGGCCTGCGCCCCGCGGACTTGCTCGAGCTGTGGGTCGTGACCCCCCGCCGGAACGGGGACCACATCTAGCTCCCGCGGGATGTCAGCATGAGGCACCGACCTAGGAAGATCACCGTCCTCCGGCATGCCAAGATGGTTGCCTTCGGAGGGATCCCCCAGCTCGACGTGGAAACATTCGCGGCTTGGGCCGCAGTCCTCGTCGTCAAGGCTGCGGCTACCGTCGGAACAGTCGGAGAGGCAGTAGTCACATGCGGTCATGAAGTCCCGCATGGCACTGGGGTTGCCAAATCCGGAGAAATCCCAACAGATGCTGGGAGCGTCATCTTCCTCGGACCCAGAGGGCCCGTAGGTCGAGATGTCCGTCAATCGGTCCCAAGGCGACCGCACACGAAACCCCAGTGGGGTTGCACTCGCCTCAACGAGAGTGCCCGCCAAAGCGAGGTCGCCAGGCGGGTTGAGGCCGAGTCGAAATGACGTAGGATGGGAATTAGTCTGTACCTTTTGGTCGACGAGGAGCGACGTAGTCACATCGGGGACTGGTTGCACCGTCGTCTCAGGTACAAGGGCGACGTCCTGCAAGCCCTCCGCGAGCGCGCTGGCGTCGTCTTCTTGCTCGGGATCAGTGCGTCGCGGGGGGACGGCGCTTGCCTTCGTCTCGAACGTGAGGTCGACGCCCGGCGTGCCTTCCGTTGGGGCGCTGGGAACGTCGATTCGCTCGACGGCCGACGAAGCGCGGCCTCCCGCTTGGCCTTGGTTGCCCCGCCTCCTCCTCCGTTGGCGGGGGAGAGGACGGGGCGAGCTCGAATGTTGTTCTTCCACCACGCGGGGAAGATGTCGTCGATTCCGCCGCCGGCGGGCGGGTTGTCGGCCGCCATTGTCGTTGTCGCGCGGCGGTGGAAGGAGTATCATGTCGTAGCTGCCGTCGAAGGACATGAACTCAAGACTCCCGAAACGGAGCACCGTCCCGGGCCGGAGAGGTTGCTGGAGACTGCCCATCTGGAGCTTGACGGGAAGCTGTTCGTCAGCACGCAGCAGGCCCCTACCTGGCGCGCCAACTGTCGGCGTTTCGAGACCGGGGGGTCCCTGAGCCGACGAGTGAGTGTGTCGCGTGCCCCAGCCCAGATGGGTCGAGCGCGTGGGCGAGCGCGAAGGGGGGAGAGCGAGGTGGCTGTAGACGGGCGTGAGAGAGGTGGAAATCCCGCGGCCTTCGTGTTCGTCCCGCGCCTAGGTCGGGTGCGCTTGCAGTAGGGGGTTACAAGCGTCCACGCGGGTGAGGGAAGCGAGCGACCCCAAGAGAGCGCCTGTCCCGTCCTCGTCCCGCGCGGCCAACCTTCTCTAAGAAGGCCCTGGTCCTTCCTTTTATAGTCGTAAGGAGAGGATCCAGGTGTACAATGGGGGTGTAGCAGAGTGCTACGTGTCTAGCGGAGGTAGAGCTAGCGCCCTAAGTACATGCCAATGTGGCAGCCGGAGAGATCTTGGCACCCTGCTGGTGTGATGTCGTGGCTGTCGGAGGAGCAACGGAGCTTGGCGGAGGGACAGCTGTCGGAGCGGTCGAGTCTTTGCTGACGTCCCCCTGCTTCCGTAAGGGAGCTGAGAGCCACCGTCGTCACAGGGCACGCGGGGCGCCATCATTGCCTATCTGGCGGAGTTAGCCAGATGGGACACCGGTCTTGTTCTCTGCGGCCCGAGTCGGCTCGGGGTAGAGTGATGATGGCGCTCCCTGTTGACGTGGCGGGCCTGTGCCCTAGGTCGGGCGACGTGGGGGCTCCTCCGAAGCTGGGGTTGAGTCCGTCTTCCGTTGCCGAGGCCGAGCCCGAGCCCCTGGGCCGGGCGAGGCGGAGGTCGTTCGGCAGAGGCCAGGGCGGAGTCCGAGCCCTGGGGTCGGGCGAAGCGGAGTTCGTCGTCTTCCAGGTCTTAGCCCGAGTCCGAGCCCTGGGGTCGGGCGGAGCGGAGTTCGCCGTCTTCTGGGTCTTAGCCCGAGTCCGAGCCCTGGGGTCGGGCGGAGCGGAGTTCGCCGTCTTCCGGGTCTTAGCCCGAGTCCGAGCCCTGGGGTCGGGCGGAGCGGAGTTCGCCATCTTCCGGGTCTTAGCCCGAGTCCGAGCCCTGGGGTCGGGCGGAGCGGAGTTCGCCGTCTTCCGGGTCTTAGCCCGAGTCCGAGCCCTGGGGTCGGGCGGAGCGGAGTTCGCCGTCTTCCGGGTCTTAGCCCGAGTCCGAGCCCTGGGGTCGGGCGGAGCGGAGTTCGCCGTCTTCCGGGTCTTAGCCCGAGTCCGAGCCCTGGGGTCGGGCGGAGCGGAGTTCGCCGTCTTCCGGGTCTTAGCCCGAGTCCGAGCCCTGGGTCGGGCGGAGCGGAGTTCGCCGTCTTCCGGGTCTTAGCCCGAGTCCGAGCCCTGGGTCAGGCGGAGCGGAGTTTCCTATGGCGCCTTTGGCAGGGCCTGACTGCCTGTCAGTCTCACTCTGTCAAGTGGCACTGCAGTCGGAGTGGCGCAGGCGGCGCTGTCCTTCTGTCAGACCGGTCAGTGGTGCGGCGAAGTGACGGCGGTCACTTCGGCTCTGCCGGGGGGCGCGCGTCAGGATAAAGGTGTTAGGCCACCTTTGCGTTAAATGCTCCTGCGACTCGGTCGGTCGGTGCGGCGATTTAGTCAGGGTTGCTTCTTAGCGAAGGCAAGGCCTCGGGCGAGCCGGAGATGTGCCCGCCGTTAAAGGGGGGCCTCGGGCGAGATGGAAGTCTCTCGGGGTCGGCTGCCCTTGTCCGAGGCTAGGCTCGGGCGAGGCGTGATCAAGTCGCTCGTATGGACTCATCCCTGACTTAATCGCACCCATCAGGCCTCTGCAGCTTTATGCTGATGGAGGTTACCAGCTGAGAATTAGGCGTCTTGAGGGTACCCCTAATTATGGTCCCCGACACCTGTAGAACTCATTGTCGGGGACCATAATTAGGGGTACCCTCAAGACGCCTAATTCTCAGCTGGTAACCCCCATCAGCATAAAGCTGCAGAGGCCTGATGGGTGCTATTAAGTCAGGGATCAGTCCATACGAGCGACTTGATCACGCCTCGCCCGAGCCTAGCCTCGGACAAGGGCAGCCGACCCCGAGAGACTTCTGTCTCGCCCGAGGCCCCCCTTTAACGGCGGACACATCTCCGGCTCGCCCGAGGCCTTGCCTTCGCTAAGAAGCAACCCTGACTGAATCGCCGCACCAACCGACCGAGTCGCAGGAGCATTTAACGCAAAGGTGGCCTGACACCTTTATCCTGACACGCGCCCCCTGGCAGAGCCGAAGTGACCGTCGTCACTTCGCCGCTCCACTGACCGGTCTGACAGAAGGACAGCGCCGCCTGCGCCACTCCGACTGCAGTGCCACTTGACAGAGTGAGACTGACATGCAGTCAGGCCTTGCCGAAGGCGCCATAGGAAACTCCGCTCCGCCCGACCCAGGGCTCGGACTCGGGCTAAGACCCGGAAGACGGCGAACTCCGCTCCGCCCGACCCAGGGCTCGGACTCGGGCTAAGACCCGGAAGACGGCGAACTCCGCTCCGCCCGACCCAGGGCTCGGACTCGGGCTAAGACCCGGAAGACGACGAACTCCGCTCCGCCCGACCCCAGGGCTCGGACTCGGGCTAAGACCCGGAAGACGACGAACTCCGCTTCGCCCGACCCCAGGGCTCGGACTCCGCCCTGGCCTCTGCCGAACGACCTCCGCCTCGCCCGGCCCAGGGGCTCGGGCTCGGCCTCGGCAACGGAAGACGGACTCAACCCCAGCTTCGGAGGAGCCCCCACGTCGCCCGACCTAGGGCACAGGCCCGCCACGTCAACAGGGAGCGCCGTCATCACTCTACCCCGAGCCGACTCGGGCCGCAGAGAACAAGACCGGTGTCCCATCTGGCTAGCTCCGCCAGATAGGCAATGATGGCGCCCCGCGTGCCCTGTGACGACGGCGGCTCTCAGCTCCCTTACGGAAGCAGGGGGACGTCAGCAAAGACTCGACCGCTCCGACAGCTGTCCCTCTGCCAAGCTCCGTTGCTCCTCCGACAGCCACGACATCACACCAGCAGGGTGCCAAGATCTCTCCGGCTGCCACATTGGCATGTACTTAGGGCGCTAGCTCTCCCTCCGCTAGACACGTAGCACTCTGCTACACCCCCATTGTACACCTGGATCCTCTCCTTACGACTATAAAAGGAAGGACCAGGGCCTTCTTAGAGAAGGTTGGCCGCGCGGGACGAGGACGGGACATGCGCTCTCTTGGGGTCGCTCGCTTCCCTCACCCGCGTTGACGCTTGTAACCCCCTACTGCAAGCGCACCCGACCTGGGCGCGGGACGAACACGAAGGCCGTGGGATTTCCACCTCTCTCACGCCCGTCTCCGGCCACCTCGCTCTCCCCCCTTCGCGCTCGCCCACGCGCTCGACCCATCTGGGCTGGGGCACGCGGCACACTCACTCGTCGGCTCAGGGACCCCCCGGTCTCGAAACGCCGACACTCATAATCTAGAGCAAACTAGTTAGTCCAATTATTTGTGTTGGGCAATTCAACCACCAAAATTAATTATGAAAAAGGTGTAAGCCTATTTCACTTTCAGTGCCCATCATACATAGGAAGCTGAGGTGGCTTGTATGATGGGGGGCATGGGGTAGCCTGCAATTCTGCTGCCAAAGGAGAAGCATCATCGAAAGCAAAATTGCCATGATGAAAATCACCGTACCATTCATCATCGTTGTATGAATTCTCTTGACGAAGCTCTCTGTGCTGAGGCCTTCGGTCTTGGTCATCCTGGGTGAGGTGACGCATTTCACTACAACAGCTATAGTCATTTTCGGCGGCCAGAAGCCGCCGAAAATAAGCTATTTTCGGCGGCAAAAGGTTTATTTTCGGCGACTTCTGGCCGCCAAAAAAACTGGCCGAAAATAAGGCTTTATTTTCGGCGGCCAGGGCCTGGCCGCCGAAAATAGCTTATTTCCGGCGGCTGGCTCCTTGGCCGCCGAAAATACCGACAGAGAGTCAGCCGCCAGAAATTAAAAATGTCGAAAATAAAATACTTATTTTCGGCGGCCAGGGGGGCCGCCGAAAATTACTAATTTCAGAGCAAAAAAATTAAAAAAGCGAAAAATAACAGAATTTCATACAAAATTCATACAATAACAGAAATTCCATACAATAACAGAAAATTCATACTTGAGTTCACAACATAAAACTTGAGTCCATACAAATATAAAGTCCACAAATAGTCCATACAAACATAAAGTCCACAAATAGTTCATTACAACACAGTGCGGCACAAAGCTAACTTAATCACACATTGGGGTCGTTGGAGTTGTGTCCACTACCTCCAGAAGCCAATAACTGGTCGACGAAGTCGTGTAACGGGTTTGGATCCTAAAAAAAAGATGACATTAATAACGGCATTGGTTACATGTATAACGACTATTCAAACAAATTGTTTCTCAAACTAACCTCTCCTGCATAAGCTCCCTCCCCTGCATAAGCTCCTCATGGTGCTGGTATGACCGGTGGTGGCGTGTTGTGGCCCATGACCCCGGATCCCTACAAAATCAAGTTTAGTAAAGATTTGAAATTAGGTTGATACAAACGACAAGTCTTAACTAAATTGAATAACCTGAGGTGGAGGTGGAGGTGGCGGAGCATGTAATCCCCACTGAGGCATCGGCGGCTGAAATTGAGGGAAAACAAATGGTTGCTGTTGTGCCTGCTGTGGAAACCAAGACTGTTGCAAATATAATATATTAGTTATAGAACCAATATCGAGCGTGTTGAGAATAAATAAGACACTCACGTTCATTGCTTGTTGCGCCTGTGCGTTGTAAGCAGCCATGTACTCTGATTGCTGTTGGAGAAATGCCATTTGTTATTGCCGCATCTCTTCACGAAACTTTTCTTGCTGCTCCCTCATAGCTTCCTCCATGCTAGATACAGAGCGGCGACTACGGCTGCTACTACCACAGCCCGCCTGCGACGAAGAGCCGCCACGAGAACGCAACTCCGTCGAATCGATAACACCGGTAAACATAGAATATCTTGAAGAACAAGAAAATTAGCTATTCGGTCGTAGTTCCAATATTATTGAAAACAATTCACAAGTTCATACCGTCCATGCGCCTTGCCTCCAAGTGAATGCACAACCTCAGCGTCGATGGTAGGCGCTCCTCGCCAATCGTAGTCTTCTCCATACTTCTTAACCATCTCCTGCCCGTATGTCTCCTGCAATACAATATGAAGGTTCAGCACACATGTAATTTATAGCTATATGGCAAGAAAACATTAATCATAACAACAACTAACCATACGCTCAACGGCAGCTTGACTACACAGCTCATCGGAGATTTCACTGTTTTTCGCTCGATGCCCTCTCCTATAAACATCGATTGGGCTCGGGACAACTCCAGTTTGAGCCTCCTGCAAATATATGAGTTCAATCCTGTTTCATTTTTGAGTAAAACAGAATACTACATACTCACCATTCGCTTAGCCAACCGAATGTGTCCATCAGCCCCATAGGTATGGTTGACTACGACCTCATCATCGTCCTCGTCCTGCTGATGGCGCTGCCTATGTCGATTTCTGTTTGACTTCTCAATCCACTCGGGCGAAGCCCATATCTCACACAAAGCCTTGTAAGCCTGCGGCCGGTGTTCCATCCATGGAAGAGTTACCTGCATATAAAGCGTTAGCTCAAAATTACATTCACATCTGAATGAGCTGTTAAATTAGATTTTTACCTCCATGTACTGGTCTACAGTCAAGTAGACATCTGAATATTGTCGAAAGTTGTTGATAGAATGACCTCGGCGCTTCATGTACGCGTTCACAACCTGTAGACGAGCATTGGAAAATGCATCCCTGCACACCTTTTTCGCATTTTTCTCTAATACTCGGTCTGCATGCTCTTGAGCCTCAGGTTCCACACGATAGCGTCTCTGTCCAACATCGAAAATAAAATTAGTTCAAAAACAACTAATAAATGTTAGGTTGAAACAACTAATAAATGTTAGTTCGAAAAAATTACCCAAAAGTCGTACTTGACGGCGCCTTGAGCTGTTCCATATGTAGCATGTGGAGCTAGTGCGAAGTGCGACCAGCTAGTGCAAGGAACCACCACACCTTTCGGGTCGGTAACAATTCCTGGGTTATGTAGACGATAGAGGTTACCTAAGACTTGATTAACCTGTCTATGGTGACCTCGACCGTCAAATGGCGTGTCTTCCCATTGGCTGCATGACAAAAAACAAGAAAGTCATGGCATATATATAGTGTAAAATAAACAAATAAGTAAGAACAAAGTGGCCAAACGTGAGTACCTATCACCAACCGGGATGATCAGTACTCGAGCTTCAGATTGTGCAGGCGCTGACGGAGGTAGGACAAAGTGGCCCTTCCGAGTGCCCCTTCGTCGAACGACAGGAGCCTCGGTGGTATCGTCATCCGCCTCAGCATTTATGCCCTCATGGGCCTGCTCGTCCTCCTCGTCATCCTCCTCATGGGCCTGCTCATCCTCCTCCTCATGGTGTTGCACCTCCTCCTCGTCGTCCTCCTCTTCCTATGCACATGAAATAGAGACACGTAAAAATTTACATAAACATTTACATAAGATCAATTACATAAGTGACTGACAAATAAGATCAATTACATAAACATTTACATCGGTACTCCGTTGTAGAGCGATAGGTGTATCACGTACTTCTGGCCGAGCGTGTCTCAGCAACGCCTCCTGTCTGCTCTGGCTAGAAGAACTCCCTTGGAAAAGGGAACGTGCACCAGGGAGTATCCTGCTAGCCACATTAAGAAACCCCCTAGCAGTGCGCTTTGGTTTATTCCTACCACTCATCCTGTTCAATAGAAAAACATTACATGTATTAGCTCCATAAAATTAAGTGAACTAATAAAAAATCAAATAATACATCACATAATATGAAATTTTGCATCACACATCAAAATTCATCAGAATCACGATCAAGGAGTCTTCTTCGATCCAAAGCTCGCAATGTGGCTTTTTTGTTCCTTGGATTTCGTTTTCGTTTCGGTGCAACACACTCATCAGTAGTGACATCGTTACGGTCTCCGACTAGTGAGTTCAGTGCAACACCCTCATCGATAGTAAAAGTTGTTGGCAATTCTTCTTCTTGATAAACATCATCGGCCTGTTCGTCTTCGAATTGATAACTAGCAGTGCAAGGAGTATGTAAACGTTCCCTAGGGTTCACCTTATGAACTACCCACCATGCTTCAAACTTCGGATTTGGGTACGACATATAGTAGACCTGCTCGCACTGGTGTGCAAGGATAAAATTATCATGGCCTCGAAGTCGTTCCTTGTGCTTTACTTCAGTTATACCATATTGACTTTGTCTAATCCCATTAGTGCTGTCAAACCAATCACATAGAAAGAATACTAATTTCAAAGGTTTGTTCCCTGCAAAATTAAACTCTAGGATGTTTTGAATGATGCCATAATAATTAGTTTCTCTGCCGAGTGCATCGAGTGCCCTAGTCAGAACTCCAGTGTTACGTGTGGCTGCACGAGGACGAGACTTTTCAAATTGGTCTGAACGAAAACGAAAGCCATTCACATCGTATCGACCAAATGTTCTGCAAGTGACCATCCCATAAGATAGCTGTCTCAAGTCCTCGTGTATGTTAGGAGTCTTTGTGCACTGCAAATAATATACAGTTAAAATGACTACCTCGCGTAAAAGGCTAAATGACATGAAAGTAAGGAATATAGAGAGTTTACATGCTCGCGAAACCAGTCAACAAAATTAGGTCTTCCTTGCCTCCCATGTCGTTGCATAGTATCTAGTTGTTTGCTTGTAGGCTGATGGGAGTAAGTCCAATTTTCCTCGTCGAACTTACTGTCCGACAAATAAGTAATTAAATATGGCTCCTTTGATAAAGAAATTAAGGGGTAAAATAAAGACTTACATGAAATATGGCTCCATCTCTTCCATATTAGAGTACATGTATAGCAATGCGGACATTCTTTCATCCATGCTAAGGTGGTAGAACGTGCCCTTACTAGTACTTGTGCCTCTCCATTGGAAAATGTTGAGATCACTGACAGGAGGTTCCTCATCGACATTGTATCGCATGGTAGCAGCATAGACATTATGTTCCTCTGCGAAATACACACTCGTGAAGTATGAAACCTCCTTTAGCAAAAAAGCTTCAGCGATGCATCCTTCTACTCTAGCCTTATTTCGAACCATGCCTCGCAGGTTTTTGAGTGCACGTTCAATGTGATACATCCACCTATATTGTACAGGTCCACCAACCTTTGCCTCATATGGAATGTGAATAAGTAGATGCTCCATCGGATTGAAGAATCCAGGTGGGAATATTTTTTCTAGCTTGCATAACAACACTGGTATTTGTTTCTCCAACTTCTCCATCATATTTTTACTTATTTCTTTGGCACAGATCTGCCTGTAGAAATAACTTAGCTCAGCTATTGCTTGCCACATGGCGTCGGGCATATAACCACGAAACATGACAGGGATAATCCTCTCCATTAATATATGGAAGTCATGGCTCTTTAACCCAGTTAGTTTTCCCGTTTTCAAATTCACAGCTCTTTTCAAGCCCGCAGCATAACCATCGGGAAATTTAATTTTTTCATCCATCCCATTACCTCGATCTTGTCTTTAGAGGTAAGACAGAACAAGGCACGTGGCGGCTTACCGTTGTCATTGAGCACTTGGGTTGGTCGGTCACAAAGCATTGCTAGATCTCTTCGAGCTTTCAGATTGTCCTTTGTTTTGTCAAAATGCATGCAGGTGTGTATGAGGGCTTCAGCAACATTACTTTCTTGGTGCATGACATCAATGTTGTGCACAAGAATCAATGACGACATATAAGGGAGCTCCCAGAGACCACATATATGTGTCCAGTTGTGGTCCACTCCGAATCCTTCGTACTTGTCCCCCTTTTCATTTAGGACAAGGTTGTTCAGCTGAGCATATATTTCTGCCGTGTTAAGACGTTTAGGCGGACCTTTGGTGACCACAGTGTTCTTTATAAAATTTTTCTTATCGCTCCTAAAGGGGTGTTTCCTGGGCAACCAGCGTCAATGACAATCGAAGTAAGTGATCTTTCCACCATGAGCAAGACGGAAGCAATCTGTATCTGAACCGCAATATGGACATGTCAATCTACCATGTGTACTCCAACCGGTAAAAATAGCATACGCCATGAAGTCATGCACCGACCACAAATACGCAACTCGAAGTTTGAATATCTGTTTTGTAAAAACATCGTATGCTTCAACACCTTTCCAAAGCTCCTTCAACTCTTCAATCAAGGGTTTTAACATGACATTGAGGTTCTTTCCAGGATAGTCTGGGCCAGGAATGATTAAGCAAAGAAATATAAATTCATATTTCTTACAAAGAGAAGGTGGAAGGTAGTATGGAATAACAAAGACGGGCCAACATGAGTATGATGATGCCATTTGACCAAAAGGTGTAAAGCCATCGGTCGCGAGGCCGATTCGAACATTCCTCGGATCAGCTGCAAACTCGGGATCAAACGTGTCGAGAGCCTTCCATGCATCCCCATCTGAAGGGTGCATGATTAGGTCATCGTTATCATGGACACCTTCTTTGTGCCATCGCATGTGCATAGCGGTTTTTTTAGATAGAAACATCCGTTTCACTCGAGGAGTTAGTGGCAAGTAGCGGAGCTGCTTATGTGCAACATCTGTCATCACCTTCTCACCCTCATCATTAACAACTTCCACAAATCTAGATTGTCCACATTTCAGACATTTTTTCTCTTCCGCATGCTCCTTCATGAAAAGCATACAATTATTTTTGCACACATCAATCTTCTCATAATCCATACCGAGACCTTTGATAATTGTCTTTGATTGGTACATGTCTTTAGGCAACTTATTGGGCTTTGGGAGCACATCTCCTAATAACTTTAAAATCTCATTGTAACAATTGTTCGAGAAAAAGTACTTGGACTTAATGGCCATGAGCCGAGTCACAAAAGCGAGTATACTCACATCTGTGTGTTCATGCAACGGCTCTTCAGAGTCTTTTAGTAGTTTAAAAAATCTGGAAACCTCTGGTGTGGCAGGATCCTCGGAGCTTAGGTTGAATTCTGGACGTAGCGAATCTAGCATCTCATGCATCGCATCATCGCCAGCCCAATCATTATTCTCCTCCTCTTCTACATTCCGGTTGGGTACTACCTCACCATGATGTTTCCACACCTCATATCCGGGCATAAATCCAAACTGACAAAGATCTAGGCTAACTCTTTCCTTATTAAGAAATATACTGTTTTCGTGCCGCCTATAAGGGCATCTGACAGTGCCGGTTAAGGACAAGGCGAATACGTGGTCCACAAAATCTTTGGTCTTGGCTACCCACTCATCAGAATGACGTCCATTCCTACTCCAGCCATTGTACATCCATGCACGATCGTCAGCCATGCCTGAGACTGTTAAACCGAACCATATCGTGAAAACATTATTCAACTTTGTTAAGGGTTTCGGTCCTATATGTATAGGCAAGGATAGATTCTAAACCCACCGCAAGCTAGCAGGACCAAATAAATTTCGGCAGCATAACCTCGCTGCCACTAAACAACATATTACGTATATATAAAACACGGAATGATATACTACTAATCAAATCAAATCAAACTAACCACCACATACACTAATAATGGAACAATTAACAATATAATATTCTTGTAAAACTAACAATATAATATTAATATAAAAGTAATGCCACAAATTCAATATGCCACTAATACCTAAACCACATATACCACTAATATATTAATGAAATCAAATTAAACAGTAACACTAATCAAACACACAAATCAAATAAACATAATTATAAATATATACTAATCATACACAGAAATTAAACAAACATAATTACAAATATGTAATAATCACATACATAAATCAAACAAATATATATACAAATATGCACTAATTTCGGCGGCAATTAAATAAAGACCGCCGAAAATATGAAATAAAATACAAAAAATAACCTATGGATGGTGACGCGACGGTGGAGTGGTAGGATCCGGAGGAGTAGAGCTTCGCACCAGACGGTGGCGACGGCGAGCGGCGCTGGCGGCGTCGGACGGCCGGGACGACGAGCGGCGCTGGCGGCTGCCGCGCGGGCAAGGGCGAGCGCGGCTGGGGCTCGTCGGGGCAGCGGCAGCGCGCAGGGGAAGCCGGTCGGGGCGGCGGCCGCGGCAGCGCGCAGGAAACTGGGCGGCTGGCGGCGGGACGCGCCGGGGAGGCCGGCGGGGCGGCGGCCGGAGCAGCGCTCGCTGGCGGCGAGCAGGCGGGCTCGCAGGAAGGCCGGCGGCGGCTGGCGGCGCGGAAGACAGAGAGCGGCTGCGCGCGTGAGGAGAGAAAGAGAGAGAAGAGAGAAGCGACGGGCCGTTATTATAGCCGTATTTTCGGCGGCCAAGGCTCGAGCCGCCGAAAATAGCCTTATTTTCGGCGGCGACTGATACAGCCGCCGAAAATAAGGCTATTTTCGGCGGCTTCGCAATGCCGCCGGAAATACGGGCTTATTTTCGGCGGCCGGGTATAGGCCGCCGAAAATAACAATGGCCGCCGAAAGTGCCTATAGCTGTTGTTGTGTTTCTTCGGCGACCTCATCAATCTTCCTCTCGAGATCGGCGAGTCGAAGCATTTTCTCTCTCTTCTTTTGAACCTGTTGATGGATAGCTTCGAGGTCCCTGATTTCTTGGTCCAATTCCACCTCCTGAGGTGTTGGACTCGTAGCCTTCCTCTTCTGGTTCCTAGCTTCGCGTAGCGTCTCCTGATTAACGTCCAGTGGCTACAGTGCAGCTCCTGGCCCTGCTGTCTTCTTTGACGGCATGACGAAGGTCGATGCTTGCCGAAGGTGGTCGAATGAGTTCACCGGAGGTGGGTGCCAATGTTGGTCACTTGTTCTCAAATTCTATAAATCAAGAACAAGGCAACATGATTGTTAATGGTAGAAGACCTTCGTCCTTCGAAGCATTATCTCCCTTAGGATATAATGATCTTTTAGACGAAGGTCGTGAAGGACATACCTTCATTATTTCAGTGAGCAAGGATGTAAACAGAGACATATAAAACACAAAAAGAATATAAACAATCATTCTAAATTATTGGATTATTTATATTCTTATTTTATAAACATGGGTCAGCATCAATAATATTTATACCTTCGGCTCGACAGAAGGTAAAAGGGCGGGAGTGACGCAAGAATGATTACAAGTCAGCGTGAACAGTACGGTGTTACTGTTCATCTATTTATAGGCACAGGACGCAGCCTGGACAAAATTACATTCATGTCTCTGACATTTACTGTTGACCATAAGGCAAGCAGTCAAGACCAAGCAGTCTTTTCTCCTTTAAGTCGGTTTCGCCTTTCACCATCGTCATCATGCTAAGCCGAAGCTTCTACAGCCACAGCTTTGGATCTAGATTGTCCTTCCTTCAGACCACACCTTCATACCATGCACACCTTCATCTCAAAGCCGAAGCCTCCTGTAACAGTCTGATATACTAAAAAACATGTTAGTTATGTTTTTGAGGACCTTCGGAAGAGGAAGGCCCCCAACACTTCTATTTTTCTATTTTTGTCATAGGGATGTTTAGGGGCACTAGATGGCACCCACATTAGGGCATGTGTGCCTACTAAATTGGTGGACAAATTTAGAGGTCGCAAGTCATGCCCAACACAAAATGTACTAGCTGTTGTTGACTTTAATCTTTGGTTCACCTACGTCCTAGCTAGTTAGGAGGGATCTGCACATGACTCTCTTGTTTTACAAGATGCCCTTTCCCGTCCAAATGGTCTCAAAATACCAGAAGGTATTTGGAAAATGTCCAATGAACACTTGAACTCCCATGTTAACTTTGACATTAATTAACCCATTTACATGGTTGTAAGGAAATTTTACTTGGTGATGTTGGGTACGCTGCGAGGCCAAGAATACTACAACCATATCATGGTATTCACTATCACCTTCAAGAATTCCATGGCCCAAACGATCCAAAATCTCCTAAAGAACTCTTCAATCACTGACATTCCTCACCTAGGACAACAATTGAGCGAGCATTTGGCACACTCAAAAACTGTTTCAAGATTCTGAGTAACAAGCCATTCATACCACTAAAATCACAACCAAAAGTTGTAATTGCTTGCTAAACCCTTCATAATTGGATATTGGATAATGGACCTGGTGACTTTGTTCTAGATGAAGCCACTTGGTATTCTCACTTACCAAGAAGTAGGAACCATGTATCAGATTATGAGGCTCATGTCCGTGAGTGGGCTGCCAAGCATGATTTAATAGCCCAACACATGTGGAATGACAGAGCTGTTGTGGGTACTATCACAAGTATATGTAGCACATTGAGTAGTTAGTTGTACAGTTTCACATGTTGTAATGCCTTATATGTATTTATGGTTGTGTGAACTATTTGGTCATTTGTAATATGTATTTTGTGATTTCATGTTCTATTGAAATTCCTCTATTCTCTATGGTATTAGTCTCCTTTTACAGAATTTGGGTCTATTGTTCTGCTATGATCTCTATAATTTATGTCAACTAATTCTGGTTGTTTTGTTGTTGCTATATTCCATAAGTATTGACATTATGGGAAAGCTAAAGGATATTGTCAAGAGTGAGGAGGGAGTCCATCGTGATAAGTGTGCAAACTAGAATGATGAGGAGACTAAGTTCATGTTGGAATGGTACATTGCTGTGCAAAAGGACAAACCCAGCACATTTTGTTGGAAGCAGCCACACAACCTTCAATGTGCAGATGATTTGAATGCAAGGTTTGGAAATGGAGTTACTAGAAACCAAGTGTATAGGCATTTTAGGTCGCTCAAGGAGAAATGGGGTTGGATAAGTCATGCTCTAGCAAAGAGCGGATATGGTTTTGATGCAACAGCAAAGAAATTCAACATTGACCTATCAGAGAAAGATGTTACAAAGCTTGGTGTAAGTAACCATTTAATTTAATCGACTTCACATTATATACTTGTCAAATGTTTTATACTAGTGTTGGATGTCTCTCTTGTACTGGTATCACGTAATGAAGTCGTTTACACACAACGATTTGATGTAACTGTGTTTCCTTTTAACTCCTTGACAGACAGCAAAGTACAACTATTTGACAAGGCCTATAAAGTTCTACCATCTATTGGAGGAATTGTTTGCAAACTCTTCACAAGGTGAAGGTGACCTTGCTCATGATCAGCGCACTGTCAATGTACCAAGTGGTAGTAATGAAAATGAGGGTATGAAAGAAGTTGAGAACTATCAAATGACAACAGAAGATGGTGGTAATGAATCTAGCACCATTGCTCGAGATAGTTGAACTAACGAAGCAAGCATCTCTAGTAAGAAGCGCAAGCGTGTCCCATCGAAGAGTGCATGGAAGAAGGGAAGGGCAAGTCATGGCAGCATGAATGATGAGGTTTCAGCTAGTATTGTGCGGCTTTGCGATGCACTCGCTACTTCCAAACCTACTGAACCTTCATATAATATTGTGAAAAGTGAGGAGCCAGCAGATCCTAATGCTATGCTTTGGAGGCGCATAGAAGACCTCACAATTACAGCAAATGACAAGATTGATATTGCGTCCTATCTCTCTCATACCAGTTAAGAAACTTTTTGTTGCTACCTTAGAGCTGTAAGTGTTACAACTTTCCAAGCTTGGGTCATTGAGTTTATAGATTGCAAGTACGATGCTGCAATTGGTATGGGCTCTCTTTGATCATGTTGATGTGTGTGGGATTTTGAAGCAACACACTTCTGGGTGATATTTTGGTAACAATCATTTGATTGTCTAGAGCTACAGCTACAAGCATTGCATGGCAATGGCGCCACCTCACTGTATGGTTTAATGAGTGTGGCTGTTTTGGAGTCTCATGTGTGGTAGCAACATAGTTGGCACCTCAGTAATGGAGATTTAGGGGCCGTTTGGTTTGCTGCCTAACTTGTCACAATTTGCCACGCCTAAGGTTAGGCAAGTTTGACCAAGTTAGGTATGTGTTTGGTTTGAAGCCACAATTGTGGCAAGATTATTCTCCTGCTACGTAGGTCTCACTCGTCAATGATTGGTAAAAGTGTGGCAAGATTTTCTTAGGCGTGGCAAAATGTGGCGCAGAATTTGAGCTGCTAAGCTTAGGCACCTTAGACAAGTGTGGCATAAAATTGTGTGACAATTTTTGGGACCATATGTATAGAACCAAACAGTCTCTAGTGGACGTTTATTTAACTATGGCAGATGGTACCTACTACTAAGCAGTGTAGTTTATTTAAAGTGGACGTTTGTATGTAATGGATTCAAGACTTTTGAATATGCTAGTAATATTTTTATTGGAATGTCTGTATCAGAGTCAATTTTACTTGGCTGCGATGGCGTTTATGTGTTGCGCTCAGGGACGGAGCTAGAAAAAAATTTAGGAGGGGCTAAACTAAAACACTATATCGACATAACTTTATCATACTCCCTACAAATATAATAATTCATAGTACTTTTATATTAAAACATCGATGAACAGTAAAAATCATAAAATACAAAATGAGAAATATGGGATGAAATTTATCCATACCAAAAGTCGAAACACAGATAGGCATAAATAAATGGCTCTCATACATAATAGCACTCATTATTCATCCGAAGAAGCAACCTGCATAAATAGGACATAATAGATGAGTCAAATATTTATGGACCTCCAAATTATTAATTTAGAAGCGAAAAATATTAGTTTGAAAGAGAATAGAGCATACCACTATTTTTTGGGGCAATAACATACGACACTTTTTCATCTCTTGAAATCGCTTTTTAATCTTTTCGTTATCAATCTTTTTAAATATCTCCTTCTCATTATAGCATATCATCACATCATTGAGCCATTCATCACCCATTTTACTACGCAAATCTGTCTTTATAATGGCCATAACTGAAAATATTCTCTCAACTGAAGCCGTTGCCACTGGTAGTGTCAACGTTAGCTCAATAAGACGGTAAACCAATTTATAAGATGTGTGCATAGAAGCCTTGACCATAATTTCAGCAATTTTTCCAAGTTCAGTGCATCCAAGAAATTCTGGAGTTCTTCTAGCACGGTTGACAAACTGTCTAAGTTGATTTGGCAAAATAGTAAGATCACCAATATCAAAATCCTCAGCATAAATTTCAGCAAGCCTCACAAGTTTGTCGACATCAAAATTAGAGAATGAGTTCCTTGGGTTAAAAGCAGCCATACATACTAATAACTCTGAACTAATTTCATTGAACCGATGATTCAACTCAGTCAAGATGGCATCAATGGCAACAAGAAAAATCTCAACATGATAGTAATGCATGTTTGTTACCTTTTGCTTTCTTCGTCTAGATGTCCCTCTAACATTAATTTCTTTATCCATATCTGGCACTTCAATCTCATTCCTCTCACAGATTGGTTTCACTTTTTTTATTAATGGCTCCCATCCATTTTCTCTCATATCTTGCAAGCTCTCTTTCACATCCGTGATCAAATGCATTGCTTCAACTATATCTTGATCCTTCCTTTGCAAAGCATGTGACAAAATATCTGTCATACTCAATATTTCTATCATCAAATGCACGATGAACACAAAATCAAAGCTTTCCATTTTTCCAATTAAACCTAAAGCTCCACCATTACATGTTGGTTTAATAGAATCTTTCTTCACTATTTCAAGGACATCTATGATTGCCTCAAACATCACCAAAATGCAAAGCAAAGTTTTTAGATGTGAACCCCATCTAGTATCTCCAGGCCTTGCTAGGCTACTTTCTTGGTTTAAACCTCTTCTAGTCATAATCTCACCATTCTCAATCTTTTCTAGCAACACATCATGATGCTTTGCAAGTAAGGCATCCTTTCTCATACAAGATGCCCCCACAGTGTTGACTATTAAAGGAATATAGTTAAAGAAATCTGCAATGTCTGCACTAGAAGTCGAAATTGTGACAACTACTAGTTTCAATTGATGGGCAAAACAATGCACATAGAAAGCATAAGGATTTTCATCACGAATCATTTTCTGCACCCTATTAAACTCGCCTCTCATATTAGAAGAACCATCGTACCCTTGCCCACGAAGCATAGAGATAGATAAATTGTGACTTGAAAGCATACCGACCAAAGCTTCTTTCAATGCAATAGATGTACAACTCTGAACATGTTGAAGTCCAAGAAATCTCTCCACAACTTTTCCTTCATCATTCACAAACCTGCATGACACATTTGTTTATGTGTTAGTATAATTTTAGAAATAATGTGAAGAATCTAGGTAAAAATGCAATTATGGAGTACTGACCTTAGAATCATTGCCATTTGCTCCTTTATTGAAATATCTCGAGATTCATCTATAAGCACTGAGAATTTTCTACCTCGAATTTCATCCTTAATGACAGCTGTGACTTCCTTTGCACAAGCTTTTGTAAGATCCTTTTGTATAAAATGAGATAACATCTGACAATTTTTAGAACCTTTCTCATATGCATCCTTCACTATCTCAACCTTATGTTTATACCAATCAACCATCTCTCTAAATGTACCTTTGTTGAGGGAAGTAGAACTCTCATCATCTCCACGAAAAGGTTCCCCTTGTGATATAAGAAATCTTGCAACATCTAAAGAAGCTGTCAAACGAATCTCATATCTTTTTTCTTCCCCAAATTTTTCAGACTTTGCCGAATTAAAGAAGAGATAACAATATAAGCAATAAGCTGCATCCTTGGACTCACTATACTCTAGCCAATCAAATTCATCAAACCAAGACTTTTGAAATGATCTCCATTCCCCACTGTTGGGGACCTTCGGCATCCGAAGGTCCTCAAAAACAGGATTTAACAGTGTTTCTGGAGTATAGTGTGTGAACAGGTATCTTCGGATTCAAGTCAGCATCACAGTAGACCAGAGTAATACGAAGGTTGATGCAGGGCCAAAGGTGTGAGCAGGAAAGCTTCGGCGCGGTAGCAACAAGCGAAACCGACTTAAAGATGAAAAGGCTATTTAAACCTCGACAGATTACTATAGAATTATTATCAAGTGTGAAGGGCATGAATGTAATTTTGTATGGGTTGTGTCCCGTGCCTATAAATAGGAGAACAGTACCCCCGTACTGTTCAGGCTGACTAGGCATTCGCTTTTTGCGTCACGCTTGTACTGTCATCTCCTTCCAATTGAAGGTACACTTGTAATTCAATGATATTTCTGTTCGTGTCTGATAAATAATATATAATTATTCATGTTGTCTTTTATATTCTTTATATTCCATTCTTCGTCATTGTTTAATGAATTTATGAAGGTACGTCCTTCATAACCTTCGTCCGTAAACCATTATATCCTAAGGGAAATAATGTTTCGATTGACGAAGGACTTTAACGATTGACATTTTCTATGTTGCCTTGTTCTTAACTCATAGCACTTGAGAACAAGTCCCCAACATTGGCGCCCACCTCCGGTGAACTCACTTCCACTCTTTGAAGTTTTTTGGACACCTTCGGCGATCATAGATCTTCGTTATGGCGCCGAAGAAAGCTTCAGCGACTGGGGCTGCAGCTCTGCAACCACTGGACCACAATCAGGAGACAGTCTCCCTGCGGGAGGCCCGAAGCCAGAAAAGGAAGGCTGTCAGTCCGACACCACCAGAGGACGAGATAGATCAAGAAATCAGAGATATGGAGATGCTTCATCAACAAGTACAGAGGAAGAAAGAAAAGATGGCCAGGCTAGCTGAACTACAGAGGCAGATAGACGAAGCCTCTGAAGAAGTTCGTCATCTTGCTCAGGATGAGCAGCACCGAAGGCCTCAGCACCAAGACCTTCATCAGGAGGGTTTTCCCAACGAGGATGACTGGTATGACAATTTCCATCATGGGAATTTTGTTTTTGATGATGCTTCTCCTCTGTCCGCTGAGCTGCAGGCTACACCTTGGCCTCCGTCCTACAAGCCGCCTCAGCTTCCCGTATTCGATGGCCACTCAGACCCGAAGCAGTTTTTGATGAGCTACGAAGCAACAGTATCTTCGTATGGTGGCAATGCTTCAGTCATGGCCAAATCTTTCGTTATGGCTGTCAGAAGTGTTGCTCAAACCTGGTATTCCTCCCTTCGACCAGGAACGATCACTTCATGGCAGAAGCTGAAGGACTTGTTGTTAACTAGCTTTCAAGGATTTCAGACAAAGCCGGTCACTGCTCAGGCTCTGTTCCAGTGCACCCAGGATCACGAAGAATACCTTCAGGCGTATGTCCGAAGGTTCTTGCGTTTGAGGGCACAGGCACCAACGGTGCCCAATGAAATTGTCATCGAGGCCATGATCAAGGGGCTTCGGCCAGGACCGTCAGCTCAGTACTTCGCCAGGAAGCCTCCTCAAACTTTGGAGAAGCTGCTCCAGAAGATGGACGAGTACATTTGGGCCGATAATGATTTTCACCAAAGAAGGGAGGAGGCTTTCAGGTTTTCTGAAATGACCAGGGGCTTCGGAGGGAGGTTCTACCCGAGGCACGTGAGATCAATTCATAACTCTACACAAAATGATGATAGAGGAAGCCAACAGCAAAGGCCACAATGCTCCTCACAGGCTTCGGGGCAACAGCAAAGCTCTTTCCGACCACCAGCTCCAAGAGGCAGAGGCGCCAGGGGATTTGGAGGAAGATTTAGCGATCAACCGAGAAGAATCTTTTGCTTATTCTGCGGCGAGAACAAAGGCCATACTACCAGGATGTGCCATGTTACTATTCAAAAGCAAAAGGAAATAGCTGAAGCAGCAGCACAACAAGCTCAGCCGAAGCAGGTCATGCATACAGCTTCGTATCATTCGCCCTACATTCCAGAATATGTGGGCAATCATCCTCCAGTTTCTGTTGCTTCGGCAAGTCAGCCTCAAGCTTCTTGGCAACAGCCTCCGCCTCCACCTCCGTTGCAACAAGGCCAGCAGCCAGAAGGGAGCCAGTATGCTCCACACCAGAGGGACTTCAGAGAGCAGTCCGAAGCTCGTACAGTCAATAGCACTGTGCCAGAGTCAAAACACATCTATTGACAAATATCCTACCTTAATAGCAATCTTTTTCATTCAGTATTATTTTCTGTAATAAAGGACATTGTTTAGATTTCATGTAATTAGTTTCGTTGAATCCTACAAGGAAAATATATTTTCTTCACAGGCTTATATTGATTAAAGTTCAAAGACTTGTGATAACAAAGAGGACCTTCGAACTATCGAAATTCTTCGAAGCAACAAAAAGTCGTTCTAAGGAACGCAGAGTAAGTTTGCCGAAGTCACAAAAAAGTCGTTCCAAAGGGAGCGCAGTGTAAGTTTTCTGCTCCAAAGTCGTTCCAAAGGGAATGCAGAGCATACAGCGAAAAGTCAACGCTGATACCGCCTAAGTAAAAGGCGAAGCGCGAAAAGTCAACGCGAATACCGCTGAAAGTAAAAGGCGAAGAAGCTCCTAAGGGAGGCTTACAGCGAAAAATAAACGCTGATTCCGCTGAAGTAAAAGGCGAAGAAGCTCCTAAGGGAGGCTTATAAAAGATTGTGTTTTATTGCAGGGATGCGTATGTATCTTCGGAATAAACATCATCTCACATGACATAACATCATCGCATCATTTCGCATAGCATAAGCATCATACATCATTTTGCACATGGCACAAGAAGTGGACACATTATCAATCTACAGAAGAACGCTTTGAAAAAAGGGAGAAATCATAGTCACAAAAAGTTACATCATTGATCTTCGGAAGTATAGCTTCGGAAAATATTTTCACGAAGCCTGGATATTATTCGTCAGAATATTGGATATTGTTGTGACAGAGAAAAATTCTTCTTCACGAAGCATGAAAAGAAGGGAAGGTGTTTTTTCGTCAAAGACTCAAAAGCGGTACGTGTAAAGTTTCATGCATCGTAAAGAATTGACTAACAAAAATAGGTATATTACATTTGGGGTTACAAAATGTTACAGTATATTACATTTCAGAAGGTTTCACAAAAATACTTAATCTTCTCTCAAAACGACTTCTGCAGCCTCGTTCAGGAGCCGATTGACGACTTCGTCCATAATATCTTCAGCCATCTTTTTAATTTCGTCGTCTCCTTTCGGCTGAGGGCCCGAAGACGTTTTAGCAGGATCTGAAGTAAGACAGGATACGGCTACATTGCTATTACAAATCGCAAACAAATCTTAAAGCCTAAAGATTACAACACAATAAAAACTATTAGTTAATACCTAATTGACCTTCGGCCTCTGCGCTCTTTTCAGCAGCCTCGGCTACTTCTCTAGCATCGTGAATGCCCTTTTCGCTTCTTCGAATAATTTCTCCGGCCATTTCTCGGCCACCATTATCCCAAATATCGGTAAAAAATTTTCCACCAATTATACTAGCTTCGGCCGAAGGATCTCTTGCATCTTCAAAAGATAAAGCAGCTTCGGACTGTGCTATAATTTTTACATGTTCACAACCCTTCTTCTCTAAGATGGTGGCAATCCCTCTGGCACCAGAGAAGGCACATATATCTCCTCGGCTATTTAAAATTTCTTCGAAGGCCTCAGCTTCGTGGTCGATCCATTCGATGGGACCTTCGGGATTGCCTCTCGTAAAGTTTTCTTCGCTTGAGAAGGCACCAACCCTGGCGAAGCTAGCTTTTAACTTCTTAACACACTCTATAGATTTGCTATAGCATCTTTTTCTGGACGAACGAAGCTCTTCAACAGTTATTTCTAGGTGATCGGCCCATTGGTCGCTGAGTTCTCGCTTTGTTTCTTCAAGTATGCGTTCTTCCTTGGCTCTGGCCAGTTGTTTCCGAAGATCTTCAATTTCCCGCTTCTGAGCTTCAGCTTGACCTTTAAAAGCAGCTTCGTCCTCCTTTATTTTATTTATCAATGAGTACAACATTTTATCTTTTTCGAGACCTTCGTTCCTCAGTTCAATAACTTCGGAACGAAGGTTGCTCAGGGCTATAGAACACCCTTCGTCTTCAGCATCTTTCTGTGCCCTGAGGGCATTGCTAAGTATCAGGCCCTGCAAAGAAAAATATGTTTGTGTCAATAGGTTTACACAAACAAAACATTTTGGACTCAACAAAAAATACAAGGATTTCATTTGTCGCACCTTTAAGCTATTGTAAGCTAGGCTGTCGGCCAGATCGTTCTTCGACAGCACCGAGAGCCCGTCTTCTAAAGTTGGGAATCCGAAGCTCCTGCTCATCTCCCGACAGACAGAGATTTCCTTGCTGTCGGGGAGACAATACAAGAAGTCTTCTTCTCCACTGCCATTGAATATTAGCGCCCCCTTTGGATATTTCAGTTTTTGGGCGTAGTGCTGGGCCTCTTGCTCTTCTTTTTCCGATAGTTTTTTCCCCGAAGCATGACGAACAATATAATCACGAACTTTGGGGGATGCTTCGGGGGCAATGACACCGGTTTCTTCAACAAAAGTTGGCTTTGTTATTCTTTCTGCCTCACTTTCCAAGGATTTTATCTTTGCAGGCTCTGAGGGCCCAGCTTCGGCTTCAGTCTCTGGCCCTGCAGCTTTAGAATCAGAAATTTCAGTTGTTGTTTCAGGAATGACAGCAGCCCTCTTCGGAGGTGTGCTTGAAGATTTGATCGTTTCCAGCACATCTAGCACATTAGCCATTCTCTTTCTTTTCGGAGTCATTGCTGGCACTTTTTGATTTTTTACTGTCTCAATGTTTGCTGCAGGACTCAAAACTTCTGATGGTTTGGATCCCTCAGTTATTTCTTTTACCTCTTCCATTTTTTCTGTGGACGGCGCTTCGGCCTTCTCTTTCGTTTCTGATAACAAAATCTTTGATTGTTCCAATTCTATCTTTGTTGGCACTTCGGCCGTTTCTGCGACTTCTGGCAGCAAGGTTGGCTCGGCTGGTTTTTCAGCTTCGGTGGCCGAAGAAGTTTCTCCGGTAAACTCAGGCACCGAAGCTGGTTCAATATAGCGCGGCCGATGTGTAAGGACCTTTATCTTCTTTCTTTTCGGTTCTGGCTCGCTAGGAGCAGTTGCAGCTTCTTCTTTTGCAGAGGTTGTGTTTTTTCTCTTCTGCCTTCGAATGGGATAGCAATAGTCAGGGTAGACAAACCCGATTGCATCAAATACCCGATTCAGCCTCTTCTTTTTTCGGTCTCCGAAGGCTGCTGACATTGCAGTATCTTCGGCCTTCGAATAGGCCCCAAGCAGTTCATCACTTAAATTTTCAATACTTTTTAACCAGTCATCATCTGGCTCAACGAATTTATCTCCAAATTTAAAAGTGTACTTCAACCTGATAAGTCCACCTTCGTCGGCCTCTTTTACAGTTTCTTGTGGCATTTCCCATTTCTCCACGAGCGGCCACACCCTGAAGGCAATATGCTCTTGCACTAAGTCTCTCGTTCCAATAAAAGAGCAGACTGCGCCGAAGGCCCTCTGGCATTCTTCGGCAGCTTCATTCATTTCAACCTTCGGCCTCCGAAGGCCGAAGCTTTGCCAGATAGGGCGCATAATTATACCTTTGATATCTTCTCGTATTGTCAGATCATTCTTCACATAAAACCATTCTGTCATCCAGTCGCCGGACCATCTCTTCCGAAAGGTTGGCACGGGGCAGCTTGACCCGGACCGAGAAACAAAACTGTAGCAGCCAAAATTATTGTGATACTGTTCCTTACCCCAAGGTTTTGTCTCATATGATAATTCGTGTATATTACAGAAGCTTTTTGCATCAGGCTTCAGACCTTGGCTTCTCACGGCCCACACGAAGATATTCAACTTTATAATTGCCTCGGGGGTAAGTTGATGAAGATAGATTTCGAATATTTTCAGCACCTCCACAACGAAGCTGCTCAAGGGAAATCGCAGTCCAGCTTTCAAAAAGCTTCGGTACACTACGACTTCATTCTCTTCGGGATGGGGGCAAGTTTTTTCCCCTTCGTCCGCCCTCACAATGGACAAATCCCGGAAATACCTTCCTCTCATATTGACAAGATGATTTTCTTTGATAGTTGATTTACCATAAACTGAATGGCTTGGTCGCCAGGGACGATCTTCGGAGTCTTCACCACCACTGTCCACATCATAGCTGTCACTGTCACCAGTATCCTCAGACAAGCCTTCCAGAATCTCCTTGGTGATTTTTTCTGTGTTGGTCTTTGACATCGCTATGAGAAACCCCAAATTTTTCTCTTCGTCGAGGCTCAGCTTCGTCTCAGCAGCAGTCTTCTTATTTTCGGACATCTTCGGAGATGTTAAAAAACTATTTTCAAAGCCGAAGCTTCAAAACTAAAAGCTTAGCAAATTGTAGTGCGCAAGAGCTAAAAATTGAGTGAGCGGGAGCAGTTGGCCAGAGAGCGTGTCAAATGCGTTTGCGGTATGGCCGTATTTATACGCCAAGAGCGTTGAAAATTGAAAGACCCCGCTTGTCAGTGAATGTTGCTATTCTAGCAAAGGGAAGGTGTTTTTCGGACCTTCGGCGTAAAGCCTTCGTCCATGTCGCAATCTAAATTTATTATTTTAAACAAATTAATATTGCGAGGGGCTACTGTTGGGGACCTTCGGCATCCGAAGGTCCTCAAAAACAGGATTTAACAGTGTTTCTGGAGTATAGTGTGTGAACAGGTATCTTCGAATTCAAGTCAGCATCACAGTAGACCAGAGTAATACGAAGGTTGATGCAGGGTCGAAGGTGTGAGCAGGAAAGCTTCGGCGCGGTAGCAACAAGCGAAACCGACTTAAAGATGAAAAGGCTATTTAAACCTCGACAGATTACTATAGAATTATTATCAAGTGTGAAGGGCATGAATGTAATTTTGTATGGGTTGTGTCTCGTGCCTATAAATAGGAGAACAGTACCCCCGTACTGTTCAGGCTGACTAGGCATTCGCTTTTTGCGTCACGCTTGTACTGTCATCTCCTTCCAATTGAAGGTACACTTGTAATTCAATGATATTTCTGTTCGTGTCTGATAAATAATATATAATTATTCATGTTGTCTTTTATATTCTTTATATTCCATTCTTCGTCATTGTTTAATGAATTTATGAAGGTACGTCCTTCATAACCTTCGTCCGTAAACCATTATATCCTAAGGGAAATAATGTTTCGATTGACGAAGGACTTTAACGATTGACATTTTCTATGTTGCCTTGTTCTTAACTCATAGCACTTGAGAACAAGTCCCCAACACCCACCAATCCATTTACGAGGAAATGAAAATTCACGAGATTGGGTTGGACCACTCAAAGCATATGCTCTCTTTAATTGGTCTCTAATTTCAGATTCATAAGAATCGATTGGTTTGCGATTTCCAGGGTCAGCAATTAGGATAGAATGATTAAACTCTGCTCTAGGTTTCTTTGGTTGACTTGTGCTCTCATTAGTATGTGGAGTTGAACCACTAGCTCTTGAATTTTCAAAGTAGTTATGCAAAGTCCTTTTCGACATACTGAAATCTAAAAAATTGCAATAATAAAATAGTTCATCCTTCGATCACAGTTCAATTGAATTTAGTGTTCCAATTGAAAAATATTTAGACTTTAAAGGACAAGAAATAACCTTGGAGGATGGAGCCGTGTAATGAAATTTGCTGGCTGCTGCAGGGAGCATGGAGCAGGCCAGCAAGGTGCCAAGGTGCCTAATCCCCACCGGCCACAACAATTTGCTGCCGTGCCTGATGTCTCCTGCCAGGGGCTAGACGCCTAGACCCCACCAGCCACTGCCCATCAGCCACCGCAGTTCGTAGGTGCTGCTAGCTGCCGTGCTGGGCTGCTGCTGGCCGGCAACGCTGCAGCGAAAGAGAGAAGGCAGGAACAGCCGAACAGCGGTAGAGAAACAAGGAACGGGCAAACGGGGCCATTGGGAACGACGGGAACACATCTTGATAGGGTTTTTTTATGGGCTTCTGTTTTTTAATGGGCTTTAGCTTTTTTAACTTCTCTATATTTTAGCCCCTCCTTTACTATAATATCAGGCTCATAATTGTTAAGGGGGTTTGGTGGGGCTCTCCTGGCCCGGGAGCATTAGGGGGGGCTTGAAATCCCCCGCCCCAGTGTCAGCAGTGTCAGCTCCGTCCCTGGTTGCGCTAGTAGCTGACATGGTAGAATTCAGCGTCGTAGATCTTGGCGTCGAACTCACAATTGCTGTTTAGGACCGCAGCATCTATGAGAACACTAGACCATCGCAGGCGGAAATGACTGGACGGTGGAAATTTTACTTTTTTTTTCTCGACTCACGTGCCTACGCACACAGCAAGAATGAACGCTGGTACATGAACTGATACCTTGAGTTGCGTGCGCATGCATGTCCCCTCTTCCCGTGTTTGTTCGCTTGAGCTTTTCAAGTTTTATCTGCAGAACTAGTAACTTGAGCTTTCAAGTTATGTTTACGTGAAGGTCATTAATGTGGAAAAATAAGTTAATCACTATACTGACTGACTGCTGCTGGGGCAGAGCGAAATCACTTATGCATGCAAGTGTTGTGATGTGTTTCTTCGAACACGACACTCAAAATTATTCAGTTGGCTGTCGTCATGTGGCCATCCTTATTGAGTTTGTCTTGTCTCGATTATTTTATGGCAACATTACACATAAACTAATTAACCGCTTTGCCCCAGCAGTAAATATAGTGATTAACTTAGGGGTGTTTGATTTGAGCAATCACTTCATCAAGATAGGTGATATATCAATAAATCTATTTCTCAAATTTAGTAGGATAATTATGTTCTTCGTATTAATACTAACGAACTAACTATGAGAAATAAGTTGGTGATAGATCAACTCATTATATTTCATAAAAAAAAGAATAATAAGATGATATACTATCTTATTTCTCAAACCAAACACTTTATTATTGTTCTGTATTAATAACCTTCACGTAAATATAACTTGAAATTTCAAGCGAACATGCATGTGATCTTGGTTACTAGTACTGCAGATGAAACTTGAAAAGTTCAAGCGAACAAACACGGGAATAGGGGACATCCATGCGCACGTAGTTCAAGGTATCGATTCCTATACCAGCGTCCATTCTTGATGTGTGCGCAGGCACGTGAGTCGAGGAATTAGAAAATTTCACGTCCGGTTTTTTCCGCCTGCGATTGTCTGCTGTTCCTGTGAGAATGTGAGATATGATTTTGTCCCAAACAGCACGTGGGAGCTCGGCGTTAAGATTCACGACACCAAGGTCTGCCATATTAGCCGCCAGCACAACATATACATATTGGTGTGGCCAAGATCTCGACGCTATAGGCTATAACGGCTCAGCGCTATGGCCTATGATGCCGATGAAAAGGTTTAAAATGGGAATACTTTCTTCGAGAGACCAAATGTGAACTTTTTTTTTAAAAAAAAGACTAAAATGTAAAAATCCGGTTCGTTTTGGCATGTAACAAAGTAGACAATTGTTGCCTGACCCAATATTGGCACTCATCTAAACACTCATTGAACTACCAAACCAAAGTTTGGCATTTTTTTCCACAAACCAAACGTCCAAATTTGAGCCTAATTTTGGCTTAGCCCAGCGTTGGCCGACAGCCTGATTTTGCCTAGGCTTCTTTTGTTCACATCCAAACACACCTAGGGCTGACAATGGGCTATAAATTTTGCACTATAAGATTTAAGGATCGAATCGGGTTAGGATCGGGCTCTATTTCTATTCATTTTTAAACTATAATTTATTTAGGGCCTTGACATTTTGTGAAGAACCATTTGGATCACGATCCATTACCACCCCTAAACACACCCTATACGGCGTGCAAGAATTTGGGCCGGCCAAATTTGGGTGGCCGATTCGTCCGCCCGGAATTTGGCCTAGAATTGGCGCAGTATTCTATTGCCAGGGCCAAATTTTTTGGACAGGACCAAAATTTGGTCTTCAACCAAACCAGAGCTAAATTGCTTTGGATTTAGAGTGGTTTGGGCCGCCGGAGCGTAACACCCTACTCCACTGTGTGATGTATTGCTTGAGAGCTTGTATGAACTTGTGAGTGTCTAAGTGAGTCTGCAAGGCTGAGCTTGTCTGATTCTGCCTTGTGTGTAACATCGCATGCCTCCCCTTTTATAGTTGAAGGGGGGCATGCACAAAAGTGCCGGGCCCCGACATGTGGGCCTAGGGACATAAAGAATATAGAGCTTGGAGCCACCAATGTTTGCTGCTAGGGTAATCTTCTTGTGCTCTGACGCCCGAGATCTCCGTATCCTCGGCGTGCAGGGGAAGCTTCTTGTAGAAGGGGTGATGGGTACTGTGCGCCGCTCGGCACGGGCGCACTGTTTGCCAATAGACTGGTCAGGCGCGCCATCTGCTGGGTGACCCTAACGTCGTCTGCCGGCGGATTGGACAGGACACATTAAATGCCGAGAGGGCGCGTCGCCTGTCAGCATCGTGGTAGGCGGCACATCCTCTCTGCAATAAATGCAAAGAGTGCACAGCCGCATGGGCCTTGCGTTAGGCCCGACCCGTTGGCTTGCGTTACGGGCCACAAGGCACGCGGCCGCAACGGGTTTCTGTCTGAGCGGGGAGCGTAGGGCAAGACCTGGGCACGTGTCGGCACCGGACCCTTGCTTGTGCCGGGGTCCTTTCTGTCCCGGGACCCTGCCAAGGTTCGGACCTCACTCAGGGGGACCTGGCATGTCTCCACGGGAGCTCCGGGCTCGTGCTTACAGGGGTCCGGTGTTCCTTGCGGAGGTCCGGACCCAATGGTGCTTCCTTGGACGTATCATCCTTCCTCGCCACATGGTGCCCTTAGGCCTGCCCATGTGGTGGGGTCGGGTGCCGCTCTCCGTGTGACCAGGAGGTGTCGTACGGGTGCAGCGCCTTCATACAGTAGGAGAGGGTACCCCTGATTCAGGGTACCGACATTTCTTATGTTTCATATGCTTCTACTTACATTAATATATATTGTGATGATGAGGGTACATCCTTCATAACCTTCGTCCGAAGATCATTATATCCTAAGGGAAATAATGCCTCGAAGGACGAAGGACATTAACCATTAATGTTTTGTGTTGCCTTGTTCTTAACTCATAGCATTTGATAACAAGTCCCCAACATTGGCGCCCACCTCCGGTGAACTCAATCGACCACCTTCGGCAAGTCATGAACTTTGTCATGCCGCCGAAGAAAACTTCTTCAGGGCTAGGGGCTGCATTGTAGCCACTGGATGTCAACCAGGACACACTGCGTGAAGCTCAAACTCAAAAGAGGAAGGCTATAAGTCCAACACCCCAGGAGGAGGAGTTGGATCAGGAGATAAGGGATCTCGAAGATATCCATCAATAGGTCGAAAGGAAGAGAGAGAAAATGCTTTGTCTTTTCGATCTACAGAAGAAGATCGATGAAGCTGCTGAAGAAATACATCATCTTACTCAAGATGACCAGGACCGAAGACCTCCACAAAGAGAGCTTCGGCAGGACAATTCCTACAATGATGATGATTGGTATGACGATTTCCATCATAGAAATTTTGCTTTTGATGATGCTTCTCCTCTATCAGCAGAACTGCAGGCTACCCCATGGCCCCCATCATACAAGCCACCTCAGCTCCCCATGTATGATGGGCACTTAGATCCGAAGCAGTTTCTAATGAGCTACGAAGCAACTATATCTTCGTATGGAGGCAATACCGCAGTCATGGCGAAGTCCTTCGTCATGGCAGTCCGAAGTGTGGCCCAGACATGGTACTCTTCTCTCCGGCTAGGGACAACACGTCATGGCAGAAGCTTAAGCACATGCTGGTCACCAGTTTTCAAGGGTATCAGACAAAGCCAGTCACTGCTCAAGCCTTGTTCCAGTGCACTCAAGACCATGAGGAGTACCTTCAGGCATATGTCCGAAGGTTCTTGCGCCTGAGAGCACAAGCGCCTACGGTGCCCAATGAAATTGTCATTGAGGCCATGATCAAAGGTCTTCGACCAGGGCCTACGGCTCAATACTTCGCCAGAAAACCCCCCCAGACTCTGGAGAAGCTGCTTCAGAAAATGGATGAGTACACTCGGGCTGACAATGACTTCCGCCAAAGAAGGGAGGAAGCTTACAGATTTTCTGAGATGACTAGGGGCTTCGGAGGAAGAATTTAGCCTAGGCATGTCAGATCAATTCATAGCTCCAGTCAGAACGATGACAAAGGAGGCCAGTTTCAGAGGCCACATCACAACTCACAGTCTTCAGGACAGCAGCAAAGCTCCTTCAGGCCACCAGGTCCAAGGGGCCGAGGCGGCAGGGGCTTCGAAGGAAGATATGGGGATCAGTCCAGGAAAATCTATTGCTTATTCTGTGGTGAAGACAAGGGCCACACTACAAGAACGTGTCAGATCATCATTCAGAAGCAAAAAGAGATTGCCGAAGCAGAAGCCCGACAGAATCAACTGAAGCAGGTCTTACATACTGCTTCGTGCCACTCTCCCTACATACCAGAATATGTGGGCAATCAACTTGTATCTTCTGTTGCTTCAGGAAGCCATTCACAAGCTTCCTGGCCTCAGCTCCAACCGCCACCACCATTGCAACCTACTTATACCCGAAGCCAGCAGCCAGAAGGGTGCCAACACCCACAACAGCAACGTGATTTCAGGGAGGAGTATGGAGCTCGTACGGTCAACAACACTGTACCAAAATCAAAGCACATATACTGAGCAATATCCTACTTCTGAAATACTTTCACTTTTTACGCCATTTTGCTTTTTGTATGAGGAACAAGCAATGAAAACTTAGTTTTAATTTCTTGTAATGATTCTGCCTGTACTAGAATGAAATATATCTTCTTCACAGATTTACGAAGCTCAAAAGTCGTTCCTAAGGGAATGCAGAGCCAAAATAAACGAAGCTACAAAAGTCGTTCCTAAGGGAGCGTTTTTGCTCAAAAGTCGTTCCTAAGGGAATGTAGAGCCAACATTGACGAAGCTACAAAAGTCGTTCCTAAGGGAGCGCAGTGTAAGTTTTCTGCTCAAAAGTCATTCCAAAGGGAATGCAGAGCCAAATACCGCCGAAATATAAGGCGAAGAAGTTCAAAAGTCGTTCCTAAGGGGATGCAGAACTTATACCGCCGAAATAGAAGGCGAAGAAGTTCAAAAGTCGTTCCTAAGGGGATGCAGAACTTATACCACCGAAATAGAAGGTGAAGAAGCTCAAAAGTCGTTCCTAAGGGGATGCAGAGCTTAGACTCAAAAGACGTTCCTAAGAGGATGTAGAGTTTTGTGTATTCCAGTGTGGGCACGTGGGTGTGTGTCTTCGGCATCCTCATCATTTTGCATCATATCATCACATCATTTTGCATAACATTACATCATACATCATACTGCATTAACGACACAAGAATCGAATACGAAGCCAACCTTCGGCAAATGCTTCATCAAACTGAAAATGTGCTAAGGCACGAAGTAAGCTTCGAGAAATACAGTTTTATCAGACTTGCCATAAGAAGGGATCTCTTTCTGTACGAAGCATGAAAAGAAGGGAAGGTGTTTTTTCGCCGAAGGCTCAAAAACGGTATGTGTAAATTTCATGCAGCGCAAAGAAACAAGTTACAATAATTTACATATTCGATTCAATGTTACATACATCAAATGTTACATAGTTTTGTTACAATAGAAGCTTAATGTTCATTCCATTGTCCCATACATCAAGCATTTCAAAATATTATTACAATAAAACCTATTCTTCTCTAAGGACTTTTTCCGCAACTTCATTCAAAAGTTTATCGACGACTTCGTCAATAATGGAGTTTGCCATGTTTATAATATCCAGTGCCTCCTTCATTTCTGGATCAGCTAGGGGATCGTACGGTTCTGGTGGTGGGGATAGTTCAGCTTAAGTAGGTAAATTGATTAGTTTGAAGCCACAAAACAAGTACCGAAGTTAAAAAACCAAAAAATAATACCTATACGCCTTTCGCGTTTTGTAGCCTCTTCAGCTCGCTTTGCTTCTGCTCGGGCGTCGCGGGTGTCTTTCTCATTCTTTTTATAATCTCGTGGGCCAGCTCTCGGCCACCGTTCACCCAGACATCGTTATAAAACTTCCCGCCCATTAAAGTTGCTTCAGCTGAAGGATCCTTCGTATCGTCTATGGAGAAGGCAGCTTCGACCTGGGCTATAGCCTTAACGTGATCACATCCGGCCTTCTCCAGAATAGCTGAGATTCCCCGCGCACCGGAAAACACGCAAATATCCCCGCGATCACTCAAAATTTCCTCGAAGGCTTCGGCTTCTCCACTTATCCATTCAACAACGCCCTCGGGGTCGCCTCGTATGAAGTTTTCTTCAGCAGAGTAGGCGCCCACTTTGGCGAAGCTAGTTTTTAATTTCTTCACGCAATCCAAGGATTTCTCAAAGCACCTTTCCTTGGATTCGCGAAGTTCTTCAACATTTTTCTCTAGCTTATTTTTCTAGTATTCACTGATCTTTTGATTAGCCTGTGCGAGCGCGCAGTTCTCCTTAGCTTCGGCCAGTTGTCTCTGAAGGTCTTCAATTTCGGTTTTCTAGGCTTCGACCTGAGCTTTGTAATTAGCTTCGTATTCCTTTACTTTGTTCACCAATGAAATCAAAATTTTGTCTTTCTCTAGACCTTCGTTTCTCAGTTCAATCACCTCAGAGCGAAGGTTGTTAAGAGCCATTGTACAGCCTTCGTCTTCGGCGCTCTTTTGAGCCCTCAAGGCATTACTAAGAATTAAACCCTGCAAAGAAGAAGAAAGAGTTGAGCATGGCAATAAAATACTTCATTTTCTAGCTTCAAAGTTAACCTCTATACCTTTATACTGTTGTACGTGAGGCTATCAGCAAGATCATCCTTCGATAAGACCGAAAGGCCTTCTTCAAGCTTAGAAAATCCCATACTATTAGCTATCTCCTGGCAAACGGATATTTTTTTGTTATCCGGGAGACAGTAAAGGAAATCATCTTCGTTAGTACCATTGAACACTAAGGCCCCCTTTGTATATTTCAGTCTTTGGGCATAGTGTTTGGCCTCTAAGATCTCTTCTTCAGATAATTTTTTCTCCGAAGCATGTCGAACAATGTAATCAATATCTTCAATTAAGGCTTCGGGGACAGGAGATTTTGCTTTTTCTACCATGTCTTGCTCTGTCGTCTTGTCGGTATCTGAAATTTGCTGATCCACCTTATCTTCAGACACGACGGCCTTCGTCTCAGTGGGCGCTGAAGGCCCAGCTTCGGCTTCAACTTGGTTTTTGGCAGCTTCGGCAGCTTTCTTGGTAGGAGCAGGAGCTAAGGATTTTTGTACCTTTGGCCCATCCTCCTCTTGGGAGTTGCGGCAGCAGTTTTTTGTACCTTTGGCAATTCTGCTCCTGCTGATGGGCTCAGAATTTCTGGCAGTTTTAATACCTTTTCCACTATCGGCTCTTCGGCCGCACCATCTTTGCCTTCGGTAGGTCCGACTGTAGGCACCTTCGGCACTACAATTGGCTCTTCGGCGCTCTGCGCAATCGGAGCAGCTTGTTTAATTTCGGCAGTTAAAGAGGTTCCTTCGCCAAATTTAGGCACCACGGCCGGTTCAATGTATCGCGGCCGATGGGTCAGGACCTTCATCTTCTTGCCCTTCGGCACAACAGTGGTGGCCAAAGCGATAACTTTTATTTTCTTCCCTTGTCTTCGGAGTGGGTCTTGATAATTAGGGTATACGAAGCCGATGGCATCAAATACTCTGTTTAATCTTTTCTTCCCCCGGCCCCCGAAGGCTGCGGACAAGGCACCATCTTTGGCTTTGCTATATGCTCCAAGTAGCTCGTCGCTGATAGCCTCAATACTTTTTAGCCAATCATCATTCGGCTCATCAAACCGGTCTCTGAATCTGAAGGTATACTTCAATCGGACCAACCCACCTTCAGTTGACTCGGCAGTAGTATCCTTCGGCATATCCCAATTTTCTACAAGTGGCCATATTTTGTACGCTATGTGCTCTTGAACTATATTCCTTGTGCCAATGAAGGCACAGATGTTGCTAAAAGCCTTTTGGCATGCTTCGTCATTCTGATCGATTGTCACCTTCGGCCTCCGAAAGCCAAAACGAGACCAGATGGGGCGTTGGATAATTTCCTTAATGTCCTCTCTTTCAATCAGATCATTCTTGACATAAAACCATTCTTCCATCCAGGCCCCATGCCATCTTTTTCGGAATGTAGGAACTGGATGGCTTGCATTGGATAGAGCAATGAATCCGTAACAACTGAAGTTGTTGTGATATTGCTCCTTGCCGGTAGCCTTAGTCTCGTACAAAAGTTCATGCATGTTGCAAAAACACCTTGCGCTTGGTTCCAATCCTTGGCTTCTCACAGCCTAAATAAACAAACCCATCCTGATTATAGCTTCAGGGGTAAGTTGATGAAGAAAGATCTGAAACGTCTTCAGTACTTCAACCAAGGATCTGCTCAACGGGAACCGAAGCCCTGCTTTCAAAAGGCTTCGGTAAATAACCACCTCATTTACTTCAGGAGTAGGAGCAGCGCTATCTCCTCCAACCCTCACAATAGTCATGTCGCGGAAGTATCTTCCTCTCATAGCATCAACATGACTTTGTTTGATAGTCGATTTTCCGAAGATGGTATGGCTTGGTCGCCACGGTCGATCTTCAGAATCTTCGTCTCCACTTTCTGCATCATACTCATCACTGTCGTTCGAGTCTTCAGACAGATCCGCCAGTATTTCTCTTGTAATTTTTTCTGTGTTCGTTTTTTGCCATGGATTTGAAAACCCAGCGATGAAAGGATCCACAACTTTTTTCTCTTCAAACAGCTTCGTGTCCTCAGTTATCTTTGTCTCCTCAGTCATCTTCTTCTCCTCAGACATGGCGAAAACACGTCTTTAAATCGAAGCTCAAAAAGCTTGAAAATCAGGCGAGAGCTAGTGAACAAGAGCTAAAAGTTTGAGAAAATAACACAAATGGCAGAAATAGTGTATCAAATGATGCTGGTGTGGGTTCCTATTTATATGCCTGGCGCTTTGCAACTTGGCAGGCCCCGTCTGTCATTGACTGTCGCTATTCTAGCGAAGGGAAGGTGTTTTTTCGGACCTTCAGCTTAAGGCCTTCGTTCACGTCGCAGTCTAAATCTGTTATAACTAATTAATACTGCGAGGGGCTACTGTTGGGGGCCTTTGTCTTCCGAAGGTCCTCAAAAACACGACTAACATGTTTCCCAAGTATAATATATGTACAGGAACCTTCGGACATGGGATAAAGTTGTACATGACATGAAGAGCACAGTTCAGGAGAAGGATGAACCAATGCCGAAGCTACTCGTGGAAAAGCTTTGGCTCAGCAGTGGAAAATGAAACCGACTTAAAGGGGAAAAGACTGTTTAGTCCTCGATAGATTATCCCTAGGTCAATAGTAAATGTTAAGGGCATGAATATAATTTCACACAGGCTGCGTTCTGTGCCTATAAATAGATGAACAGTGATATCGTACTGTTCACGCTGACTTATATTCACTCGTGTGTCACACTTGGACTTTTGCCTTCTGTTAAGCCGAAGGTATAAATGTAATTCAATATTGTTCATGTTTATTCATGATGATACAAAAAAGATATATAAATGATGTCATATGATTATTCATATTATTTCTTATGTTTCATATGCTTCTACTTACATTAATATGTACTGTGATGATGAGAGTACGTCCTTCATAACCTTCATCCGAAGATCATTATATTCTAAGAGAAATAATGTTTTGAAGGATGAAGGACATTAACCATTAATGTTTTGTGTTGTCTTGTTCTTAACTCATAGTATTTGAGAACAAGTCTCCAACAAAACATGTGTGAAGATGTCACATCGTCTACAAACCATTTGTCATGGAAAGCAACACAATAGTCCATCAAACAATAATCAACAATGTGTTAATGTCTCTAAAGTAACGTGTGAATTGCTCATATGAATAACATAAAAGAACTTTTACTCTTCAAGTTTGTAATACCCAATTTATAATAAAGTATTAAAAGGAGAAATTATTTCCTTTATATATATATGTGTTACCTCTATTTAGCATCACATGTGAACATCTTATTAAAAAAAATAGTTAATAAAGGACATACCACTAAATTGTGCATCATGCTGAGGTTTCATTTTGTGTGCATTTTGTGACAATATAAAAATAATGTAAAAAGTAATATGGTAATACCCAAATTGTAAATGATAAGAATAGAGTTGGTCTCCATATTTGTGCGACTCATACTATAATTAGCATATGTGAACACTCACACCTAAAAGTGAATAATAAACAAATGACACATGAATAAATTATGTATCATGCCAAAGTTTACTTGTTTGTGCATTTGAAAATAATAATAATGTTAATAGAAAATCATTAGTGACAAAAAATGGAATTTATACATGACATACAATTTGGAGATTTAATAAAAGAAGGAAAAATGCAAATAAGTATAAATTATGCCTACCTTACTTTTAAAAAAAAGCAAACGCACGACCCATAGTTTTCTTCTCTTTCGTTTATTCTCTAGCCGCAAGTGACATCACCTGAACTCCACATACTACGTCATCAAGCAAATCTCATGCACACATACGTATTTGATCTCACCCAGTCGTAAGGACGACAGTGGCTCGCCTAGAATCCAATAACAGTTGGGGCCACGCTTCAGTGCGCTCGCCACACTCGCGTCCTGTATTGAGTTGCTGGCAGGTGGGCCGCAGCTCAGGATCACTCACCACATTGGCTGGCACGTGGGCCCCTTGAGCCAGCTTTGTCTCCATCGCTAAGCTCGCGCGCAACAGCATCTGCGTATCGACTGGGTCCGCGGCTGCGTAACCAAATTCGTCGCCTTCTCCGGAGTTAGCGCTGGAAAATCGACGTGCACGCACGTCCGTCCGGGAACTCCGCTTTAACTATAAGTTAGGCCATGCAGCGAATGCATCCCAGCAGGTTAGGAGACGACAGAGAGTGAGATCGCGATGTCATCGGCGGGGAGCGTCGTGGCGGCTGAGAGAATCACCCAGGCCACCCGAAACTAATCCCAGCCCGCGCCATTGACAAGCTTAGTGTGGTGTTTGGGAAAAGATTGGGAGGCCAGGGGTGCTCGGAGGACGACTGGATACGGCCGGATCGAGCTGTTGCGACCAAATCCATGGAGGCCTCACCTTCCGCCGGGTTTTCCTCTCGCCTCTGTTGTCCGCAACAGATTCTCTCCCAAATCGCGCTATGGTCGGGATTTGCAACCTCCGCGGACTCTGCCTTCCTGGAGCATATAAACCCACCACCACCATCAACTCCGTCCGTGGGCGCCAAACTCGACCGCGCAACGCCATGGAGTCCAGCTCTAATTTCTCACCCCTCTCTGCTCTCAGACCCGATTGCCCCTCGCCATGGCTATAAATCCCAGCGGCGACATACCCCGAGAGTTCCCTATCCATCAAACCTCGAGCCATCGCCACCCATACACGTTTCACGTGCGTATCATTAGTGCTGGTGATTGCCGCTGTAGCGCCCTCGTACAGCCGCTAGCGACCAGCACCACAGATTGGACACGTGATCGCATAACAGAAGGTAAATAACCAATTGAATCACTTCCCCATGTCCTTTCAATCGTATTTACGCAAATTGGGGCGGAAACCAGGCAACGGGGGCACCGGTGCGTCGTGCCCCGGCGGGATTCCGCCGTGCAGACTGGGCGGCGCCGCCGCGCTCTGGCGTCGGGTGGGGAAGACGCCTCGTCACCGTCAGATAACTTGTGGGCGGTTGAGATTAGATCGACCCATACCCCTTCACTCGATTAAATCTGTGCCGTCGGTTGCAGGCTTTGCGGTCGAGATTGGGTTACGGCGTGGATGCCTCACGACCATCAGATCTTAATCTAGCGGCTGTCGTTGGATACTGAGTTAGGTTTTATAAAAAAAATCTAATCGCAACCGTCAGATAGAGATCCAACGGCCAGAAACCACTGATACCCCTTCGCGGGTACATTTTACTAAAGAAACCCTAGGGTATTTTATAATGAACCCGCCGTCCTACTTCCACTGTTCTCTGTGTCTTAGAGACTTTTACGCAAGACCCCCTGTGTTCCTGTTTAAATGAGGCCCAGTCCAGAGCATTATAAAACCAGAGAAAATAATTTATAAATGGATTTTTAATAGGAAAATAATTGCTAGAACTTTGTTAATTCCTAGAAAATTCATACTTGCTCCAAATTACTTCATTCCACTTTCTAAATTTTTGTAATTTAATTCTCTATCACTTAGAGCCTCTGTTTTGTCGTGAAAACAGTAAGAAATTTAATCCCACACTTAATCCTATTTAAAGCACATAAAACCTTAGGAAATTCGTATCTCCTCCGTTTAACTCCGATTTGATCCGTTCAAGTTGCGTTAGTCTCGTAGCTTCGCGTAGATTATTTTTACGCAGTGTATTCTTATGTTTGGTGTGATGTTAATTTTATCTATACCATGTTTGTTTGTATTGCTACGACTAGCGCGAGGACACGTGTCATCTGTAAAGCAAGTTGGTATCTGGAATCTCAAGTGCCAGGCAAGTTGTGCCCTTGATCACTTCTTTTACCCACTCATGTTCTAATTAATCATAATGATCTGCATAGGTTAATTTTGATGGGACCCAATAGGTCACCCTAGTTTGTTTATCCTGAATACCTTGTTTACCCCTGAATAACTTGGGTAGTTCTGCTACTGCTTTATATGGTTTTGGGTTAATATTTCATTATATCTATGTTCCAATTATGTTGTTATTTCATTTATGTTCATGACAAGATCATTAAATGTTAATTGGAACATAGAGCTTAACTTGAGAAACACGTGCCACCACAAGGGTTTATGGATGCCCTTGGCTGATTAATTAGGAAAGCTAGTGGAGGACTACCTTACCCGAAAGGGGCAAGGGCAGTAGGGGAGTGGTCAGTGTAGGGAGGCCCTCGGGAGGATTTTGCTGCGATGGCGGTCCTGCAAGGGATTCCTGCATTGGAGCTTCCTATAAACTGTAGCGGGTTTTCTGAAGCTAGTGGAACTTTGTAAAGGCCTCGTAGTGTTACCCTGTCTCGCCTCCTCGGTAGAGGTGTATGGGAAGTCGCGATCCCTTGGCAGATGGGTAACATGACTTGTGGGTAAAGGGTACCACCTCTGCAGAGTGTAAAACTGGTATACTAGCCGAGCTCACGGTCATGAGCAGCTCAGGACTCTCTGATGATTAAATTATGGAACTTAAACTCAATTTGTCATATGCATTGCATCGCAGGTGAGGTTGTTACTTTTGTTCTACTACTTAATTGGGTTGGTATTTACTTATACTTAGTAATTGCTAATAAAATTTTGACCAACTTTAAAAGCAATGCTCAGCTCTAACCATCCTCTTTGGTAAGCCTTACACTTCACGTGAGCTCCCACCTTTGGCGAGTTCATGCACATTATTCCCCACAACTTGTTGAGCGATGAACGTATGTGAGCTCACTCTTGCTGTCTCACACCCCCCCACAGGTCAAGAGCAGGTACCGCAGGATGAGGCGCTTGGAGGATGCTGCGATGAGTTCGTGAGAGATCTAGGTCGTCGTCTCCCAGTCAACTTTGGGTTGCTGGACCGTTGTCTCCTTATATGTAATTATTTATTTTGTATAGAACTCCTATTATATAGTAAAGTTGTGACATTCGATCCTGTGCCATGATTCATTATATGTGTGAGACTTGGTCCCAGCACACCTGGTGATTATGTTCGCGCCCGGGCTTTGGACCCCTAAAACCCGGGTGTGACAGAAGTGGTATCAGAGGGATGTTGACTGTAGGACGAAACCTAGATAGAACTGGACAACCATTATCTACTTACCTTACTCTGATTCTTTTCTAAACTTATCTTAATCTTTTCTCATCTATTTCCGCTTTACTCTGATTATTCTTACCTTTTCCTGCTAAAGACAAACTTGGATTTCACACTTTGAAATCCTGTGGTTAAAGTGACTTTTTGGAATAGGGGACCTACTCTTAGGAACAAAAATAAAACTATTTTTATAGATATCTATGAATTTGAATATTTTGTTCTTATGATACTTGTCTGATTTGGATATTTGATTGAGTGTGATGAGTTGTGGAGTAATGTCCACAATTACATCTGCACATACATGTAGAAAAAAATGCTTATAAAAATAACTAGATAAACTAGGTTATCCCTCATTAAAGTATCTAGCCTAACAATATCCATCTCATCTTAAAAGATTTTATCCTACACTCATAGATCCATCTTATGTGAAAAGATCCTAACTTATCCTAATTAAAATATATCTTATCTTAAAAGATTTTCTCTTATCTTAATAGATTCATCTCATCTTAAAAGATTCTATCCTGTCTACTTTGCTTATCTCGTACTAAGTGTAACAACTATGATCTATTCTAAAATAAGTAGATCTTAACTAGTCTAATCTAGTTATATCCAATTTGTCTATCCCCACCTAACATCAAACAAGATTTTGACCTACATCATGTAGTCTATCTCATCCATATCTATCTTAACCATATTCCTCAACCCCGATGATATACACTAACCTCGAATCAATGAGACCAAGACCAGAGAAGAGAAGATCAACCTCGCCAAGGAAGGATAAAAGTCAAACTAGATCTTTAGATGCGTCACCACCCAAGATGGGGTATTTCCTTGCCATAATATTTCTTACCTTAACCTACCCATCTTTTATCCTACATAATAAGTAGCTAGATACCTATGCTCTTCTAATCACTCACTATTGTCTCTAAAAAATATGAGACTCTCGATTTTGAACCTATTTACAAACCAATCCTTATGTTTCCCTTTTCTTACAAATCTCGGGGACGAGATTTCTGTTAAGGGGGTAGGATTTGTAATACCCAATTTATAATAAAGTATTAAAAGGAGAAATTATTTCCTTTATATATATGTGTTACCTCTATTTAGCATCACATGTGAACATCTTATTAAAAAAAATAGTTAATAAAGGACATACCACTAAATTGTGCATCATGCCGAGGTTTCATTTTGTGTGCATTTTGTGACAATATAAAAATAATGTAAAAAGTAATATGGTAATACCCAAATTGTAAATGATAAGAATAGAGTTGGTCTCCATATTTGTGCGACTCATACTATAATTAGCATATGTGAACACTCACACCTAAAAGTGAATAATAAACAAATGACACATGAATAAATTATGCATCATGCCAAAGTTTACTTGTTTGTGCATTTGAAAATAATAATAATGTTAATAGAAAATCATTAGTGACAAAAAATGGAATTTATACATGACATACAATTTGGAGATTTAAGAAAAGAAGGAAAAATGCAAATAAGTATAAATTATGCCTACCTTACTTTAAAAAAAGCAAACGCACGACCCATAGTTTTCTTCTCTTTCGTTTATTCTCTAGCCGCAAGTGACATCAGCTGAACTCCACATACTATGTCATCAAGCAAATATCATGCACACATACGTATTTGATCTCACCCAGTCGTAAGGACGACAGTGGCTCGCCTAGAATCCAATAACAGTTGGGGCCACGCTTCAGTGCGCTTGCCGCACTCGCGTCCTGTATTGAGTTGCTGGCAGGTGGGCCGCAGCTCAGGATCACTCACCACATTGGCTGGCACGTGGGCCCCTTGAGCTAGCTTTGTCTCCATCGCTAAGCTCGCGCGCAACAGCATCTGCGTATCGACTGGGTCCGCGGCTGCGTAACCAAATTCGCCGCCTTCTCCGGAGTTAGCGCTGGAAAATCGACGTGCACGCACGTCCGTCCGGGAACTCCGCTTTAACTATAAGTTAGGCCATGCACCGAATGCATCCCAGCAGGTTAGGAGACGACAGAGAGTGAGATTGCGATGTCATCGGCGGGGAGCGTCGTGGCGGCTGAGAGAATCACCCAGGCCACCCGAAACTAATCCCAGCCCGCGCCATTGACAAGCTTAGTGTGGTGTTTGGGAAAAGATTGGGAGGCCAGGGGTGCTCGGAGGACGACTGGATACGGCCGGATCGAGCTGTTGCGACCAAATCCATGGAGGCCTCACCTTCCGCCGGGTTTTCCTCTCGCCTCTGTTGTCCGCAACAGATTCTCTCCCAAATCGCGCTATGGTCGGGATTTGCAACCTCCGCGGACTCTGCCTTCCTGGAGCATATAAACCCACCGCCACCATCAACTCCGTCTGTGGACGCCAAACTCGACCGCGCAACGCCATGGAGTCCAGCTCTAATTTCTCGCCCCTCTCTGCTCTCAGACCCGATTGCCCCTCGCCATGGCTATAAATCCCAGCGGCGACATACCCCGAGAGTTCCCTATCCATCAAACCTCGAGCCATCGCCACCCATACACGTTTCGCGTGCGTATCATCAGTGCTGGTGATTGCCGCTCTAGCGCCCTCGTACAGCTGCTAGCGACCAGCACCGCAGATTGGACACGTGATCGCATAACAGAAGGTAAATAACCAATTGAATCACTTCCCCATGTCCTTTCAATCGTATTTACGCAAATTGGGGCGGAAACCAGGCAACGGGGGCACCGGTGCGTCGTGCCCCGGCGGGATTCCGCCGTGCAGACTGGGCGGCGCCGCCGCGCTCTGGCGTCGGGTGGGGAAGACGCCTCGTCACCGTCAGATAACTTGTGGGCGGTTGAGATTAGATCGACCCATACCCCTTCACTCGATTAAATCTGTGCCGTCGGTTGCAGGCTTTGCGGTCGAGATTGGGTTACGGCGTGGATGCCTCACGACCATCAGATCTTAATCTAGCGGCTGTCGTTGGATTCCGAGTTAGGTTTTATAAAAAAAATCTAATCGCAACCGTCAGATAGAGATCCAACGGCCAGAAACCACTGATACCCCTTCGCGGGTACATTTTACTAAAGAAACCCTAGGGTATTTTATAATGAACCCGCCGTCCTACTTCCACTGTTCTCTGTGTCTTAGAGACTTTTACGCAAGACCCCCTGTGTTCCTGTTTAAATGAGGCCCAGTCCAGAGCATTATAAAACCAGAGAAAATAATTTATAAATGGATTTTTAATAGGAAAATAATTGCTAGAACTTTGTTAATTCCTAGAAAATTCATACTTGCTCCAAATTACTTCATTCCACTTTCTAAATTTTTGTAATTTAATTCTCTATCACTTAGAGCCTCTGTTTTGTCGTGAAAACAGTAAGAAATTTAATCCCACACTTAATCCTATTTAAAGCACATAAAACCTTAGGAAATTCGTATCTCCTCCGTTTAACTCCGATTTGATCCGTTCAAGTTGCGTTAGTCTCGTAGCTTCGCGTAGATTATTTTTACGCAGTGTATTCTTATGTTTGGTGTGATGTTAATTTTATCTATACCATGTTTGTTTGTATTGCTACGACTAGCGCGAGGACACGTGTCATCTGTAAAGCAAGTTGGTATCTGGAATCTCAAGTGCCAGGCAAGTTGTGCCCTTGATCACTTCTTTTACCCACTCATGTTCTAATTAATCATAATGATCTGCATAGGTTAATTTTGATGGGACCCAATAGGTCACCCTAGTTTGTTTATCCTGAATACCTTGTTTACCCCTGAATAACTTGGGTAGTTCTGCTACTGCTTTATATGGTTTTGGGTTAATATTTCATTATATCTATGTTCCAATTATGTTGTTATTTCATTTATGTTCATGACAAGATCATTAAATGTTAATTGGAACATAGAGCTTAACTTGAGAAACACGTGCCACCACAAGGGTTTATGGACGCCCTTGGCTGATTAATTAGGAAAGCTAGTGGAGGACTACCTTACCCGAAAGGGGCAAGGGCAGTAGGGGAGTGGTCAGTGTAGGGAGGCCCTCGGGAGGATTTTGCTGCGATGGCGGTCCTGCAAGGGATTCCTGCATTGGAGCTTCCTATAAACTGTAGCGGGTTTTCTGAAGCTAGTGGAACTTTGTAAAGGCCTCGTAGTGTTACCCTGCCTCGCCTCCTCGGTAGAGGTGTATGGGAAGTCGCGATCCCTTGGCAGATGGGTAACATGACTTGTGGGTAAAGGGTACCACCTCTGCAGAGTGTAAAACTGGTATACTAGCCGAGCTCACGGTCATGAGCAGCTCAGGACTCTCTGATGATTAAATTATGGAACTTAAACTCAATTTGTCATATGCATTGCATCGCAGGTGAGGTTGTTACTTTTGTTCTACTACTTAATTGGGTTGGTATTTACTTATACTTAGTAATTGCTAATAAAATTTTGACCAACTTTAAAAGCAATGCTCAGCTCTAACCATCCTCTTTGGTAAGCCTTACACTTCACGTGAGCTCCCACCTTTGGCGAGTTCATGCACATTATTCCCCACAACTTGTTGAGCGATGAACGTATGTGAGCTCACTCTTGCTGTCTCACACCCCCCCCCACAGGTCAAGAGCAGGTACCGCAGGATGAGGCGCTTGGAGGATGCTGCGATGAGTTCGTGAGAGATCTAGGTCGTCGTCTCCCAGTCAACTTTGGGTTGCTGGACCATTGTCTCCTTATATGTAATTATTTATTTTGTATAGAACTCCTATTATATAGTAAAGTTGTGACATTCGATCCTGTGCCATGATTCATCATATGTGTGAGACTTGGTCCCAGCACACCTGGTGATTATGTTCGCGCCCGGGCTTTGGACCCCTAAAACCCGGGTGTGACAGAAGTGGTATCAGAGGGATGTTGACTGTAGGACGAAACCTAGATAGAACTGGACAACCATTATCTACTTACCTTACTCTGATTCTTTTCTAAACTTATCTTAATCTTTTCTCATCTATTTCCGCTTTACTCTGATTATTCTTACCTTTTCCTGCTAAAGACAAACTTGGATTTCACACTTTGAAATCCTGTGGTTAAAGTGACTTTTTGGAATAGGGGACCTACTCTTAGGAACAAAAATAAAACTATTTTTATAGATATCTATGAATTTGAATATTTTGTTCTTATGATACTTGTCTGATTTGGATATTTGATTGAGTGTGATGAGTTGTGGAGTAATGTCCACAATTACATCTGCACATACATGTAGAAAAAAATGCTTATAAAAATAACTAGATAAACTAGGTTATCCCTCATTAAAGTATCTAGCCTAACAATATCCATCTCATCTTAAAAGATTTTATCCTACACTCATAGATCCATCTTATGTGAAAAGATCCTAACTTATCCTAATTAAAATATATCTTATCTTAAAAGATTTTCTCTTATCTTAATAGATTCATCTCATCTTAAAAGATTCTATCCTGTCTACTTTGCTTATCTCGTACTAAGTGTAACAACTATGATCTATTCTAAAATAAGTAGATCTTAACTAGTCTAATCTAGTTATATCCAATTTGTCTATCCCCACCTAACATCAAACAAGATTTTGACCTACATCATGTAGTCTATCTCATCCATATCTATCTTAACCATATTCCTCAACCCCGATGATATACACTAACCTCGAATCAATGAGACCAAGACCAGAGAAGAGAAGATCAACCTCGCCAAGGAAGGATAAAAGTCAAACTAGATCTTTAGATGCGTCACCACCCAAGATGGGGTATTTCCTTGCCATAATATTTCTTACCTTAACCTACCCATCTTTTATCCTACATAATAAGTAGCTAGATACCTATGCTCTTCTAATCACTCACTATTGTCTCTAAAAAATATGAGACTCTCGATTTTGAACCTATTTACAAACCAATCCTTATGTTTCCCTTTTCTTACAAATCTCGGGGACGAGATTTCTGTTAAGGGGGTAGGATTTGTAATACCCAATTTATAATAAAGTATTAAAAGGAGAAATTATTTCCTTTATATATATGTGTTACCTCTATTTAGCATCACATGTGAACATCTTATTAAAAAAAATAGTTAATAAAGGACATACCACTAAATTGTGCATGATGCCGAGGTTTCATTTTGTGTGCATTTTGTGACAATATAAAAATAATGTAAAAAGTAATATGGTAATACCCAAATTGTAAATGTTAAGAATAGAGTTGGTCTCCATATTTGTGCGACTCATACTATAATTAGCATATGTGAACACTCACACCTAAAAGTGAATAATAAACAAATGACACATGAATAAATTATGCATCATGCCAAAGTTTACTTGTTTGTGCATTTGAAAATAATAATAATGTTAATAGAAAATCATTAGTGACAAAAAATGGAATTTATACATGACATACAATTTGGAGATTTAAGAAAAGAAGGAAAAATGCAAATAAGTATAAATTATGCCTACCTTACTTTAAAAAAAAGCAAACGCACGACCCATAGTTTTCTTCTCTTTCGTTTATTCTCTAGCCGCAAGTGACATCAGCTGAACTCCACATACTATGTCATCAAGCAAATCTCATGCACACATACGTATTTGATCTCACCCAGTCGTAAGGACGACAGTGGCTCGCCTAGAATCCAATAACAGTTGGGGCCACGCTTCAGTGCGCTTGCCGCACTCGCGTCCTGTATTGAGTTGCTGGCAGGTGGGCCGCAGCTCAGGATCACTCACCACATTGGCTGGCACGTGGGCCCCTTGAGCTAGCTTTGTCTCCATCGCTAAGCTCGCGCGCAACAGCATCTGCGTATCGACTGGGTCCGCGGCTGCGTAACCAAATTCGCCGCCTTCTCCGGAGTTAGCGCTGGAAAATCGACGTGCACGCACGTCCGTCCGGGAACTCCGCTTTAACTATAAGTTAGGCCATGCACCGAATGCATCCCAGCAGGTTAGGAGACGACAGAGAGTGAGATTGCGATGTCATCGGCGGGGAGCGTCGTGGTGGCTGAGAGAATCACCCAGGCCACCCGAAACTAATCCCAGCCCGCGCCATTGACAAGCTTAGTGTGGTGTTTGGGAAAAGATTGGGAGGCCAGGGGTGCTCGGAGGACGACTGGATACGGCCGGATCGAGCTGTTGCGACCAAATCCATGGAGGCCTCACCTTCCGCCGGGTTTTCCTCTCGCCTCTGTTGTCCGCAACAGATTCTCTCCCAAATCGCGCTATGGTCGGGATTTGCAACCTCCGCGGACTCTGCCTTCCTGGAGCATATAAACCCACCGCCACCATCAACTCCGTCTGTGGACGCCAAACTCGACCGCGCAACGCCATGGAGTCCAGCTCTAATTTCTCGCCCCTCTCTGCTCTCAGACCCGATTGCCCCTCGCCATGGCTATAAATCCCAGCGGCGACATATCCCGAGAGTTCCCTATCCATCAAACCTCGAGCCATCGCCACCCATACACGTTTCGCGTGCGTATCATCAGTGCTGGTGATTGCCGCTGTAGCGCCCTCGTACAGCCGCTAGCGACCAGCACCGCAGATTGGACACGTGATCGCATAACAGAAGGTAAATAACCAATTGAATCACTTCCCCATGTCCTTTCAATCGTATTTACGCAAATTGGGGCAGAAACCAGGCAACGGGGGCACCGGTGCGTCGTGCCCCGGCGGGATTCCGCCGTGCAGACTGGGCGGCGCCGCCGCGCTCTGGCGTCGGGTGGGGAAGACGCCTCGTCACCGTCAGATAACTTGTGGGCGGTTGAGATTAGATCGACCCATACCCCTTCACTCGATTAAATCTGTGCCGTCGGTTGCAGGCTTTGCGGTCGAGATTGGGTTACGGCGTGGATGCCTCACGACCATCAGATCTTAATCTAGCGGCTGTCGTTGGATTGCGAGTTCGGTTTTATAAAAAAAATCTAATCGCAACCGTCAGATAGAGATCCAACGGCCAGAAACCACTGATACCCCTTCGCGGGTACATTTTGCTAAAGAAACCCTAGGGTATTTTATAATGAACCCGCCGTCCTACTTCCACTGTTCTCTGTGTCTTAGAGACTTTTACGCAAGACCCCCTGTGTTCCTGTTTAAATGAGGCCCAGTCCAGAGCATTATAAAACCAGAGAAAATAATTTATAAATGGATTTTTAATAGGAAAATAATTGCTAGAACTTTGTTAATTCCTAGAAAATTCATACTTGCTCCAAATTACTTCATTCCACTTTCTAAATTTTTGTAATTTAATTCTCTATCACTTAGAGCCTCTGTTTTGTCGTGAAAACAGTAAGAAATTTAATCCCACACTTAATCCTATTTAAAGCACATAAAACCTTAGGAAATTCGTATCTCCTCCGTTTAACTCCGATTTGATCCGTTCAAGTTGTGTTAGTCTCGTAGCTTCGCGTAGATTATTTTTACGCAGTGTATTCTTATGTTTGGTGTGATGTTAATTTTATCTATACCATGTTTGTTTGTATTGCTACGACTAGCGCGAGGACACGTGTCATCTGAAAAGCAAGTTGGTATCTGGAATCTCAAGTGCCAGGCAAGTTGTGCCCTTGATCACTTCTTTTACCCACTCATGTTCTAATTAATCATAATGATCTGCATAGGTTAATTTTGATGGGACCCAATAGGTCACCCTAGTTTGTTTATCCTGAATACCTTGTTTACCCCTGAATCACTTGGGTAGTTCTGCTACTGCTTTATATGGTTTTGGGTTAATATTTCATTATATCTATGTTCCAATTATGTTGTTATTTCATTTATGTTCATGACAAGATCATTAAATGTTAATTGGAACATAGAGCTTAACTTGAGAAACACGTGCCACCACAAGGGTTTATGGACGCCCTTGGCTGATTAATTAGGAAAGCTAGTGGAGGACTACCTTACCCGAAAGGGGCAAGGGCAGTAGGGGAGTGGTCAGTGTAGGGAGGCCCTCGGGAGGATTTTGCTGCGATGGCGGTCCTGCAAGGGATTCCTGCATTGGAGCTTCCTATAAACTGTAGCGGGTTTTCTGAAGCTAGTGGAACTTTGTAAAGGCCTCGTAGTGTTACCCTGCCTCGCCTCCTCGGTAGAGGTGTATGGGAAGTCGCGATCCCTTGGCAGATGGGTAACATGACTTGTGGGTAAAGGGTACCACCTCTGCAGAGTGTAAAACTGGTATACTAGCCGAGCTCACGGTCATGAGCAGCTCAAGACTCTTTGATGATTAAATTATGGAACTTAAACTCAATTTGTCATATGCATTGCATCGCAGGTGAGGTTGTTACTTTTGTTCTACTACTTAATTGGGTTGGTATTTACTTATACTTAGTAATTGCTAATAAAATTTTGACCAACTTTAAAAGCAATGCTCAGCTCTAACCATCCTCTTTGGTAAGCCTTACACTTCACGTGAGCTCCCACCTTTGGCGAGTCATGCACATTATTCCCCACAACTTGTTGAGCGATGAACGTATGTGAGCTCACTCTTGCTGTCTCACACCCCCCCACAGGTCAAGAGCAGGTACCGTAGGATGAGGCGCTTGGAGGATGCTGCGACGAGTTCGTGAGAGATCTAGGTCGTCGTCTCCCAGTCAACTTTGGGTTGCTGGACCGTTGTCTCCTTATATGTAATTATTTATTTTGTATAGAACTCCTATTATATAGTAAAGTTGTGACATTCGATCCTGTGCCATGATTCATCATATGTGTGAGACTTGGTCCCAGCACACCTGGTGATTATGTTCGCGCCCGGGCTTTGGACCCCTAAAACCCGGGTGTGACAAAGTTTTGAAAATCTAATTCATATACTTGCACTGATACACTGCATTGTACCCACCACCAGAAGCCAACTCAGAGTAACAAATAGGAACCTATGAACATTGACATCCATGATTACAATGTGAGGCTTAGAGCTACAAGAATATTTCTTAAAGCTGGCGACAAGGTTATCAGAATGTTGTTTGTGCAAGCACGTGGTTGTGTATATTTTGTAGTATAACTTATTGTTTGAGACCTTTCTTAGGTTAAGATAATTGCGAGCTTAATATTGTATAACTATGATGAGATCAAACAAAAATTAGGACTAAATTTTGTAAAGGTATGGCAACGCTATCCGTTATCTTAGGTTCATTAAATATATAATGTCAAAAACACAAAGATTGAGAAGTCAATATATACAGGGGGTGTTTGTTTTATCTTAAAATCAATTTCTAGCCATCAGAATCCAATTCTGTCAGCCAAACACGTCACTTCTCAGTCTGCTTATGTAGAATCGCTTTTATGATCGCTCAAATTAACGTGAATGAAGAATCCGTCGAGTCGTCTTGATGGGAGAAATCCATCGCTTTCGCGTCACTTCTCAATCTGCTTATGTAGAATCGCTTTTATGAAAATCGCTCAAATTAACGTGAATGAAGAATCCATCGAGTCGTCTTGATGTGAGAAATCCATCGCTTTTTAGATCCGAAATTCTATGGATCCCTTCATCTTTCTCCACACGTAAGCCGCACAATATTTAGATTCTTATGACAGTTAGATTATCCACGGAGATCCAGATTCTCAGCAAATCTTTTCTGAAAAAACCTGTACCAAACAAGCCCATACCCTTACCATTTTTAGTGTTGTAATTGTAACCAGTTCAAATTATGCTCTTATTTTAACTCATCTCAATCAACTTTTCAACATGCCTAGCATCAAAGATGAGAAATACCAGCAAACGAAACAATTATTTAGCAAGGGTCCTATCATATTGTAGTTTGACATAGGTAGACGATACTAGAATGAGAACAAAAATTGTATGTTTCTTTCCCAAAAAAACACAAATATGTTCGGGACATGAGAGCGCAACAGCATATGACATCTTCAGCTTGGCCTTCAGATGGTCGCCTGTCCACTAAATGAAAGGGAAGACATGATGGTCAACATCTCCGTCACAGAAGCCATGGCGCTTACCGCTGCTTTAAGGACATCCTGCGAGCACCCGGGCTTCACAATGCTTTTCACCTTCATTGTGGACAAGCAAACACAAGAAGAAGCAAAGGAACAAATGTTCAACCAACGCACTGTATCACTTTTGTAATGGCGAAAATCATTAACAAAGTCAGTAAGTACCTTCTCCAAATACTCCTGCAACTTCTTGATTCTTCCCATGTAATCCTGATCTTCAACGCACAATGAAATAGGCTTTGTATCAGCACCTGACCCTTCGAACTGAAGTGGCCCAGGGTTTCGGTAGATGTCTTCCATCATGAAGCTAGAAGAATTTTGTCTCAACAACCTGGAAAACAAATAACATTTAGCTATTGAAGAACAACAAGAGAAATTGAGCATTCGGCATTCAACATTCTACTGATGTAGAAGGAAAGCCTGTAGAAAGAAGTGATGGCTAAATATAATGCTATATTTTCATACTTACTCATATGCTTTTCCTTTTAAGTCAACACTCGCCATGTGGACAGCAGGCTTACCGATTTGACTGGTGGCAGCACCACGTGACCATCTCTTCACAGTCATCATAGACTGGTAACCAGGAAATTTTTAGTCTTCTTTGACTTTAACTTGAACTAGGAAAAGCCGATTCATTTATAAAAGGGTTTTAATTATCAAAATCTTACTGTAATGGGAGCAGCACCACATTTCCATTTGTTTACTGGACTCTTAAGGTTGGTCACAGTGGCCATGTAGCCGTTCAAACCAGCCGCTACGATGTGATAACATACATGTCCAAGAACCTAAGACAAAGCAATTCAATGGAGATTTAGGGGGTGTTTGTTTGAGATTATAATCTATCCAGATTATATAATCTAACAACTTTTGAACTAAGAGTTAGTTCAAAAATTGTTGGATTATATAATCTAGGTGGATTATAATCCCAAACAAACACCCCCTTAATAGCATAGCAATTTTCTGAGAAAAACAGTGAAAGAGAAACTCAAACCTACGTAGCCATAATCGCAATCAAATTTAGAAGGCAGGGCACCCCTGGCCTGGTATCCAAAAAAGTGGCAGATAGCATTGAACTTCTTTCCATTATAAGTGCCTTCCTTCTGTAAGAGATGTTAGGATTTATGGGCTTGGCCCAATTAAGAATTTCTAATAATTCCAGGAAAATCTCAAAAGCCCATATAAGTGGATGACAAAGGGATAGGTGGAACCAATAGCACCATATTGCTAGCTCTTGTGGAGTAGAGCTAGCTTAAATATGGAAGCCACACTCACTCACCAAGTCATGGATGAGAGGAGAGAGTGTGGAGAGCCACACGCGCGCGCGCGCTCGCTCGCCTCGCCTCGCCTGGCCTGGCCTGGCCGGGCCGGGCCGGGGCGGGGCGGGGCGAAGGGCACGGGCGCACGACATGCGCGTGAATGGTCCGCCGAAATCCGGCCCCTCGCCTTGCGGGGGCGCGGCTACCTTTTGCCGTTTGATTTTTTGGTTTCTTGGCTGTTACGCTTATCCTAACCGATCGCTATAAAATCTCAACTGATTGCGAGATTTTCGTGGGCGGATAAGCACAGGGGGTCGCGGACTTGGCCCTATAAAAGGAGCCCGGCAGCCAGCCTCCAAATCATCCCAGATCCCAGTTCGCTTTCGCCTCTCTTCATAGCTGAGCCGCCTTTTAGTTCCCTTCGTCCCGACCGCAGAGGTGCATCTGCGATCAGGAGAGCAGGTCTCCGGAACCCTTCGTCTTCTAGATCCTGCACCGGGAGAGGGCGAATAAGGTTTTTGGGAAGCGTCTTCACGCGACTGCTCGTGATCTGCTGACCTCGTCGACCCTGCTGATTTCGCTACTTCGACATCGTCGACCCTGCTGATTCCGGCGCGTGCCATCGATCAGTAAGTCTAATCAGTACGCATCATCTGATTTGGCTTGTTATTTCAGTTCTTCTGATTTGGTCATGATTTATATTCGGAATTTAGAATGGAATTTGTCTAATTATTCAACAATCCAAAAACCTTATTGTAGACAATTTCCTAGTTTTTCTATGGCTGCTTTTGCCGATGCGCTCAAGCCAGAAAAGTTCAATGGTATGCACTTTAAGAGATGGCAAGTCAAGGCCACGCTCTGGCTTACTGCTATGAATGTCTTCCATGTTAGTAAAGGCAGACCTGAGGGTCCACTGACTCCTGAACAGGAGAAAGAGTACGACCATGCCAATACTATGTTCACGGGAGCCGTTCTTAGCGCCCTTGTTGACCGTCTGGTTGATGCGAATATGCAGTATACAGACGGGAAACAGTTGTGGGATGCACTTACTACTAAGTATGGTGCATCAGATGCTGGCAGTGACCTGTATATCATGGAGAGCTTTCATGATTATAAGATGGTTGATAATCGCTCTATTGTAGAGCAAGCTCATGAAATACATTGTATAGCCAAGGAGCTCGACCACCTTAAGATAGTCCTTCCTGACCGATTTGTGGCCGGGTGCATTATTGCAAAGTTGCCTTCTACATGGAGGAACTTCGCCACAGCTCTGAAAACATAAGAGACAGGAGATATCAGTCGAAAATCTGATAGCGTCTCTGGATGTTGAGGAGAAAGCTCGGGCTAAGGACACGGGATCTAAAGGAGGCGAGGGCCACTCCAGCGCCAACATGGTTCAGAAGAACCACAACAAGGGCAAAGGAAAGCCAAAATCTAACAAGCCCAACAAAACTACCAACTTCAAGAAGAAGAAGAACAAGGCTGAATTGACATGTTTCGCATGTGGCGAGGCGGGTCATTTTGCCAAGGATTGTCCTGATCGAGCGGATCGCCGTGGCAAAAAGGGCAATGTCAACACAGTGGTCGCTAGCAATGAGGAAGACAAAGGGTATGGTAATCTACCTTTCATCTTCTCAGTATTTCAATCACCTAGTTGGTGGCTTGATACTGGTGCTAATGTTCATGTGTGTTCTGACATTAACTTGTTCTCTTCTTATCAGGGCGCCCGGGATTCTTCCGTGCTAATGGGGAATGGGTCACATGCTTCTGTTCATGGCACTGGCACGGTGGATCTGAAGTTTACTTCGGGAAAGATCGTGCAGCTGAAGAACGTGCATCATGTCCCTTCTATACACAAGAATCTCGTTAGCGGAACCCTTCTATGTAGAGATGGGTTCAAGGTAGTTTTGGAGTCCAATAAATTAGTTGTGTCCAAGTCTGGACAATTTATTGGTAAAGGCTATGATTGCGGAGGCTTGTTCCGCTTTTCTTTGTTAGATTTTAATAATAAGTCTGTGAACCATATTTGTGCTAATGTTGATGATCTTGCGAGTATTTGGCATTCTCGTTTGTGTCATATTAATTTTGGCTCTATGTCTCGGCTTGCAACCATGAGTTTAATTCCGAATATCACCATAGTCAAAGGTTCTAAGTGCCATAGTTGTGTGCAGTCGAAGCAACCTCGAAAGCCTCATAAGGCTGCTGAGGAGAGACACCTGGCACCACTAGAACTCATACATTCTGATCTTTGTGAGATGAATGGTGTGTTGACAAAAGGTGGTAAGAGATACTTCATGACATTGATTGATGATGCGTCTAGATTTTGCTATGTATACTTGCTTAAAACTAAAGATGAGGCTTTAGACTACTTTAAAATCTATAAGGCTGAGGTTGAAAACCAACTAGAGAGAAAGATCAAACGTCTTAGATCAGATCGTGGTGGCGAGTTCTTTCCCAAAGTCTTTGATGATTTCTGTGCAGAACATGGCATTATTCATGAGAGGACTCCTCCCTATTCACCCGAGTCAAACGGGATTGCTGAAAGGAAAAACCGTACGTTGACTGACCTGGTGAATGCCATGTTAGACACTTGTGGTTTATCTAAGGCATGGTGGGGGGAGGCAGTCCTGACTTCATGTCATGTTCTGAATAGAATTCCTATGGGCAAAGAAGAGAAAACCCCTTATGAGAAGTGGGTTGGGAGAAAACCATCACTTTCATACTTGCGCACTTGGGGGTGCATGGCGAAAGTCAATGTACCAATTAATAAAAAGCGCAAGCTTGGTCCAAGGACAGTGGATTGTGTCTTTCTTGGATATGCTTCGTGTAGCATAGCTTATAGATTTTTAGTAGTTAAATCTGAAGTTCCTGATGTGTATGTTGATACTATTATGGAATCACGTGATGCTACTTTCTTTGAGCATATATTTCCAATGAAAGACATTCATAGCAATTCTAGATACTCTTCTGAGATAATTCCTGAACATAATACACCTATTGAGAGTTTTGAACAGCCACATGAAATTGTCCTAGAGGAGGATGACAATGATGCTCCTAAAAGGAGCAAGAGACAAAGGGTTGAAAAATCCTTTGGTAATGATTTCATTGTGTACCTTGTGGACGATACTCCTACTACCATTGCAGAAGCATTTGCATCTCCAGATGCAGATGATTGGAAAGAAGCAGTTCATAATGAGATGGACTCTATTCTTTCAAATGGTACGTGGGAAGTCACTGATCGACCCTATGGATGCAAACCCGTGGGTTGTAAGTGGGTGTTTAAAAAGAAGCTCAAGCCTGATGGTACAATTGAAAAGTACAAGGCTAGGCTTGTGGCTAAAGGCTATACTCAGAAAGAAGGAGAAGACTTCTTTGATACTTACTCACCTGTTGCTAGAATGACCACTATTCGAGTACTACTTTCTTTGGCTGCCTCGTATGGTCTCCTTGTTCATCAGATGGATGTAAAGACAGCTTTTCTTAATGGAGAGCTGGACGAGGAAATCTATATGGAACAGCCTGATGGATTTGTAGTAAAGGGTCAAGAAAGCAAGGTGTGCAAGTTATTGAAATCTTTGTATGGTCTGAAGCAAGCACCAAAACAGTGGCATGAGAAGTTTGACACTACTCTAACGTCTGCAGGCTTTGCCATTAATGAGGCAGACAGGTGTGTATATTATCGCTGTGGTGGGGGCGAAGGAGTTATATTGTGCTTATATGTTGATGATATATTGATATTTGGCACAAACATTGATGTGATCAATGAAGTCAAGTCTTTTCTATCAAAGAGTTTTGATATGAAAGATCTGGAAGAAGCTGATGTGATTCTAAACATCAAGCTGATTAAGGCAGATGGTGGGATTACTCTCTCGCAATCTCACTATGTTGAAAAGGTTTTGAAGCGATTTGGCTTCTCTGAGTGCAAACCTTCTCCAACACCTTATGATCCCAGTGTGACACTGCGAAAGAACAAGAGAATTGGTTTAGACCAATTGAGATACTCTCAGATTGTCGGTTCACTCATGTATCTTGCTGGTGCAACAAGGCCCGATATCTCGTTTGCTGTGAGCAAATTGAGTAGGTTCATGTCAAACCCCGGGACTGATCATTGGCATGCACTTGAGCGGGTTATGCGCTACCTGCAAGGTACAATGAGTTATGGAATTCACTATTCTGGTCAGCATGCAGTACTTGAAGGATATAGTGATTCGAACTGGATATCTGATGCAGACGAGCTTTATGCCACCAGTGGTTATGTCTTTACTATTGGTGGAGGTGCGGTATCATGGAGGTCATGCAAGCAGACCATTTTGACGAGGTCAACCATGGAAGCCGAGCTAGCTGCACTTGACACAGCAACCGTTGAGGCAGAATGGTTGCGTGAACTCTTGATGGACTTGCCGGTGGTTGAGAAACCAATACCAGCTATCCTTATGAACTGTGACAATCAGACAGTGATTGCTAAAGTGACGAGTTCTAAGGATAATGGAAAGTCATCAAGACATGTCAAAAGACGATTGAAGTATGTCAGAAAGTTGAGAAACTCCGGAGTTATAAGTGTGACTTATATTTCAACAGATAAAAATCTGGCAGATCCTTTTACCAAGGGACTACCACGTAATGTGATAGAAATCGCATCGAGAGAGATGGGTATGAGACCCGAATAAAGTTGCCATGGTGGAAACCCAGTCTATGTGATCGGAGATCCCGTGAATTAGGTCCTGGGAAGAACAAGCCATTGGTGAACTGAGGAGAGTAACTTTTGACCCTCTCTAAGTAAAGATGCAATACTCTCAAATGCTGTAAGGCAGGTTGGCTTTGTGCCTTAATGTGTTCTGTTGGCTTGTATTAGCGAAGATGTTGTCCTGCAGAACATTCTTTGAAAGAACACACCTATATGAGTTAGACTGTCTAACGTCGCAGTCTATGAGATTTGGGTGATCTCTAGTAAACTCATGAAGAGACCTTGGAGTACGACGTATATGCTCCACCCGAGAAGGGGACTACTGGTAGCCAAGTACTGGTCATGACTTCAAGTGAAACCCATTCACGCAAAACTTGCAATTCAAGGCATAGTCCATTGTCCAAGTTGTGGGTTGGTGTAACTTGGAGTTCTAGGCGGAAGTTCAACTTAACAGTCTCTGCTGAAAAACTAGTATATTAAACAGTAGTGAACAGTGGCGAAAACTGCAGATGGGCATTTGAGATCTGGTGGGGGATTGTTAGGATTTATGGGCTTGGCCCAATTAAGAATTTCTAATAATTCCAGGAAAATCTCAAAAGCCCATATAAGTGGATGACAAAGGGATAGGTGGAACCAATAGCACCATATTGCTAGCTCTTGTGGAGTAGAGCTAGCTTAAATATGGAAGCCACACTCACTCACCAAGTCATGGATGAGAGGAGAGAGTGTGGAGAGCCACACGCGCGCGCGCTCGCTCGCCTCGCCTCGCCTGGCCTGGCCTGGCCTGGCCGGGCCGGGGCGAAGGGCGCGGGCGCACGACATGCGCGTGAATGGTCCGCCGAAATCCGGCCCCTCGCCTTGCGGGGGCGCGGCTACCTTTTGCCGTTTGATTTTTTGGTTTCTTGGCTGTTACGCTTATCCTAACCGATCGCTATAAAATCTCAACTGATTGCGAGATTTTCGTGGGCGGATAAGCACAGGGGGTCGCGGACTTGGCCCTATAAAAGGAGCCCGGCAGCCAGCCTCCAAATCATCCCAGATCCCAGTTCGCTTTCGCCTCTCTTCATAGCTGAGCCGCCTTTTAGTTCCCTTCGTCCCGACCGCAGAGGTGCATCTGCGATCAGGAGAGCAGGTCTCCGGAACCCTTCGTCTTCTAGATCCTGCACCGGGAGAGGGCGAATAAGGTTTTTGGGAAGCGTCTTCACGCGACTGCTCGTGATCTGCTGACCTCGTCGACCCTGCTGATTTCGCTACTTCGACATCGTCGACCCTGCTGATTCCGGCGCGTGCCATCGATCAGTAAGTCTAATCAGTACGCATCATCTGATTTGGCTTGTTATTTCAGTTCTTCTGATTTGGTCATGATTTATATTCGGAATTTAGAATGGAATTTGTCTAATTATTCAACAAGAGAAGGGACAACAATGTGTAAGCAAATTTAGTGCTTATTTTATAAACGAAGTTGAGGAATAGTTGTGTGAAAGTCTGCAAATGGCTTACTAGGCGTTTGTCCATTTCGGTCTCAACCAATTGTGCTAGAAGCTTCTCAATTTCAATCTGCAAAGATAGACAGATGAAGTTTTTGTACAAAAGAATGGGCAATGAGCTGTTAGTGAACGTCATTAAAATTTGAATGGAATGCCACAGTACCTGGGACAGTTGAGCTGAATCGTCAGATCCAGGATGGAGAAGCAGCTGCGTCACGTAAACGACCATTATTGAAGCAACAATAACTTAGCTAAATTACAGGATGAAAATAAGTGCCAAAAAAATGTACCTGCTTTCTAATAAATGGAGGCAAAAATTCAAATAGTGCAGATGCCCAAGGTGAAAGATGAGAAGAGATGTTCTCAACAGAAACACCTTTATTATGCAGTCCATGAATTTCCTGAAAGTATTAGCTCACCTCAGAAATGATTTTAATGCACATAAAACAAGTACTTATCATTAAGATGGTGAAACAAACCTGGAGCAAAGCATACAGTTCAGGAATACTCTCAACAAGGCCCTCAGGAATAAGTACAACTCCATGATATTTGTCTGCCCAAGAAAATACCATCATCAGGAATAATTGCACCTAATAATGAGTTAATGACTACAGAGACTCTGTTACGGATCACTTAGTAGTTCCTACCTTTTTCAGCTCTTGCCTGCACAGCATCACATATCTGCTTTGTAATATCAAATATTGTAAGTTTTGACACAGAAACCTCCTCGCCTAGGATAACCTGAACATAGTTGAGTTGATATGAATCCAGATAATTTTGTATGTAAATCAACCGGGCATATACACAACGGGATAGCAGGATTCCTGACCATATTTGGATGTGACTGAAGAGCACATTCCAATGCTACATGAGATGCTTTCCGTCCCATCATCCGAATAAAGTAGTAATACTGAGAAAAAGAAACAAAATGAGATTTATGGTGGCTAAGAAATACAAATAATGGGCGCACATTTTATTTGTATCAGAAAATCACAAATTTTATGTAGGGATGTCAGTATGTGGTATATGAAAAAGTAGAAACAAAAAATAAATTGTGTACACTGATTCTAAGTTATGATATTTAAAGATCTGACAGAATGGTTTAAGTTCCATAAGCTAGTTTAGTTGATAGATCCCAGAAAGTGACTCCTCAATTAGAGTAAATGCTGCAGTGTTAGAACAACCATCCAGTGATGGCATCTTCCAATCACAGGTCAAATTGAAAAGGTTGGTTGTCCTATTTCTTCTCAAGAGCATAAATAAGTTTTTGTTTTGTAATAGAATATCTATATTGAAATATCGCACTCTTTTCTTCCCATAGAACCAATAAAGCGTTCCCAATAATCAAATGTATATTAGGATATCTGGTGCATCTTACCTTTTCAGCAGAAAGGGCATCTATGCATGCATTGCTTATTAACTGCGAGTTCACCTGATAGAAAGGTAGAAGTTATAGAACCATCACAACTCAAACTTACTACAATAAATACTCTAAGAGATTCAACACAGATGTAGCACTAAATTCTCTCTATGCTAAACTACAACAAAATTACTCATTATCTACCTTGGTAAGAACACTTGTGGAGTTGTGGTGTCCAAAGGTGACCAAGAAGTACTAGGGAATTACTAAGAAAATGTAATGAAAAATGATCTACAACATACATGCAAGATGAAGGATGCAACTCCATAGTTTGATTTATGAAATTCTTTACCTTGCATATGGTATCAAAACCAACTGTTGTTTCAACAAATTGGTTCTTGAGATCTCCATTTAGAGTTACAGGAACACCAACTACCTGCTCAATAGTATTGTTAGATTGTGTACATATGAAAAATACAGGCTTCTGTTCGAAATAATCAAGAACTAAAAAATCCAAAGCAAATATCATCCAACCTTTGTTGGACATTTCAACTGAGCAAATGTCTCAGCAAGCTGAGCAGCATCCGTGTTGGATGTGACACCTTCAATTAAAGAGCAAAGAAAGACGTTATGAGCTTGTATCTGATTTAAATCATAGATAAAACTCAGCAAACAAACATAAGAAACAATACCTCCAATTATAACAAGAGCGTCCAACTTCAATGCTTGACATGTACCTATTGTTGCCTTTACCTGCTCAGTTGTTCTGATCTGATCCCTTGTACGACCAAGCATGTCATAACCACCTTGATTTTTATAGGATGGAAGAGCTTCATCAGTGATTTCAATAGTTTTCTGTGCAAATAATCCATCGGTTCCTCCTGGATCAACATATAAACAGAAATAAGTCATAGATGGAGCACATAAAGGATCCATTCTATGTTCACCATCAACCGTGCATGCAAATTGTCAATTGCACCCAGTAAGACTAAATGCACATATCTATTTCTTATATACTTCCTTCGTACTAAAACAAGTGTTGTTCTCACTTTTTAGGAGTCAAACATTTTTTTACTTTGACCAAATATATAAAAATATTAATATTCATAGTATGTAATTAGATCATTTATTAAATCATTGAATCTATGATAAACATATTTGGAGACACCTATGTTACTAATATTTTTTAAAAATCTAGTCAAACTTAAAAAAGTTTGAATGACACAGATACCATAGCAACACTTATTTTGGAACATATGGAGCATATTGTAATAGCAGTGTATTAGGTATTATTAATACTCCTGAAAACCTACTACAGTCTACTGTGTGGCGAACTCGGAAAAGATTTTAAAGTTTTACATGTCATCAAATTGAGATTTTTTTATGATTTGGTTGATAAAAGTGTTGTGATACAATTATTAACTTCCAACAGTTAATGTATCATACAAAAGCAGAATACATCATCCTTATAACCAGATAACTTGCTCGAACAACAAAAGATGCAAGTGACAAAAGTTGCCAATCTATTATCTTGATTAAATTATATTTTTCTCCTTACCAAGAAAACCAATAATTTTGCTGTTGGAGTTGTGAGCCTTTACAACATCATAGAGGCCCCATATAACATTGTGCCCTCCGGGGGATTGCCTCCCACTGAAGACAACGCCAATCCTGCATCCCATGCACAAATTAAATGCATAGAAGAAAAAACATTACAAAGAGATACCTCAATCAACAAGATTACATGAATCTTGTAATAAATCAATGACTTGCAGCCACAAATAAAACACGTGTTGTGAACTCAGGCAACTTAAGCAGAAAGGATATAGATAAGCGTATCAATATCGAAAGGATATGGATACGTGGATATGGCAATTTCCTAGAAAACTCATGGGGACACAAGGTTGATATCTTCCTGCTCTCGGGATGCGACACCACTCTACCAAGAGTAGCGAAGAAAATAAGAGACAGAAAGAGAAGGCGTAGGTCTAGGACTTTTGCATTTGTGCATTTGAAAGCATCTAGGCCTCTAGTTAATTTTAGTGATTAATGCAACGTAAGAATATTGTGACTAACATGTGTTTTACAGAGTATGTGGTAAGTTCGGGCACAATGCATGGAATTGCGCTTCCAAAAGGTGAAAACAATCCCTTAGATGAAACTTGAAATGACGCCTGAAAAGGCAAATCAAAAGATGATGGTCTATCTATCCTAAGTATCGAAGGAGCTGTGGGACACTTACTATACAGTTAGGACTTTTATTTTAACTTTGGTTGTACTATAAAGAGGGGTTGTGGATGTGTAGTTTGACCAAGAGATGTCTAGTGTAGTGTCGGTGCATGTACTCACTCAAAACTAGTGCTAGGTGTCACTCAATAGCCCACAAAAGAATTGGAATCGAAATCGATTTAGAAAAACCTGAGTTAGAACAGGTTGTAGCTGCTCTGGAGCAAGGACTAAGGGGGAACGATATCCTTGCGCGAGTGCTCCAATGAGGACTAGTGGAGAGTGTCGACTCTCCGATACCTCGGGAAAAATTAGAGGAGTTTTCTAGCCCTTTCTCTAGTTTTCGCATTTACTTTTGAGCACACACCCCATGACGACTTATGGTTTGCTTAGAGTTTCCTAGATTTTGTGATCTATCTAAGTCGTTGGGTGAAGTTAGGCTCTCGTTTAGGGTTTAATCTTTTGCAAGAAAATTTAGAGAAGATCAATGCACCCACCTCTTGGGCATTATGATCCTTTCAATTGGTATTAAAGTCGTGTTGCTCCTAGTTTAGCTTTACCGCTAGAGTAATGATGTCCGATGGGGATGAACCTTGTCCCATATTTGATGGTGACGATTTTTCATATTGGAAAATTTGTATGGAAGCTTACTTAGAGGCCATAGATATTGGAGTCTATCGCGCCGCTACCCAAAGGTTCCCCCAACCTAGAGATCCCACAAATCTCTTCGGTGAAGTTAATTATGAGAAACGGAATGCGAAGGCCAAAAACACTCTTTTTAGGGGCCTTTGCAAGGATATCTTCAATAGAGTGAGAAATCATAAAAAATGCTCATGTTTTATGGTTGGACATTTGTGTATTACATGAAGGAACTAAGAGTGAGCATGAGGAGAGATATCATATTGCCATGAGAAAGATAAATTCTTTTGAAATGCTTCAAAATGAAAATGCAAATGATATGCACCCATGGCTCAAAATTCTTGTAGTCGAAGTAAACGGCTTGGGATTCACACAAATCTCTCTACCAGATGTTGTGAGAAAGATTCTCAGTGTGTTGCCCACCTAGAATTACAGCCACATTGTCACCGTGCTTCACCAAATGGATCTTTCTACTGCCACGCCATCTCAAATATTGGGAAAGATCAATGCTCATGAAATGTACATGCACTTCAATGACAAAGATGGCTCTTCTTCCAAGAAGAAAGATTTGGCTCTCAAAGCAAATCAAGAGAAGAAGGGCAAAACGAAAGTTCTAGTAGAAGAAGATATTTCAAGTGATGATGACCTTGGTGATGTCAATATTGCCTTGATGGTGAAGAAAACAACAAGATTGTTGAAGAAGCTAAATCGAGAAGGCATCACATTTGATTCAAGAAAGAAAAGTTTTTCCCCTAGTAGCAAGAGAAAACCAATCTCGGAAATGAATTGCTACAATTGTGGAGAGCTTGGCCATCTTTCTCATCAATGCACCAGGCCCAAGAAAAACAAATTCAAGGGCAAGAAAATGATGAAAGTGAAGATGAGAAGAAGGAAAAGAAAATTTTCAACAAAAAGGATGGCAAACAAAAGAGGTTCCACAAGGGAAGAGGTGGGAAAGTGTACATTGTTGGTGATTGGCTCACTGATATTAAATCTACAAGCGACTCTTCCTCAAGCGAAGAATATGATGAAAAGTTCGCCGCCATCGCCGTTGATTTCTCATCACCACCACCATCACCATCATCCCCTACACACCTATACCTTATGGCTAAAGGTGAACGGAAGGTACAAAATGATGATCCTAGTGATGTTGATTGTGGTAGTGATAGTGATTACGAGTATGCTTCCCCTACCTATGATGAGCTAGCCGAATTGCTTAAGGAATATACTCAAGTCATTAGAAAATCTAAGGCAAAATGTGACAAGCTTAAAGATGAAAATAAGTCCTTGATTGCTAAATATGACATAATTGTCAAAGCTAGTGATGAAATGAAGGAAGAAAATAAAACTATGTCATCCATTAGCAATGAGCTTAGGACCTCCCTTAAAGATGCAAAAGAAAAATATGAAAAGTTGAATGAAACAAGTAGGGAGCTATATGATAGGCTTGTCAAGATAAAAGAGGATTACACAAAAAATAAAGTTCATCATGATAATCTTCTTGTTGCCTATGAGCTTTTATCTATTGACACACATGAGGCTATTAACCCTGTTATTAAGCTTGATGTAGCAACCTCTTATGATGATTTAAGCATAGTTGATGAATCTAGCCATCATGAAGAGTTTCTTGAAAAAATTTTGAGGTCGTGTCTCTTGAAAATAAGAAATTAAAGAAATACTTGAGGGATGCAACCACCAAAGGAAACATTTTCATAGAAAGCAAAGATGTTGATAGTGAGTTGATTCATGACAATGAGAGGCTTAGAGAAAAATGACCTTGTGCAAAAGTCAAGGTAGAGAAAAATCACCTTGCCATAAGCTTGCAAAAATTCAATAAAGGCCAATATCTCCAAAATAAGCTTCTCATGAACACAATTATGAAAAATGACAAGAATAGTATTGGATATAAGTCTCTTGTGCAAAAGAAAGCAATGAATCAAAACAAGCCTAACCAAGATCCTAAGCCTATCAAGTGTTATGAGTGTTGAAAAGGACACTTTGCTCACAACTGCAACGCCATAGCACCAACTCCCTTGTCCAAGCACTCAAGACCTTTCACATTCAATGCTCACTACATACTTAGAAAAGTTACAAGTGGGAAGGTCAAAGTCACATTTCTAGGTCCACGTAACAAGAGTAGGCCTAAATATATTTGGGTTGCAAAGTCCTTGGTTGATAAAGTCATGACCCCCTGCAAGATAGGGTGCCTAAGATTCAAGCTTGATCCCCTTTGACATGTAGGTGAACTACAAGACCGATGCGAGACATTGGGTAATTGATTGTGGTTGCACTCAACATATGACTAGTAACCCATGAATGTTCACCTCACTTGATGAAGATGTGGATGATCAAGACAAGATTACATTTAGTGATAATTCAAAAGGCAAAGTCCAAGCGCTTGGCAAGGTGGCAATATCAAATGATTTTTCAATATCAAATGTTCTCTTGGTTGCTCCTTTAAGTTTCAACTTGCTATCAGTCGGTTCGCTGTGTGATCTTGGCCTTCAATGCTTATTCACTTCATCAGAAGTTGTTGTATCTAAAATGTATGATGAATCAGCCATATTCAAAGGATTTAGATATAGCAACTTATATTTGTGGATTTGTCTCAGAAGATGCAAATTTTAAGACTTGCCTCTTTACCAAAACATCACTTGGATTGTTAGGGCATCGGAGGCTTGCTCATGTTGGAATTAGTACACTCAAGAAGATTCTAAAGAAATATATGGTTAGAGGTTTGAAAGATGTTGTGTTTCAAAAGGATAGCTTTGTAGTGCATGTCAAGCTAGAAAACAAGTTTTAAATACTCATCTTACAAAGGCATTCATGTCAAGATCAAGGTCACTAGAATTGTGTCGGAGAGGAAATTCTCCGGCCGGGTGGCGGAATGCACCCGCCCTAAATCCTAAGATGAGGAGGGGCCTAAGCATTTTGCCTGTCTGCTAGATGATCAACGAACACGAGTGAACACAAGAACACACAAGGGTTTTAGAGTGGTTCAGGCCGCCGGAGCGTAATACCCTACTCCACTGTGTGTTGTATTGAATCTGTGAGCTTGAGAGCCTGAGTGTGTGAGAGTCCGAGTCTAAGTGAATGTGAGAGCATGTGCCTTGTAACGTTGTGTGTCTTCCCTTTTATAGCTCAAGGGAGGCACATACAAGGATACTGAGCCCCGACATATGGGCCTAGGGGCAAAATGGAAGGAAGAACCGATGCATGTAACGCCTGGGCGATCTCCGAGCGCCATAATGTCCGTAGTCCATATAGTATTGATATGTCGTGCTGCTTCCTCGGTAATGCGCGAGTCATGATGAGTGTAGTACATGTGGCAGTATGGATGTGCCGCCTACCAATGGAATATACAGGCACGCCGCCTGCGGGATAGTCTGGTCGCCGCCTACCAGCAGAGTGGACAGGGCTCATTAAATGCTGAGGCGGCACATCGCTTGCCAGTGGAATGGACATGGCTCATTAAATGCCGAGGCGACACATCACCTGCCAGTGGATTGGACAGGCGGCGTGCCTTATCCGCAATAAATGCAAAGGCCGCAAGGCCCAGAGGCCTTACGTCAGGCTCTCCCCGTTGGCTTACGTCACGTGCACTATGCCACGTGGCAGCATCGGGGCTCCGCCTGAGCGGGGAGCAGGAGCGTATACAGTATGGTCCGGACACGTGTCGGCTCCGGACCTCCGCTTGGCCTTGATTAAGGCTTGGGTATTCTTTGTCTCAGAATCCTGGGACCCTGCCGTGAGTGGCCCGGACCCCACACAGAGGGGTCCGGAACCCATTCTAGGGGTCCAGTTTGCACCCGTGGAAGTCCTGGACCTTACCCGGAGGTCCAGTCTGTACATACAGGGGTCCGGCACTTTCCCATGGGGGTCCGGACCCACTGTTGATACCTTGGAGTATATCGTCTTCTCTGGCCACGTGGCGGTCCCGGAGCCGTCCACGTGGTGGGGTCGGGCGCTGTTCACCACGCGACTAGAGATAGCCACGTGGGTACCGCGCCTTCATACTGTAGCAAGGGGTACCCCTATTTTAGGGTACTGATAGTGGCACCTGGGCCCACCTCAGGGGAGGATACGATCCTGCAGGTGGGGCCAAAGCTTAATTGGCAATTGGCGCGCCGCTTCCGTGCTTTTGGTGACGTGATCATCGCTAATCCACCTTCGGTCACGCCAACTGCCATGACTGACCCCATGGCTGACTGACCCGTGGCCCCCATGCCTGATGGTTTCGCTGAGCCACGCGTGAGGCGCCTCGATACCGCTGCATTGGTTTAAAAAATCATCTTCTCTGTCTTCTACGGCGGCCCCGAGGAGGCGCAGTACTGGCGCGAGCGACGATTTTCTCTTTCTGCACCCAGGAACCGACGCCCAAGGAGTATGACTTGTGGGCTTGGGCGCCCGTGTCATAGACCGGGTCGTTGTTTTCGGCGGAGATGAAGAGGCGCACTACCGCGGGCGGCGATCGCTCCTCGCGTGGCGGTTCGCCTTCTCCGCACTCGGAGACCAGCACACCAGTTGTATGACTTGTGGACCCGGGCCCCCGTGTCATAGGCTGGGTTGCTTTGGTGCGCGTCGGGCGAGATTTTCTACGGCGTCTCGGGGCGCGAGCGAGAGAGTCTGCCTTGAAAAGGGATTCACCCCGCGTGCAGCAGTTACGCTTTCGCATTCTCTCCCAATTGCTGCGCCCTTTTGCCTCTGAGCTCTCCGCGCCCCTTTACATTCGCGCTCTTCTGCTTTCCGCCGTCGTAGTCGCCATGGCCTCGCTAGTTCATCCCGAGCGTTTCCAGTCTGAGGGGGCACTCAACCTGGTGCGCAACCTGCTTGGATGGAGCGCGCTGGCGTTCGCCGAAAGGATCCACACCGGCGCCACTCCCCTCGGCGATCTCGCCGCCGGGGAGTTAGTGCTCTTCGTCTCCTACCTCTCCTGCGGGTTGGCGCTGCCGATCTCGCCTTTCTTCCTGCTGCTGTTGGAGGAGCTTGGGCTCCAGCTTCAGCACCTTACACCCCACTCCATCCTCCAGGCGTCCATCTTCGTCCACCTTTGCGAGATGTTTGTAGGGGTGGCCCTCTTCCGCTAGTGCTCAGATGAAAGGATGTTGCGCAGCGACCTTCCGGAGATGGAAAGCGAGTTGAGTTGCGACTCCACCCTTCGCATGAACTCTATCACCTCTCGCAGCAGCCTCGTCAGCTCCTCCCTGAACTTCACCAACATCTCTGTGGTACACCTCCATGAACTGGTCCAACTCTGGCTCCGTCGCAGCGGCTAGGCCGCCGAGCGCCGTGCGCTGCCGCGCCTCCACCTCCTGCGCTATCTCCGTCAGCCTTGCCGACACCTCCGGTGGTGCCCTCACCTTGTTGCACTCGAGGTAGGAAGTGAGGAGCGAGTAGTAGTGTGGGTGCGAGATGATCTTGGCCTTGATGGCCTCGACGTCGCCTCCGTAGGGAGACGATGACGAGGGTTCCAGGCGTCGCCTCCGTAGCGAGATGATCGAGTACATCCTGACATGCTTCCGGAGCCATGACCCGGCCATCTCCTTGGAGCCGGTGATCGCTGGTCCGGTGGCCGACTCTGAAGACGCCGCCCGGGAGGCCGTACAAGATGTCGTGGGACAGGTGGCCGAACGTTTCTAGCGGGATCCTGCTGATGATGAGTAGCTAGATCTACAAAGAGAAAGCAAGGGTCCCGCTGGGAAGCGGATTTGTAATATTTTTTGGTCTTTGTAAGATACTTTGGAGTACTATTTATCAAGCAGTATTAGCACTTATCTGTATGCTTTTTGTCCTTGCTGTGTGTGGCGTTACCAACTCCTCCCTAGTACTTGGCCCCCCTGGGATGTAGGCTCGACGTGTCGAGGCTGGATACCAGCATACCTAAGAAAGAGTTGGTGACCCGGCCCCTAGGAGGTAGTCTCGACTGGGACCTGGACCTGTACACATCTTCGGCTAGGAAGTGTTAGTAGCACACCCATAGGACCCATCGTCTGGTATCTGCCATCCTTTGATTCATGCAGTAGGACCTACAAGATTGAGTCTAGGAAGCCAAGCCTCATGTACGGAACTACAAGATCACAGCTCCAAATACTAGGGCACCCGTTGCAGAGTGGTGGAGGTGCAGGCTTAGGGTACGGGACCAGGCTAAGCGGCTACACAGCTCCAGACCACCCCAGGGAACAAGCACCCATTCTCTAGAATTGGACCCACAGGTTGCCGGACCCCCTGTATAAGGATAGGGGTCCCGAACTGCAAGCCAGGCTTACTCAATTCGGATGTCATCATACCAGCGAGAGTGGGAATTGTATGGGTGGGTTAGATAAAAAATAATATCTGGAAACTGCAGCAGAATATAACCATCACAGAAGCACATCTAGGGGGGTAAATCCTTTCTTTATAACTTTATATACATAGGTGTAGATCAACAGTCCGGGCTTATGAGGGCGGACCTCACTGGGCTAATGTACACATATGCACAACCCAGTTACGAAAAGAAGAAACCTTAACCCCTCAGACTTGCTCCTACGGATAGAACTTACAGAGATGATCTATGTTCCAGGGGTCGGGAAGAGGCACTTCTTCAGTCGTAGCAAGGCGGACACACCCGGGTTGGCATACTTCCATCACCTTGAAGGGTCCTCCCCAACTTGGGGAGAGTTTGTGGAGCCCTTCTCGGTTCAGTACTCGCCTTAGGACTAGGTCCCCGACCCAGAGCTCCCTACTATGCACGAACCGTTGATGGTAGCGCCTGAGCGCTTGGTTGTACCATGCATTTCGGATCGCCGCTTGCCATCTGCGCTCGTCGATGAAGTCAACGTCCTCACGCCATACCTGTTCCTGCATAGACTCATCAAACGAGTGGACCCGTGGGGAGCCCACAAGGATTTCTGAGGGAAGGCAGGCTTCGGCCCTGTAGACCAGGAAGAACTGGGTCTCCCCGGTAGCTCAGCTGGGTGTGGTCCGGTTCCCCCATAGCACGAATGGTAGGTCATTGGCCCAATTTGCACCATGCTTTTTCAAGCAGTCATAGGTGTGTGTCTTGAGTCCCCTAAGGATCTCTGCATTTGCCCTCTCAACTTGGCCGTTGCTCCTGGGATGAGCCACAGACGCAAAGCAGATTTGGGTGTTGATGCCCTCGCAATACTCCTAGAAGAGTCGACTTGTAAACTGGGTCCCGTTGTCCGTAATGATACGGCTTGGGACCCCAAATCTGCAGACGATCGACTTAAGCAAAGCAACAGCAGCACCCTGGGTGATGTTAACCACATGGGTGGCCTCAGGCCACTTCGTGAACTTGTCGATGGCGACGAAGAGGAATCGGTACCCACCGACAACCCTGGGGAATGGTCCCAAGATATCCACCCCCCATACAACGAATGGCCAGGAGGGTGGAATCATCTGTAGAGCCTGAGCTGGTGTGTGTATCTGCTTTGCATGGAATTGACACGCCTTGCAGGACTTTACCATCTCAGCTGCATCTTGGAGAACTGTTGGCTAGTAAAAGCCATGCCGGAAGGCCTTACCAACCAGTGTGCGGGATGCTGAATGACTTCTGCACCCTCCTCCATGGATCTCCGTGAGTAACTCAAGGCCCTCCTCCTGGGTGATGCACCGCATGAGAATGCCATTAGCGCCACGGCGGTAAAGATCCCCCTCTACTACCGTGTAGCGTTTAGCCAACCGCACTATGCGCTCTGCGAACACATGATCTTCAGGAAGGATACTTTCTTTCATGTAGTCCTGGATCTCGGAGATCCATGCATTGGGACCACTCTGAGATACTGGCTGTGGCGCTAAGGGGTTGGCAGGACCCCCTATAGCACACATAGTCTTCGGTGGGTTCTGTAGAGGGTACGCCACTAGGACCGCCAGCTTCGAGGTGCTAGTCTCACCCCCTTCGTCTAGTTCGGCAGGCTGGGTGGTGGGTCTCAGCAGCCGTCTTTCGAAGACTCCCTCGGGCACGGGTGCCCAAGTTGATGCCCTCACGGAGAGTTCATCTGCCGCCGAGTTGTCAGCCCGAGGAACATGTTGCAGTTCCAGGGCCGTGAAGTCTTTCTCCAGCTTCCTTACGTGGAGGAGGTAGGCTACGAGCTTGGGCTCGTTGCAGCTACATTCCCCGCAGACTTGCTTGATGATCAGCTGGGAGTCTCCCTTCACGAGGAGCTGGCGGATCCTCAGGGATAGGGCGACCGACAAGCCAAAGATCAATGCTTCATACTCTGCCATATTGTTGGTGGCCTTGAACTCAAGGTGCACCATATACTTCACTTGATCTCCGTTGGGGTCGATGAGGACCACCCCAGCCCTGCCAACTTGTTGACGGGTGGATCCGTCAAAGAAGAGCATCCAGTGGGGCCCGGTGAAGATCGGACCCCTGGGCTCCGCAGGAGTGGGGTCCTAATCAGGATCCGGACCCCCAGGAGCGCTCGGGGGAGGTGTTCACTCCATGATGAAGTCAGCCAGGACCTGGCTCTTGACAGCATGGCGAGGCTGGAAGTCCAGCTAAAACTTAGCGAGCTCTGCGGCCCACTTGGCGATGTTGCCTGTGGCGTTAGAGTTGTGGAGGATGGCCCTTAACGGAAAGGAGGTCACCACCACGACCCTATGTGCCTAGAAATAGTGGCGCAGCTTCCTGGACGCAACAAGCACAACATAAAGGAGTTTGTGCGTCTCAAGGTACCTGGCTTTTGCTTCATGGAGGACCTCGCTGACGTAGTAGACCAGCCTCTGAACGGTCCGGACCCCTGCCGAGCCCTCAGGTTCCTGGCCTTCCAGTGCCACTGGTCTTTTTGTGCCGTCCTTTCGACGACCAGCACCATGCTCACTGCTTCTGCAGCCGTCGCGATGTATAAATACAACGGCTCCCCAGGTTCTGGAGCTACCAGTATCGGTAGGGACACCAGGTGCTGCTTCAACTCTTGAAAGGCTTGTTTTGCCTCTTCGGTCCAAGAGAATGGGCCGGACTTCCGCAACAGCTTGAAGAAGGGCAGCGCCCTCTCAGCCAGCCTTGAAATGAAGCGGCTAAGGGCGGCTAACGACCTCGTAAGCTTCTGAATGTCCTTGATGCGGGCCGGAGGCCTCATCGCCTCAATCGCTTTGATCTTCTCCGGGTTTGCTTCAATGCCCCGGTGTGAAACCAGGAACCCAAGCAACTTCCCTGTGGAAACACCAAAGACGCACTTGTTCGGGTTCAGCTTTGTGCGTGTTGCTCGCAGCTTGTCCAAGACCAGGGCTAAGTCTTCCACTAGGGTCGACCCTCTCTTAGTCTTGACCACGATGTCATCGACGTATACCTCTACTCTATCCTTGATCAGGTCCCCGAAAATCTTACTCATCGCCTGCACAAATGTTGGCAAGGCATTCTTCAGATCGTAATGCATTACAACATAGCAGTAAAGCTCATCCACTGTTACAAAAGCGATATGCTTCCTATCTTCCCTAGACATCTAGATTTGATGGAAACCAGAGTAAGCATCTAAGAAGGACAAGAGGTCGCACCCGGAGGTAGAATCCACGATTTGATCTATACGTGGAAGTGGATACAGGTCTTTGGGACAAGCCTTATTAAGGCTAGTGTAGTCGATGCACATCTGAAGCTTCACATTCGCCTTGGGGACGATGACTGGGTTGGCCAGCCACACTGGGTGATGAACCTCTTCAATGAAGCCGACATCTAGCAGCTTCTGGACCTCCTTTCGAATGAAGTCCTACCGCTCAACGGACTGTCTCCAAGGCTTTGACTCACCGGTCTGGCGTTAGGGTTGATCTTCTGATGGTGCTCGATCACCTCCCTGGGGATCCCAGGCATCTGCGACGGCTCACATGCGAACACGTCGGCATTTGCCTGGAGGAAGGCGACGAGCGTGAGTTCCTATTTCTCCTCCAGGTCACCCGCAATGCGAGTGGTCTCGGGGAAGCAGAGCCGGATGGCCTTGACGGGGATGTCGTCCGCCCCGGATGGCCGCACCTTTGGTACCTTGGTAGGTGCCATGGTACCGGAGGTCGAGGGGTCCCTCCCTCCGTTGTCCGGGCGAGCAGCTTCTGCCGCCAAGGCGTGCAGCTTCTCCACAGCCGCAAGCGCAGCGGCGCGGTCTCCCCACACGGTAAGGACCCCGGCTGGAGACGGCATCTTGAGGACCAAATACCCATAATGGGCAATGGCCATGAACCTGTACAGGGCCAGCCTGCCAATGATGGCATTGAAGGGGAGTTTAACCTCCGCGACGTCGAACTGGACGTTCTCTGTGCAGAAGTTTTCCTCGGTCCCGAATGTTACCAGGAGTGTGATGCTTCCTAGGGGATACACCGGTTGTGGGCCCACTCTGGAGAATGGACGAGAGGGTCCCAGTCGGGACCCTAGGATCTGCAGCTGCTTGAATGCAGCATGGCTGATGATGTTGAGCCTAGCCCCACCATCAATCAGCACATGGTGCAGCCGCATGTTAGCGATGACAGGGGTGGTGATGAGCGGTAGTATACCGGCCTCTGCCATGTTGTCGGGGCAGTCGGATGCCCTGAAGGAGATGGTCGTGCTCCTCCACCGCTGATGTGGAGCAGCCTTCGGGACCCCCGGGACCACCGAATGGACCTCTCAGCGCAGGGACTTGACGTTCCTGCGGGAGGTGAGCTCCCAACTCCTGCCATACATGATGTACAGCTTCTTGCGGCGGTCGTTGTCGTCACCGGAGTCGGAGCCCCCAGTGAAAACATCCTTCAGGACCCCCTCAGGTGACTGATACCCAAGGTCCCGTTCCCCCACGGCCACATCACCGTCGTTGACCCTCTCCTTGCCAGGCCGACGACGAGGTGGGGAGCCATCCTTGGAAGACTGCTCATGTCGCTCGCTGACGCGCTTTACGAGCTTGATGATCTCGCGGCACTCCGCGGTGCTGTGGTGAATGTTGGGGTGCATAGGGCATGAGCCGCTGTTGCCTCCCTATGGTCGTGGGCGCTTGTTGCGCTCGCTCCGGCCCCCAGTCACAGCTGCGACGACCAGAGCAGCAGTCTGCGGCCTCTCGTGGTCGTGGTTCTTCTTCTTCTTCTTTTTGTCGTCCTGGATGACGGCACCTGAGCCAATCGTCTGGGCAGCCCCGGTCTGTGGTACCGAGTGCCATGCACGGCCCTCGGCAGCTCTGGCACACTTGTCAGCCAGAGCGAAGAGCGTGGTGACAGTTTCCACGTCATGCGTGGCCAACTTATCTAGCATCTTTTCATCACGTACCCCCTGGCGGAAAGCGGTGATGATGGAAGCATCGGTGATACGGGGTATAGTCCCTCGTACCTTAGTGAAGCGAGAGCTGAATGCCCGAAGAGTTTCCCCGGGTTCCTGCCTCACTGCATGGAGGTGAGCCTCCACGCCATGCTGCTGATAAGCGCTGGCGAAGTTCGCTATGAACCGCGCGTAGAGCTCTTCCCAGGAGTAGATCGATCCTGGGGTGAGGTTCATGAGTCAAGTCCGGGCTGGCCCAGACAAGGCTACATGGAAGTATGTTGCCATTACAGCAGTGTCTGCACCTACTGCCGTAATGGCGGTGACGTACACCTGCAATAATTCCAACGGGTTTGACGTACCGTCGTACTTCTCCGAAAGGTGTGGCCGGAACTTGGATGGCCAAGTCGCCACGTGGAGATGATCCTCCAGTGCGGCATAGCCCACGCCGGCCAATGGGACACTCGCTTGGATCCAGGCACCCGTTGGAGTTTGCGGTGCAACCGCAGCGAAGTCGTAGTCGAGGTTGTGACCCTCGACGTTCTGCCGGCGCTCACGCGCCCTCTCCAGAGAGACGTGGGCATCCTCACCCACACAACTACGGTTGAGTTCTGCCCGCAGGTCATCAGGCCTCTCTAGAGAGACTAGAGTGTCCTCTCCCGCACGCCTACGGTTGAGCTCCGCTCGCAGGTCCTCAGTTGGTGCGGCCCTCATCGAGGGTGAGCGGACTGACGCCGATGCCTTGTATTGACACTAGGATGACCGAGGCCTGGGCCTGCCTGAGCCAGAATGCACCATGCCGAGCAGACGGTCGACATCGTCACGCCACTGCTTCATGGCCCCCGGCGAGGCCGTGGAGCTAGGAGGGTGGCGCGGCAATTCCCTGGCTGCAGACAGCGCTCCAGGCGCAGCCCTTGACGCCATGGATGTCTGCGCAGGAGTGTGCTGCCACGTAGAGTGCACCACAGCAACACCAGGCGTCGGGCGATTGGTGGCCCGAGGTGTGGAAGACATAGCTTCTTCCTCCATCGGGAAATCCTCGGGAACAAAGTTGTGGTGCTCGACGATATGGACCATGGTGTCGAGCAGGAAAACAAGCAAAAACTAATGCCAAGCCCCCTACCTGGCGCGCCAAATGTCGGAGAGGAAATTCTCCGGCCGGGTGGCAGAACGCACCCGCCCTAAATCCTAAGATGAGGAGGGGCCTAAGCGTTTTGCCTGTCTGCTAGATGATCGACGAACACGAGTGAACACAAGAACACACAAGGGTTTTAGAGTGGTTTAGGCCACCGGAGCGTAATACCCTACTCCAATGTGTGTTGTATTGAATCTGTGAGCTTGAGAGCCTGAGTGTGTGGGACTCCGAGTCTAAGTGAATGTGAGAGCGTGTGCCTTGTAACGTTGTGTGCCTTCCCTTTTATAGCTCAAGGGAGGCACATACAAGGATACTGAGCCCCGACATGTGGGCCCAGGGGCAAAATGGAAGGAAGAACCGATGCTTGTAACGCCTGGGCGATCTTCGAGCGCCATAATGTCCGTAGTCCATATAGTATTGATATGTCGCGCTGCTTCCTCTATAACGCGCGAGTCATGATGAGTGTAGTACATGTGGCAGTATGGATGTGCCGCCTGCCAATGGAATAGACAGGCACGCCGCCTATGGGATGGTCTGGTCGCCGCCTGCCAGCGGAGTGGTCAGGGCTCATTAAATGCTGAGGCGGCACATCGCCTGCCAGTGGAATGGACAGGGCTCATTAAATGCCGAGGCGGCACATCACCTGCCAGTGGATTGGACTGGCGACGCGCCTTATCTATAATAAATGCAAAGGTCGCGCGGTCCAGAGGCCTTACATCAGGCTCTGCCCCGTTTGCTTACGTCAGGTGCACCATGCCACGTGACAGCATCGGGGCTCCGCCTGAGCGAGGAGCAGGAGCGTATACAGTGTGGTCCGAACACGTGTCGGCTCCGGACCACCTCCTGGCCTTGATTAAGGCCTAGGTATTCTTTGTCTCAGAATCCCGGGACCTTGCCGTGAGTGGCCCGGACCCCACGCAAAGCGAGGGGTCCAATTTGCACCCGTGGAGGTCCTGGACCTTACCCAGAGGTCCGGTCTGACATACAGGGGTTCGGCACTTTCCCATGGGGGTCCGGACCCACTGTTGATACCTTGGAGTATATCGTCTTCTCTGGCCACGTGGCGGTCCCGGAGCCGTCCACGTGGTGGGGTCGGGCGCTGTTCACCACGCAACTAGAGATAGCCGCATGGGTACCGTGCCTTCATAGTGTAGCAAGGGGTACCCCTTTTTTAGGGTACTGACAAATTGTTTCATATGGATTTATTTGGACCAACAACATATGCAAATGCTAGTGGCAACCTCTACTCCTTAGTAATTGTTGATGATTATTGTAGATACACTTGGGTGTTCTTTCTTCAAGAAAAGTTTGGGGTTGCATCAATATTCAAGAAGTTTGCCAAAAAAAGCACAAAATAAATTTGACCGCAATATCATGAAAATCAAAAGTGACAATGGGAAAGAGTTTGACAACACCAACATACATGAGTATTGTGATGAAGTTGGGATAAAACATGAAGTGTCTGCAACATATACACCTCAACAAAATGGAGTTGTAGAAATAAAGAATAGAATCTTTATCACGCTCGCAAGAACTATGATTGATGAGTATAAGACACCAGAGATGTTTTGGGCTGAAGCTATCAATACTGCATGCTATGCATGAAACAAGATGTTTCCTCACTGGTTGCTTGAGAAGACTTCTTATGAACTGCTCAATGGGAAAAAAAAGCCATATGTCTCCTTCTTTTAGGTGTTTGGGTGCAAATCCTACATCTATAAGAAACACCATCACCTAAGGAAGTTTCAAAGATGTGATATTGGTTTCTTTCTTGGCTATTCATCAAAATTCAAGCATATCAAGTATTCAACCATGACACTAGCTTGGTAGAAGAAACATATGATGTGGAGTTTGACGAGACTAACGGCTCCCAAGGAGCACTTGAGAATCTTGATGATGTAGGTGATGAACCACTCAATTCATTCATGAAACCCCTAGTGTAACTCTCAAATGAAAATTCTCACAATTTGACTATTTTCCTAAAAACTACATAGCCTATGGCAAAATATTTTGAAAAGTATGAGAGAATATGTGAGGGTGCATATACCTGTCCCAACAGGTGTTCTTTTGTGTGCTTATAAGTTGGGATTAGGTTTAGTGTGCAATCCGGAAAAGGATTTTCAAAATCATCTCTATCTGGGCACAATGGTGCCTCACCGGACAATCCAGTGTACACCGGACACTGCATTGTGCACTGTCTAGTGCTCGAGCTTGGTGTCTATTGTCATCGGCTCTATGTTAGCTATCTGGTGTGCATCGGAAAGTGTGTTGTTCACTATTTGGTGTGCCCATAATCGTGGTTTCAAAATCCTTTTCACACCCGAGCCCACACGTGTGCTGCTCTTTCTTTGCATCTTCGTGTGTGCTCTCCTTTCTCTAGACTTCTCAGCATCACCACCATTGTGTTCCCAGTGCCACAGTCTCTCCTCGCCGTGCTGCTCTCTAGATCGTCACCGGCGGTCTACCCTCAGCTTCCTCGCCCCCTGTTTTCCCTCATCTCTAGTGAGCTAGTCCTCTCTTCTTCATCTCATCCATCTGGTCTAGTGAGCTTCATCCCCTATGCATTCTATGAAATCTCGTGATTCTTGTGAATCTCTGTGAACCTTGTGTGGTTGTGGTGTGTTGATGAAGTCTCCTTACAGATGTCATCTCCCTTCAGTGGTTTCCAATTTAAAGAGCTTGTTTTTCCACCTCCACTCAGCCATGCCCCCAACTATTTGTGAAAATGCCCCAGCCAGTTCTCTAAGCTAGAACTGCACTTCGGCTCATTCTCTGGTTTCCCAAACCATCCATTAGCTTGTTCTACCCCAGATCCTCTCTAGCCAAAGCATGAAATACTCTATTCATGTTTGATATATGTATGAGTTTCTCTATTCACCTCATATGCCCCTCAAACATCTCTTAGAGAATTGTCTAACCCTTTGTGCTTCTATCCTATACCTAATCACACATTGCATATTGTTCAAAATCCATATGCAAATTCTCATAATCTCCAAATCTACCTAGAGCCAAAAACTCTTTTACCATGAGACATTGCCCATTCCTTCAAATTCCATGTACCATGCTTCATAAGCCCTATTATTCCCCCTTGTGTATCATGTTTCCCATTTACCTAAAGCATCCTTGTGAACCATATCCATGTCCATATTGTGATCTACACCATGCACCTTAATTTAAAATCCTTGCTCACTTTTAGTGTGTTGTGTATATGATTCATATTTTCATAATCTTTTATGACTGTGTGACTCATGTGCTCACCTCTTCTGTTATTTCAGTGTGACGGTGTGCCTGCTCGCGTTAGTCTTCCCCTGTATGTTTTTTCTTGAGAGACGTGCCCCAGGTAGCAAACCTTTCTTATCTCCACACTTATCTACTGCTTTGCTGCTCTTACTTATCTCCTCTTATTCTTGTGCAGCATATCAGTTGTTAGTGGGTAGTTCCAGTAGTCAGGGTTTGTGGTCAGTTCTAGAGCAGGGCCCAACAGTTAGTATGGTTAGGACAAAGAATGTCACTCTAGGAGGGGGAGGTGATCATCAGGACCCTCCATGCCCTATTAGACAGGATAAGGGAAAAGTAGTCTACCTAGAGCAGCAGGGTGGCAAGAAGAAGTGCAGGCTTGATAGAGCTAATCGAGTAGCAGGAGCAGCAACAGGAGCAGCTGAGAGAGCAGAGCAGGGAGGACAGATGCGGATTGGGTCAGATAAGATCGCCTACCATGTCAGACGATAATCGTCTCGGTTGCGCTCCACTCCTGCTAGACTTGTCTCCTCGGCACAACCCTCTGCTCCAGCCACCACTCCTACTCTAGCCTCTACCACTCCAGCTACCACTACCCTCACTACACCCATAGCCTCCACCAATCTTGCTCCCTCCGCTACTCCACCAGTTCCTCCACCCCGCTTCCGGGAGCGTGACGAGACCGATGTTCATCCTTTGATAGAGGATCCACGACTGTTTGGTCTTCATAGAGCCACTGTCGCTATAGTTCATCGATTCAGACACGTGCCAGTCGATGCGTGGTTCCCAGCGCAGTGTGACCTAGCAGCTCGTCCTCTGTTCAGTACATGGACTCAAGAGTCATTCTATCGAGCTTAGCTATCTGCTTAGATTGCCTTGAGAGCTCACCGGCATTTGGATAGGGCAACACTTCATGTGGCAGTCGGTGCAGAGGTTGAGAGTCACATCACTTACCTACCTGGTCTATCCACGCTCTTCGATTTTGGTGGTCGCTATGTTGAGGAGTGGGTCAAAGTATTCTATGCTACAGTCTGGATTGACCTCGATCACCAGTGGATGAGGTTTTGCTTTGAGAGAGAGATGTCACTTTGCATGTTGTTCAGCTCAGAGAGCTGTTTGGTTTTCCTGAGTCGACGATGAGGTTACACAATCTTTGTTATGGTTCTGCAGACCCACCTCGTCATCCTCACGATGAAGTTGCTCCTAGTACTTTGGAGAGAAATCTCTAGGCTTGGCCTTAATTATTTGTGCCTGGTATTGACCTTGATAAAGACATTGTTTGAAGTATCGAGAATCTTTTCTCTTTGGTGAAAAATATTGAACTGGACTTTGTTGGTTGGGTCATGGCAACGATGACGTTGTTTTGTGTCGTGTTCTTACAAAAAAACACTGCTTATGGATAGACACAACCTCGGTTCTAGCTTTGCATGGTTAGTGGATGACCCTTGAAGAGTATGGGCTTGTTTGGTTGAGATCCTGGTAAATCTGCCTAGGCCAAGCAGCTCCCTAGGCCATCGATTTTGACTGCCTGGCGGTTGGATGCATCTGCCTGGCCGGCACGTCTACGCCAAGTCACCACCCAAACACACCCTATGTTGTGAGTGTAGCTAGCTTTGAGATGAGTTTGTTTCTCTTGTTTTTTCTTTCCTTTTCCTCTTTTTATTTTGGTTGTATATACCTTAGTGCAGGCCCGGGTGCATGGGTGTGCGGGTGGTGCACCGGCACAAGGCTCCTACACTACAAGAAACTAATAAATGTTCGTGGGTTAATTTAAGAACGTGGGTAACGACGTTCTTAATTGAGTTAAGTTCATGGGTTTGTTGAAGAACGTGGGTACCCACGTTCTTAGTTTAAATTCGTGCGTACTAGCTAAAACCGTCGAACTTATCGTATTATGAACGTGGGTACCCACGTTTTTATATTAAGTTCGTGGGCCACGTGGACACCGTCGAACTTAACCCAAAAACCTAAATCCCCAGCCCGCCCATACGACTCTCTTCTTTCTCGCCCACTGCCGCACGCACTCCACCGCGCCGCCGCCAGCCACCGCGCTCGCTAATTCCATTCCATGTGGCTTCATCCGCACCGGCGCTCACGAAACCAAACCAGCAAAGCTCGGCACGTGATCCTCCGTGGCGTGCGCGCGCGCCACATCCCCGCGCCCTCTTGTCTTGTCTCCCACAACGGGTGTTGCCAAGGTCCAAGTCCAAGGCCGTCAGGACTTTGACGACGGGCAGGTCAGCCGGTCTCCTCCCATGGGTAAGCACTAAGCAGGCTATTGCTGGCTTTCAGTTCAGGCAGGCCACTGTTAGGTCCGAACCAAACACCGCAGCCGCATTGTGGCTCTCAGTGAGTCTTGCTCGCCCGAGAAGCTAGAACACGAGAAGCGACCGTGGAATTTCTGGAGAAGCCGCCGCTGCGTTCAGCAGAGCGGAGCTACAGTACGCGTGTTATAGTCCTGCTATACTTGCACTAGCATTTTATTTTAGTAGTAGTTGACAGTCGTGATGCTCCAACCACCAGATTTTGACATGGCCTACCGTCAACACAACTATGTTCAATTATCCGAGGGATGGAAAAATTCAGCTACGGTTTCCTCTAGGAAAGGTCGTAGAGCACCAGCGGGCACCTTCGCAGGCAGTCCGCAGACGATGCGGTGGTCACTAGTCTGTCCGTCCGGTCAGGCGGAAGCGGTGGCGCCTCCACTAATCATTTGGTTTGCCTGGCTTTTGCATTCTTCGCGGTTGTTGTACTGTGCAAAAAATACCATGCTGCTGAAATATGCATGATTTTTTCAAATACAATTTCACCTCCATTTACGGACTTCAGTAGTGATCAAAGCACGACACATTGTATCTCATGCTGCTAAGTTTTGAGATGACCATACATGTCTCTTATGATTGTGCAGGAATTAGAGAAATCGAAGCCTGTCATACTAACTGGTGACCTTAATTGTGCGCATCAGGAGATTGATATACATGACCCTGCTGTGAGCAACCATCTATTTGAATTTCTTTATGCTGTATCGTAAATTTTTAGTCTCTCACTTAATTGTATCCTTATTTGGCGGTTTGTTTTATGCTACAAACACCTTGATCCCAGTAATAGAGTAGAATGACAGAAGTTTAGCCGTGGTTTTGGACCCATGTTAGATCTAAGATTTCTGATCCAGTTTTATTAGAAAGCTTGAAGAGTGGAGAAAATTGTTGCCCAAAGTTGCAAGAAACCGATAAACCTTACATTGCATTGTCATGGTGTCGTTCTTTTAGCAACCTGTACTCCTTGTTGCTCATATCTATATGTATATGTCGGTGCCCTCCATCAGATTGGAATATGTGATAAACATTACCGGTTTTGCTTTAGCTACTTCACCTATCTTTTCTACATGGTCTTTAACCCATTTTTAATACCTGTTTTCCAGGGAAATCGTAGAAGTGCAGGCTTCACAAACGAGGAAAGAGAATCATTTGGGACCAATTTTTTGTCCAAAGGGTTTGTGCTGGCAGGTGCTCTAAATGCTCATAATAAACTAGAAAAAGAACATGATGGCTGCCGAAGTTTGCGTGGGCAATCAGGGGTTTCCTTCTCTCGAGTCCTAGCAGAAGTGTTGAAGAATTGATTGAGTATTCAGCACGGTGGAATTTTCAGATTTGCAGAACTTCGAAGTGAAATACTGACTGAAGTGCCTGAAAATACAAGGTTCTGTTTTCTCCACACAATTTTGATTCGTCCATCTGTACTCTTTTATTCTTAGAAAATAAGTTATTACATGAGTCAGATAGAAACTTCCTTTTTCATGGGAATTTTTCTTGGTGCACGGACAAAACTGCTGCTAGCACTAGCACTGCTGCTTTGCACTCTGAGATTGTCGATTTTATCAAGCCAGCTTTGGGGAAGCTTGAAGGTGAATATGTGACCAATGACCTTTATGACCTCAATGCTTGTATTTAGTACGTGACGAATTTGTGATTGCAACTGGAGTCATTGCTTGCTGCTATTTTTCTTTGGTTGTCACCAGAGCAGAGACCCAGTTTGGTGCATATACATTAGCTGAATATTGGCACTGTAACACTGTCACTTATTGGAGGATTATTTTTCGACGATGTTTGCAATGGATGCAAGAATCTTGCCCGTCATTTCATTTCATCATTTGTTCTTAGTTCTTACCATTGGAGAAACACAAATACATATATAGTGCCATAACTACTATGTAATTGACAAAAAAAATTCTTTCATCTGACACACACACCACATAAGATGACAGTTGTGGCTATTCCTAGATGTACAGTAAATTGCAGCACATATGTCCTTTTCTCAAGAGGTCATTGCTATATTTTAACACATTGGTTTTTGTGGCGTAGGATAAAATCATTGTTGGTTCAACATCATGAATGACACTTGGCATCGTTTGTTCTAAGTTTCATGTTGTGCATTGTTTTTAAGGTCCCATATCATGCCGCAAGCAGTGTAATATTAAGCATGTTGGTCACACCTTGTGTAAGTAATTCTTGTTAATGACGCTCTTAGTCTTTTATTTTTCTTGTCCATTGAGACATGTGAACAGATCTTTTTTCTATTGGCTATTCTTCAACAGATAAGAAGCATCATATCAAAGAAACTGGGGCCTTTTGAGCAGGTAAAAAACATGGATGAATCACAAGCAACTTCCTAATATATATGAATGCAAATGAAGTTTTGCATTATTTAACTTTTAATCAAGGGAATGGTCCAAGGGTGCATCACTGGAATAAGCTCGAGACCACAAGTGTCATATATCCTCTAATCTTTACTCTCTCAGGTATATGCATGCTTGGCATTGTCTTAATTTATTTAGCACTTCTAAACTAAGAATATGTTAAGCTCTTCGTATTTTGTTTTCTATCCTAATTTGTCTCCATTCAGCTTCATAGTATGGTGTCTATCAGAAGCTACGCCTTTCTACTTAAAAGGTTTCAGCCATGGCTGTGCTGAATTTGCAACGGTAGGTTCCAGTTGAATACGTTCATTGCTACAATGAAGCCATTTTGTTGTTTGATATCAACTTCTTGTAGCTGCTAGCATTCACAACGAGCATAATTATGAGGCCAACTGAAGTGCAGCCAGATAGGAAATAGATGAGCTATTGACCTCTATGTCAAATGAAGTAGTATCATATAATTTCCTTGCTGGGCCACATTATCAGTTGATCAACACTTCACAGCGGCTAGCGGGTAGTATTTTAGTAATAATTTTAGTAATCCGCTCAGAATCTGCCCAATCTCAGAATATGCCCATATTCTGTACTGCATTTGAGCTCAAAATCCCGCACATATTTCATTGGTTATGGAACTGTAAGTTCATCTGAAGTACTTATAAGGCAGATTCAAGTATTCATTTGCAAAACCATTTCTACACACAAGTATCCTGGTGAGATGGTTTCTAGAAAGTAGTGATTCCTTATCAGCTTCTTGTTCAACATGTTTCAAGCTTCAGAGTTGCAGACTAGTATGATTGAAACATTGGAAGCAGTGGAGATAGAGAAACAGAAACATCACAGCACTAGAATGGAAGCCCTTGCACGTTTGGCTAGACTTGAGGTATATGCCTGTCTACAAACGACCCCTACCCAATCTTCACAGGTCTTAGCAATGCTCTTAAAGAGGGTTTTCACAGGTTACAAACGGTGAGCTTGCAAAGTCACTTGCCAGGGAACAATGGAATCTGGAAGTTCAAGTATGTTTTCTCTCCCCCCATCGTATATTATGTTTTTGGGCTTAAGATAAGAAGCAATGGATAATCTACAGACTGCCCTGCTCTGAGTCGACAGCAGATGTAGAGGCAAACTATAGATGTGACTATGCATAGATAGTTGAAAGCATGGGTTTTTATTCTTCCCTTCAAGTTTAGAGAATGCTGACATTTTCAAGAGCCTACACCTTAACATGTGGTCCACAATGCTATGACTAGACAAAATTGATACATTCTGGCAATGGAATAATGGGTTAGTCTAGAGTGACCTTGCACTGCAGTTCTGTGCACAAATGTAATTAACTATTTTTTGTTGCTTTCGTATTGCTGGAGTCCGATATTTTACCATAACAACTGCTAGCTATGCGTTGAATGTGATTCATAATCCATAGGTGTTTCACAAATTATACAATGCTCTATTGTTAAACTGAAAACTGTTTATTCTTGATATTTGAATAGGTAGATCAAGTGGCGCAGCTTCGAGAGGAAGTTGAATTGAAGAAACTTGCTCAAGATAGTAAGTTGACCATGACCTTCTTTTTGGGGCTCTCTGGCTTAGAGTTTACTGTGTTTTTAAGCACTTTTAGTTCATTCTTAGGCCAACGCTATATTATGCTGACTTATTTTGTTTTCTTCTTGAACCTATTTAAGTATGACATGCCATTCTTTTTGGTTTCGACTAATAGCACTTTTTTTGGTATGTGACCTTTGTTACCATTCCATGAACAAGAATACAGAAGAAAGCTAACAAAGATACAAAAGACAAGTGCCCCTCCGGTTGATGAAGTAAGCAATCAACTTACATTTGCCAGTGGCTTTTCATTCCACTCAACTGATATAATATTTAATTGAGCCTTTTTTAGTAGAACTATTGACTCCTCGAAAACATGTCTCTTTACCTTATCTATTTGTAATATGTGTTAACTTTTGTCTAGATAGAATCTTTGAGAAGGTTCAAGCTGGAGGAAGAAATTATTGATGCAGAATACACTCTGACATGTGACAGAATTGTGAGCTTGAAGGACAAGGTAGGTTTTCCCGTGTATGACTGACCTCATGTATTGATTAATTCTTATTTACAAATGGTAGTATTGATTCAGGATTTTTTTATAACTATAAGCTCAATTGGATATTATTAGTCTGCCTTATTGATCTCCCATATATCATAGTGTCTTGGTCATTGTACTGTGGTATAACATTAAAGTGAGGCTAGTGCTGGCTACAATTTATATATCGACCAATGCAAGAATGAATATATATAGGTTGTAGATGATCTTCTTGGTTCAGCTGTTCTTGCACGCATAATTAATATCTTTGTGTACTTGTGATTTAATGCCAGTTGTATATTTATGAGAATTTTGGTTTATTTTGTAGGATTCCGGCTCTCATCAAGTGACTCCTCCCCCTCACGATAACTTTGCGGACAAATGTCTCAATTCTAGTGGTGGAGCTACGAACAACAATCCGATGTCCTGATCGAGAGCGATGGAGCTAATGTTTGAACTTGTGTATTTGAACTTGTGAACTACAAATGTGAACTATGGATGTGAACTTATGTGAATTTGTGAACTTATGTATTTGGACTTAATTATGTGACTTTGTGAACTTATGTATTTGAACTTGTGTGAATTTGTGATATGAACATATATCCACGTGTTTGAAATCTGTATTGTATGTGATATTCTGTGTTACATGTGATATTATGTGTGTCTAATTTTTCATTTATGTATTTTTTTATTTTTTTCTGGAAAGAGTTAAGAACGTGGGTACCCACGTTCTTAAGGTTAAGAACGTGGGTACCGTCGAACTTAATGGGCAGCCATTGCCGACCCACGCAGGACCCATAAGTTCGACGGCCACGTGGCCCCGTCGAACTTAAATGTAAGAACGTGGGTGCCGTCGAACTTATGGGAAAAAATTCGACGGCCCCCGTCGAACTTAAAAACCCACGTTCTTAACCTTAAGTTCGACGGTACCCACGTTCTTAATGTTAAGTTCGACGGTACCCACGTTCTTAACCTTAAGAACGTGGGGACCGTCGAACTTACTTCTTTAAGTTCGTCCAAAAATCGCCGTCGGCTATATTCGTCGGTAAACCCACGTTCTTATGGTAAGTTCGACGGCCTATTACATTAAGTTCGACGGTTTTTCACCCACGTTCTTTAACCAGTTTCTTGTAGTGCTATTTTTTATGGGCCCGAAAATATTTTCTAAGCAACTACTTAGGACCGTAACCACCAGCCACGTGAAAGCAAAACATGTCAATTTATCTCCGTTTCCAAGACAGTAACTCGTCATCTTGCCCACGTACATCATGCCGTCGTGTCATCTACATCATCATCAATCCAGCAAGCAGGGAAGTTAGCGACATGCCTAAATAGAGGGGAAGGGCTGCAAACATAGTTAGCCAGCCAGCCGTATAAGTTATTTACCAATTTTTTATTCTTGTATTCTGTTATCTTATCCTTTAATAATTATAATAGTTTAATAGTTATTTTCATCTTTTGTGTGCATATTTATTAATTTACTAGATGTCTAGTGTTTTAAGATCCAACTATCGTTATCATATCTTTAATCAATCAGTAGAGAAAATATGAATTTGGTTAAAAAAAGAAACAAAGAATAAATGATTTATTGTGTAGTTTCATATAGGGCCTCGATTTTTGTCGGCCCGGCCTTGCCTTAGTATGTAAAGACCAGGAGTAATCTTAGCACTCTTGTAGTCTTGTATCATCTTGACGTGATTGTTTAATATTAATAAAGCTTCTTTTATTGATAGAATAAATAAATAGTAATGTAAATTAAAACTGAGAGTATAAAACTTGAGTTTTACTGATAGATTGTGAACGTGAACTCAGGTAGCAAATTGTCCAGCTAAATACTATAGTGAGCCAAAAAAAATGGATTGCGTTTTACAGATAGCAGAGAAATTGGTAACTGGTTAAAGATGAACCGTGCAGTGTTAGCTAGTGTTTTGCAGTAAAGCGTTCGCTAAGGTACAACGCCGAGCATACAGCCATCTTTGTTTTTATATGAGATATACATTTTTTGAGTGAATACATGGTTTGCCAACAATTCATGAGCTAAGGCCGCCGTCAAGATTATATAATCCAACTTAAATAAATTAAGAGATAATTAAACAACATAGATTGTTAGATGGATTATGTAATCTAGATATCTAGATTATTATAACTCATAAGTAGGTAAATAGGTACTTATATAATCCATAAGTTGGATTATATAATTCTGGAACCAAACAAACAGCCTAAATTAGTGGATACATGCTCGAGCAAAAAAAAACAGATGGATGGTAAAATATGCACATATGGAATAATGAACTTAAGTTGAAAGGAAAAAAATGCACATAGATACTGATAAACAAAGGTCGGTCTTGGAAGATGGGTGTACCTGACAACAGGGTGCTCTGTTACGATGGTAGCGTCATGCACGTTGGCCGTCTTCGTGAGAAAGTGTACCAGCGGCTGGCCGTAGGTGTGGGGGAAGGCGTGGCTGATAACGTGAGCACCCGCGACGTCGGCCGCGATCGCAGCATCACCATATTCCACACTGACTGTGGGGCCCTGAATTGCATCCAGTCCAGAGCTCAGTCGGTCAAGTCGTCAACGACGCTGGCCTACCGTATGAGTTTTATCTATATCTAATATCTATAATCTATCTATAATTGATAACACTATATAATTCACTGCTTCAAATAAACCTAGAGCAATTGCATACAGAAACCAACATACTAAAAATAAACGGATGAAATCCTACTTAAACATCTACTTTCTTCTACTCACTCCTCACATCTAACGAGCGATGTTCTTTAGATGACCCTTCATCCCCGTGCTCCCACCGCACGTGCCCCTGCTCTGCTAATTCTCCGTATTGGCGGACCACTTTTCTTTCGTTCTTTCTTTATTTTCTCTTTCTTTCCTTATTTTCTCTTTCTTTCTTTCCTTTCTTTCTTTTATTTTCTTTATTTTCTTTCATCTCCACATTCAATCATGTACGCGATGCCTTCTATCTTTCCTTAACTTTTTGTGGTTTTTTCTTCTTTGATTTTTTTATCTTTTAAAATTTCTAATAATTTTCTGGTTTTATTTTGATATGTGGCTGCCACCTAACACGCCGCGTAGGAATATAAATGGTACGGATATTATCTTTACGTATTTAAATTTGATCTATGTAAAAGGGTTGAGATGCAATCCGTATCTGAGTTCTAGTATTCAATATCTGATTCGTATACGATTTATATATGTATCCATATACTCAAAGTTGGATATTTAAGATATCGATATCCATTCAAATCAATAATAACTCAATAATAAATGTATTCGATCTGAATCCGAAGAATAAAAATGAAAAGAAATATGCTACGAGTAATATTGGTCTATATTCAATCCGATTACAACCCTATATGTTGCGTATGCTGTGCACTGAGAGTGAAGATGGTGGAGGCCCGATCGGTTCGACTGAAGTGCTTGGTTTCCTTGACAAAAAATTAGTATGTGTCACATTAAACATTTAGATGTTAAATACAGATATTAAATATAATATATTTATCAAAACTAATCACAGAGACGAAGATTAAATGACGGGGAATATTCTGCCAAATTATTTTGCTTTTTTCTTACCTGTATGTTGGCATATGCAGCTATCCTATCGGCTATGAGACAAAATCACATGTAGTGTGACAGAAAAGGTACAGTTCATGCAAAGTTATAGGTGATAAGCTGTAAAGGTTCTTTACTGAACAGAAATTATTATTCTATTACTACTTTAGCTGATAAAAACATCAGCACAAATGGAAATACGTTGTCGTGACTTAGTTTTTTTTCTTCCCTCGTTATCCTGATCATTTTTGTTACGATTCTTAATGTATATTCACTTCACTATTTTTTAATTTATCGTATTATTAGCTTGGACACCTTAGTAGTTACTAGTAGTTAAGGATTGGTGAGATCTCGCTTTCCCGTTGGCTCGTGGCAGCCCCCGGCTATGTGGCGGAGAAGAACGGCACAGCAACCTCTGCTCTAGGGGAAACAGAGGTGAATTATTGCTCGTTTATGTGTCGCTTGTTGAGCCATGGAATTTCAGATCCATGCCTCCACCGGTGGAGAGCGGATCGCCGTCAGACCATTCATTACTGACGCAGCCCCCCTCCGCACCCGTCTGAAAGCGAGGGAAAATATTCGGAATAGATAAGCATCGCTGCAGCAAACAGATCTACCCTGTCTAGAGGAACACCAGTATAAAATCTGTGGCATGTGTTTGATTCGAGAAATAAAGCAGTGCATCATCTTTTGATTTGTTATTTTTTTATTTAGTTTGTGCAATAGAATGAGTTAATCTATTATCATCTTATTTCTTATTGTTAGTTAATACTAATATGAGTAACGATATCATCGCATCGAATTTGAGGAATTATATATTATCTAATTATATATTATATAATTAGACTTTGCTTAAATAAAATATTTGTTCAAACATGATTATATTTTTTATTTTTAAATTGATAATATATGTATATATTTATAATATCTCTTCTTTATTTATCACAAACAAACATGAGTTGCACGAGTCAATGAGATAAATGATTCATGCCAAGCGACCGACATCTCGTTTGTTTTAGATATTCTGCGTGGGGTGAGGAAATTTATTCACATGGCGACGCACAATAAAACTCACTCTCAAATGTAGTAGAGTATCTATATGGTTTTTATCCACGCATACACATGCATGTAAAATGTATATCACCACATTATTCTACTTACTCATCACTTTTTTATTTGATTTGTGGAATAGAATAAAATGATACGTCACCATCTCATTCATTTTTCATAAGCTAATAATCAGTACATATATGAGGAATGAGTTAATTTTACCAAAACTTATAGAATGTACTCATGATGTATCACTATGTAAAGCATGACTCCACAGATCAAAGAGGCCGTAGGTCCGTCACACGAGCAGAAGGATGCATGGTACCTGGAGGCACGGCGGGGTCTCCGGTCGGTAGAGCGCGCGCGCCTTCTGCAGCGGCGACAGCTCGCGCGGCGCGCCGTAGTCGGCGTCCATGGCCACGCTGCCCATCGCCGGCTCGATCGATTACTCCCAGCCTAAGCCTCTGTGCGCGGATCACTTGCGGCCGCGGCGTTTATATATCGGGCTGGGACTGGGACACGCAGAGAGGCCGCGCCCTGCGGCACGTCACGTCGTCACGCGCAACGGAGTACTAGTACTGTCCAGCGAGCCAGGCCAAAACCATGCGCGCCCCGTCCCCGTCCCTCGCTCGTACCGCAGCCATACGATAGTCACGGTAGCTGTTGTGGTTGTGCGTCCGCGAGAACGGTGTGCACCGAAATTTTCCAGTTACTGGGAAGATTTTAAAATATTATTTTTATTTACTTTCGGCGCAGCTGTCATCCGAACGAGATTGCTTTGTTTTTCAGTAATAACCAGCAAACGTGTCAGGACGTCGCGACCATATATATATATATATATATATATATATATATATATATATATATATATATATATATATATATATATATATACACTAAAGGAAGCTCGGGCCAGACAGTACAATCCGGTCGAGCCGGACCAGGTCCAGACGTCTATAAAAGAAAATCTGTAGTGCTAGGGATCAGTTTTTCATGCCCCATCTCGATTCATTAGCGACGGCGGTTGCCCGATAGCGCGCGCGGCGGTGGACCCTCGACCGGTGGCTGCGGTGGCCGCGGCTTCCCGACCTCAACATGCGGTGGCGGCGGTTCCCAGGCCGGTGGCCGCAACTTCATTACCTCGACGCGCGGTGGCGGAGGTTCCTCGATCCGGAGTAGTGGCAACGGTTCCCCGATCCAGAGGGCGAGCGACAGTGGGCCCTTGTGCGGGCAAGCAGCGGCATCCCCGAAGCCCCGAGGAGGCGGCACTTCCAAGGCCGGTGAGCAAGCGACGCCTGTCGACGTGCGAGCGACGACGACACATGAGACGCGATGTTCGAGCGAGCGACGTCACGGAATGCGCGAGATGCGCGCAGCGATGATCGCGCGCGACATCCTCTGATCCGGCGCAGTTTTCTTTTCGATTATTGTGTTTTATGCCTACCACATGTATTATTTACGCTAAAAACTATACGATTTTATGCTTGAACATAGAGTTCGTATATCAGTTTACTGCATGCACATTGGAAAGTGATTTATGTTGTTTGTAATTTGCGCGCATGCAATGGAAACTCCCACGATTTTGCCATAATTTTGAGATCTGTATAAAAATAGAAAGCGCATGCATGCGGCTGCCATGTTTTTCGGATCTGTCATAAAAATAGGATCGTAATAACAACCTACTAAAACTATCAACCTTTAATTGACTCGGTATTTACGCTTATAATTGAGGAATTTTATGCTCAAAACTTAAGGTTTTTACGCTCCACCCGGAGATGCGTTCACCAGTGAACAATATGCCAGATTTTTTACGCAGTGTAAGGAATTGCATAAATACCTACATCGTGTAGTAAAATTTGTTTCAGTATACATCATAAACTAGTTCTAATGCGTTTAGCTGCATGACTGTTGGAGGGATCCTATATTTATGAAGGAAATAAAACATTAAATGTGATTTTTTGTTTCTATGCATGCAATTCATTTCCTTTCATTGCATATTCTTTCCATCATAAATTCGTGTGCATGCAGCTGGTAGTATAATTTTACTCAGTATACCGAATTGCATAATTATCTACACAGTGTAGCATATTTAGTATCAGTATAAAATGGTCATTACGAGTTTTAGTTGCATGTCTGTTGCAGTGATCCTAAATTTATGGAGGAAATAAAGTATTTAAAATAGAAACCGCCACACATATCTTTCCAAAATTTACGCGCATGCAAGGGAACGTGTTTGACTCATGCATGCATTTTGCCATAATTTTTGGATCTGTATAAAAATAGAAACTGCATGCATGCGGCTGCCATATTTTTCGAATCTGCCATAAAAATAGGATCGTAATAACAACCTACCAGAGCTATCAATCTCTCACATTGGCCAGCTATTTACGCTTATAATTGAGAGATTTTATGATTAAAACTTAAGGTTTTTACGCTCCAACCTGGAGATGCGTCCACCAGTGAACATGCTAGATTTTTTTACGCAGTGTACCGAATTGCATAAGTACCTACACCGTGTAGTATAATTAGTATAAGTATAAATCATAAACTAGTTCTAATGTGTTTAGTTGCATGGTTGTTGGAGGGATACTATATTTATGAAGCAAATTAAACATTAAATATGATTTTTTGTTTCTATGCATGCAATTCATTTCCTTTCATTGCACATTATTTTCATCATAAATTCGTGTGCATGCAGCTGGTAACAGATTTTTATGCACTATACCGAATTGCATAATTATCTTCACAGTGTAGCATATTTAGTCTCAGTATATATCATAAAATGGTCCTTACGTGTCTAGCTGCATGGCTGTTACAGCGATCCTAAATTTATGGAGGAAATAAAGCATTTAAAAATAGAAACCGCCACACATTTTTTTCTAAATTTACGCGCATGCATTGGATCGTGTTTGACTCATACATGCATTCCTTTTTTTGCGCTAACAGACGTGGGGCAGGTGGCGCACCCGACAGACTGGTTGGGCGCGCTAGGTTGAACCAGTTTGTAGGGGTGGTCGACCTGGGCTTCCTTTAACTATTGGAAGCCCAGGGCTCCCGTTATACCTACCCGTGTATATATATATATATATATAAGTTTTTTGCATGATTACATAAATATATTTGTCACTCGAAAGTTTTGTTTAAAACTATACCGCCATCACTAAAAGCGTGATTCTAGTTGTGTGCTTAGGGTGTGTTTGATGCTTTCTAAACCAGATTCATTGCCAAAAATTCTAGAACCTTAACCAAACAAGTAGAACCGTAAAATAGATTTCTGAAAATTTATACAGTTATTTAGTTCAACTAGCATATAGCTTGTGCTAACGATATGATTCCGAGGAGGGGGAGAGGGATCGACAACGATGGTGGCAGCGCGAGGGGAGGGGTTGGCCGCAGTGCGAGTGAGGGGGAGGGGGTGGTGGGGATGCAGGAGGAGGGGGAAGGGGGAGGCTGTGGGCAGTGGGGTCGCAGGGGAGAAAGAGGGCGAGAAATGAATGATGATTCAAATAATATTGTCTATTTGATTTGAGTAAGGGAGGGAGTGTTATCCGGCGATCTAAATTGTTTGGTTTTCATGGTATGTTAAGCCTGTGTGCAATTTCTTTGGTGGATTTACTGGAGGTTATGAGTGCGGGGTTGATTTAGTTGGGTGGTTTTTTTGCAAAATTTAAATTGATGCATTATATAGTGGCATAGATTTAGAATCACATTCTACCCTAGTTTTTTCATATTTTTGTCATCCATGTTACCAAGTTATCATGCTCTTACAGAATAAGTTAATAGTTGTTTCAACTAAACTTATTTTAGCTTTTTTCTAAAAAAACATCAGCTCGAAGCAGCTTTCTCACAACTCATAGCTAGAATTAGATTTCTAGGAATCTATATCTAAAACAAATAGACCTTTAGTATAGACATCTTGTGAGGCAATAGAGTTGCTTGCGCACTTTGGTCGAGATCAAAATGTTGTACTCCAAGGATCGTAAACCGATCAATAGTCTTCGAGTTAGTGTGGAGAGTCTTGTGAGAGTTTGCTCTCACCCATTTCAGAAAGAAAGGACTCAAGCTCGATCTTAGTAACATTTCAGTGAGAAAAGGGTTAAAACAGATTGAGTTCTTTGTGAATCTTGTAGACTTGGTACTTCGTTGCCCTGTTGATGGGCTTCCAATGTTTCAATGTGTAGGAAACAACAGAGTCGTAGAGGTGATACTGTCGCCCTCCCCAAAGGGACCTTAAGTTTACCTAACATGGTGTCTACCTAACATCGTTTCTTCTAGGCATCCCCCCCCCCCCCCCGCCGGACGCCGAAGGACCCCTTTCGGTTTCTCCTTTGGCTGTAATAAGCTGGTTAGCTCCGATCCTAATGGACTTAGCATGGCGAAAAGCAAAGGTTCAGTCATTACCTCTAGAATTTCTATCACACCAATGGAAGATGTCGAAGGGGTTTCGACAATATGCTTCGGCGGCGCAGATTTTTCTTCCTTAGCGCGGTCTGATCCCACAGTTTTCCGTTTCTTGAGCACCGAAGGTTTCAGTTTCAACTTAGAAATTTCAGTTCCTCTAGAAATCCTTGGTCTTTTTGGTAGCTTCTTATTTTTATCCTCCTCAATGAACCTCATTGCTTGTCTCTTCATAATACTTACAACCCTCTTCTTTTTTGCTCCCTCGGCTTCTTCGTCGAGCCTGTCATAATCAGGGTATTCGAAGCCGAGGGCGTCCATCACTCGATTTAATCTTCGTTTCTCCCGGGTGCTGAAGGCAGCAATCATCAATTGGTCTTCTTTTTTAGTGTAGTTCCCGAGAATCGCATTGCACATTGGTTTGATCACTTCTAGTCATTCGGCGCAGGGGCTATCGAAGGTTTTATGGCATTTGAAGCGGTATGGTAGCCTTACAAGTTCAAGCTTATTTCCTTTGTCTTTTCTCATCGGCATTCCCCATCCGCCTGATGTTGGGAAGGTTTTATTCGCCAGATACTCTTACACTAAATCCTGAGTGATGATGTGCTTGGCCACAACTCTGAACTAGACCCTGGCTAGTTGGCATGGGGAGCCGAGCTGCATATTGCACAATGGTCTTGTCATGCCGATGCTCAGCTTTAACGGACTCATCACCATACTCATTAGTTTTCCCTTTTCTTCTCATCGACCTTTACATAGAACCATTTGTTGGTCCAGCCAGTAGGCCACTTGCTACGATACCCAATTACTGAAGCCTTCATGTCTTTTCTGTAGGCGCAATTGTAGCATCCAAAGTTCTTCTGAAGGCAATCTGCTCTTGCTTTGGTCTGGTAGTGGAGCTCATGCACTCTAAAGAACCCTTCGGCGTTAGCACTCATTACTTGACTCCGCAAAGCCCAAATGTATATACTGAGTCTAATTATAGCATTCAGAGTAAGTTGATGAAGATAAATTTCAAATTTCTTCAAAACTTCACCCATCATCTCGTACATAGGGAACCGAAGCCCTACTCGAAAGAAGCTTTTGAAAACTATAACTTCATCATCCTTTGGCTCCGAAATTACCTCATCCCCAGCGAATCTTACCAGTCCATCGTCATTCTTTCCAAAATACCCAAGCTTCTTCATTAAAACTAGGTCTTCTGCTTTCACGGTAGATTTTCCAAATTCAATGTGGCTGGGCTTGCTTGGACTCAAGATACCATCGTCTTCTTCATCATCACTACCAGCTTCGGCATCAACATTTTCCTCTTTGGCATTAGCACTATCTTTCTCTGGAAAAGATCCTTCTCCCTCCTAAACAACCAATCCAGAATTCCTCATAACCTCCAAGATCGGAGCTGTCTCAGTGGCTTCGGTCTCTCCACCCTCACCTGTTAGCCTAGCAGTAGACCTAATACTAGCCATTTGAGTTCTTAAGACGAAGCTAACTTTTGATTGTTTTAACTCTTGGTCGAAGACCAGTTAATGGATGCATACAGCACAGACAGCTTCAGCTTTAGTAAAAAAATTCAGCAGCACAACGGTGCAATTGCAAGGAACGTTGTAATAACTTCTTACCAACCAATCTCTTTATATAGTCCTGCAGGCCGTAACTATTTTATTCGTTTTTTAATAACAAGCTCATAGAATGTGTTTTTTCGGACCTTCGACATTCAGAAGCCTTCGTTTGTTTCATGGAACGAGCTCGTTATGTAAAAACGATCTAGCACCGCGAATGGGCTACTGTTGGGGGTCTGTCACACCCGGTTTTGGAAGGCAAACCGAATGCGAACCATGTACGTGCCAGGATCAGCAATTCACGTACACAGCAGTTACATAACATGGACATCATCACACAGTGCTCAAATAGTATTAAAAAGGGAAATAGTCGGTTACATCATATGTCTGAGACATCCACATAGTCTTTACAATAAATCAAAGTGCGGAAAATAAACGTAGATAAACGCGGCCTTCATAGGCAGCCGACTGGGGGTTGCTGCTAACCCACGCCTAGAACTCGTCCTAGTCTTGGAACTCCTGGAAGTCTCCTTCCATGGCTTCATCTTCTCCTGAGCAGTGGTTGCAATGTTGACAACCTGGGGATGGGGGGGTTGGTGTGTAGAGCAAGGGTGAGTACACATCAACATACTCAGCAAGTATCCTGTTTGGCTGTGGTGGACTAGCTTTATGTGGGGATAAGTCAAGCAGTTGCTTTTAGTTAGTCAGATTATTATTTACTAGTAGAAAGCCAGGTTTTAGCATTAACCCAAGTCATTAGCCCGATGTACCCTTTCCAAACGGAAAGAATACCACTTACCAGCACCATAGTCATAACCAAAACCATCAGTCTCATTGCCACCTGTAAACCAAAATGTCTCTGATCAAGTACCACTAATCACTGGAGCTCCCTTGGCCGCTCATAACCGCGAGCATGGCTGATATATCAGTTTTCAAACACTCTACAGAGGTTGTGCACTTTACCCACAAGCCGTGATTCCCTTTCTGCCCGGAGATCATGACTCTCCATCGATCACTACCAAGGTGACCCAGCAGGGCATCACTACGTAGCCTTTACAAAGACTCCCCGGGGCTGTAGCCGCCCGTTAGGTTTCCTAAATGCACCGCACTCCTCCCCAAGGGGCGAACCCAAACTTGGCAGAGCGAGCCGCATACACCGAGCCCCATTGACGGCACAACGACTAAGCGAACTATACCCCGGATCCTCTAATTATTCAGCTAAGGGCATCCCATTCCACCCTCATGGTTGCACTGTTTTCCCGGACGGTCATCCAAAGAACAGGTCCTTACGGAGAGGCACTCGAGAAACCGCTCGAGCCCCCTTAAAGGCCACAAGTATAACATCATAATAAGAGAGGGGAAAACAGCGTATCATAGATAATCTCATCATGTTCATTGATTATAGTTGAGAAATAGCATAAAGCTAAACAATAATAATCCAACCCAAATAAGTAAACAAGGATATGGATAACAAAGCTAGTACATCCTTAGGCATAAATGTGTAATGCGGGAGGTGAATTAAAGAATGAATAGGACAGAGATAGGTCAAGGGACACTTGCCTCCACCAACCGACTGCTGCTCAGGGGCTTCTCCTGCGAGTTCTTCGGGCTCTTCAACCGGATCGTTCTCTATGCGAGTGCAAACATACATACATCCATCCATTGAAATTAGGAAACCAACAGTACACCATACAAGAGAACAAGTAGATTAAGGGAGCGTTTGGTTGGACTTCTCCAACCTGCTTCTGCTGTGGAAAAGCAGAAGCTAAACCAAAGGGGTCCAATCTACAGTTGATTTTCCCATAGCAGCCTGCTTTTGCTAGTTCATTTTCTACAGCAGGTTAGGGGATGCTTTTGCTGCGTTGGGGGCAAACCAAGTTGGAGAAAATTACCCACTGCCACTGGTTATGAAGATAACGGTTCGTTCTTTTCCCAAACAACACACGACAACCACTCCCCACGAGCTCCCTGCTCGAGCTGTAAGGGTTGCAGCCGGCGGCGCACCTCCCCGGCGGCGCTCCTCCCCGGCGTGCATCAGAGCCCGGCGGCGCTCCTCCTCGGCGTGGATCCGAGCCCGGCGGCGCTCCTCCCCGGCGGTTCGTCCTCAGTTGTGAAGCATCCCCCGGCGGCTCGTCCTCTGGTGCCGCGTCTCCCCCGGCGGCGCTCTCCTCGGCGTGGATCCGAGCCCGACGGCCCTCCCTCGGCAACCCTCCCCGGTGTGGATCCAGGCCCGCGCGTCCCCGGGCAACCCTCCCCTGCGCCCCTTCCCCGGCAGTCTTCCCCACTCCCGGCGCCCCTGCTGCTCGTCCTCGTCTCTGGACAGTGAAGGTGACATGCTCCTCCACAAATCTTGAGCTTGAATGGTTGCTTGTGGTGATAATGTAGCTCAAATGGTTGCTTCTGTTGATAATCTATTGTGTTTTATTGTGTTTTTCTTGACTAAAGTATGGCTGAGAAGACAATTTGGGGTGATGACCTTGTGAAGCACTTGATTGATGTTTGTAAGGAAGAAATTTTAGCTAGGAATAGGCCTCAAGGTATTTTCACTAGAATTGGTTGGAAGAATGTGGAGGATAAATTTTTTGCTAGAACGAAAAAGAAATGCACGAAGACACAATTGAAGAATAAATTAGACAATATGAAGAAAGATTTTACACAATTTATGGAATTGAAGATTGCTGCCACTGGACTTGGGTGGAACGAGGCAAATCAAACTGTTGATTGCTCTAACACATGGTGGGATGAACACCTTGAGGTAATGTCTTTTTTTCAGCTGAATACATGATGACTTCATAATATGTTGCCCCTAACACGCTGCATATTTTTCAGAAATGCAATAATCCTGAGAGGGGTACGAAGTGCAACCATGTGAGGTTTCAGAAACATGGACCAAAACACCTTGATGATTTGCACTTCTTGTTTGACAAGGTGCATGTCACGGGTGCTACTGCAATGTGTCCAGGAGATGTTTCCTCATGTGATTCCTCTAGTGATGATGTGTTAGAGGTCACAGAGAAAACCGATGAAGCTTCCAACAAACCGAAACCGAAGAAGCGCAAACAAATGTCCGGAGCAGCTCAAGAGAAGGAAGAGAAGAGTCCATTTTATCAGATGTACAAGAACACTTGTATGAAGATTGAGAGTGCAGCTGAAAAAATAAGCACAAGTGTTGAGGCATCATCAGCTCCTCTCCAAGCCAACCTAGTGCCAACTATTGCAGAGGCTATGAAGATGGTGAAAGCATGTGGGATTCAAGAGAAAACTGCTATGATGCACACAACCACTTCATTGATTATGAAGGCTGAATTTAGAGAGATACTATTTGCTCTTGAAACAAATGAAGGAAGGTTTGATTTAATTGAAAGAGAGCACAAGAAGTCAACCACATGATCATCTTTTTCCTTGTATCCTTGTAAGATGGTGAAAGCATGTGAAATTTTTCTATGCTTGAGACTCATTTCCTATGTATGGTTGAATGCTTGAGACAATTTTCCTATGTATGGTTGTATGTTTGAGACTCATTTCCCTTGTATGGTTGAATGCTTGAGACAATTTTCCTATGTATGGTTGAATGCTTGAGACAATTTTCCTATGTATGGTTGTATGTTTGAGACTCATTTCCCTTGTATGGTTGAATGCTTGAAATAAATTTACTTTTCTTGTATGGTTGTGCCAATTGTCTCCTTTTTTGTGTAGATGGATGCAAGTGTGGGAGAATTAGGGAAAAAGGGACATCAATCACTTCTTTTATTGAATGAGCTATCTCAACATGCTGCCCTTCTTGGTAACATAGGTTCTCTCTACAATGAGCGGTACTTGCAGAAAGATGAATATAGATCAAAAGAAGATCCAGAAACTGGTTATGATTGGGTGATGAAGTGCTTTCGACGTCCAAGGAAGTTCTACAAGATGTTTCGGATGAGTTCGGAAGTTTTTATGGCACTTCATGATTTATTAGTGTCCACATATGGTTTGACATCATCTCGAAATGTGACATCCATTGAAGCATTGGCGATGTTCTTATGGATTGTTGGAGGGCCCCAATCATTTTCCCAAGCTGAAAATCGTTTCACAAGGTCAACATGGACTATTCACATGAAGTTCAAGGAAGTGTTGAAGTGTTTACTTAAGTTAGCAAAAAAGAATATCAAACCAAAAGATTCCACATTTAGAAATGAACATGAGAAGGTGAAAGAAGATCGTTTCTGGCCTCATTTCAAAGGTGCTATCGGTGCTATAGATGGAACACACGTTAAGGTTGTGGTCCCGACTGATGAGACAGTTAACTACACTAATCGTCATGGAGATACATCACAAAATGTACTTGCAATATGTGATTTTGACATGAGATTCACATTTGTGGTTGCTGGATGGGCGGGATCTGCACATGACACAAGGATCCTCAACCACGCCTTAGCAAACTTTGATTCGTTTCCTGTCCCTCCTAAAGGTAACTAGTACTTATTAATTCTTGCTATGTGCTAAAACCACAATGCTAATATATTGTTTATTTCCCAGATAAATACTATCTTGTCGACTCTGGTTATCCAAATCGAATTGGGTACCTTGCACCTTTTAAGGGGACGACATACCATATTCCAGAATTTCGTCATCGACGTGGGCGTCCACCCCAAGGGAAGCATGAGCTATTCAACTTCTTGCATTCCTCCCTCCGCAATGTGATTGAACGTGCATTTGGTGTCCTCAAGCAAAAATGGCGCATTTTGAAATCCATGCCGAGTTTCCCACTTCAGCGACAAGTTGAGATCATTATAGCTTGTTTTGCATTGCATAACTTCATTCATGATAGCCAATTGGAAGATAAGGAGTTTCGAAGATGTGATGCAGATGAGAACTACATGCTTAGAGGATCAAATATTGAGCATGCTCACGATGGTGATCAAGAGATAGAGGGAGAGAATGAAGTTACTATGAACACCATTCGTGATAGGATAGCTACTTCAATAGTAAATGGAAGAGAGGCATAAGATAGTTATCTAGATGGCAAGTCTTTTGAGATGAACAATTTCATGCTATTGTATAATTAATCATATTTTTAATATTTATTTATGTCATAGTAATACAAATATCTCATTATTATAAGTCTTTTGCATACAAACAGTGTATCAGGGTCTCAAGGGCATTACAGACAATTTACAACAAATCTACAATTTCACAGTAGTTTGAACCAAACGACTTTCTGCTTCTCCACAGCAGGATGCTCACAGCAGCTTTTCCACAGCAGAAAGTTCACAACAGCTTTTCCACAGCTCACAGCTGAACCAAACACACCCTAAACATGCATAGAATATGACATGCGATATTGCATTTACCATGGTTAGAAAGAAACGGGGAAAGGTCTCGCAGGGGTTAAAGCTTATGCTCGAGGCGCACTACGGGTAGACGAATAACTAAACGTTACGTGCTCTAGTTCTACTTAGCTCTAATAATAAGGATTAGCTACATGCACTAATAGAAACGTGACCACTTTTAGTAGATTAACATTAAATGAGATAGACGATTAGCTATATAAATTAACTAACGTAACCAATTCCTAAATTGAGTCTCCTATTTTATTAACATGAACACTATGATTAGCACGCATAAAATATAGGGGGGTAGACGGGGACGTCTGGGGGTAGACGAGGGCACGACGAACCGTGCCAAGGCACTGCGCACTACGCGAGCACGCGCGCGAGGCCGCACGCACGCGCCGTGAACTAGCCGTGCGCACGTCGGGGCCACGCGCTAGCCGAGCTCAAGGCCGCGCGCCATAGGCACACTGGGCCGAGCTCGAGGCCGCGCCGGGGCCGTCACGACGCGAGCAGGGCACGCCGGGGCGGGCGGGCGAGCACGGAGCACGGGCGGGGCGGGGGCACGGCCGGGGCGGCGCAGCCGGGGCCGGGATGAGGGCGGCCGGGGCCGGGGCGGCACGGCCGGGCGCGGGGGCCGGGCGGCACGGGACGGCGCGGCCGGGGCTGAGGCGGGGCCGGGCGGCGCGTACGGGGCGAGGGCGACCGGGGCCGGGGCGGCGGCGCCATGGACGAAGCCGAGGCCGGCGCGGCCGGGCCGGGGCGGGCGCGGGGCGGGGGCGGTCGGGGCGGGCGCGGGCGCGGCCGAGCCGGGCCGAGGCTGGGGCGGCCGAGGTGGCGGCGGGCGCGGCCGGACCGGGGCGGGCGCGGGGCGGCTCGCCGGGGAGCCGGGCGGGGCGGGGCGGGGCGCCGGGGCGGCCGAGCGGGGCCGGGTGCGGCTGCGCCGCGGGAGGACGCCGGCGGGCGGGGAAGGGGGAGGGAGGGGAGGGAGAAGGGTGAGGGGGCCTCACCGCGGCGAGGGAGGGCGGCGCGGCGGCGGCGCAAGGAGAGGGCGGCGGCGGTTAGGGTAGGGGAGAGGGAGAGAGGGAGAGAGAATGACGAGTGGGGCCCGCGGGGAGGGGAGAGGAAATTGGGGAAAGGGGGAGGGGGGCGGCTGGGCCGCTTTGGGCCCAAATGGGGCGCGCGGGGGGCGGCTGGGCCGGCCGGGGCGGCCCACAGCGCAATGGGAAGGGGGGGCGCGGCTGGGCCGGGCACGAGGGGGAGGGGGCAACTGGGCCAAAATGGGGAAGGAGGGGGGAGAGAAGAAAAAAGTTTTCCTTTTTTCCTAAAGTCCATTTTCCTCTAGATGAATGCATTCACATTGTTAAACAATCAAAAGGTATGCATGGTTCGGCATGGTGCATCACACAAAATAAAGTGTTTTAGGGTTTTGCTTTACATGGGATCTCAAGCCGAATCCCGCTATACTTTGGAAAAGATCAAGGTTTAGCGAGGAGAAAAGGGAAAAGGAAAGGGTAACGCCTCAATTTGGTGAGGGAAAAGAAGAAAAAATCTACCCCCAAATTCAGGGCGTTACAGGGTCTCCTCTGCCGAAGGTCCTCAAGATGAAGAAATCGTCTTTGATTCATCTTGATAAGATATGTCAAAAGGACTGAATGCCGAAGCTATTACACACACGGAAGGAATGAAGTAGAGCTTCGACAAGAGTTAAAGCTTCGGCTTAAGATGATCATGAAGGTCATACAAGAATTCAAGCCAGTAATGAAAAGACGTGTTTATCCTTAATATTTGTATTAGAACAATGTATAGATATCATGATCATAATTGTACTTTTTCTTGGGCTGCGTCCCATGCCTTTAAATAGATGAACAGTACCCCCATACTGTTCATGCTTTCATTGAAAATCATATTCGCACTCTCTCCATCGATCAAGCCGAAGCTACTAATGTAATATAATGTTTGTAATAGTTCATTATAGTATAATGCAAATTATGCCATTACCTTAATATAGAAAATAAAGTGAATTCATAAGATAATATCACATAGTCATATTATCTCCACAAGAGAAGAAGATCTGTCCTTCATCATCTTCGTCCAAGAATCATTATCTTTGAGATAAGATAATGCTTCGGAGGACGAAGGTCATTAATGTAATAACCCAAAATTCTATTTTCGAGATTTAGGAATTTTCCCCCAAATAATTTTAATAAAATAACAATATTTTTCTCATCTTCGAAATTACATCTCATAGGATAAATATGTTTGTCACTAAAGACCGAGATGTAACTTGAAACCTATTTAAATAACTATAAATGTTCTTAAAACTAACTAATTGATAAGATTATTCTCTGGGAATTAAAGTATATTGAAAAAAGGGGTAAAACTATTTTATGTTGAGGAAAATGCATAATAAATACTAAATTTTTGAATGAGCTATTAAAACAAATATTGAATATGTGTGTGCATTACATATTTAAAATATCTGCATAGATAAATAATAATGGTATGAATATGTTTAGTCACATGCTGGATTTTCCTTGTGGTTGCATCTATATTTGAATTGGTAACTCATTTAAATTTAAAATAGTTAAAACAAATGGAAACTGAAATAGAAAAGAAAAAGAAAGGAGAAAAACTTGCGTTGGGCCGAATCCCTCAGTTTTGGCCCAACCCGCCACTTAGCTCAGCCGCGCTCCCGGCCCAAAACCCCAACCCAGCGCCTCACCTGCATGCTCTTCGCCCACACAACTATGTCACTGCCGTTTGGGGCCCGCCTGTCAGGGTCATCTTCAACATCGCCACAATAGACTTGGTGTTTGTTCATCTTGATCCGTAGATCTCGGGCCGAGCTTACGGGTCACCGCCTCCTTTTTCGCTCGGACCTTGCCCCTATCCTCTGGTATAAATACTGGCCACGACTCCCCCACATCCAGTTGTCGCTCCCGTGGTCAGCCACATCAACGGCGTAGTGGGCAATGGGGGGAGAGTGGGTCCGCCGCCATGACCCCGGCACCGCGCCTCCTTTGGTGCACAACCGACCATATTGTCGCCGCCGCGAGACTCTACTGGTGGCCATCATCGTCCTCCGCGTATGCCGTCAAGGCTCATGCTGCGTATTCTGGTATGTGATCCTCTGAACCTCCGCCTTTACCACAAGTAGCATGTGCCATCAGGCTTGGAGCAGGATCAACGCAGGGGAAGAGGGCAGCCAAAATCATGGTAGTCAAGTACTCGATCCCTTTGCTGGCAGTACAATTGGGCCCGTGGGCGCGGACGCAGCGATCGGGCGCGCCGGCGGTGTTGAACGCCACTGCCAGGGTGCTCGCTAGGCCGCGACGTGACTCAAAGAAGACAAGCGCGATCGTTGGATCGACGTTGAGCGGCTACGATTAGATCGCCTGTGAACCAAAGCGGGGCGGTTGGATCGTGATCATGCGATCCAGATTTAATACAGCGTACCCATTCGCTTGGATGTGTTGCGGCCATCCAAATCTAATCCAATGGCCAATATCGCGTACCGGTTCGCGGGACTTGGGATCTAATCTAGGGCGTTGAAAAATAGATCGCACGACCAGAATTCACTGATAGCCTTCGACCGACCCTTTTTAACATAAGAGACCCTCTTCTTTTAGCAAATAAACCCGCAGTCCGTGTTAATTGAAAGAGCACTACAACCAGGTCCTTTCTCTTGCTGTTAGGTCCCTGAGTTCTTGGAAAATTATGTCCCTAGTCCAGAATTAGTAGGAATATTCATAATTTAAATCAGAAAATGATTTTTGTATAAAAATAATTCCATAGACTTGTTTAATTCATATCTAATCTATTTTAATTTCTTTTCGATCCATTTCAGTTGCAATAAATTCATGATAATATTGTTTATCACCTAATAACTCTGTTTAGACATGAAATATAGATTAAAATTGTTTACTTAATTTGTCCCGTACCAAGCACCTAATAACTTCGGAAAATCATAATTTTATAACAGTAGCTCCGAATTTAGCGGTTCTCGAACCCACGATCTCGTAGCAACGCATAGACTATTACTATGTAGTTTATTCTCCTGTTTGGTGTGATGTTAATTTTGTGTATACCATGTTTGTTTGTATTGCTACGTTTAACAGTGAGGTCACGAGTCATCTGAAGAGCAAGTTGGTACCTGGAATCTCAAGTCCCAGGCAAGTTGTGCCCTTGATCACTTTTATTTACCCAATAATGTTCTTTATAATCATTTTATCATGCATAGGCTTAATTTTGATGGGACCCAATAGGTCACCCTAGTCTGGTTATTTTTTCACTTTGTTTACCCCTGAACTATTTGGGTAGTTTTTGTTATTGCTCTATATGGTTTTGGGATTAATATTACATTATGATTATGTTCCAATTATACTGTTGTTTTACATATTGTTCATGACAAGATTATTATATTAATTGGAACATGGAGCTTAACTTGAGAAACACGTGCCACCATAAGGGTGGAATGGGACACCCTTGGCTGACTAATTAGGAAAGCTAGTGGAAGACTACCTTACCCGAAAGGGGCAAGGGCAATAGGGGAGTAGGCGTGTAGGGAGGTTCTCGGGTTGATTTTGCTGCGATGGCGGTCAGACGAGGGATTCCTACATTTCTCTTCCTAGAAACTGTAGCGGGTTTTCGGAAGCTACTGGAACTTTGTAAAGGCCTCATAGTGGATCCCTAGCCATTCACCTCGGAAGTGTCTAAGGGCCTTGCATACCCTGGCGACATGGGATACACGACTTGTGGGTACAGGGTACAACCTCTGCAGAGTGTAAAACTGGTATACTAGCCGTACTCGCGGTCATGAATAGCTCAGGACTCTCGCATGATTAATTTATGGAACTAAATTCAATTTGTCATATGCATTGCATCGCGGGTGTTGTTATCAATTTTGATCTACTACTTATTTGGGTTGGTATCTACTGATACTTAGTAATTGCTAATAAAATTTTGACCAACTTTAAAAGCAATGCTCACCTTCAACCATCCTCTTTGGTAAGCCTTACACTTCACATGGGCTCTCACCTTTGGCAAGTTTATGCACATTATTCCCCACAACTTGTTGAGCGATGAACGTATGTGAGCTCACTCTTGCTGTCTCACACCCCCCACAGGTCAAGAACAGGTACCGTAGGATGAGGCGCATGGAGGATGTTGTGCTGAGTTCGTGAGAGGTCTAGGTCGTCGTCTCCTAGTCAACTTTGGGTTGCTGGATCGTTGTCTCCATATGATATAATTTATTTATTTATTTATTTATTTTGTACAGAACTCCTATTATATAGTAAAGATGTGTCATTCGTTTCTATACCATGAGTCATCATATGTGTAAAACTAGATCCTAGCACATCTGGTGATTATGTTCGCGCCCGAGTCTTGGTGTTCCTAAAACCCGGGTGTGACAATTAATATTTAATTTTTGTGTTGCCTTGTTTTTTATTCATAGTAATTGAGAACAAGTGACCAACAAGTGACAACTTGTGCCTATCCTTCAAATAATTTTGAAGAAATCAAAATAGATATACCTATTTTTAATGACTCTATTAGTACATAATTGTTGGCAGCCCCCGGCATCTCGGGTGTAAATAGAGACCGAGATGTTGAAAATATCTTAACATTAGAGATCTTTTACTCATAAACATAGTATGTTTTGATGTTTTTTATACTAAGGAAGATCACATCATCTTGGAGTTGGTAAGCACCATGTGATAGCTTATGTGTAGTCTTTGATGGTTACACCCACCATCTTAAACATCACAAACTTGGATATGTTATTATAGACTTCATAAGAAGAAATTGATAAAATAGTCTAGTCGTTACTAGTGATTGCTTTGATATACTCCCATAATGATGAAAGTTTGTTGTATTTTTTGTGGTCATCCACATCCGAGCTATTCCTTTTGTAAATTCTTGTATGCTTGGACTTGGACTTTGAAAAGTTTTTCAATGAATCCCCATAGATGAAAACATTCCTGAGCCTTGTGGCGACTATCTTTTTGAAGAATCAAGGTGCATCCATAACCCTCTAAAGTTTATGTTCCTTTGAGTTTGATGACCAACATTAAGTTACCTTCTCTCCCTTTGTTGCAACCTAGTGGATGCCTTTTATTTTATTATTATTTCCATCATCAAGTTTGATTTGTGATCTTTTGTTCACTTTACTTTTGGAAAGTTGTTGCTAGAGAGCTTCTTCTCTCACAGTGTGTTTACTAGCAACTTGAAGCAAAACAGCGAGAGTGATAGCAATATCTCGGATAAGGTCCTAGGTCAAAATATGTGTTGGCTACGATTTGGGGCCAAACACTAGGGGTTGTATCGCTAAGCGATGTTCTCTGTAGCAGCGCGGACAGTCCACGACAATAGGCCGGACGGTCCGCGACCCTACAACATGAGCGAATCTCCTTTGCTCGTTGGCCGAACGGTTCATGCTCTGGGCCAGACGATACGCGTGTGCACAAAGGGTCGAAGAGCTCTAGAACTCACCCTTTGGGAGGGACCCCGTCAAGGAGGAGAGTCCAAGGTGGTGCCATGGGATCGGCATGCCACCTGGGACGTCCCTAGACGACATAAAGTCAAAGAGGGATGAAGATTTGAGGTTGGGAAAAGTTTAGCTAGGTGTAAATTACGCCTAGTCATGCAATGAAGAATGAAAGAAATAAAGTAGTTTTTGATCGATTTGTTCGATTGGTGATGCGCGCAGTTGGTCGTACCCCTTTATATATATAGGGGAGGTCTGAACCAGTTCCTAGGTGATCCCCAATAGAATCCACGTATTTGGTTGGATAAACATGCACGGAAAAAGGGGATATCTCGCCTGATCTGATATAATCATGGACTGTCCGGGCCACATGGCCGGACCGTCCAGCCTTCCCAGGTGCCACATATGGTGCTCAACACATGTCCCTCCCTTTTGGGAAAGATAAGCGAATCAAAAGTACCTAGTACAGGTTGTTATCAATTTGATGTGAGAACATCGGTTCTCTAAGCATCTTGCCAAACACTAGGATGATATAGCTTCAGAAAACAACCATTTAATGCCTTAGGTAACTCATCACCGTGCAATGTCTGCAGCATGTATGCATTACCAAAGATTACATGTGTCACTCTGTAAGGCCCTTCCCAACTTGGTAACTATTTGCCAAACTTCTGGTTGTTGGCTCTCAGTGGCAAGTCTGTCTTCCAAACTAGATCTCCAACTTAAAATAATTTAGTAGTTATCATCTTGTTGTAGGCCTTGGCAACCATGATCTTGTCTTTCTCGATATCTTTTAGAGCCATTAATCTTTTGTCAGTCACCTCATCAATATTGTCTATCATCATATCATGGTAATCACCGACAACTAGATCATTTTGTCTGGCGAACTTGATAGCATTTATGCTTACCTAGCTCTACAAGCAAAACGACTTCCTGTAGTAGCACGATGCTTAGATATTCTATGAGCCCATAAAGCCTCAGACAAAACCTTGTGAAAATTCCTAGGACAGTTAGCTATCTTTTTTAATAAGGCTAATTAATGTCCTATTACTTGACTCAACCTAACCATTGGCCTAAGCATAATATAGAGACAAATTGAGACGAATATATATTATTTTCGTGTTGACACCTTCTATATTGTTATTGACAAAATATGTGCTGAAATGAATCACCAGATTGATGAAGCGAATACAGAGTTACTAATATGCTTCTTTTGTCCTGACCCGAAGAGGTCTTTCTCCAAGGAATGATGTGAACAAGCTTGCTCGACTTACTGAAATTTATGATAAGGATTTTTTTTATGATGATGGGGATTTGATAAGGATGACCTTGAGAACTATATAATTTATGTGAGGAAGCATGTTGCCTTTGGTTCTTGTGTAGATATTGCAAGTTTGGCTAGAAAGATAATTGAAACATAAAAGTATTTGGGTATCCCATTGTTCTATGGGCACATTGAATTGACATTGTTGGTGTCGGTGTCAACAGCAATGGTTGAAAGATCATTCTTGGCCATGAAGATTATCAAGACTAATTTACACAACAAGATTTGGCAATGATTGGTTCAATAACTTGATGGTCTGCTGTATTGAGAAGGAACTTGTTGACACCTTTTCGGGCGCCAATCACTATAACGAGAACCGGTGGCGGTGCCCTCTGCACAGGCGCGGATGGTCTGTGGCTAGGGGTCGGACGGTCCGTGACCTGACGCAGGGCTCGAGTTCTCTGCCTAACGAGTCGGATGGTCCACACCTACAGTCTGGACGGTCTGCACGTACGCAGGGGCGGCGAAAGTCGCCGGGGGCGCCTAGATCTCATTCCTGGGAGGGACCCCATCGGGGAGGAGAGATCCTATGTGTTGTCTAGGCTCGGAAGGCCAACCTAGACTCCTCTGATCAACGTAGAGTCGAGGAGAAGCGGAGAATTTGGGGTAGGGAAAGGCTAACCTAGAGCTAAACTATAACTACTCCTAATGCATAAGGTAAAAACGAGAAATAGACTTGATTTGATCGATTGTTGGGGGTTTAATCGGTCGTATCCCTTCATCTATATAAAGGGGGAGGTCTGGATCCGCTACAAACTGTTTCCCGAGCTAATCCCGCAGATTTAGGTAACAAATCCCGCGAGAAACTAGGAACCCTAACTGACTCTACGCACGCGCGGATCGTTCGCGCCACCACCACGGACCGTCTGGACCACGAATCATCTAGCCTCAGGGCTGTACCGTCCGCAAGTTCATTTTGGTGCTCAACATATGCCCCCTGCCTTTTGGTGGAGGTTGACGAACCAAAAGCATATGAACTAAGCCTGATGCAAGCCACCGGCTTTTTCAATCCAATATGGTGATCATTCAATAGAGCCCCAATGCATAAAGGCCATTTAGGACCGCATCTTTCTCGGCCGTGACCATTTGATCAATGGATCAAAAGGATTAGAATGGAGGTGCCCCCCAGCCTGAATAGATAGAGGGAGTACACATGTACCATGGGTTCATCGTTGTACCATTCCATACTTGAACAGGGCAACACATCGACGATGAGTAGGTGGGTGGGAAGCATCCTGGCATGATAGGATGAACAGGCGATGCTTGTTGCGTCGTCTTTCGGGCTGTTTTACTTGGCCGTTTTGTTTTAGTGGATGACCGGGGTTTCTTTGTTGGCCGATCGCATAGAACGGCCTTCTTGCTAGCATATTTGGCTAGCAATTGATCGAATGTAGGGCCGACTTTTACCAGCCAACCATGTGTGTCATGTTGGCTTTGCCCTTGTGTCTCTTTCCTTACTTTGTGTGGACGCTGACGCCTCTGGCCATGGGCGGACTGTCTGGTTGAGTCAGCTGGAACGTCTGTCTGAGCACCAGATCGTCCGCACGTAGGTGTCGGACTGTCCGCAATGCTTGGGTCAGGTTGTCGTGCTCGGCTCCTTAATTGAGTCTACCCCCTGGCGCCTCTGGACTTGCTAGTCTCTTTGTCCAGAGTCTTCCGAGCAATCTCTTCTTGTGATATATTTGACGTGCGAGGAACGCCAATGATGATGTTTTTGCCTTTGCCTTTATCAGCCACTTCGGACCGAATCAAGACCTCTTTGCATGTGGGTTCTATGGTATTGATAGGGAATGGCTACGTGTCCACTTGCATCTCCTGAAAAGCCAACCGGCCCTCATTTACGACCGATTGTATCTGTCAATGAAAAACATTACAATCATTGGTGGCATGGGAAAAAGAATTATGCCACTTACAATAAGCACTTCTCTTTAATTCTTCCATAGGAGGAATAATATGAGTTAATTTAATGTTGCCATTGTTTAGTAGTTCGTCAAATATCCTATCGCATTTGGCAACATTAAAGGTAAATTTAATCTCTTCTTGCCGATTCTTTTGAACCGGCTGTAAGGAAGAACATGCAGAAGATTTGGTCTTTGTTGGCCAAACAAACTCAGCGGTATATACATCTGCGGATTCATCATCTGAATTATCACACTCTACTAGATGTATAGTACGGGCGGCCGATTTTGATGTCTATTTAAATCGGCTTTCACAGGCTAAAGCCCGCTGATGTAGCTGAGCTATTGAAAAGAACTGGGTCCCATCTAATTTGTCTCTTAAGTAGGGTAGCAACCCATTAAAAGCCAGCCCTGCTAGCTCTTTGTCTGCAACATGGATCCGAAAGCATCGGTTTCTAGTGTCCCAGAACCTCTAGATATAATCATTAACCGATTCTTCGTGTCCCAGTCGCACTGAAGCTAAATCAGCTAGCCCTAATTCATATTCCTCGGAAAAGAAATGCTCATGAAATTTACTCTCTAAATCATTCCAGGGATTAATGGAATTAGGTGGCAGGGCGGCGTACCATGCAAAAGCGGTACCAGTAAGGGATAAAGAAAATAAACGAACACGAAATGCTTCCCCATCGGCCAATTCGCCTAGGTATGCTAGGAATTGGCCTATATGTTCGTTTGTGCTTCTTCCATTTTCACCAGAAAACTTGGAAAACTCCGGTATCCTTGCCCCTTGTGGATATGGGACAATGTCAAACCGGTGATCATATGGCTTCTAATATGATTGCTCCACTCTAGTTACACTAACTCCTAGCCTATCTCGGAATAGTTCAGCCATCTGTTCCCTAATTTTTTCCATTGCACCAGGTGGCAGACCACCCGACCCTAGGCTGTGGGTTCGGCCGTGCATTGTTATGCTGACCTTCTTGCCGTGACCGATCGATAATGTTGATCGGCCTATGATCGTATGGCGTGCTATGGTTTAAATATGTAGTTTCACACTCGGGCTTAAAGGGACAAAGCCAGGTGCATCTCATACATGCGCCAAGAAGACAACATATATAATAACAGAGTGTATAGAGATAAATGTCACAATAACATAAGAGTATTTATTACATAGCGGAAGTCTTATTACAAAATAAAAGATAAATATAAAACGACTAAGGATCATCCTTGGCGCAAGTCAACTAGGAAACGCCACCTAGATCAGATCATACTCCTCGCTTTGTGGCTCCTCCTGAACCACATGTTCTTCTCCTGTGGGGGGGTGTGAGACAGCAAGGGTGAGCTCACACATGATCATAGCTCAACAAGTTGTGGGGAAACCAGTGGGCATGAACTCAGCAAAGGTGGGAGTCCATGTGATGTGTAAGGCTAATCAACAACAGGGGTTAAAGCTGAGCATTGCTTTTAAATAGTTGGTCAAAGTTTTATTAGCAGTTACTAAATGTAAGTAAATACCAAACCTTAATAAAAGTAATAGAACAAAATTAATAAATAATCCCATGCAATGCAAATGACAAATTGAATTTAAGTTCCATAAACTAATCATGCGAGAAACCTGAGCTGCTCATGACCGCGAGCAAGGCTAGTATACCAGTTCTACACTATGCAGAGGTTGTACCCTGTACCCACAAGTCATTTTACCTATCTGCCAAGGGATTGTGACTCCCATACACCTCTACCAAGGAAGCGAGGCAGGGAAACACTACGAGGCCTTTACAAAGTTCCACTAGCTTCCGAAAACCCTCTGCAGTTTATGGGAAGAGCACTTGCAAGAATCCCCCGTCTGACCGCCATCGCAGCAAAATCAACCCGAGAACCTCCTTGCATGCAACTCTCCTACTGCCCTTGCCCCTTTCGGGTAAGGTAGTCTTCCACTAGCTTTCCTAATTAGTTAGCCAAGGGCGTCCCATTAAACCCTTGTGGTGGCACGTGTTTCTCAAGTTAAGCTCCATGTTTCAATTAATGTTAGTGATCTTGACATGAACATAAATAGAATAACAAAATAACTGGAACATGGATATAATGAAATATTATCCCAAAACCATGTAAAGCAATAGCAAAACTACCCAAGTGATTCAGGGATAACAAGGTAAAGGGATAAACAATCTAGGGTGACCTATCGGGTCCCATCAAAATTAAGCCTATGCATTGAATAGTGATAATAAAGAGCATTATTAGGTAATGAAAGTGGTCAAGGGCACAACTTGCCTTCAATGAGCTCCTGCTCAGCTACTTCTATCCGCTGGTCACCAGGATCCTCAGTCACAGGCTCCTCTACTCGCCACAATACAAACAAGCACAGTATATAGAGAAAATTAACATCACACCAAACATGTAAACAAAATACATAATAATAATCTACACATTAAAATAAAATCGTAGGAACAGGAATCATAATTTTTAGAGTTATGGATTTTAAGATATGAATTTCCAAAGGTTTTATGTGCTTAAAATAGGATTAAGTGAGAAATCATTTTTCTTACTATTTTCATGATAAAACAGAGACTCAAAATGATAGAGAATAATATTACAAAATTTTAGAAATTGGAATGGATTAATTTGGACCAAGTATGGATTTTCTATGAATTTATCAAGTTCTAGTAATTATTTTCATATTAAAAATCCAATTTCCAATTCATTTAATCAACTTAAAACAGTACTGGACTGGGCCTCATTTATAGAAAAGTACAAGGGGCCTGGCGCAAGACTCCACAGACTCAGTGAACAGCCAACGTGGTCCGCGGGTTGATTCTTTAGTTCCCAGGGGTCTATTTTATAAAACGTGAGGCCGAAGGGGGTATTAGTGGTTTTCGGCCGTTAGATCGAAAGTGGACGCTGCAGATTAGATCTGCGCCAGGGTGAACCGGTACGCTACGTCTCCCTTGGATCCAGTTCCGATGTCCATGATTTAATGATGCCCAGTATGAGTAACCCCCATCCGATCCCGATCGAACGGCTACGCTTTAATTGATCGAAGCGGTATCCACGCCCTAATCCTATCCCTCCGTGAAGAATCGGACGGCGCAAAACCCAACCGAGGAGGTATTCTCCAGATTAGATCACAGCCGTGCCTACGTGATTCGACGGTGCAGAACCCCCTCCCTAAGTCTAACAGGAACGCGCGGTGGCGCACGTGAATCCACGACGGATGCCCTCGCCGGAGACTGCCAATCCGGCGCACCAGAGACCTATTCGCTACCCCGATTGGTGCTACGAGGAGAGTATTACTTGGTGAGTCACACGGGTAAAGACTTACCGAGGTTTGGAGCGGTGGCAAGTCCGAGCGACGAGGAACAGCGGGTTCGAGTCCAAGATCCACTCCGACGAGAAATCCAGTCGACGACCGAGGCTTTCCCGGCCCCAATCCGCCATGGACACGTTCCACGAGTCCAAGCGAATCACCCCGACCTCCCGCCGACACCGGAACGGTGGCGAAGGGACGAGTCAGCGGCGGCGGTGAGCTGTCTCCGCGTGGCGGTGCACTGAGAACCTAATGACGACGCGGTTGCGGCTAGGTTGGGCAGAGAGTGGTCATGACACCGAGCGCTCGCATTTATATGGTCAACACCCAACGGTCCGAGCGAGCCCTGCGCCGGTCGTGGCGGCAAGGTCCGTTCGCCCCGCACGACTTTCGCGGAGAAGAAGATGGCAGCGACGCAGAGACTGGTCAAACGGTCCCACCAGTTGGTGTATCGGAAGGAAGGGAGGGAGCTGACAACCGGGCCAGCAAGTCAGCGTAAGTCGACTCCATGTAAAGCGTGTTTGAGACTGACTCGCCGGGGCCGCATGTCGGCACGCTTCTGCGGAAAGAAGACGGCCGCGCGGTATTCGTTGGTGGGTCGAGCCAGCCACTTTGAGCCCAACACAGTTTTCATCTTTTTCTTTTCTTTCCTAAGTTTATGTTTTCAAATTTTGAATTCAAGTGCTGTTGTGAAGTTTATTCCTGAACCAAAAATATAAGTTCATATTCTAGTATGCTCAAGTACAATTATTTGATTAAACATATCTTATTTATATTTATATAGTACTTTTCTTCTGTTTTCTCAAATTCTAAAATTTATTTTAGCTCTTAAATTCCACTTTGGGCTTTAATATATTTCTTGTCACATTATTTTTATGTTGTCACAAGTAATGCACTCACAGTAAAAATTCCAGCATGATGCATAATTTAGTGGTATATATATTTTTTTATTAATTGTTTTTAAAGATGGTGTTCACATGTGATGACAAATGGGTTCAACCCACACATATAAATAAAGGAAATAACATTTTCTTCTCCTTTTATATTCTCTCTTACAAATTGGGTATTACAAATCCTACCCCCCTTAACAAGAATCTCGTCCTCGAGATTTAGGAAGAACGAGGGAAAAGATGGGGAAAATCTATGCGAAGCTCTTCTCTCTCCCAAGTAGCCTCGTCTTCTCCATGGTCACTCCATTGCACTTTGAACATCTTTATCACCTTATTTCTTGTAACTCGAGTCAATGTATCAAGAATCTTAACCAGATACTCCGTGTAAGTCAAATCACCCTGAACACTGAGCTCCTCCATTGGTAATTGTTCCTTAGGGACACAGAGACACTTCTTAAGTTGAGACACATGGAATACATTATGCACATCAGATAGATTATCAGGTAGCTCAAGTTGGTATGCCATCTCCCCAACTCGTCTAAAGATCATGAACGGTCCAATAAAGCGAGGAGCTAATTTGCCCTTAACCTTGAATCTCCTCATTCCACGAAGTGGAGACACCTTGAGGTACACATAATCTCCTTCCTCAAATTCCAGTGGTCTTCTTCTATTATCTGCATAGCTCTTTTGCCTGGTTTGAGCTACCCTCAAATTCTCTCGAATTATACGGACTTGTTCATATGCTTCTTGAATCAATTTAGGCCCAAAGAACTGTCTTTCTCTAGTCTAGTCCCAATATAGAGGAGTCCTGCACTTCCTCCCATATAGAGCTTCAAAAGGTGACATCTTCAAACTCGCCTGATAGCTATTATTATATGAGACTCAACATAAAGTAGACTTTTATCCCAACTTCCTCCGTGCTGAAGGGCACAAGCTCTCAACATATCCTCCAGTACTTGATTAGTCCTTTCAGTCTGTCCATCAGTCTGAGGGTGATAGACTGTACTAAAATTCAACTTCGTATTCATATTCTCATGGAAGCTTCTCTAGAATCTTGAGGTAAACTGTGAACCTCGATCAGACACTATCTTCTTTGGTACATCGTGTAAACACACAATCTGAGCCATGTATAACTCTGCTATTTGAGAACCATTATAAGTAGTCTTGACAGGAATGAAGTGTGCCACTTTGGTCAGTCTATCCACAATCACCCATATAGCATCATATCCTTTCTGGGTGCGAGGCAATCCAGTAATGAAATACATACCAATCTCTTCCCACTTCCACTCGGGTATCTTCAGCGGGTGCAATAGTCCAGCTGGCCTCTGGTGTTCAGCCTTAACTCTTTGACACACATCGCACATAGCCACATGTGCAGCCACATCTCTCTTCAATCCATACCACCAATATTTTTGCTTCAAATCCTGATACATCTTGGTACTAACAGGATGAATAGAATAATCTGAGTCATGTGCCTCCTTTAAAATAGTCTCACGAAGGCTTTCAATATCAGGAACACATATCCTGTCCTTGAACCATACAGTGCCTTGCTCATATTCTGTGAATTCTGGACCTCGACCTTCAGTAATCAGATCCTTAATCTCTTGTATCTTAGCATCACCAATTTGTCCTTTGCGGATTTCTTGTTCCAAGGTAGGTTCCACATCAATAGTAACTCCTTCAGTGTGAGCAACTATCCCCAGGTTAAGTCTTCTGAAATCCTCAACAATCTCATCGGGCAGTTGGGCCACGATAGCTGAATGAACATGCTCCTTTCGACTCAAGGCATCGGCAACCAAATTCGCCTTGCCCGGGTGATAGTGAATCTCCAAATCATAATCTTTAATAAGCTCCAACCAACGGCGTTGCCTAAGGTTGAGATCCTTCTGAGTGAATATATACTTCAAACTCTTATGATCCGTGTACACTTGGCACTTAGTTCCCATAATATAATGTCCCCATATCTTAAGTGCGTGCACCACGGCTGCCAGTTCTAAGTCATGAGTGGGGTAGTTCAATTCATGTTTCCGCAATTGACAAGACGCGTAGGTGATCACATGTCCTTTTTGCATAAGTACGCATCCCAAGCCTTGGCCACATGCATCACAATAAATGTCAAATCCCTTCTGTAGATCTGACATAACCAACACTGGTGGTGACATCAATCTCTTCTTCAATTGATCAAAGCTATCTTGGCACTTCTCGTCCCACTTGAACTCTCTTCCCTTCTCCAGAAGTGAGGTCATAGGCTTGGCAATCTGAGAGAATCATTCAATAAACCTCCGATAATATCCTGCTAGTCCCAAAAAACTCCGAACCTCAGTAACTGTAGTGGGTATACTCTACTCCATAATCTCCTTGACTTTAGCAGGATCCACTGATATCCCTCCATTAGAAATGATATGTCCAAGAAAGGGCACCTCGCCAATCCAAAACTCGCATTTACTGTACTTGGCGTAGAGTTGGTTATCTCGTAGCTTCTGTAGCACCAATCTCAGATGTTCCTCATGATCACTATCACTCTTGGAATAAATAAGAATATCGTCAATGAATACTACGACAAATCTGTCCAAATACTCCATAAACACCTTATTCATTAGATTCATAAAATAGGTTGGTGCATTAGTTAGTCCAAATGACATAACGATGAACTCATATAAACCATATCGGGTTGAGAAAGTCGTCTTGGGAATATCCGATGGCCTAATCTTCATTTGGTGATAACCCGATCGGAGATCAATCTTCGAGAATACCCTTGCACCTCTTATCTGATCAAATAAATCCTCAATGCGAGGTAATGGATACTTGGTCTTCACATTGACATCATTAAGGGTCCTATAATCCACGCACATCCCTTGCGATCCATCTTTCTTCTGTACAAATAGAACTGGCGCTCCCCAAGGTGAGGAACTCAGACGAATGTACCCAGCCTATTGTAATTCCGTTAATTGCTTCTTAAGTTCCTTTAGATCTTCTACGGACATCCTGTATGGCCGTTTAGAAATAGGAGCAGTCTCAGGTAAGAGATCAATGACAAACTCATCTTCCCTATTTGGTGGCATCCCTGGTAACTCCTCTGGAAAGACATTCAAAAAATCTCTAACCGCACGAATGTTGCCACCAACAAACTTCTCATCTACTAAGAATGTCGCTAGTCTGATGGTGGTAGTTACTGCAATTGCAACTTCAAATCTTTCTCCTTTGGAACTGGTGAGTTCTATGGTTCCCTTAGCATAGTGTATAAACTGCCTTTGCCTTTCTTAACCATGACATATCAAGGATCAAGTCTATACTGCTCTCTTCTAACACTATAGGGGTAGCCCATCTGGGTTAGAAACACCGGGTAAGTAAGGAACAATTGTAGACAAGGCGAGTAATTACGAGGAATGTTACTGCGGGGGATTTATTAGCTAAGTAGATTAGTGTGTCACCTACTAAAGTTAATACATTACCTTATGGTGGTACATGCTAAGATGCCCAACCATAATGTTTCAATCAATCAAAGAAGCAAATCAAGCATTTATCATCAGAACAATCAACCAACATTTTTTAAATAGAGAAAATAGTTTTAATTTTGTCTTAGGTCTCCTATCTCTGAAAAAGGTCATAATTGTAGGATTCCAAGATGTGAAATCCATCTTGTCTTAGAGTAGAAAAGATAAGAGAAATCAGAGTATAACAACAAAAGGTGAGACAATATCAAGATAAGATAAGTATAGAATGAATCATATTAAGATAAGTAGGTAAGGGTTTTATCCATTTCTATCTAGGTTTCGTCCTACAGTCAACATTTCCTCTGATACCACTTATGTCACACCCGGGCTTTAAGGGACAAAGCCGGATGCATCTCATACATGCGCCAAGAAGACAACATATATAATAACAGAGTGTATAGAGATAAATGTCACAATAACATCAGAGTATTTATTACATAGCGGAAGTCTTATTACAAAATAAAAGATAAATATAAAACGAACTAAGGATCATCCTTGGCGCAAGTCAACTGGGAAACGCCACCTAGATCAGATCAAACTCCTCGCTTTGTGGCTCCTTCTGAACCACCTGTTCTTCTCCTATGGGGGGTGTGAGACAGCAAGGGTGAGCTCACACATGATCACAGCTCAACAAGTTGTGGGGAAACCAGTGGGCATGAACTCACCAAAGGTGGGAGTCCATGTGATGTGTAAGGCTAATCAAAAAAAGGGGTTAAAGCTGAGCATTGCTTTTAAATAGTTGGTCAAAATTTTATTAGCAGTTACTAAATGTAAGTAAATACCAAACCTTAATAAAAGTAATAGAACAAAATTAATAAATAATCCCATGCAATGCAAATGACAAATTGAAGTTAAGTTCCACAATTAATCATGCAAGAGTCCTGAGCTACTCATGACCGCGAGCACGGGTAGTACACCAGTTTTACACTCTGCAGAGGTTGTACCCTATACCCACAAGTCATGTTACCCATCTGCCAAGGGATCGCGACTCCCATACACATCTACCAAGGAAGCGATGCAGGGCAACACTACGAGGCCTTTACAAAGTTCCGCTAGCTTCCGAAAACCCGCTACAGTTTATGGGAAGAGCACTTGCAAGAATCCGTCGTCTGACCGCCATCGCAGCAAAATCAACCCGAGAACCTCCTTGCATGCATCTCCCCTACTGCCCTTGCCCCTTTCGGGTAAGGTAGTCTTCCACTAGCTTTCCTAATTAGTCAGCCAAGGGCGTCCCATTAAACCCTCGTGGTGGTACGTGTTTCCCAAGTTAAGCTCCATGTTCCAATTAACATTAATGATCTTGACATGAACATAAATAGAATAACAAAATAACTGGAATATGAATATAATGAAATTTTATCCCAAAACCATGTAAAGCAATAGCAAAACTACCCAAGTGATTCAGGGATAACAAGGTAAAGGGATAAACAATCTAGGGTGACCTATCGGGTCCCATCAAAATTAAGCTTATGCATTGAATAGTGATAATAAAGAGCATTATTGGGTAATGAAAGTGGTCAAGGGCACAACTTTCCTTCAATGAGCTCCTGCTCAGCTACTTCTATCTGCTAGTCACCAGGATCCTCAGTCACAAGCTCCTCTACTCGCCACAATACAAACAAGCACATTATATAGAGAAAATTAACATCACACCAAACATGTAAACAAAATACATAATAATAATCTACACATTAAAATAAAATCCTTGGAACAGGAATCATATTTTTTGGAGTTATGGATTTTAAGATATGAATTTCCAAAGGTTTTATGTGCTTAAAATAGGATTAAGTGAGAAATCATTTTTCTTACTGTTTTCATGACAAAACAGAGACTCCAAACGATAGAGAATAATATTACAAAATTTTAGAAATTGGAATGGATTAATTTGGACCAAGTATGGATTTTCTATGAATTTATCAAGTTCTACTAATTATTTTCATATTAAAAATCCAATTTCTAATTCATTTAATCAATTTAAAATAGTACTGGACTGGGCCTCATTTATAGAAAAGTACAAGGGGCCTGGCGCAAGACTCCACAGACTCAGTGAACAACCAACGTGGTCCATGGGTTGATTCTTTAGTTCCCAGGGGTCTATTTTATAAAATGTGTGGCCGAAGGGGGTATCAGTGATTTTTGGCCGTTAGATCGAAAGTGGACGCTGCAGATTAGATCTGCGCCAGGGTGAACCAGTACGCTACGTCGCCCCTTGGATCCAGTTCCAACGTCCACGATTTAATGATGCCCAATATGAGTAACCCCCATCCAATCCTGATCGAACGGCTACGCTTCAATTGATCGAAGCGGTATCCACGCCCAAATCCTATCCCTCCGTGAAGAATCGGATGGCGCAAAACCCAACCGAGGAGGTATTCTCCAGATTAGATCAGAGTCGTGCCTACGTGATCCGACGGTGCAGAACCCCCTCCCTAAGTCCGATGGGAACGCGCGGTGGCGTGTGTGAATCCACGACGGATGCCCTCGCCGGAGACTGCCAATCCGGTGCACCAGAGACCTATTCGCTACCCCGATTGGTGCTACTAGGAGAGTATTACTTGGTGAGTCACACGGGTAAAGACTTACCGAGGTTTGGAGCGGTGGCAAGTCCGAGCGACGAGGAACAGCGGGTTCGAGTCCAAGATCCACTCCGGTGAGAAATTCAGTCGACGACCGAGGCTTTCCCGACCCCAATCCGCCACGGACACGTTCCACGAGCCCAGGCGAATCACCCTGACCTCCTGCCGACACCGGAACGGTGGCGAAGGGACGAGTCAGCGGCGGCGGTGAGCTGTCTCAGCGCAGCGATGCACTGAGAACCTAACGACGGCGCGGTTGCGGCTAGGTGGGGCGAAGAGTGGTCACGGCACCGAGCGCTTGCATTTATATGGTCAACACCCCAACGGTCCGAGCGAGCCCTGCGCCGGTCGTGGTGGCGAGGTCCGTTCGCGCCGCTCGACTTTCGCGGAGAAGAAGATGGCAGCGACGTAGAGACTGGTCAAACGGTCCCACCAGTCGGTGTATCGGAAGGAAGGGAGGGAGCTGACAACCGGGCCCGCAAGTCAGCGTAACTCGACTCCATGTAAAGCGCATTTGAGACTGACTCGTGGGGCCCGCATGTCGACACGCTTCTGCGGAAAGAAGATGGTCGCGCGGTATTCGTTGGTGGGCCGAGCCAGCCACTTTGAGCCCAACACAGTTTTCATCCTTTTCTTTTCTTTCCTAAGTTTATGTTTTCAAATTTTGAACTCAAGTGCTGTTGTGAAGTTTATTCCTGAACCAAAAATATAAGTTCATATTCTAGTATGCTCAAGTACAATTATTTGATTAAACATATCTTATTTATATTTATATAGTACTTTTCTTCTCTTTTCTCAAATTCTAAAATTTCTTTTAGCTCTTAAATTCCAGTTTGGGCTTTAATATATTTCTTGTCACATTATTTTTATGTTGTCACAAGTAATGCACTCACAATAAAAATTCCAGCATGATGCATAATTTAGTGGTATATATATATTTTTATTAATTGTTTTTAAAGATCGTGTTCACATGTGATGACAACTGGGTTCAACCCACATATAAATAAAGGAAATAACATTTTCTTCTCCTTTTATATTCTCTCTTACAAATTGGGTATTACATGTAGGGGGCGGAACGTATTGCTGCTGTGGTGTGCAATAATTTGGTGCGTAGTGTGCGACAGTAGGTTCTGCGTATGCATATCCGGTCTGTCCAGTGGTACATCCAAACTGGCCGGTTGTGTTCGCTATTATTGGGGCGCCACGCGGTAGGCCTGGTGCGGTCCCGAACTATCCGGCAGGAAAAGACGGACGGTGTACGTAAGGGTCGGACTATCCGAGCAAAAGCTCGGACTGTCCGACCATGTCTAGGGGCGTCGATCTGCCAAGCAGGGACGGCGGTGGTGGTACTTGCCCTGGATATGAGTTCATCGGCATACCATATAATGACTGGGGCTGCAAATCCCTATTTGTCGCCGATATATTAGACATAGATATCCTGTTACTAGTTTCATATGATGGAAAACTAGGAGCAACAGACTTCTTCAACGTACGCGTTAATTTTCTAATTGATTCTTCCAACCCTCCAATATGTTGTTTCATTTGATTTTGCAGATGATCTACATACTGTTTAATAGATTGGATGTCGTCGGGTTTACTTACGTTGGGGACTTGAAGCGAAAATAGAAGAGATGCGACGTCGGTCTCTCCATGTTTGACAACTTTTTGGTGGCGATCCACTGTGTATTTGACAAGAATTTCTCCTTCGCTTGACGCATTTAGTCCTCGTATTGTTGTTGCTCATTGGCCGTCAGACTTTCAACAGCCGGCTTTAGGACATTGTCTGGGGAGATATCAGTGTGATCTTTAGAACCGGCCATTTGAAGGTTTGATTTTTAGTAGATCTAGACACATGTCTCCAACGGAGTCGCCAAAAAGTGTGTTGACACCTTTTCGAGTGCCAATCACTATAACGAGAACCGGCGGCGGTGACCTCTGCACAGGCGCGGACGATCCGCGGCTAGGGGCCGGATGGTCCGCGCCTATAGGTCGGACGGTCCGCGCGTACGCAGGGGTGGCGAAGGTCCCCGGGGGCGTCTGAATCTCACTTCCGGGAGGGACCCCGTCGGGGAGGAGAGATCCTAGGTGTTGTCTAGACTCGACAGGCCGACCTAGATTCCTCTAATCGACGTAGAGTCGATGAGAAGCGGAGAATTTGAGGTAGGGAAAGGCTAACCTAGAGCTAAACTAGAACTACTCCTAATGCATAAGGTAAAAACGAGAAATAGACTTGATTTGATCGATTGTTGGGGGTTTAATCGGCCGTAGCCCTTCATCTATATAAAGGGGAGGTCTGGATCCGCTACAAACTGTTTTCCGAGCTAATCTCGCGGTTTTAGGTAACAAATCCTGCGAGAAACTAGGAACTCTGACTCTGTGCACGCGCGGACCGTCTGCGCCACCACCACGGACCGTCCGGACCGCGGTCCGTCCAAGATCATTTTGGTGCTCAACAGAACTATTCAAATCAATTGATGAAGCTACCATTCTTCAACGTTTTCAAAACATTAAGACTCGAAGAATGTAGCTGCTCCGTTCCTAGATATATAGGTCTATCCTTTTGGAGATAAGACTCTGCTAAGTTGTCAATGCACCTTTAAGTTTGTATTGTAATGGAACAATTGCGATCATATCGACTCTTTTTTCTCAATTATTCATAATCGTATCCTGAACAATCCAACCTAGCTAGTTTAAAAATTATTGTGACCTTCAACTCTGTTTATGTTGAAGGACATTATGTTTGTACCAATATCATCTTTGAAGCTTTGTCCAGGCTTTTGAAATTTTATGGGTCTGCCACTGTGAGGCCGCCGGCCGTGAATACAATGGAAGTCAAAATAAAACCCCCCAGATGCAGCACGTTTGAGTACGAACATACTTACAACTTGCGAGTTTAAGTTGCGTATGGATTTGGAATTTAATTAACCAGATTCCTGGGGTTTAAAAAAAAATCCCAACGATAGAAAGGGGAACTGGAAGCTGCATGCGAGAGCCTGCGACGAACAGAGAGCCTTCGAACCAATGCATCGAGATCAAGGGCGCAGGTTCTATATATATGTGGCAATTATAGACATATATATACGGGCATATGAATAGATCTTGGTCGAGGTTGACAAGACTAAAAAAAGACCGACCCGCTAATCGCAGAAGCTAACTTCATCTTGAAGGACTCGTGTGTTGGTGGACCTGTGGGGGACTGAATGGCTGGTACGTAGCAGTATATATGTATAGAAAGACTAAGCTATAAGCAGTTTCGTCCCAGTTTTCAAGAGTATAAAAATTCATTTGATGTCATAAAATTGTTATATATCATCTCTTCCTCCATTTATTCCATATAATATCATCAGTATATTTAATGCCACAAAACTCTCATGAACGTACGTGCAAAAAGATATGAACGGGAGTTTTTACCTGGCCCAGTAAGACAAAAAGATATGAATGGGAGTTCACATGCGTGCGTAGTAGTAGCACCAGATTAGCTAGAGACTTCACATATGCTGTAGCATGATAGCCGTCTTGGTGGTGCATGTTGTGCAAGAAGTGCACATGAAGTCATCTCCTGTCTTTGTCAACTTGGCCCCTTTCTCTCTCTCTCTCGACCACCTCACTTTTCTCTCCCTAGTGCCATGCTTAACTGTCGCCATCATGTAGCCACAACAACTCCGATCCATGGATGGATATCGCCACATCATGCCACTTTGTCCTAGAAGAGCTATATATAAACGGCAGCTAGTTCAATTCAGTTGTCAGTTCCCCTCAATCGGCCTGTTGGTTTGCTTCGCACAGGTGACAGGCCTGGCATCCTCGTATCACAGGGGATGCGTACTCCACGCGTGCCTGCCGTGGGTGGCCTGGGTGTGCTTGCCTTGGCGTTCATTGTGTTGGTGACGACGACGGTGACCATGCCCGCACGTGGAGCCTCGCCCGAAGCAGAAAGCCCGCCGGTGGTTCAGGTGCAGGACGTAGATGCGGCTGGAGACGACAATGGCATTTACAATGCCAGCAGCGTCACCGGCCGCAAGGACGGAGGCGGTGGCGGTGGGGGAGGAGGCGGCAGCAGCGGGGGCACCTCGTGGAGCTATGGGTGGGGCTGGGGCTGGGGCACTGACGGCGGCGGCGGCGCCGGAGGTGGTGGTAGCCGAGGAGGAGGTGGTGGAGGTGGGGGCTGTGGTGCAGGAGGAGGTAGCCGCGGCGGAACAAGACCAGAGCAGCACGGACACGACGGCCGTGGGACGGCGGCGGCGGCGTCGCGCGGCGGAAGGAGGGCGCGTCGGCGGCACCGGCCCAGCTACAGCTCTGGCCTGTACCGCGTGGGGGAGTACGCGCGGTGCACGGCGCCCGGGCGGTGCAGCGGCATGCGGCTGCTGTGCCCGATGCACTGCGACGGGCCCTGCTTCTACGACTGCGACGCCAACTGCAAGGCGCACTGCCGCTTCTAGCGTCTAGCCACACCATCATCAGCCTTTTTTTTTTATTTCTCGTCTGCGCCTTCGTGATTTCTTGTCTGATTGCTGCCATCTGCCACCGTCTCAGGCTTTTTTTCTGTGCTCTGCAGAGTTCTGACCGTGTGCAATTTTCCCACTAGTCTGTATTTGAGCGTGCGTGATACCGGGAGGTCAGGAACTCAAATGAGTGCAATTTGGGCTAACCTCGCCGGAGGGCCCAGTTTTCTCGTGAGTTTGCTTCCGGGCAACGCCTTCCTTATGTAATATATAATCATCCGTCCCAGAAATATATAGGTTATTTAAAAAAACATTAGATAAATAAATTGTATAATACATCTAGATTCTGCATAGACGACGGTGAAAAATTTTAGTTTTTTATCATTTAAACGTTGGAGAGGCCAACGACGGTGAAAATAATATAATACAGTAGACATGTTACAATACCGGATAGCTGCTATTTTTGTCATAATGTACAGTGCGACGTACTGTTACAAGATTCCCTCAGCTTTTTCTCCATGTGCAATGGGTGAGGCGGTGAGCATACCTAAGGATATAAATGGTCGATAAAATTCGGTAAATTTTCGATACCGTTTACCAGATTTTTCCGACCGTTTTCAGATTTTTCGGGATATATGGAAAACGGGACGGAAACGGGATGTGTTATTACGAAAACGGTATGGTAAACGGTGAGACATATTTACCGTCCGTTTTCGAAATTCTCGGGAAATCCGGTAATTTTCCGTATTTTAACCGTATTTTTCCGGTCAAAAAAAAAAACAAAGGAGGCAAGAACTATACCTGTTAGGGTTTAGAGATTAGGGTTTTAGATGTCATAGAAGATATATCAAGTGATGCAGATGATATGCCACATGATTTCTAGTTTATATATCGTGTGTTTAAGACTTATATACTATGTGGTTAAAACTTTAGTGAACATGTATGATAATTTATGTGTGGTCATGACTATGTATTGTATATTTGTGTGGTTGAGACTTGTATGTGAATGTGAATGAACAATCGTGTTTTAAGGCTTATGTGTTGTGTGTTAAAATTTAAGAGTGGACATGTATGAGTCTATGACCAATTATATGTGGACAAGATTGTGTTTTGTGTACTTTTGTGAATGGGACTTATACATGGATGTGAATGAACATCTGTGTGGTTAGAATTTGTTTATTGTGAGCTTTTCCGATTACAGTTACCGTTTCCCAATCAATTTCGAGCTATTTTGCTCGGATTTATCCGTTTTCGATATACCGGAATTTATCGGCCGTTATCCGTTTCCAACTTTCTCGTTTACCGATTCCGACCGAACAAAAATTTATACAGATAAAAACGGTGAGAGATTTTTTCCGACCGTTACCGGCCGTTTTCATCCTTAAGCATACCATAGACAGGACAACGGTTGTATACTGTTACGTAGTTCCTATTCCCGTATATCCATCAAATAAAATTTTAACCGTTAAAATATTCGTGTTCACGTACGGGTAGAAGACTTCACTCGTATATCTGCATATAGGTGTACATTTGTGCTGTGCCTAATAGGCCGGCCCAAAGCACACAATTTCTGGCACGGCCCATATCTGGCACGGCCCAACCTAATTGTGGGCCTGGGCCGGCACGGCCCACATTGTGGGCCGTGCCTGGGCCTCAAGTCAAGCCCACGGGCCGGCCTAGCACGGCCCATTTAACTAAGGCACACCGAGGCCCACTAAATATAGACTCAGTATTTAACTAAGGTCCGTCAAAGCCCACATGACTAGCATAACTTGGAGAATCTAGAGCTTCATTAAGCCATCGAGAACCAATACCTAGATATGGATAGTGAATAGTGATGATGATCATTGTATATGTATTCTGTATGGATGTATAGTACTCAATTAAACACTAAACAGAGAACTGAATATTATTTGTGAGCTAGTTGTAATATTTTTTTCTTTCTGACCAAAGGTTTATAATGTGCATCCACAAAACATCTTAGTTTTATTTTGGTCATATATATATTATACTTTTTGTTGATGTATTACTGTTGTATGTATATGGGCCGGTCTGGCACATTAAGGTATTTTGGGCTATTTAGGCCGGCCTGGCACACATAACTAATTGTGGGCCGTGCCGTGGGCCGATGACTGGGCACACGTGCTGGCACGGCACGGCCCATAATTAGATATGTGCTTTTGTGGGCCGTGCCTTTGTGGGCCGTGCTTTTGTGGGCCTGTGCCGTGCCGGGCCAGGCCGGCCCACATGTACATGTATATATCTGCACATACACAGGTAAAAATACCGTACCCGACAGAAAACTTGTACCCAAATACATAACAGCTACAAACCACTATGCATGTGAGCAGATGGACCGAATTTTTTGTATTTTAGCCCTTAAACAGAAGTAAATTTACGTTTAGACCTAAAAAAATTTTAAATGCAGTTTTGGACCCTTAGCTCGGCGCCATAGCCTGTGGCGCCGAGCTAACACAGCTCGGCGCCACAGCCTATGGCGCCGAGCTATGACGTGGCCGCAACGGCTAGCTGCGTCCAGGGCTGACCTGGCGCTGACGTGGCGGCGGCGCGGCCTCGTAGCTCGGCGCCACAGATCTTGGCGCCGAGCTACGAATTCCTATAAAAACGCCCGCGCGGCTGGCCGAGAGCAGCTCATTTCATCCCATTTCCAAACTTCGTAAAAATTTCCTGGATTCAAAGATTTGAGTTGGTTCACTTCGTAGACCAAGGTATGATTTCGAACTGATTCGTTTTGTATATTAGGTTTTTAGTTTAATAATTTGTATACACCTATTATATTATCATTTCGATTATTAGTTTGTGTAAACTTATTATAAAGCATAATAGGTACAAGTGATAATTATAATCGTTTATTAGATAAAAGACATGTACCGAGAGGCGTTGTGGCAGAAGAGAGGTCGTCCTCGGGAGTTATATCCGGACGTATCTAGTAAGGATGCTCCTGTTCCTCCTGAACTCCCCGTGCCTAACTGTGACTGTGGCAGACTGGCTTGGGTACATCAATCACAACATCCAGACACGGCTGCTCGCTGCTACTACCTTTGTGGCACTTTGGACGTACGTAGCTTATGACTTATCACTTAATTTTGTTCGCATTCATTTTTTTGTAGATATGTAATAGTGCATCTTTCCATTATTTTAGGGACATCAGAAGTGTTTCTTTTTCCAGTGGATCGATGGTCCTGATAAATTTGACCCTCGATATCTTCTTTTCGTTAATTGGTTGAGTGGAAAGACAAGTCATGATCGTTTTAAGCGTTGGGTACCTCCTCCCCCGAATCCTCCACCAATGACGGATGAGGAGAAGGAGGTAGCAACAGAAAGACGGATGGACTCACCGCCTCGATGCGATTGTGGAGACCGTGCTGTCATCGACGAAGACTATGACAAGCAGTTCTGTTGTCCGAACATTGATTATGTGAGCCCATTGATACGCTAAATGTATAAACTAGTTTTTATTTACAATAAATTACTAATTTTTTCTCTTGCAGCCATACGGGTGGCGTAAGTGTCGTTTCAGAGAGTGGTTGTATGGTCCTTTGTCCCAATGGCCAGAGCCAGAGGTAAAGGAAAAGCGATACATGGGGTGGGCGGCAGAAGAGGTCAAATTTGATCCAGTACTCTGCAAATGTGGTATTGAAGCTAAGTATGGATTAGTTCCTTCGGAGCTTGGCGTTGGATATTTTTGTGGACATATGGTCGATTACGATGAGGTTGGTATTTTTTTGCACCAGATGTAATGTTATAGCGGTACTTACTATTTTTTTGTAGGAGACGAGGAAATGCAGTTGGGAGAGTTACGACGACAAAGGAGAGGTGATGCGCACAATAGAGTCCAAGAGAATAATGGGACAGAAGATGCGTTGTGGATCTCGACTCGTTGATTCGTACATTAACGATCGCATACGCGACATGCGTAGGGAAGCAAAATCTGCCTTTTATGATAGCCCGAAGCGTGCAGAGTATAGGAGGTTGAAGGCGGCAGATGAGAAGAGAGCACAGGATGCAAGGGAATGGGAAGCGGCTCAAGCCGAGAAACAGATGTTGGATAATCTTGCTGATCGCCTCAAGGGAAGTAAGTGAGATAAATGATATTATAATTATGTTAGTACAATTTATTTATCCTGACTTTGCTAACTTAATTTTCTCATTATATTTGCAGAGATTGGAAGCGGCGTAAACTATTTGGCCGATGAGGCGCATGCGAGATATGTTCAGGATAAAATGGCAACGGTTGAGCTGATGGAGGAGGAGGACGACGACACATCTAGATTGAGTGAGCTTATCGCCCTCGCAGAGGCAGGATTACATGAAGAAGAGGAGGACGACATGTCAAGGTTGAGTGAGCTCATAGCACTAGCTGAGGCTGGATTACGTGCTCAAGAGGAAGAGGATGAGTTTATGTCACAGGCCGCCGCAGAGGTAGAGGCAGCTTATTACAAGAAGAAGTCTGATGAGGCTGAGGCTGAGGATGAGCTATTCTCCCAAGCTGCAGATGAAGCAGAAGCCAATTATTACAAAAGAACTGGTGACAAGTGTGATGCAGGACAATGCAGCAAGTGGAATGAGGTTGTTGTTGAGGATTGCGCGACGGATGACTCCGAAGATGAGTTACTCATAGATTGTGATTCAGACTGAAGAATTGTAGCCTATTATGTAGTATTTACGTATCCAAAATAATTTAGAACTCTAAAGATGCGTTACTTATTGCTTATTATGTTTTTTACAGTTCACAAAAAAATTTTGCAAGAGTTCCCCTTGTTTTATTAACAACCACAGTTCAAATAATCACATATTATAAGACATATAAGCATTTCAACATATAATACATCACAAAATAACATCGAATATAAAAACATCCACAGAACATAGTTCTTCATATAATGTCCACAAACAAAGTCCAAAATACAAGTTCCCCAACACATAGTCCAAAACACATAACATAGTTCATATTACAACGTCTCCAGCATAAGTCCAAATCACACAGTCCATATCACAAAAGTATTCATTTCCTCCTAGTCTTACCCTTGCCCTTGGCCCCAAGAGCGTCGGTGCCTGGAGTGTAAGGGTCTCGTGGACGCCTTCTACGTGGTGTCGGCTGTGATGGCTGAGTTGTAGGAGCATCCTGCAACTGAGACGGTCCAATCTCCACCTGACCTGCGGCGCCAGCGCCAGCGCCAGCGTCGTCGTCGTCGTCGTCATCGTCGTCGTCGTCGTCGTCCTGGGCCACGTTCTCAAACGTGTCCCGCGTCGATCTCGACGAGCTGAGTCCTGCTGTAGATGGTCCAACTGCACAAATGGGAGGCTGAACGTCCTGCTGCATACGAGGCACAGGCAGCTGCACGTCAACGCATGCTAGAGACCGGCATCCACACCGAGCCGCTGCTCGACGAAGACGACGTGATACCCTCTGTAATCGAAATGTTAGTTAAAGACATATGTTACAACATACAAATAAACAAGTTTTCTGTTAGACATTGATACTCACTGATAGTAACGATAGCGTAGTAGTATCTGAAGTTCTCTGTGAGATACGCTCGAGTTCAACAACAGATACGAGCATAGAGTTTCCCTATCACAAGTTAAGACATTAGGATGCTCAAAAGTAGACATAAAACATTGAATTGAAATCTCTAATTTTATTAAAGAAATAGTTACCACTCTATCAAGGATTGGAGCAGCCTCAATTTGGGATCCGTGCCGAGCAGCTATGTCGAAAGTTGTGTCTTCGTCGTCTGACGATTCTTGCTCGGCGTAGTCTGCTACTGTCCACTGTCCCTTCAGCTTGCACCTAGTCACACCAGAATACCAAATCAAATACCTCCGGAAGTTGTAGTTTGTGTGCGCCTGGTCATTCTCATAGTTCAGATCCCCCTGCTGGTCATTCTCAATCTGAACATCAACACTATTGGATGCCCTGCATATGTTGTCCATATTATATGACACAGGCACATCAATCTGAACATCAGCATTATCGATATGTGGAGATCCTGCATCGGGTCGGAGCAAGAAAAACCACATTAAAAAGTCTAATCAAACGAAATAATGATGGATACGAACAATGTGTCGAAGACACTTACTAGGATGATCGTGAACTGGATCCTGGGTCAATGGGATCTCTTGGGGGGTACAACCGCATTAGAAGCCCCACAAACGCCGGGAATAGGACGAGAAATCCCATACTCGTGCGGACCCGATTGAGCATCGGGCACAACAACGACTTCTTCATGAAGCTCTACCAAAGGAGCTTCAATACGAGATGCATTTGGCATGTGTGGAGACAACCCGACTGGACCTCCGCAATGACTAACAGGTAACTTTTGAACAACCACATCCAAACATGGTGGAACCATCATCTTCACAATTCTTAAATATATCACCCAATCATCTTCTGAGGTAATGGAGATCAACCGTCGGACAACTGTTCCATATGTAATATGGGACAACAAACCCTGAATTGATATTCGAGGGTCGTTTATGTCGCAACTAATCTCCTCACAAGCTCGAGCCAAAAGCTGGTCAAAAGTTGGTCTTTCAACGAACAACATGGTTACGATCTTCATACCATCAAAAGTAACACTCCCATAAGCATCTATCTCCACCCTTCCTCCATGGTATAGTGTTACTAGGCTGTCCATCTATTATAAAAATGGATTACTAACTCAATAATGGCTATATACTTAAGCCTACTAACTTTCTAAGTAATAAATATATATTAACTAATAACTATATAGTAAATATTAAATAAACACATCAAACGAAATTACATAATCTATAAATAATGTACGAAAACATTGTATACCTTAGAACGTGTACGAGTCCAGCTAAAGGTGGAGAAGGTCAAGTCGGACGAACACCTACGTACAAAAAAACCTATTGTCAGTAAAAAATTTGGCAGCACCTCCCCTGTAAAGTGATGTTTATAGAACCTGCGAATAAACGACAACACGATGGTTGCCAACACAGAAAACATGTAATACCAATGCGCTAAACAAAATGATAACTATATAAACACTAAGAATTTACTAAACACTAACAATATGCTAACAATTTACTAAACACGAACAAGAGCTAACAATTTACTAATCAATAAAAAAATTTACAAGTAAATAGGACTAAATATAAAAGGACTGAAAGAACAACACGTTAACTAACATATAAAAGGACTAAATATATTTACAAGTAAATGGCTAGCTAGTATACTAAATACTAAACTAAATAAATACTAACTAAATGCTAAACACTAATGTAACCACTAACCCTAAACACTAAACCCTAAAATGGTAAAAGCTAAATACTAACTAACCACTAACGAACAACTAGACACTAAATAACTAAGTAATACCAACTAAATACAAAAATATTAAGTAATAATTATAAAAAATTATTACCTTGTGAGCTGGAAGGCCGGAGGGAGAGCGGCAGGCGGAGGAGAGCAGGCGGCGGCCGGAGTCGAGCGAGCGGTGGGCGGAGAGGCGGGCGAGCTCGGCGGGCGCCGGGCTGCGGGCGGGCGGCACGCTCGGCGGGCGCGCTCGGCGGGCTGCGGGCGGGCGGCGAGCTCGGCGGCGGCGGGCTGGCGGCGAGCTCGGCGGCGGCGGCGGTATGAGCGGCGGCGGGCGTAGGAAACGAAAGCGGCGAGCGAAACAGAGAAGAAACGAAGAGGAAAGGGGGTTTCGGTTAAGTTTCCTAGCTCGGCGCCAAGATCTGTGGCGCCGAGCTAGGTGTGCCACGCGGGCTGCCACGTCATGAAGCTCGGCGCCATAGCCGATGGCGCCGAGCTGTGTTAGCTCGGCGCCACAGGCTATGGCGCCGAGCTAAGGGTCCAAAACTGCATTTAAAATTTTTTTAGGTCTAATCGTGATTTTACTTCTGTTTAGGGGCTAAAATACAAAAAATTCGGGCAGATGGACACCACTAGAATCGATCGAACACAAGGAATATACTTCTGTAAAATATCCGTTCAACTGTTCCCATGTTTGATGGAAACACGAACACACGTCGCTTTATTACCTGGTCTGGTTGCTTGATATGCCAAGTGTTGCTTGCCTTGCAGGTTAATTAAAGACCTTGCTTCCCTGCTACCTATCATCTCCTCCGTCACGAAACCAAATCTATGCATCCACATGACTACAGCTCAAACCTGGCCAACCTCAATAATATTAGTATCTCCGATCGAGGTGCATTACAATACTATTATATATTCAAGCGCGCGCATCAGCGCTGCCCCCAAATAGTACATCTCCCTCCATGATGCTCGCAACTCCTCCTAGCATCACTCACCGCCACCTTCACAGCGGCATCATCCCGCCACCGGGTCCGGGCCACCGCAGGAGACTCGTCTCCACTGCACGCGCCGCCGTGAAGCGAGATGGTGCCACCACGGAGGTAGCAGGCGATGAGGGCGCGTCGTCGTCGTCGTCGTCGCCGCCGCCGCCGGAAAGCTCGAGGGTGACTAAGGCTGCCGCGACGGCGACCCCGGCGGCGTTTTCGTTGCCCAAGGACTACAGCCATACGCTGTTCCACTCCGAGTTCCTGGAGGTGCTGGGCCTGATCGACCTCGAGTCGCTGCGGAAGCGGCCGAGGCTCACCGTAGGGGTGACGGTGAAGGCGTCCCTGCCGCTCCCGGTGCTCGTGGTCCTGGCGGCCCTGTACCTCGCGGACGTGACCAGCGGTCTTGTTGACTGGACGCATCATCACCTGGAGGGCGACGCCGACGACGTAGGGGACTAGTGAAGAAGGGACGCCCTCACTGCCCTGCCCTGCCATGCCCCGGCTCTCCATTGTAGCGGATGCAGGCATGCAGCAGCCTCAACTTGCTTGTGTAAACAATCAGCTTCAGGACATAAACTGACTTTTAGTTTAGTGGTGTGCTTTGTAAACCCTGCTTTTATCTTACTCGCTCTATTTCTAACTATTAGATATAATGTATTCAAACACATCTTTGAATAAGAAACGATTTTAGTCTCTACAACCATCTCTAGTTTTACGCCCTACATGTTTTATACCGTACAGATTAGACATCCTTGTTTCTCCCACCCCTCACTCTCGCTTCCCTCTCTTCTGGCCGACCGACTCGTCCCTCATCACACCACTCGGCCACACCCTTTTATCACGCCGCCCTACCATGCTCCGCGTTGCATCGCCCCATCTAGCCACGCTGTGACACTTCTTCTAGTCTCCGCCTTTGCTTCGACCCTTTCGAGCGGTCTCCATCTTCGCTCTGGCCCTTTCCTGGTCTCGCCTCCGCCTAGGTGTCCATGACTATAAAACGAGTCTATTTTTTATCGGTCATCCACGAAATTTGTATATATTAAACCAATAAATATTGAGTATTGTATGCATAATTTAGTAACTTGTACACACTTTTAGTATATTAGTTTGATAAACCTAATTACAATAAAATATTTAATATTTAGTTTTTTAAGTTAATCAGGTTGAATATTGTATACTACTAATATGTATTATTATTTAAACAAAATATGATAGTATGAAATAATTTAATTTAAAAGCACATAAAATATCAAGAGATTCATGGAATGTATGTGTCACTCATTTTGATCGACATGTCTCACATACGTCCCATATATGAGCTATGCTCTTTCGGAATTATCCCTTTTTGGATAGTCTCAGATTGGCCCATAATGTGATATTTATGACGATCCACGAGTTTGAGTGAGATTTCGTTGTTATAATCTTGTTATTCTTCATTGCACCATATTTGCGCATGAGATGGAGAACAATGAGGTTATGCTATCGAAATCTCGCTCGGACTTTGTACCATATTTGCGCATAGATTCACACTTCGTCAGTCATTCTGGGTGAGTTTAGGACCTATACTATCCCATAGATGTAGAGTCGTGATATATCTAATAAGAGAAGCTCATCAACCATCTTTAGTCTTTTGGATCAAGTATGAGTGATGAATATTTTTGGATGTATGATGGTTGCAGTAAGAGTAGAGCTCATTCGAGCGAGTGGATGGTTAAGACTTAGAAAATTATTGTTCATGCATTCTCTTTGCCAAACAATGATATTGTAAGGTATCCATGCAACAGGTTCTAGAATTAATATATGGCACGATAAGAGAAGGGTGTTAATGGACCTTTGTTAGTTTCGTTTCATGCCAAGTTGTAGGGTGTTGGTGTGCCATGGAGTGTCACAAAATCAACATATAGAGGTGGAAGAGCATGACACGACAAACGATGATAGGATGGATGAAACGTTTAATGTTGTATGGCTAGAGTTTGAACTAGAATATGAAGATATGTCTATGTCGGATGTTCAAAAGTTCTTCAACTTTCTAAAAGCTTCGGCAGAACCATTGCACGAATACATGACTATAGTTCTTGGTTTTGTGACCTGACTTATTGTAACACCCTATATTTTGGGATATAAAATTTTCTTTTCACTACCCTCAAAATTTAGGTGTTACCCTCTCTTTGTTCTCCTCTTTTCTCTTTCCTAAATAGTGGTGAGTTATTTTGTATTATATATAAGTGTTAAGTTTAGCGAAATAAAACAATAGAGAAGTTTAGATTATTGCATTCATGTCGTTGTATAGTGTTTCTAAGTGCAAAAAGTACTTGAGGCATGTTAATATACATCGTATAAGTCTCGGTGAATTTTCCATATTTTTTCGGGTAATTCTCTCTTTTTCAAAAAGGTCAAATTCTATTTATTTAAGGGTACTTTAAAATATTTTCGTAAGCTCCAAGAACTTTAATTGAATTTTTGGACTCTAAATCATGTCTAGGAGTTTCTCTATGCTCCACTGTTTCCCCCCTTCTCTCGTACCCTCACTGCGCACGGAGGTTTCCCCAAGCGACGACGATCACTGCCTCTGCAGCAACCAAGGAGGAGCAACGTCATCCTCACCATCCCCGCTCAGAGCATTGTCTTCCTCACCACTGACGATGCTTCTCCGGTCGTCTCTTCTTTCCCCTAGTGAGAAACCCCTACTTTCCCTGTTTCACCGTGTTTTTGTCGTAATCGACGTCCAAACTCTTCTGTAATAGGTATGGCAATCGGACGGGTAGGACATGGATATGTGATTCACAAATCTATGCGAGACAAAACATAACTCATACTCATATACGTTCGTGGATATGAATCTATATCTATACCTGTACCCGCAGGGTATCCACTACCCAATGGATACCAATTACCAGGCCGCTCACTACAATTTTAACATTCAACAATAAACAACAATTTTATCATATTTTTAAAAATTTATCATTCCAACAGCATCAAACGATAATTTCAACAACAAACAACATGTCATGCATGGAAATTGAAAAATAGGAATTTAGGATAATGTATTGAATTTAGATGGCTCATATATCAGATATCGATCGGGTAACCGACATGGCATGGATACTGGATATACATGTCTACAAAAAAAATATCCGAGGATATCTTATTATATCCATACATATACCCATGGTAGTAGATTCCACTTTATACATGTCCAGTGGATAATTATCCACGGTTATTTACCAATACTCGTAACCATTACTATCCATATACTCGTAGGCATGGTGACCAAATTTTGTTCCTACAGATCGCATCTTTTCTAAATTAATTATTTATATGTTATGAATCCTATGTAACATTATAAATATAACTTGCCTAATTTTAACATATGATTTCTAGTCAAATTATAATTCAAATTAAAGCTAAAATAAATATTTCTCTAAAATATTTTTCACAAATGGTTTATATTAATTACAATCAACTTATAAATATAATTTTACGTGTTTAATTGCGTAAATCATTCGGGACTTATATCTTTTCAATCGTAGCTCGTATTTTAGCCATTCTTTTTCTCGCTGACCATAGAAGCGGTCCCTATTTCGTATTGCATGTTTTAATAATCTTTTCTCTTGCATGGTGTATTGTTCTTTTCTGTTTTTAGTACGTTGAATGTATGTTTGCAATCTCATAGATAATGGTTCGTTCGTGGAGCCTGAAGGAGCTACCGATGAATATACTGAGCACTCGTTTGCTGAAGTCAAATGTCTCCTGACCTACTTATGTCCTATTTCATATGATAACTTACTTTCCTGCACAACATGATTGACTTAAGGATGACTAGCTTTTTATTTTGTATGTCCTTATTTACCTTTTAGGTTGGGTTATGATAATTAGTTTTAATGCTAGTGCTTGAACATAATAAATAAACATGATGAGGTACATACTGAGATACGATGGTTACATGTTATGGTATGGATTGATGGATTGTGGAGACTTGGTTGGTATCCCAAGCGCTTCACTATAAGGAGGCTTAGACAGTATCCCAAGCGCTTTTCTGTAAGAATTGGAAGACAACCTAGGATAACAGTGTAGTCATGAGGGTGATATGGACACCCTTAGTTGAATAATTATAGGAACATGAGGTGTTGTCTGATTCGACGTCATGCCATCAATGGGGTCTAGGCCCAGTTCTTCCTCTTCTAAAGTTGGGTGCTGAGTTTTTTTGGTTTTGTTAGTCACCCCCCTTGAGACAAGTATTGTGCTTAGAAACTGAAGAAACCTAACGGGACGCTACCTTTAGCAAATCTTTGTAAAGGCTACATAGTGAAACATTGCCGACTCACCTTGAAAGTGTTTAAGGGTTTAATCAACCCGAGGCAAAAGGAATCATGGCTCATGGGTAAAGTGTGCAACTTCTGTAGAGGGTTATTTCAAACTGGTATATAAGATGTGCTCACAGTTAAGAGTGTGAAAGGGAAATGTGCCCTTGGGCCATTTCTAGTATATTTTGGTGATTAAGTGTCCAACACATATTAAGTGGGTTATTATATGCCAAATGATGAATGAAGTGCAAATCAATAAGAAGGTATGTTTCTAAGACTTAGTACATTGATTTGGGTACTAATGTATTGTATCTAAGTGATAGAAACAGAAGAAAAGGGATTGGAAAAGAGTTGGCTGTGTACAGCCAACTGCTGCTCGGTCTGGGTGCACCGGACACTGTCCGGTGTGCCAGACTGGCTTCCGGCGAACTGGCCGCTCTCGGGAAAACTTTGGTGGTGTACAACTATAATTCACCGGACCGTCCGGTGGTGCACCGGACTGTCCGGTGAGCCAACGGTCGCCAGCGCAACGGTCGGCCGCCAAATCCGCGAGCGACGCGTGGCCCGCGCAACGGTCGGCTGGGGGCACCGGAATGTCCAGTGTCCACCCGACAGTGTCCGGTGCGCCAACCAGCCCGAAGTTGCAACGGTCGGCTGCGTTAGGAATGGAAGGAAATCGCGCACCGGACATGAACAGTGGTTGTCCGGTGGCACACCGGACTGTCCGATGCGCCACCCGACAGAAGGCAACTTTGGCCTTCCAAGAATGCCTCCAACGGCTCTTAGCTGCCTTGGGGCTATAAAAGGGACCCCTAGGCGCATGGAGGATTCACCCAAGCATTCTTTGATCATTCCTAAGCACCAAGACTCCATTTTTGCGCATTCGATTCTTTGAGATAGTGACTTGAGCTCCAATTGAGTAGAGAACTCCTTGAGTTGTGTTTTGAGCTCAAGTTGTGGCTTGTGTGCGTGATTGTGCTCTGGTTTTGAGTCTTGTGTGTGTTGCTCTTCCCTTCCTTACTTCCGTACTTCTTTGTGATCATCAATTGTAAGGGCGAGAGGCTCCAAGTTGTGGAAATTCCTCGCAAACGGGAGAAAGTATAAGAAAGAAGAACACTATGGTATTCAAGTTGATCATTGGATCACTTGAAAGGGGTTGAGTGCAACCCTCGTCCATTGGGACACCACAACTTGGAAGTAGGCAAGTGTTTTACTTGGACGAACCACGGGATAACTCGTGTGTCTCTTGTGATTGCTTTTCTGTGTGATTATTGTGACTCACAAGAACTTGATCCATAGCCACTTGGTTTTATCATTCTAACACTTAACCAAGTTTTGTGGCTATTAGTTGTTGAATATTACAGGATCACCTATTCACCCCCCCCCCATCTAGGTGCTCTCAATTGGTATCGAAGCTGTTCTCTTCACGAAAGGGACTAATCGCCCGAAGAGATGGATCCTAAGGGAAAGGGGATGGTGGTCAACGACAAGGAGAAGGAGTCCTTCCTCAACGAGCCTAGGGACGACAAGCCCACTGACTCTGGCTCGAGTCACAAGAAGAAGGACGGGAAGAAGAAGAGGCGCATCAAGAAGATCATCTACTATGACAGCGACGAGTCTTCTTCTTCCCCAAGAGACGACGACAACGAGAAAAGGAACCCGGTTAATTCGAATTTTTCATTTGATTATTCTCGTATTCCTTATAATTCCAATGCTCATTTGCTTTCCATTCCTCTTGGTAAACCTCCACACTTTGATGGAGAGGACTACGCTTTTTGGAGTCACAAAATGCGTAGTCACTTATTTTCTCTCCATCCTAGTATATGGGAGATAGTAGAGAATGGAATGCAATTATACAGTATCGATAACCCTATGTTTATCAATGATCAAATCCATAATAATGCACAAGCTACCACTGTTTTGCTAGCATCCTTGTGCAGGGACGAGTACAACAAGGTGAGCGGCTTGGACAACGCCAAGCAAATATGGGACACCCTCAAGATATCGCATGAGGCGAACGACGCCACCATGATCACCAAAATGGAGTTGGTGGAAGGCGAGCTAGGAAGGTTTGTCATGATCAGGGGAGAGGAGCCAACGCAAACGTACAACAGGCTCAAGACCCTAGTCAACAAGATCAGGAGCTATGGAAGCACGAGATGGACGGACCACGACATCGTCCGACTTATGCTTAGGTCCTTCACTGTTATTGATCCTCATCTTGTGAACCTCATCCGTGAAAATCCCAGGTACACAAAGATGACTCCCAAGGAGATTCTTGGGAAGTTTGTGAGCGGGCGGATGATGGTGAAGGAAGCACGATACGTTGATGATGCTCTCAATGGCCCTCTGCCCGTCTACGAGACTCAACCCGTTGCTCTCAAAGCAACAAGCAGCAGGGAGGCGCTACCTAGCAAGGTGGCACAAGTTGAGGCGGCCAGGCTAAACGAGGACGAGATGTCCCTAATCATAAAAGCGCTTCAAGACCGCATTGAAAGGACGCAAGGAGTACCCTAACAAGAACAAAACAAAGGGAAAGCGCTCCTGCTTCAAGTGCAGTAAGACTGGTCATTTTATAGCAAATTCTCCCGATGACTCTAGTGACCAGGAACAAGGAAAGGGCGGGAAGAAAGAGAAGAAAAAGAGCTATAGGAAGGCAAAGGGCGAGGCACACATCGGAAAGGAATGGGACTGCTCATCCTCTGATTCCGACAATGAAGGACTCGCTGCCTCAGCCTTCAACAAGTCCTCTCTCTTCCCCAACGAACGCCACACCTGCCTCATGGCAAAGGAGAGAAAGGTAAGCGTTCGTGAGACCCCTAAGTATACTACTTCAAGCGATGATGAATCTAGTGATGATGAAGTAGACTATACTGAATTATTTAAGGGTTTAGATAGATCAAAAGTAGATAAAATTAATGAGTTAATTGATGCTTTAAACAAAAAGGATAGACTTTTAGAAAAGCAAGAGGATATATTATATGAAGAGCATGATAAACTTGTTAGTGCACAAAAGTCTCTTGTTTTAGAAACTAAAAGAAATGAATTGTTATCCTCTGAATTATCTGTGTGCCATGAATCAATCTCTAGTTTAAAGATTTTGAATGATGATTTAAATACTAAGCTAGAAGTAGCTAATAAATCTAATTCATGTGTAGAACATGTTGCAATTTGTAATAGATGTAAGGACTTTGATGTTAATACTTGTAATGAACATCTCATTGCTATTACAAAATTGAATAATGAAGTGGCAAGTTTTAATGCTCAACTTAAGACTTGCAAAAGTGACTTTGATAAGATAAAATTTGCAAGGGATGCCTACATGGTTGGTAGACACCCCTCAATTAAGGATGAGCTTGGCTTTCAGAAGGAAGCCAAGAACTTAACAAGCCAAAGGGCTCCCATTCTCAACAAGGAGAAAGGGAAGGCCCCTATGGCTAGTAGCATTCAAAGGAATCATGCATTCATTTATGATAGAAAATTTTCTAGGAATACTCATTATAACAGGAGTTATGATGCTTATGATTCACATGCTATGATTGCTTCAAGTTCTACTTTTGTGCATGGTAGAAGTAGGCCTAGGAAGGGAATTGTTATTCATCATGTGCCTAGGAAAATGCATAATGAATCTGCTACTGTTTTTCATGCCTGCGACACTGATTTTGTACTTTCATGTAAAAATAAGAAAGTGGTTGCTAGGAAGTTGGGGGCCAAATGCAAGGGAGACAAAACTTGCATTTGGGTCCCAAAGGATATTGTGACTAACCTTATAGGACCCAACAAGAGTTGGGTACCTAAAACCCAAGCATAAATTGTTTTGCAGGTTTATGCATCCGGGGGCTCAAGCTGGATTATCGACAGCAAATGCACAAACCACATGACGGGGGAGAAAAAGATGTTCACCTCCTACGTCAAGAACAAGGACTCCCAAGACACGATTATCTTTGGAGATGGGAACCAAGGCAAGGTCAAAGGTTGGGCAAGATTGCCATTACAAATGAGCACTCTATCTCTAATGTATTTTTAGTAGAGTCGCCAGGCTACAATCTTTTGTCTGTCAGACAATTGTGCCACATGGGCTACAATTGTCTATTTACAAATGTTGATGTGTCTGTCTTTAGAAGGAGCGATGGTTCACTAGCATTTAAGGGTGTATTAGACGACAAACTCTACCTAGTTGATTTTTCGAAAGAGGAGGCCGATCTAGATGCATGCTTAATCGCTAAGACTAGTATGGGTTGGCTGTGGCATCGCCGTCTAGCACATGTTGGGATGAAGAACCTCCACAAACTTCTAAAGGGAGAGCATGTGTTAGGACTAACAAATGTATGTTTCGAAAAAGATAGACCTTGTGCAGCTTGTCAAGCAGGTAAACAGGTGGGAAGTACTCATCACAGCAAGAATGTGATGACCACATCAAGACCTCTGGAGCTACTTCATATGGACCTCTTCGGACCCGTCGCCTACCTCAACATCGGGGGAAGTAAGTATGGTCTTGTTATTGTTGATGATTTTCCCGCTTCACTTGGGTATTCTTTTTGCAGGATAAATCAGGAACCCAAGGGACCCTAACGCGCTTTCTAAGGAGAGATCAAAATGAATTTGAGCTCAAGGTGAAAAAGATAAGAAGCGACAACGGGTCCGAGTTCAAGAACTTACAAGCGAAGGAGTACCTTGAGAAGGAAGGAATCAAGCACGAGTTCTTTGCTCCCTACACACCACAGCAAAATGGTGTGGTAGAGAGGAAGAACGGGACGCTCATAGACATGGCGAGGACGATGCTTGGAGAATTCAAGACGCCCGAGCGATTTTGGTCGGAAGCTGTAAACACAACTTGCCACGCCATAAACCGGCTCTACCTTCATTGCCTCCTCAAGAAGACCTCGTATGAACTTTTGACTGGTAACAAACCCAACGTCTCATACTTTCGTGTATTTGGGAGCAAATGTTACATTTTGGTGAAGAAAGGTAGAAATTCCAAATTTGCTCCCAAAGCTGTAGAAGGGTTTTTACTAGGTTATGACTCAAATACAAAGGCGTATAGAGTCTTCAACAAATCGTCGGGTTTGGTTGAAGTCTCTAGCGACGTTGTATTTGATGAGACTAATGGCTCTCCAAGAGAGCAAGTTGATCTTGATGATGTAGATGAAGATGATGTTCCAACGGACGCAATTCGCACCATGGAAATTGGAGATGTGCGACCACAGGAACACCAAGAGCAGGATCAACCTTCTTCCTCAACAATGGTGCATCCCCCAACTCAAGATGAAGAACATGTTCTTCAAGAGAAGTGTGATCAAGGGGGAGCACAAGAAGATCAAGTTATGGAGGAAGAAGCACCACGGGCCCCTCCAACTCAAGTCCGAGCAACGATTCAAAGGAATCATCCCGTCGACCAGATTCTAGGGGATATAAGCAAGGGAGTAACTACTCGCTCAAGACTAGCTAACTTTTGTGAGCATTACTCATTTGTCTCTTCTATTGAGCCTTTCAGGGTAGAAGAGGCCTTGCAAGATTCGGACTGGGTGTTGGCCATGCAGGAAGAGCTCAACAACTTCAAGAAGAATCAAGTTTGGATCCTGGTGCCACGTCCCAAGCAAAACATTGTGGGAACCAAGTGGGTGTTCCGCAACAAGCAAGATGAGAACGGGGTGGTGACAAGGAACAAGGCTCGACTTGTGGCAAAAGGTTATGCCCAAGTCACAGGTTTGGATTTTGAGGAGACTTTTGCTCCTGTGGCTAGGCTAGAGTCTATTCGCATTTTGTTAGCCTATGCCGCTCACCACCCTTTCAGGTTGTTCCAAATGGATGTGAAGAGCGCTTTCCTCAAGGAGGAAGTGTATGTGGAGCAACCCCGTGGCTTTGAGGATGAACGGTACCCCGGCTATGTGTGTAAGCTCTCTAAGGCGCTCTATGGACTTAAGCAAGCCCCAAGAGCATGGTATGAATGCCTTAGAGATTTTCTAATTGCTAATGCTTTCAAGGTTGGGAAAGCCGATCCAACTCTTTTCACTAAGACTTGTGATGGTGAACTATTTGTGTGCCAAATTTATGTCGATGACATAATATTTGGTTCTACTAACCAAAAGTCTTGTGAGGAGTTTAGCAGGGTGATGACACAGAAATTTGAGATGCCGATGATGAGCGAGTTGAACTACTTCCTTGGGTTCCAAGTGAAGCAACTCAAGGATGGCATCTTCATCTCACAAATGAAGTACACACAAGACCTTCTCAAGCGGTTTGGGATGAAGGACGCCAAGCCCGCAAAGACGCCGATGGGAACCGACGGACACGTCGACCTCAACAAAGGAGGTAAGTCCATTGATCAAAAGGCATACCGGTCCATGATAGGGTCATTGCTTTATTTAGACCGGATATTATGCTTAGTCTATGCATGTGTGCTAGATTTCAATCCGATCCAAGGGAATGTCACCTTGTGGCCGTTAAGCGAATTCTTGGATATTTAGTTGCTACGCCTTGCTTTAGGATCTAGTATCCAAAGGGGTCTACCTTTGACTTGATTGGATACTTAGACTCCGATTATGCTGGATGCAAGGTGAAAGTCGCCTAAAGGGGGGGTGAATAGGCAAATCTAAAATTTATAGAGTTTAAGCACAACTACAAGCCGGGGTTAGCGTTAGAAATATAAACGAGTCCGGAAGAGAGGGCGAAAACAAATCACAAGCGAATAAGAGCGGATGACACGGTGATTTGTTTTACCGAGGTTCGGTTCTTGCAAACCTACTCCCCGTTGAGGTGGTCACAAAGACCTGGTCTCTTTCAACCCTTTCCCTCTCTCAAACGGTCACCTAGATCGAGTGAGCTTCTTTTCTCAATCAAACGGGACACTAAGTCCCCACAAGGACCACCACACAATTGGTGTCTCTTGCCTTGATTACAATTGAGTTGGAAACAAGAAAGAATGAAGAAGAAAAGCAATCCAAGCGCAAGAGCTCAAATGAACACAAATGTCTCTCTCTCTAGTCACTAATTTCTTTGGAGTGATTCCGGACTTGGGAGAGGATTTGATCTCTTTGATTGTGTCTTTGAATGAAGTCTAGAGCTCTTGTATGAGGTTTGATGGCTGAAAACTTGGATGCATTGAAGTGTGGTGGTTGGGGGGTATTTATAGCCCCGACCACCAAAAGAACCGTTGGTGGAGGCTGCTGTCGTATGGCGCACCGGACAGTCTGGTGCGCCACCGGACACTGTCCGGTGCGCAAGCCACGTCACCAGGCCATTGGGTTCCGATCGTTGGAGCTTCTGAGAACTGGGCCACCGGACAGTCCGGTGGTGCACCGGACAGTCACTATTCACTGTCCGGTGCGCCTTCTGTGCCTGCTCTGACTTCTGCGCGCGCAGTCGCGCACTGTAGCATTTTACTGTTCCTCTGCAGACGACCGTTGGCGCTGTATAGCCGTTACTCCGCTGGCACACCAGACAGTCTAGTGCTACACCGGACAGTCCGGTGAATTATAGCGGAGTGGCTCCCAGAATTCCCGAAGGTGGCAAGTTTAGAGTTGGGTTCCCTGGTGCACCGGACATTGTCCGGTGCGCCAGACCAGGGCTGCCTTTGGATTGTCTTTTGCTCTTTTTATTTGAACCCTTTATTGGACATTTATTGGTTTGTGTTGAACCTTTGGCACCTGTAGAACTCATAACCTAGAGCAAACTAGTTAGTCCAATTAATTTGTGTTGGACAATTCAACCACCAAAATTCATATAGGAAAAGGTGTAAGCCTATTTCCCTTTCAATCTCCCCCTTTTTGGTGATTGATGCCAACACAAACCAAAGCAAATATAAAAGTGCAGAATTGAACTAGTTTACATAAGGTAAGTGCAAAGGTTGCTTGGAATGAAACCAATAATTATTTCTACTAGATATGCATGGATGGCTTTCTTCTTATTTAAAATTTTGGACCACGCTTGCACCACTTATTTTGTTTTTGCAAATGTTTTATAAATTCTTTTCAAAGTCTTTTGCAAATAGTCAAAGGTAAATGAGTAAGATTTTGAGAAGCATTTTCAATATTTGAAATTTTCTCCCCCTGTTTTAAATGCTTTTCCTTTGACTAAACAAAACTCCCCCTTAATGAAATCCTCCTCTTAGTGTTCAAGAGGGTTTTAGATACTAATTTTGAAGAGGGTATACCAATTTGAAATTGTATCAAAAATAAGATACCAATTTGAAAATCAAAAACTTCTTTAATAATTGAAAGACTACACATTTTTGAAATTGGTGGTGGTGCGGTCCTTTTGCTTTGGGCTAATACTTTCTCCCCTTTGGCATGAATCGCCAAAAACGGATACTTGTGAGTGAAATATAAGCCCTTTTTCAAACTTTCTCCCCCTTTGGTAAATAATATAGGAGTGAAGATTATACCAAATTGGAGAGCGTTGTGGAGCGACGGCGAAGGATGAATAATTCAATGGAGTGGAGTGGAAGCCTTTTTGTCTTAGCCGAGGACTCCATTTCCCTTTCAATCTATGACTTAGCATAATATTCACTTGAAAACACATTAGTCATAGCATATGAGAGAGATATGATCAAAGGTATATAAATGAGCTATGTGTGCAAAATATCAATCAAAATTCCTAGAATCAAGAATATTTAGCTTATGCCTAAGTTTGGTAAAAGTTTTCTCATCTAATGGCTTGGTAAAGATATCAGCTAATTGTTCCTTGGTATTTATATAAGCAATCTCGATATCCCCCCTTTGTTGGTGCTCCCTCAAAAAGTGATACCGAATGACTATGTGTTTAGTGCGGCTGTGCTCAACGGGATTATCCGCCATGCGGATTGCACTCTCATTATCACATAAAAGAGGAACTTTGGTCAATTTGTAACCATAGTTCCTAAGGGTTTGCCTCATCCAAAGCAATTGCGCGCAACAATGGCCTGCGGCAATATACTCGGCTTCGGCGATAGAAAGAGCTACATAATTTTGCTTCTTTGAAGCCCAAGACACCAGAGATCTTCCCAAGAACTGGCAAGTCCCTGATGTGCTCTTCCTATCAATCTTACACCATGCCCAATTAGCATCCGAATAACCAATTAAATCAAAAGTGGATCCCCTGGGGTACCAAAGGCCAAACTTAGGAGTATAAACTAAATATCTCAAGATTCGTTTTATGGCCCTAAGGTGAACTTCCTTAGGGTCGGTTGGAATCTTGCACACATGCATACGGAAAGCATAATATCCGGTCGTGAAGCACATAAATAGAGTAAAGAACCTATCATCGACCGGTATACCTTTTGATCTACGGATTTACCTCCCGTGTCGAGGTCGAGATGCTCATTGGTTCCCATGGGTGTCTTGATGGGCTTGGCATCCTTCATCCCAAACTTTGCAAGAATGTCTTGAATGTACTTCGTTTGGCTAATGAAGGTGCCCTCTTGGAGTTGCTTGACTTGAAAGCCTAGAAAATACTTCAACTCCCCCATCATCGACATCTCAAATTTTCGAATCATAATCCTACTAAACTCTTCACAAGTAGATTTTTTAGTAGAACCAAATATAATATCATCAACGTAAATTTGGCATACAAACAAATCATTTGCAATAGTTTTAGTGAATAGAGTAGGATCGGCTTTTCCGACTTTGAAGCCATTAGCGATAAGAAAATCTCTTAGGCATTCATACCATGCTCTTGGGGCTTGCTTGAGCCCATAAAGCGCCTTAGAGAGTTTATAGACATGGTTAGGGTACTCACTATCTTCAAAGACGGGAGGTTGCTCAACATAGACCTCCTCCTTGATTGGTCCATTGAGGAAGGCACTTTTCACGTCCATTTGATAGAGCTTAAAGCCATGGTAAGTAGCATAGGCAAGTAATATACGAATTGACTCAAGCCTAGCTACGGGTGCATAGGTTTTACCGAAATCCAAACCTTCGACTTGTGAATATCCCTTGGCCACAAGTCGGGCTTTGTTCCTTGTCACCACACCATGCTCATCTTGTTTGTTGCGAAAGACCCACTTGGTTCCTACAACATTTTGGTTAGGACGTGGAACTAAATGCCATACCTCATTCCTCGTGAAGTTGTTGAGCTCCTCTTGCATCGCCATCACCCAATCCGAATCTTGAAGTGCTTCCTCTACCCTGTGTGGCTCAATAGAGGAAACAAAAGAGTAATGTTCACAAAAATGAGCAACACGAGATCGAGTGGTTACCCCTTATGAATATCGCCGAGGATGGTGTTCACGGGGTGATCTCGTTGGATTGCTTGGTGGACTCTTGGGTGTGGCGGTTTTGGACCGTCATCATCTTCCTTGTCTTGATCATGGGCATCTCCCCCTTGATCATTGTCCCCTTCTTGAGGTGGCTCATCTTCTTGATCTTCATTTTCATCCTCTTGAGCTTGATCCTCATCTTGAGTTGGTGGAGATGCTTGCATGGAGGAAGATGGTTGATCTTGTGCTTGTGGAGGCTCTTCGGATTCCTTAGGACACACATCCCCAATGGACATGTTCCTTAGCGCGACGCACGGAGCCTCTTCATCATCTAGCTCATCAAGATCAACTTGCTCTACTTGAGAGCCGTTAGTCTCATCAAACACAATGTCACAAGAAACTTCAACTAGTCCAGTGGACTTGTTAAAGACTCTATATGCCCTTGTGTTTGAATCATATCCTAGTAAAAAGCCTTCTACAACCTTAGGAGCAAATTTAGATTTTCTACCTCTTTTAACAAGAATAAAGCATTTGCTACCAAAGACTCTAAAATATGAAACATTTGGCTTTTTACCGGTTAGGAGTTCGTATGATGTCTTCTTGAGGATTCAGTGAAGATATAACCGGTTGATGGCGTAGCAAGCGGTGTTGACCGCCTCGGCCCAAAACCGATCCGAAGTCTTGTACTCATCAAGCATGGTCCTCGCCATGTCCAATAGAGTTCTATTCTTCCTCTCCACTACACCATTTTGTTGTGGTGTGTAGGGAGAAGAAAACTCATGCTTGATGCCCTCCTCCTCAAGGAAGCCTTCAATTTGAGAGTTCTTGAACTCTGTTCCATTGTCGCTTCTTATCTTTTTGATCCTTAAGCCAAACTCATTTTGAGCCCGTCTCAAGAATCCTTTCAAAGTCTCTTGGGTTTGAGATTTTTCCTGTAAAAAGAATACCCAAGTGAAGCGAGAATAATCATCCACAATAACTAGACAGTACTTACTCCCGCCGATGCTTATGTATGCTATCGGGTCGAATAAATCCATGTGGAGTAGCTCCAGTGGCCTGTCAGTCGTCATGATGTTCTTGTGTGGATGATGAACACCAACTTGCTTTCCTGCTTGACATGCGCTACAAACCCTGTCTTTCTCAAAATGAACATTGGTTAGTCCCAAAATGTGCTCTCCCTTAGAAGCTTATGAAGATTCTTCATTCCAACATGGGCTAGTCGGTGATGCCAGAGCCAACCCATGTTAGTCTTAGCAATTAAGCAAGTGTTGAGTTCAGCTCTATTAAAATCAACTAAGTATAGCTGACCCTCTAACACTCCCTTAAATGCTACTGAATCATGACTTCTTCTAAAGACAGTAACACCTATATCCGTAAAAAGACAGTTGTAACCCATTTTACATAATTGAGAAACAGAAAGCAAGTTGTAATCTAAAGAATCTACAAGAAAAACATTGGAAATAAAATGGTCAGGTGATATTGCAATTTTACCAAGTCCTTTGACCAAACCTTGATTTCCATCCCCGAATGTGATAGCTCGTTGGGGATCTTGGTTTTTCTCATAGGAGGAGAACATCCTTTTCTCCCCAGTCATGTGGTTTGTGCACCCGCTATCAATTATCCAACTTGAGCCCCCGGATGCATAAACCTACAAAACAAATTTAGGCCTTGTTCTTAGGTACCCAAACGGTCTTGGGTCCTTTGACATTAGAAACAAGCACCTTGGGTACCCAAACACAAGTCTTTGATCCCTTGTGTTTGGCCCCAACATATTTGGCAACTACTTTGCCTGATTTGTTAGTGAGCACATATGAAGCATCAAAAGTCTTAAATGAAATATTAGGTTTATTTGATGCAATAGGAGTTTTCTTCTTAGGCAATATAGCATGGGTTGATTGCCTAGAACTAGATGCCTCACTCTTATACATAAAAGCATGATGAGAGCCAGAGTGAGACTTCCTAGAATGAATTCTCCTAATTTTGTATTCGGGATAACCGGCAGGGTATAAAATGTAACCCTCGTTATCCTGAACCATGGTAGCCTTACCCTTAACAAAATTAGATAGTTTCTTAGGGGCATTAAGCTTGACATTGTCTCCCTATTGGAAGTCAATGCCATCCTTAATGCCAGGGCGTCTCCCACTATAGAGCATGCTTCTAGCAAATTTAAATTTTTCATTTTCCAAGTCATGCTCATTGATTTTAGCACTAAGTTGAGCTATGTGATCATTTTGTTGTTTAATTAAGGCTAGGTGATCATGAATAGCATCAACATTAATGTCTCTACATCTAGTGCAAATAGTAACATGCTCAACGGTAGATGTAGAGGGTTTGCAAGTGTTTAATTCAACAATCTTAGCATGTAAAATAGCATTCTCATCTCTAAGATTGGAAATAGAAGCATTGCAAATATTTAAATCTTTAGCCTTAGCAATTAATTTTTCATTCTCAATTTTAAGGCTAGAGAGATATGCATTCAATTTGTCAATCTTAGCAATCAAATTAGCATTATCATTTCTAAGATTAACAATTTAATCATCACAAACATTTGATTTCTCAACCTTAGCAATTAATTTGGCATTTTCATTTCTAAGGCTAGAAATAGTGTCATGGCAAGCGCTTAGCTCACTAGTTAATTTTTCACATTTTTCTACCTCTAGAGCATAAGCATTTTTAGTCTTAACATGCTTTTTGTTTTCCTTAATAAGGAAGTCCTCTTGGCTATCCAAGAGTTCATCCTTCTCATGAATAGCACTAACCAATTCATTTAATTTCTCCTTTTGTTGCATGTTAAGATTGGCAAAAAGAGTGAGCAAGTTATCCTCATCATCACTAGAATTATCCTCATCACTAGAGGTTGCATACTTAGTGGAGGATCTTGATTTTACCTTCTTCTTCTTGCCGTCCTTTGCCATGAGGCACTTGTGGCCGACATTGGGGAAGAGAAGGCCTTTGGTGACGGCGATGTTTGCGGCGTCCTCGTCGGAGGAGGAGTCGGTGGAGCTCTCGTCGGAGTCCCACTCCCGGCAAACATGGGCATCGCCGCCCTTCTTCTTGTAGTACCTCTTCTTTTCTCTTCTCTTTCCCTTCTTGTTGTCGCCCCTATCACTATCACTAGACAAAGGACATTTAGCGATAAAATGACCGGGCTTACCACATTTGTAGCAAACCTTCTTGGAGCGGGGTTTGTAATCCTTCCCCCTCCTTTTCTTGAGGATTTGGCGGAAGCTCTTTGTTGGGGACTTGTTCTCAAATGCTATTAATTAAGAACAAGGCAACATAAAATGTTAAATATTAATGCTCTTCGTCCGCTGAAGCATTATCTCCCCAAGGATTTAATGAGCTTCGGACGAAGGCCATGAGCAAAAATATTACGAAGGTCATACCTTCGTAATCAGTCTTAAGAGACAATATGAAATAAAATATAAAACATGAAACATTATAGAAGGACATACCGAATATAGATTGCATTATTCACATATTTTATTATATGAACCCAAATATTAAAACATAGTGTTTAGATACATGTATACCTTCGTCTTAGCAGAAAGCAATAATTCCAGCGTAATGTGATGGCGATTACAGGATTCCGTGAACAGTGCCGGGGTACTGTTCACCTATTTATAGGCACAAGGTGTAACTTGTGTAAAATTACATTTATGTCCTTTACAAACGACTACAATAATGACACAAAACATCATGGGTCTTTAAGTCAATCCATCTTTAAGTCGGTTCGGCCCTTCGTCTTGAGATCTGTCATTGTGCCGAAGCTCTATAGGTAATAGCTTCGGCGCTTGCTCCTGAGAGGATCTTCCGAAGGTGTCCTCTTTCTTTAGGATCTTCGGCTACGAAGCATACCCCCAACAGTAGCCCCTTCACGGTGCTAGATCGTTTTTCGTAACGAGCTTGACCCGTGAAAAAATCTTCTAGGCTTCGGGACGTCGAAGATCCGAAAAACACCTTCCCTGAGCTCGTTGGCGAGAAACGATTAAAATAATCGGCGCACGCGCGGTGGCCCCATCTTGCAGCAGTTACGCGAGCCCCAGCGATTCACCTTCTCTCGGACCCTGTGGCCCACCGTTCAGCGAGTGTGGGTGACTGTTTGTTCGGTGCGGGAGACCTTTACGATTCACCTTCCAAACTGCGACACTATATAAACAGATGGGTAGGTGTGAAGTTATCACAGCATTCATTGCTATTGCACTGTTTTGCTGCCAAAATTTTAGTCATAGCCGAAGCTTAATCATCGTGGTCAGACGAAACTTCGCTTTTGATTCTGCTTCGTCACAAGAGGAAGAGCTTCGGGAAAATCAAAAAAGTCTACAACAAAAAATTCAAGAAAGTCATAATCAAATGGCCAGAGTTCGCTCCACTGCTAGGGTTGATCGTGAGGGAGATGAGACCGAAGCTACTGAGACTGTTCCGATTTCCGAAGCAATGAAGCGGTCTGGGCTGGTAACATCGGAGGACGTCCCTGCCGCTGAAGCAGAGCAAGCTGATGTTGAGGAGACCGAGTCTGAAGATGATTATAGCAGCGCGGTGCCGAGCAAGCCCAGCCATCTGGATTTCGGAAAATCCACCATCTCCGAAGGTGACCTACCTAAGATGTTGAAATTGGGCTATTTTAATGAAGAAAAGAAAGAGTTGGTTCGCTTTGGTGGGGAAGAAACTACTCCGAAGCCAGGAAAAGATGAAGTAGTAGTCTTTAAAAGTTTCTTTAAAGCTGGTTTGAGATTCCCTTTGAATAAGATGATTGTTGATGTGCTGAAGAAGTTTGGGATCCACCTTCATCAGCTAACTCCTAATGCTATCGTTAGGCTTAGCATTTACATTTGGGCTCTCCGAAGCCAATGGGTGGAACCATTTGCCGAAGGTTTCTGCCGAGTGCACGAGCTGCATTATCAGACCAAGGCTAGAGGAGATGGGTTACATGAAAACTTTGGCTGTTACAATTTTGCCTACCGCAAGACTACAAAATTTCCAGTGATCATTTACCGAAGCAAGTGGCCAGCTGGCTAGAAATCTGAATGGTTCTACGTCAAAGTTGACGATGATAAGGAGAAGCTGGTTCAGAGTTCGTTAGAGTTGATCTTCGGAGAGACCAGACCCCCGTGCAATATGACACCAGAGGGTCCAACCCAAATTGCGCTGGCTGAATTTAGGGTTGTCGCAGAGCACATCGGCACTAGGGACTTAGTGCAGGAATTTTTGGCTTTCAAAGTGTTTCCAACTATGAAAGAGTGGGCCATGCCGAAGCTTGAAGGAAAAAAGAAGGAAGGTGTTGGGGACTTGTTCTCAAATGCTAGGAGTTAAGAACAAGGCAACATAAAAAATGTTAATCGCTAAAGTCCTTCGTCCTTCGAAGCATTATTTCCCTTAGGATATAATGATTTTCGGACGAAGGTAATGAAGAGCGTGCCTTCATAAATTTATCATACAGTGACGAAGGATAAAATGTAGAGAATATAAAAGATAACATAAGTAATTATATATTACTATCAGATATAGACATAAATATCTTTGAGTTACAAATGTACCTCCAACTGGAAGGAGATGATAGTACAAGCGTGACGCAAAAAGCGAATGCCAAGTCAGCCTGAACAGTACGGGGGTACTGTTCTCCTATTTATAGGCACGGGACACAACCCATACAAAATTACATTCATGCCCTTTACACTTGATAATAATTCTATAGTAATCTGTCGAGGTTTAAATAGCCTTTTCATCTTTAAGTCGGTTTCACTTTTTGCTACCGCGCCGAAGCTTTCTTGCTCACACCTTCGGCTCTGTATCAACCTTCGTATTACTCTGGTCTACTGTGATGCTGGCTTGAATCCGAAGATACCTGTTCACACATTATACTCCAGAAATACTGTTAAATCCTGTTTTTGAGGACCTTCGGATGCCGAAGGTCCCCAACAGTAGCCCCTCGCAATATTAATTTGTTTGAAATAATAAATTTAGATTGCGATATGGACGAAGGCTTTACGCCGAAGGTCCGAAAAAACACCTTCCCTTTGCTAGAATAGCAACATTCACTGACAAGCGGGGTCTTTCAATTTTCAACGCACTTGGCGTATAAATACGGCCATACCGCAAACTCATTTGATACGCTCTCTGGCCAACTGCTCCCACTCACTCAATTTTTAGCTCTTGTGCACTAAGATTTGCTAAGCTTTTAGTTTTGAAGCTTCGGCTTTGAAAATAGTTTTTTAGCATCTCCGAAGATGTCCGAAGATAAGAAGACTGCTGCTGAGACGAAGCTGAGCCTCGACGAAGAGAAAAATTTGGGGTTTCTTATAGCGATGTCAAAGACCAACACAGAAAAAATCACCAAGGAGATTCTGGAAGGTTTGTCTGAGGATACTGGTGACAGTGACAGCTATGATGTGGACAGTGGTGGTGAAGACTCCGAAGATCGTCCCTGGCGACCAAGCCATTCAGTTTATGGTAAATCAACTATCAAAGAAAATCATCTTGTCAATATGAGAGGAAGGTATTTCCGGGATTTGTCCATTGTGAGGGCGGACGAAGGGGAAAAAACTTGCCCACATCCCGAAGAGAATGAAGTCGTAGTGTACCGAAGCTTTTTGAAAGCTGGACTACGATTTCCCTTGAGCAGCTTCGTTGTGGAGGTGCTGAAAATATTCGAAATCTATCTCCATCAACTTACCCCCGAGGCAATTATAAAGCTGAATATCTTCGTGTGGGCCGTGAGAAGCCAAGGTCTGAAGCCTGATGCAAAAAGCTTCTGTAATATACACGAATTATCATACGAGACAAAACCTTGGGGTAAGGAACAGTATCACAATAATTTTGGCTGCTACAGTTTCGTTTCTCGGTCCGGGTCAAGCTGCCCCGTGCCAACCTTTCGGAAGAGATGGCCCGGCGACTGGATGACAGAATGGTTTTATGTGAAGAATGATCTGACAATACGAGAAGATATCAAAGGTATAATTATGCGCCCTATTTGGCAAAGCTTCGGCCTTCGGAGGCCGAAGGTTGAAATGAATGAAGCTGCCGAAGAATGCCAGAGGGCCTTCGGCGCAGTCTGCTCTTTCATTGGAACGAGAGACTTAGTACAAGAGCATATTGCCTTCAGGGTATGGCCGCTCGCGGAGAAATGGGAAATGCCACAAGAAACCGTAAAAGAGGCCGACGAAGGTGGACTTATCAGGTTGAAGTACACTTTTAAATTTGGAGATAAATTCGTTGAGCCAGATGATGACTGGTTAAAAAGTATTGAAAATTTAAGTGATGAACTGCTTGGGGCTTATTCGAAGGCCGAAGACACTGCAATGTCAGCAGCCTTCGGAGGCCGAAAAAAGAAGAGGCTGAATCGGGTATTTGATGCAATCGGGTTTGTCTACCCTGACTATTGCTATCCCATTCGAAGGAAGAAGAGAAAAAACACAACCTCTGCAAAAGAAGAAGCTGCAACTGCTCCTAGCGAGCCAGAACCGAAAAGAAAGAAGATAAAGGTCCTTACACATCGGCCGCGCTATATTGAACCAGCTTCGGTGCCTGAGTTTACCGGAGAAACTTCTTCGGCCACCGAAGCTGAAAAACCAACCGAGCCAACCTTGCTGCCAGAAGTCGCAGAAACGGCCGAAGTGCCAACAAAGATAGAATTGGAACAATCAAAGATTTTGTTATCAGAAACGAAAGAGAAGGCCGAAGCAATGGAAGAGGTAAAAGAAGCAACTGAGGGATCCAAAACATCAGAAGTTTTGAGTCCTGCAGCAAACATTGAGACAGTAAAAAATCAAAAAGTGCCAGCAGTGACTCCGAAAAGAAAGAGAATGGCTAATGTGCTAGATGTACTGGAAACGATCAAATCTTCAAGCACACCTCCGAAGAGGGCTGCTGTCATTCCTGAAACAACTGAAATTTCTGGTTCTAAAGCTCCAGGGCAAGAGACTGAAGCCGAAGCTGGGCCCTCAGAGCCTGCAAAGATAAAATCCTTGGAAAGTGAGGCAGAAAAAATAACAAAGCCAACTTTTGTTGAAGAAACCGGTGTCATTGCCTCCGAAGCATCCCCCAAAGTTCGTGATTATATTGTTCGTCATGCTTCGGGGAAAAAACTATCAGAAAAAGAAGAGCAAGAGGCCCAGCACTACGCCCAAAAACTGAAATATCCAAAGGGGGCGTTAATATTCAATGGCAGTGGAGAAGAAGACTTCTTGTATTGTCTCCCCGACAGCAAGGAAATTTCTGTCTGTCGGGAGATGAGCAAGAGCTTCGGATTCCCAACTTTAGAAGACGGGCTCTCGGTGCTGTCGAAGAACGATCTGGCCGACAGCCTGGCTTACAATAGCTTAAAGGTGCGACAAATGAAATTCTTGTATTTTTTGTTGAGTCCAAAATTTTTCGTTTGTTTAAACCTATTGACGCACACATATTTCTCTTTGCAGGGCCTGATACTTAGCAATGCCCTCAGGGCACAGAAAGATGCTGAAGACGAAGGGTGTTCTATAGCCCTGAGCAACCTTCGTTCTGAAGTTATTGAACTGAGGAACGAAGGTCTCGAAAAAGATAAAATATTACACTCATTGATAAATAAAATAAAGGAAGACGAAGCTGCTTTTAAAGGTCAAGCTGAAGCTCAGAAGCGCGAAATTGAAGATCTTCGGAAACAACTGGCCAGAGCCAAGGAAGAACGCATACTTGAAGAAACAAAGCGAGAACTCAGCGACCAATGGGCCGATCACCTAGAAATAACTGTTGAAGAGCTTCGTTCGTCCAGAAAGAGATGCTATAACAAATCTATAGAGTGTGTTAAGAAGTTAAAAGCTAGCTTCGCCAGGGTCGGCGCCTTCTCAAGCGAAGAAAACTTTACGAGAGGCAATCCCGAAGGTCCCATCGAATGGATCGACCACGAAGCTGAGGCCTTCGAAGAAATTTTAAATAGCCGAGGAGATATATGTGCCTTCTCTGGTGCCAGAGGGATTGCCACCATCTTAGAGAAGAAGGGCTGCGAACATGTAAAAATTTTAGCACAATCCGAAGCTGCTTTGTCCTTTGAAGATGCAAGAGATCCTTCGGCCGAAGCTAGTATAATTGGTGGAAAATTTTTTACCGATATCTGGGATAATGGTGGCCGAGAAATGGCCGGAGAAATTATTCGAAGAAGTGAAAAGGGCATTCACGATGCTAGAGAAGTAGCTGAGGCTGCTGAAAAGAGCGCAGAGGCCGAAGGTCAATTAGGTATTAACTAATAGTTTTTATTGTGTTGTAATCTTAGGCTTTAAGATTTGTTTGCGATTTGTAATAGCAATGTAGCCGTATCCTGTCTTACTTCAGATCCTGCTAAAGCGTCTTCGGGCCCTCAGCCGAAAGGAGACGACGAAATTAAAAAGATGGCTGAAGATATTATGGACGAAGTCGTCAATCGGCTCCTGAACGAGGCTGTAGAAGTCGTTTTGAGAGAAGATTAAGTATTTTTGTGAAAACTTCTGAAATGTAATATACTGTAACATTTTGTAATCCCAAATGTAATATACCTATTTTTGTTAGTCAATTCTTTACGATGCATGAAACTTTACACGTACCGCTTTTGAGTCTTTGACGAAAAAACACCTTCCCTTCTTTTCATGCTTCGTGAAGAAGAATTTTTCTTTGTCACAACAATATCCAATGTTCTGATGAATAATATCCAGGCTTCGTGAAAATATTTTCCGAAGCTACACTTCCGAAGATCACTGATGTATCTTTTTGTGACTATGATTTCTCCCTTTTTTCAAAGCGTTCTTCTGTAGATTGATAATGTGTCCACCTCTTGTGCCATGTGCAAAATGATGTATGATGCTTATGCTATGCGAAATGATGCGATGATGTTATGTTATGTGAGATGATGTTTATTCCGAAGATACATACGCATCCCTGCAATAAAACACAATCTTTTATAAGCCTCCCTTAGGAGCTTCTTCGCCTTTTACTTTAGCGGAATCAGCGTTTATTTTTCGCTGTAAGCCTCCCTTAGGAGCTTCTTCGCCTTTTACTTTCAGCGGTATTCACGTTGACTTTTCGCGCTTCGCCTTTTACTTAGGCGGTATCAGCGTTGACTTTTCGCTGTATGCTCTGCATTCCCTTTGGAACGACTTTGGAGCAGAAAACTTACACTGCGCTCCCTTTGGAACGACTTTTTGTGACTTCGGCAAACTTACTCTGCGTTCCTTAGAACGACTTTTTGTTGCTTCGAAGAATTTTCGATAGTTCGAAGGTCCTCTTTGTTATCACAAGTCTTTGAACTTTAATCAATATAAGCCTGTGAAGAAAATATATTTTCCTTGTAGGAATCAACGAAACTAATTACATGAAATCTAAACAATGTCCTTTATTACAGAAAATAAAATTGAATGAAAAAGATTGCTATTAAGGTAGGATATTTGTCAATAGATGTGCTTTGACTCTGGCACAGTGCTATTGACTGTACGAGCTTCGGACTGCTCCCTGAAGTCCCTCTGGTGTGGAGCATACTGGCTCCCTTCTGGCTGCTAGCCTTGTTGCAACGGAGGTGGAGGCGGAGGCTGTTGCCAGGAAGCTTGAGGCTGACTCGCCGAAGCAACAGAAACTGCAGGATGATTGCCCACATATTCTGGGATGTAGGGCGAATGATACGAAGCTGTATGCATGACCTGCTTCGGCTGAGCTTGTTGTGCTGCTGCTTCAGCTATTTCCTTTTGCTTCTGAATAGTAACATGGCACATCCTGGTAGTATGGCCTTTGTTCTCACCGCAGAATAAGCAAAAGATTCTTCTCGGTTGATCGCCAAATCTTCCTCCAAAGCCCCTGGCGCCTCTGCCTCTTGGAGCTGGTGGTCGGAAGGAGCTTGGCTGTTGCCCCGAAGCCTGTGAGGAACATTGTGGCCTTTGCTGTTGGCTTCCTCTATCATCATTTTGTGTAGAGTTATGAATTGATCTCACGTGCCTCGGGTAGAACCTCCCTCCGAAGCCCCTGGTCATTTCAGAAAACCTGAAAGCCTCCTCCCTTCTTTGGCGAAAATCATTATCGGCCCGAATGTACTCGTCCATCTTCTGGAGCAGCTTCTCCAAAGTTTGAGGAGGCTTCCTAGTGAAGTACTGAGCTGACGGTCCTGGCCGAAGCCCCTTGATCATGGCCTCAATGACAATTTCATTGGGCACCGTTGGTGCCTGTGCCCTCAAACGCAAGAACCTTCGGACATACGCCTGAAGGTATTCTTCGTGATCCTGGGTGCACTGGAACAGAGCCTGAGCAGTGACCGGCTTCGTCTGAAATCCTTGGAAGCTAGTTAACAACAAGTCCTTCAGCTTCTGCCATGAAGTGATCGTTCCTGGTCGAAGGGAGGAATACCAGGTTTGAGCAACACTCCTGACAGCCATAACGAAAGATTTGGCCATGACTGAAGCATTGCCACCATACGAAGATACTGTTGCTTCGTAGCTCATCAAAAACTGCTTCGGGTCTGAGTGGCCATCGAATACGGGAAGCTGGGGCGGCTTGTAGGACGGAGGCCAAGGTGTAGCCTGCAGCTCAGCGGACAGAGGAGAAGCATCATCAAAAACAAAATTCCCATGATGGAAATTGTCATACCAGTCATCTTCGTTGGGAAAACCCTCCTGATGAAGATCTTGGTGTTGAGGCCTTCGGTGCTGCTCATCCTGGGCAAGATGACGAACTTCTTCAGAGGCTTCGTCTATCTGCCTCTGCAGTTCAGCTAGCCTGGCCATCTTTTCTTTCTTCCTCTGTACTTGTTGATGAAGCATCTCCATATCTCTGATTTCTTGATCTATCTCGTCCTCTGGTGGTGTCGGGCTGACAGCCTTCCTTTTCTGGCTTCGGGCCTCCCGCAGGGAGACTGTCTCCTGATTGTGGTCCAGTGGTTGCAGAGCTGCAGCCCCAGTCGCTGAAGCCTTCTTCGGCGCCATAACGAAGGTTTATGATCGCCGAAGGTGTTCAAAAAACTCAGAGTGGAAGTGAGTTCACCGGAGGTGGGCGCCAATGTTGGGGACTTGTTCTCAAATGCTAGGAGTTAAGAACAAGGCAACATAAAAAATGTTAATCGCTAAAGTCCTTCGTCCTTCGAAGCATTATTTCCCTTAGGATATAATGATTTTTGGACGAAGGTAATGAAGAGCGTGCCTTCATAAATTTATCATACAGTGACGAAGGATAAAATGTAGAGAATATAAAAGATAACATAAGTAATTATATATTACTATCAGATATAGACATAAATATCTTTGAGTTACAAATGTACCTCCAACTGGAAGGAGATGATAGTACAAGCGTGACGCAAAAAGCGAATGCCAAGTCAGCCTGAACAGTACGGGGGTACTGTTCTCCTATTTATAGGCACGAGACACAACCCATACAAAATTACATTCATGCCCTTTACACTTGATAATAATTCTATAGTAATCTGTCGAGGTTTAAATAGCCTTTTCATCTTTAAGTCGGTTTCACTTTTTGCTACCGCGCCGAAGCTTTCTTGCTCACACCTTCGGCTCTGTATCAACCTTCGTATTACTCTGGTCTACTGTGATGCTGGCTTGAATCCGAAGATACCTGTTCACACATTATACTCCAGAAATACTGTTAAATCCTGTTTTTGAGGACCTTCGGATGCCGAAGGTCCCCAACAGAAGGAGAACTTATCCGGTTGCCCTATCATTACAAATTCAAGAGACATTTCAAAGTGCCTTGTCAAGAATGGTTGGATACAATCGAAGTAATGTGCAATGAAATAATTGGAAATTATTCTAAAAAAGAAGACCAATTGATGACTGTGGCCTTCGGCACCCGTCCGAAGCGAAGGCTAAACCGAGTGATGGATGCTATAGGTTTTGAATATCCTGACTACGAGCAGCTGTACAAGGGTGCCGAAGACCAAAAAAGGAAGAGAGTAGCTAGTGCTCTGAATAAGGACGATGAAGATCAACTGAAGAATAAAAAACAAGAGTCTGAGGCGAAAACAGTTGCTCTGAAGAAAAGAAAGGCTTCGACTCCGAAGCAAAAATCAATTGATGAAAAAGAAAGGACTTCTGCGACATCCTCTGCTACCAAAGTAGAGGAAATCTTAAAGGTAATGACTGAAACTTTGCCTGTCAAACTAAGTCCACTGGGACTACATCTGACGAAGCTTTTTCAGAAGGAAAAGGAGCCCGCAAAAACGAAGGCACCTAGGCCAAAAAGGCAAAGAATCGTTACTGTGACAGAAGTCATTGAAGCAACACCACCAGGAGCTTCAGCTCTGAAGATGTCGGCTATTGAAAGCATGGCAGCTACTGAAGCTGTACCTTCGGAGGCTGCCGCAGAAGAGGCCAGAGCCGAAGATGCCAAATCCGAAGATATTAATTTAGAAAGCATGGTTGCTGATATAGACAAAATATTACTAAACATGGCCGCGGAAGAAGCCGCCGCAGAAGAGGCTGCCGCAGCCACCGAAGAGACTACGGCCGCCAACCTCGAGAAGGAAGAAATGACCGAAGATACTTCAGAATATGAAGCATTTAACTTTCGAAACTTAGTTGGCCAAGAGCTGACAAAAGCTGAGAAAGAAGAACTAAAAGAATATGTTATATCTTGCGGATACCGGTCGGGAGCGCTTCTCTTTGGTGGCATTGATGATGAAAAGTTGGGCTGCGTATGAGATCAGATCGGCGCGAAGGTTATCGGTACTCTATCAAAGAGTATCGGTTTCCCGAAGCTCGAAACAGATATCAGCCGCTACCGACGACAACACATTGTTGGTAGTTTATTTTATTCCAATTTTAAGGTAAACAACTTTTGTCTAACTTTTTATTATTTGTAATAACATAGATGTTTTCTAACGAAGGTTATTTGTCTGCAAAGTATGCTGTTGAGCAAGGCTTTAATATGCAGCAGGACTTAGAGGATAAAAAGCACGAAGTTATAATTGAGAACTTAGAGAACAAGATAAAAGAGCAATCAGTTGCTATCGAAAAGAAAGACTTCGAGCTTCAAACAACCGAAGGTTTATTAGCGGATGCTGAAGCTAAAATAACAGAATTAAACTCGAAGCTTCTCTCTCAATCAGAAAACTTCGAACAAGAAAAGCTAAAGCTTGATGCAAAACTTGAGGCCGAAGTCCAAAAAAGTTTAGAGCTGAAAGAATCTTTGACAAGCCTTCAGAATAAATGTCTGGAGTTCAGCAATCGATGCGTTCAACGGCTAAAGCAGGTGTTCTATTTTGTTGGAGCCAGCAGCGAGAAGTTTACTCCTTCGGCTGAAGACCTGCCTGGTGCCTTCGAACACATTGAAGGTGAAATTAATGATCTTGATGAAGTTATAGCTGGGCATGGTGACTTCTGTGCCCTGGTAGCTTCTCGGGGCACAGCTGTTGCCTTTCTGAAGTCTGGCTGTGAACACGGAAAGGTTATCAATAGACCCAACTTCAGCTTGTCACCAGCAGACTTAGATAACATTCCCAACCTTGCCCGAAGTATTGCGAATAGATTTATAAAATTAGTATGGACGAAGGGTGGACGAAGCAAAGCTGGTGACGAAGCTCGAAGCCACCTTAAGCCGGTAACAAAATCATCCCTTATGCTTACCTTTTCCTTTGAATTTGAATTTAGCTTATAATACTTACATACAGGATGACGAAGCCGAAGCTGAAGCTACGGAGTAAAAAGACGAAGCTCCATGAATGCTGACGAAGCTCGAATAGTCTGTAGAAATAGCTCAAAAAACTCATGTAATAACTTGTATAAAGTATGATGTAATTAAATTTCACTTCGTGGACTTTAACCATACCTTGTAATATAGTCTTACCTTTCCGTCAATGTATAAAGTGCTTTGGTGTGGGCGAAATTAATATTTTTGAGCCGAAGGCGAAAAACACCTTCCCTTCTTTTCGTACATAGCGAAGCATAAAATTGCATCTTTTCCCTTTTTTCCGAAGCCTTCTCTTTTAAAGCTGAAGCAAGTGTGTATGTTATGATGATGAAGATCCTATGTATGACTAAGTGAATGTTTATGAATGCAAATGTATGATGTAATGTATCGTGCAAATTAATGTTTGAAACCACAATCAAAACTCTTATTCCCTTAGGAATAACAAATCTTTGTCGTTTATTTTTCAGCTTCACCGCTTATTTTTCGGTGTATCAGCGTTGACTTTTCGCTGTAAGTTCTGCATTCCCTTAGGAACGTCTTTTGAACTTCTTCGCCTTTTACTTTCGGCGGTATCGCGTTGACTTTTCGCGCTTCGCCTTATACTTCGGCGGAATCAGCGTTGACTTTTAGCTGTAAGCTCTGCATTCCCTTAGGAACGACTTTTGAGCAAAAAACTTACGTTGCGTTCCCTTAGGAACGGCTTTTTGTAGCTTCGTCGTGCTCTGCATCCCCTTAGGGACGTCTTTCGAGCTTCTCCCTGTTTTTCCTTTTCTCTTTGCACTCGATGGTGCACACTCGATTTTTACATTTACATCTTTGGGGGATATTGCTCTTGTAGAGCTGATATAAGAAAAAAAGAAATTACATGATATGGACCCATTAAAAACCTTTCTCCCCCTTTAGAAAGGAAAATGGTGTCATAGGAAAGAATAAAAAAGATTACATCAGTCTATACATAATACCGCCGAAGCTCATCCGCATTCCAAGATCTAGGAATGTCGTTGTCGTCCATATCCTTCAACCTGTAGGAACCGGGTCTTGACGAAGATACTACCAGAAAAGGTCCTTCCCACTTCAACTGTAGCTTGCCTACTGTATCTGGGTTGGCAACTCTCCGAAGTACCAAGTGTCCTGGCTTAATATTTTTTAACCGAACTTTTCTGTCACGCCATTTTATTGTTTCGACTTGATATTTATTGATATTATCCACAGCCTGAAGCCGGATCCCTTCTATAGCATCTTTTGCCACAGAATAATCAGCTTCGTCCTCTGCCGAAGCCAATGTTCTTATTGATCCCGCTTTAGCTTCTTCTGGGGTTATTGCTTCGTCACCAAACAACAATTTGAATGGTGTAAAACCTGTTGACCTTGACATTGTTGTGTTGTGGCTCCACACCACTTTGATTAATTCGTCTGGCCACTTCCCCCTGGGCTGGTTGAAGATTAAGGGTCTGTTTGGTTGGGCTGTTGCTGTGAAAAAAGTTGATGTGGACTGTGAGCTGTGGAAAAAGCTGTTGTAGTCTGTAAGCTGCTAAAAAGCTAAAAATCATTTGGTGGAAACCACTAAAAGTCGTTAAAAATTCTTCGATATATGTTTTCGCAGTTCCATCCAAAAAGCCACTAAAAGCAGGTTCAGGGGTGCTTTCAGATTTGCACTACGAGAAAGTCAGCTTTTAGAAAAAGCTGCTTTCTGAATCCATCCCTTTGGTTGGCTTTTGGCTTTTAGGGGGACAAAAGCCAAAGCCAAAAGTCAAACCAAACACACCCTAACTTCATTATTCCTGTCATTGTAATGTCATTAGCTCTTTCGACAAGTCCATTTGACTCCAGATGTCGAACCGATGCAAAATGGATCTTCGTGCCAATTTGTTCACAAAACTCTTTGAAAGTTTCGGCATCAAACTGTGTTCCGTTGTCCACAGTGATAGCCTTCGGCACTCCAAAGCGACACACAATATTTTGCCAGAAAAACTTTTGAACAGTGACCGAAGTTATTGTGGCTAAGGGCTTCGCCTCAATCCACTTAGAAAAATATTCTACTGTCACCACAACATATCTTAAATTCCCTTGTGCTGGTGGAAGTGGGTCTAGCAAATCAAGGCCCCACCTTTGCAATGGCCAAGTGGGCTGTATTAATTGAGTTAGAGACGAAGGTTGTCTCTGATCTCTTGCACATTTTTGACAACCTTCGCATTTTTGGACTAATTCTGCTGCATCCGAAGCTGCCTTCGGCCAATAAAATCCTTGACGAAAAACTTTACCCAGCAAGGGCCTAGATCCGATGTGAGATCCACACAGCCCTGCATGTATTTCTTTCATCAGCTCTATACCTTCAGCTCTAGATAAACATTTGAGTAATGGAGAACAGACTCCATGCTTGTATAACTCCCCTTCTATTATTACATATGGACGGGATCTTGCCGCTATTCTCTTATGATAAGCTTCGTCATCTGAAAGGAAATTGCCCTGGAGAAAAGACATGATCTCAGTTCTCCAATCTTCGCTATAAACAAGAGATATATTGAGCACTGCTCTTTCAAGAAGGTCGACCGAAGGTGCTTTTATTGTTTCAAAGAATACTTCTGAAGGTAAAGGCAGCCCCTGTGCCGCTGACTTGGCTAGCAGATCAGCGTGCTCATTTTCTCCTCGTGGAATATTCTTGACAGAAAACCCTTCGAAGGAAGCTTCAAGCCTTCGAACTGTATCAAAAAAAATTTCAAGCTTCAGATCTCTTGCTTTGCAACTCTTGTCAACATGACCAGAAATAACTTGGGAATCAGTTTTGAGAACCGCCCTTCTTATCCCCATTGCCTTCAACTTCTGAAGCCCCAAAAGCAAAGCTTCGTATTCAGCAATATTATTTGTGCAACTGAAATCATGTTTCACTGCATAGCATGTTCTGATTTTGGAAGGTGTAATTAAAACGACAGCTGCACCTGCCCCGAAGGTTCCCTAGGAACCATCGCAGAACACTGTCCAAGCTTCGGCATCTTTACTTGCTTCTTCCTTCTGAGCCCCTGACGTCCAGTCAGCGATGAAGTCTGCTAGCGCCTAGGACTGAATCGAAGATCTATGCACATAATCAATGCTGAACTCGTTGAGTTCCGCAGCCCACTTTCCAATCCTTCCAGTAGCTTCTCTGTTTCTCATAATATCCTTCAAAGGCTGTGATGAAGGAACAATTATATGGTATGCTTGAAAATAATGTCGAAGCTTCCTGGAGGCCATTAAGACGGCATACAGCACCTTCTCCAATTCTGTTTAGTTTTTCTTTGATAAACTGAGAACTTCGGAGACAAAGTATACTGGAGCCTGCTTTTTCAATTGTCCTTCAAGCTTCTCCTGGACAAGCGCCACACTTACTGCAGAGTGCGAAGCTGCCACATACAGCAGCAGAGGAGCCCCTGGCGCTGGTGGAGTTAGGGTTGTTAAATCTATCAGATACTGCTTCAGCTCTTCGAAGGCTTTTTGCTGAGTTGATCCCCATTGAAAAACTTCGACCAACTTCAGCACTTGAAAGAATGGTAAATTTCTCTCTGCTGATTTGGATATAAATCGATTCAAAGATGCCAGTCTTCCTATTAGCCGCTGAGCCCCTTTCTTTGTGCTTGGCAGCTCCATCCGAAGGATAGCTTCGATTTTATTTGGATTAGCTTCGATCCCTTTTGTTGAAACCAAACAACCAAGGAATTTCCCCTTCTTTACTCCGAAGACACATTTTTCTGGATTCAGCTTCAGACCAGCTTGCCTAAAATTAGCGAATGTCTCCAGCAGATCAGCAATGTGATTTTCTTGCTTCGTGTTGTTTACTATGATATCATCAACATATGTTAGCACGTTTCTGCCTATTTGAGAATGAAGGACCTTCGCTGTCATTCTACTGAAGCTTCCTACAGCATTCTTGAGCCCCTTAGGCATCCAAAGATAACAATATGTACCACTGGGGGTTATGAAGCTGGTTTTTGGCTCATCTTCTTTCTTCATCCAGATTTGATGGTAGCCTGAATAACAATCTAGTAGACTCATGAGCTCTGACGAAGCTGTTGCGTCTACTAGAGAATCTATTCTTGGTAATGGAAATTCATCCTTCGGACAAGCCTTATTAAGATCAGTAAAGTCAATGCACATTCTCCATTTACCATTGGCCTTCTTCACCATGACAGTGTTGGCTAACCATTCTGGGTACTTTACTTCTCTAATGACGCCAGCACTAAGAAGTCTTTTCACTTCGTTCCGAGCACCTTCGGCTTTGTCATCAGACATCTTCCGAAGTCTCTGCTTCCTGGGTCTGAAGGATGGATCAACATTGAGCGAGTGCTCAATGACATCCCTGTTCACACCACAGAGATCATTGGCCGACCATGCGAAGACATCTTTGTTGTTGAACAGAAACCTTGTCAAGGTTTTCTCCTACTCCTCAGACAATTGAGACCCCAGCAACACCTTTTGCTCTGCTATATCTTCACATAAAAGCATGGGCTTCGGCTGATCAGCCGAAGCAGCCTTCTCCCTTCTGTATTTGTATTGCTCACAAGCTTCAGCTCCATCTATATTATGGATTGCTTTTGAATATGTCCAGTTTCCTTCGGCCTTTTTGGTGGCTTCTTGACTTCCATGAATATCAATAGGCCCTTGATCTGAAGGTATCTTCATGCAAAGATATGCTGGGTGAAGAATTGCTTCAAAAGCATTGAGTGTCCCACGACCAATAATTGTGTTGTAAGGGTATTCCATGTCAACGATATCAAACACAACTTGTTCAATCCTTGTATTATTGATAAATCCAAAGGTCACTGGCATCGTGATCTTGCCGAGCGCTACAATCTGCCTTCCTCCGAAGCCACAAAGGGGATGTGTAGCATCATGGATCTTATCTTCGGGCTCTTGCATCTGTCTGAAGGCCTTAGCAAATATAATATCTGTTGCACTGCCTGTGTCAACCAGAACATTGTGGACCAGAAATCCTTTGATAACACAAGAAATAACCATAGCATTATTGTGAGGGTAATCCTTGAGCTGAAGGTCCTCTTGAGAGAAGGTAATTGGGATGTGGGACCATCTTGACTTGATGAAGGGTCCTTGCACCCTGACATGTTGTACCCTTCTCTGTGCCTCCTTCTTCTGCTTCTTGTTGGCTGGCTCTGAGCATGAACCGCCTGTTATTGGGAGTACCAGCTTCGGAGCCGAAGCAATTCCAGTTTGGTTGTTGAACGAAGCCATCAGCTCAAAAAAGTGGAAGTGAGTTCACCGGAGGTGGGCGCCAATGTTGGGGACTTGTTCTCAAATGCTATGAATTAAGAACAAGGCAACATAAAATGTTAAATATTAATGCCCTTCGTCCGCTGAAGCATTATCTCCCCAAGGATTTAATGAGCTTCGGACGAAGGCCATGAGCAAAAATATTACGAAGGTCATACCTTCGTAATCAGTCTTAAGAGACAATATGAAATAAAATATAAAACATGAAACATTATAGAAGGACATATCGAATATAGATTGCATTATTCACATATTTTATTATATGAACCCAAATATTAAAACATAGTGTTTAGATACATTTATACCTTCGTCTTAGCAGAAAGCAATAATTCCAGCGTAATGTGATGGCGATTACATGATTCCGTGAACAGTGTCGGGGTACTGTTCACCTATTTATAGGCACAGGGTGTAACTTGTGTAAAATTACGTTTATGTCCTTTACAAACGACTACAATAATGACACAAAACATCATGGGTCTTTAAGTCAATCCATCTTTAAGTCGGTTCGGCCCTTCGTCTTGAGATCTGTCATTGTGCCGAAGCTCTATAGGTAATAGCTTCGGCGCTTGCTCCTGTGAGGATCTTCCGAAGGTGTTCTCTTTCTTTAGGATCTTCGGCTACGAAGCATACCCCCAACACTCTTGATGATGAGCGCCATTTCCTCGTTGTCGAGCTTGGAGGCATCGATGGGAATCCTACTTGGTGTAGAATCCTTCTTTTCTTCTTCCGTCGCCTTGAATGCGATGGGTTGCACCTCGGGTGTTGAGGTGGCGTCTTGTTCGATGATTTTCTTGGAGCCTTTGATCATAAATTCAAAGCTCACAAATTTTCCTATCACTTCCTCATGAGACATTAGTTTATACCTTGGATCACCACGAATTAATTGAACTTGTGTAGGATTAAGAAAAACGAGTGATCTAAGAATAACCTTGACCATCTCATGGTCATCCCATTTGGTGCTCCCGAGGTTGCGCACTTGGTTCACCAAGGTCTTGAGCCAGTTGTACATGGCTCCTCCCCTTGGTGAAGCATGAATCGACCGAGCTCCCCCTCGATCGTCTCCCTCTTGGTGATCTTGGTCACCTCATCTCCTTCGTGAGCGGTCTTGAGCACGTCCCAAATCTCCTTTGCACTCTTCAACCCTTGCACCTTATTATACTCCTCTCGACTTAGAGAGGCGAGGAGTATAGTAGTGGCTTGGGAGTTGAAGTGTTGGATTTGTTCGACCTCCTCCGAATCATAATCCTTGTCCCCTTCTTTTGGTACCTGCGCTCCATACTCAACAATATCACATATGCTTTTGTGGAGTGAGGTTAGGTGATGCCTCATTTTATCACTCCACATAGAATAATCTTCACCATAAAACATAGGTGGCTTGCCTAATGGGACAGAAAGTAATGGAGTGCATTTTGAAATACGAGGGTAGCGAAGGGGCATCTTACTATACTTCTTGCGCTCATGGCGCTTAGAAATGGCGGATGCCGATTCTGAGCCGGAGGTGGAGGGTGACGAAGAGTCGGTCTCGTAGTAGACCACCTTCTTCATCTTCTTCTTCTTGTCACCCTTTCGTTGGGACTTGATGGAGGAAGAGGATTCCTCCTTATGCTTGTGGGCGGACTCTCTTGAGTGAGTTCTCCCCGAGCTTGTGGACTTGTCGCCGGTCCCGATCTCCCTCATGGCGGATGCTCTCGACATCACTTCGAGCGGTTAGGCTCTAATGAAGTAATGGGCTTTGATACCAATTGAAAGTCACCTAGAGGGGGGTGAATAGGCAAATCTGAAATTTATAGAGTTTAAGCACAACTACAAGCCGGGGTTAGCGTTAGAAATATAAACGAGTCCAGAAGAGAGGGCAAAAACAAATCACAAGCGAATAAGAGCGGATGACACGGTGATTTGTTTTACCGAGGTTTGGTTCTTGCAAACCTACTCCCCGTTGAGGTGGTCACAAAGACCGGGTCTCTTTCAACCCTTTCCCTCTCTCAAACGGTCACCTAGATCGAGTGAGCTTCTTTTCTCAATCAAATGGGACACTAAGTCCCCACAAGGACCACCACACAATTGGTGTCTCTTGCCTTGATTACAATTGAGTTGGAAACAAGAAAGAATGAAGAAGAAAAGCAATCCAAGCGCAAGAGCTCAAATGAACACAAATGTCTCTCTCTCTAGTCACTAATTTCTTTGGAGTGATTCCGGACTTGGGAGAGGATTTGATCTCTTTGATTGTGTCTTTGAATGAAGTCTAGAGCTCTTGTATGAGGTTTGATGGCTGAAAACTTGGATGCATTGAAGTGTGGTGGTTGGGGGGTATTTATAGCCCCAACCACCAAAAGAACCGTTGGTGGAGGCTGCTGTCGTATGGCGCACCGGACAGTCCGGTGCGCCACCAGACACTGTCCGGTGCGCCAGCCATGTCACCAGGTCGTTGGGTTCCGACCGTTGGAGCTTCTGAGAACTGGGCCACCGGACAGTCCGATGGTGCACCGGACAGTCACTATTCACTGTCCCATGTGCCTTCTACGCCTGCTCTGACTTCTGCGCGCGCAGTCGCGCACTGTAGGGTTTTACTGTTCCTCTGCAGACGACCGTTGGCGCTGTATAGCCGTTACTCCGCTGGCACACCGGACAGTCCAGTGCTACACCGGACAGTCCGGTGAATTATAGCAGAGTGGCTCCCAGAATTCCCGAAGGTGGCAAGTTTGGAGTTGGGTTCCCTGGTGCACCGGACACTGTCCGGTGGTGCACCAGACAGTCCGGTGCGCCATACCAGGGTTGCCTTTGGGTTGTCTTTTGCTCTTTTTATTTGAACCCTTTCTTGAACATTTATTGGTTTGTGAAAGTCGCCTAGAGGGGGGTGAATAGGGCGAAACTGAAATTCTCAAATATAATCATAACTACAAGCCGGGTTAGCGTTAGAAATATAATTGAGTCTGCGAGAGAGGGTGCAAAACAAATCACAAGCGAATAAGAAGTGAGACACGTGGATTTGTTTTACCGAGGTTCGGTTCTCGCAAACCTACTCCCCGTTGAGGTGGTCACAAAGACCGGGTCTCTTTCAACCTTTTCCCTCTCTCAAACGGTCTCTCGGACCGAGTGAGCTTTTCTTCTCAATCACTTGGAACACAAAGTTCCCACAAGGACCACCACAAGATTGGTGTCTCTTGCCTCAATTACAAGTGAGTTTGATCGCAATGAAGAATCAAAGAAAGAAGAAAGCAATCCAAGGGCAAGAGCTCGAAAGAACACAAGCAAATCTCTCTCACTAATCACTAGGGTGTTGTGTGGAGTTTGGAGAGGATTTGATCACTTGGGTGTGTCTAGAATTGAATGCTAGAGCTCTTGTAAGTAGTTGAAGTGGGAAAACTTGGATGACTTGAATGTGGGGTGGTTGGGGGTATTTATAGCCCCAACCACCAAACTAGCCGTTTGGTGGGGCTGTCTGTCGCATGGGGCACCGGACAGTCCGGTGCACAACGGACATGTCCGGTGCTCCAGCCACGTCACCAGGCCGTTGGGTTCCGACCGTTGGAGCTTCTGACTTCTGGGCCTGCCTGGCTGTCCGGTGTACACCGGACAAGTACTGTAGATTGTCCGGTGCACCGTCTCGCGCGTGCCTGACTTTTGCGCGTGGCGCGCATTAAATGCGCCTGCAGGTGACCGTTGGCGCGAAGTAGTCGTTGCTTTGCTGGTTCACCGGACAGTCCGGTGTACACCGGACAGTCCGGTGAATTATAGCGGAGCAATTTCCCGAGGCTGGCGAGTTCCAGAGCCGCTCTTCCCTGAGGCACAGGACACTGTCCGGTGTACACCGGACAGTCCGGTGAATTATAGCGGAGCGCCTCTGGATTTTCCCGAAGGTGAGGAGTTCAGCGTGAAGTCCCCTGGTGCACTGGACATTGTCCGGTGGTGCACCGGACAGTCCGGTGCGCCAGACCAGAGGGGCCTTCGGTTATCCCTTGCTCTCTTTGTTGAACCCCATACTTAGTCTTTTTATTGGCTAAATGTGAACCTTTGGCACCTGTATAACTTATACACTAGAGCAAACTAGTTAGTCCAATTATTTGTGTTGGCAATTCAACCACCAAAATCATTTAGGAAATAGGTGTAAGCCTAATTCCCTTTCAATCTCCCCCTTTTTGGTGATTGATGCCAACACAAACCAAAGCAAATATAGAAGTGCATAATTGAACTAGTTTGCATAAAGTAAGTGTAAAGGTTGCTTGGAATTGAGCCAATATAAATACTTATAAGATATGCATAAATTGTTTCCTCAATTTTTGACATTTTGGACCACGCTTGCACCACATGTTTTGTTTTTGCAAATTCTTTTGTAAATCCTCTTCAAGGTTCTTTTGCAAATAGCCAAAGGCAAATAAATAAGATTTTGCAAAGCATTTTCAAGATTTGAAATTTTCTCCCCCTGTTTCAAATGCTTTTCCTTTGACTAAACAAAACTCCCCCTAAATAAAATTCTCCTCTTAGTGTTCAAGAGGGTTTTGATATATCAATTTTGAAATACTACTTTTCTCCCCCTTTTGAACATAATAAGATGCCAATTTTAAAGTTATCAATTGAGAATCATACCAATTGAAAAAACTCTTTTAAAATTAGGTGGTGGTGCGGTCCTTTTGCTTTGGGCTAATACTTTCTCCCCCTTTGGCATGAATCGCCAAAAACAGAGTCATTAGAGCCCTTGGAATTTACTCTCTCCCCCTTTGGTCATAAATAAGTGAGTGAAGAATATACCAAAGTAGAAGAGTGATCTCTCCTCCAAAGATGGAGAGTTGCTCGGAGCGATGGCGAAGGATGAGTTACGAAGTGGAAGCCTTTGTCTTCGCCGAAGACTCCAATTTCCTTTCAATACACCTATGACTTGGTTTGAAATAGACTTGAAACCACATTAGTCATAGCATATGAAAGAGACATGATCAAAGGTGTATAAATGAGCTATGTGTGCAAATCAACAAAAGAAGTTCCTAGAATCAAGAATGTTTAGCTCATGCCTAAGTTTGTTAAAAGTTTGTTCATCAAGTGGCTTGGTAAAGATATCGGCTAATTGATCTTTTGTAAGAAATCTTGATATCTCCCTTTTGTTGGTGATCCCTTAAAAAGTGATACCGAATGGCTCTGTGTTTAGTGCGGCTATGCTCAACGGGATTATCCGCCATGCGGATTGCACTCTCATTATCACATAGAAGAGGAACTTTGGTCAATTTGTAACCATAGTCCCTAAGGGTTTGCCTCATCCAAAGTAGTTGCGCGCAACAATGACCTGCGGCAATATACTCGGCTTCGGCGGTAGAAAGAGCTACGGAATTTTGCTTCTTTGAAGCCCAAGACACTAAGGATCTTCCCAAGAACTGGCAAGTCCCCGATGTGCTCTTTCTATTGATTTTACACCCCGCCCAATCGGCATCCGAATAACCAATTAAGTCAAAAGTGGATCCCCTAGGATACCAAAGCCCAAACTTAGGAGTATAAACTAAATATCTCAAGATTCGTTTTACGGCCGTAAGGTGAGCTTCCTTAGGGTCGGCTTGGAATCTTGCACACATGCATACGGAAAGCATAATATCCGGTCGAGATGCACATAAATATAGCAAAGAGCCTATCATTGACCGGTATACCTTTTGATCGACGGATTTACCTCCCTCGTCGAGGTCGAGATGCCCATTGGTTCCCATGGGTGTCTTGATGGGTTTGGCATCCTTCATTCCAAACTTGCTTAGAATATCTTGAGTATACTTCGTTTGGCTTAGGAAGGTGCCCTCTTGGAGTTGCTTCACTTGAAATCCTAAGAAATATTTCAACTCCCCCATCATAGACATCTCGAATTTTTGTGTCATGATCCTACTAAATTCTTCACATGTAGACTCGTTAGTAGACCCAAATATAATAACATCAACATAAATTTGGCATACAAACAAGTCATTTTCAAGAGTTTTAGTGAATAAAGTAGGATCGGCCTTTCCGACTTTGAATCCATTAGTGATAAGGAAATCCCTAAGGCATTCCTACCATGCTCGTGGGGCTTGCTTAAGCCCATAAAGCGCCTTAGAGAGTTTATACACATGATTAGGGTACTCACTATCTTCAAAGCCGGGAGGTTGCTCAACATAGACCTCTTCCTTGATTGGTCCATTGAGGAAGGCACTCTTCACGTCCATTTGGTAAAGCTTGAAGCCATGGTAAGTAGCATAGGATAATAATATTCGAATTGACTCAAGCCTAGCTACGGGTGCATAGGTTTCACCGAAATCCAAACCTTCGACTTGGGAGTATCCCTTGGCCACAAGTCGAGCTTTGTTCCTTGTCACCACACCATGCTCATCTTTCTTGTTGCGGAACACCCATTTGGTTCCTACAACATTTTGATTAGGACGTGGAACTAAATGCCATACCTCATTCCTAGTGAAGTTGTTGAGCACCTCTTGCATCGCCACTACCCAATCCGAATCTTGAAGTGCTTCCTCTACCCTGTGTGGCTCAATAGAGAAAACAAAAGAGTAATGCTCACAAAAATGTGCAACACGAGATCTAGTAGTTACCCCCTTATGAATGTCGCCGAGGATGGTGTCGACGGGGTGATCTCGTTGGATTGCTTGGTGGACTCTTGGGTGTGGCGGCCTTTGTTCTTCATCCTCCTTGTCTTGCTCTTTTGCATCTCCCCCTTGATCATTGTCGTCATCTTGAGGTGGCTCATTTGATTGATCCTCTCCTTCATCAACTTGAGCCTCATCCTCATTTTGAGTTGGTGGGGATGCTTGCGTGGAGGAGGATGGTTGATCTTGTTCATTTGGAGGCTCTTCGGATTCCTTAGGACACACATCCCCAATGGACATGTTCCTTAGCGCGATGCACGAAGCCTCTTCAATACCTATCTCATCAAGGTCAACTTGCTCTACTTGAGAGCCGTTAGTCTCATCAAACACAACGTCACAAGAAACTTCAACTTGTCCAGAGGACTTGTTAAAGACTCTATATGCCCTTGTGTTTGAATCATATCCTAGTAAAAGCCTTCTACTGTCTTAGGAGCAAATTTAGATTTTCTACCTCTTTTAACAAGAATAAAGCATTTGCTACCAAAGACTCTAAAATATGAAATATTGGGCTTTTTACCGGTTAGGAGTTCATAAGATGTCTTCTTGAGGATTCGGTGTAGATATAACCGGTTGATGGCGTAGCAGGCGGTGTTGACCGCCTCGGCCCAAAACCGATCTGAAGTCTTGTACTCATCAAGCATGGTTCTTGCCATGTCCAATAGAGTTCTATTCTTCCTCTCCACTACACCATTTTGTTGTGGGGTGTAGGGAGAAGAGAACTCATGCTTGATGCCCGCCTCCTCAAGGAAGCCTTCAATTTGAGAGTTCTTGAACTCCGTCCCGTTGTCGCTTCTAATTTTCTTGATCCTCGAGCCGAACTCATTTTGAGCCCGTCTCAAGAATCCTTTTAAGGTCTCTTGGGTATCAGATTTTTCCTGCAAAAAGAACACCCAAGTGAAGCGAGAATAATCATCCACAATAACTAGACAGTACTTACTCTCGCCGATGCTTATGTAAGCAATCAGGCCAAATAGATCCATGTGAAGGAGTTCCAGTGGTCTGTCGGTCGTCATGATGTTCTTATGTGGATGGTGAGCACCAACTTGCTTTCCTGCTTGGCATGCGCTACAAATCATGTCTTTCTCAAAATGAACATTTGTTAATCCTAAAATGTGCTCTCCCTTTAGAAGCTTATGAAGATTCTTCATCCCAACATGTGCTAGTCGGCGATGCCAGAGCCAGCCCATGTTAGTCTTAGCAATTAAGCAAGTGTCGAGTTCAGCTCTATCAAAATTCACTAAGTATAGCTGAGCCTCTAACACTCCTTTAAATGCTATTAAATCATCACTTCTTCTAAAGACAGTGACACCTACATCAGTGAATAAACAGTTGTAGCCCATTTTGCATAATTGAGATACAGAAAGCAAATTGTAATCTAATGAATCTACAAGAAAAACATTGGAAATAGAATGATCAGGAGATATGGCAATTTTACCCAAACCCTTGACCAAACCTTGGTTTCCATCCCCGAATGTGATAGCTCGTTGGGGATCCTGGTTTTTCTCGTAGGAGGAGAACATCTTCTTCTCCCCTGTCATGTGGTTTGTGCACCCGCTGTCGATTACCCAGCTTGAGCCCCCGGATGCATAAACCTACAAAACATTTTTAGTTCTTGACTTTAGGTATTCAAATGGTTTTGGGTCCTTTGGCATTAGAAACAAGAACTTTGGGTACCCAAACACAAGTCTTTGACCCCTTGTGCTTGCCCCCAACATATTTGGCAACTACCTTGCCAGATTTGTTAGTTAAAACATAAGATGCATCAAAAGTTTTGAATGAGAAGCTATGTTCATTTGATGCACTAGGAGTTTTCTTCTTAGGCAACTTAGCACGGGTTGGTTGCCTAGAGCTAGATGTTTCACCCTTATACATGAAAGCATGGTTAGGGCCAGAGTGAGACTTCCTAGAATGAATTCTCCTAATTTTGCTCTCAGGGTAGCCGGCAGGGTACAAAATGTAACCCTCGTTATCCTGAGGCATGGGAGCCTTGCCCTTAACAAAATTAGATAACTTCTTAGGAGGGGCATTAATTTTGACATTGCCTCCCTGTTGGAAGCCAATGCCATCCTTAATGCCAGGGCGTCTCCCTCTGTAGAGCATGCTTCTAGCAAATTTAAATTTTTCATTTTCTAAGTCATGCTCGGCAATTTTAGCATCTAATTTTGCTATATGATCATTTTGTTGTTTAATTAAAGCCATGTGATCATGTATAGCATCAATGTTAACATCTCTACATCTAGTACAAATGGTAGTATGTTCTACGGTAGATGTAGAGGGTTTGCAAGAATTAAGTTCAACAATCTTAGCACGCAATATATCATTCTTATCTCTAAGATTGGAAATTGTAATATTGCAAACATCAAAATCTTTAGCCTTAGCAATCAATTTTTCATTTTCCTTCCTAAGGCTAACAAGAGATATGTTTAATTCTTCAATCTTAGCAAGTAAATCATCATTATCATTTCTAAGATTGGGAATTGAAACATTACAAGCAATAGAATCAACCCTAGCTAATAAATTAGCATTCTCATTTCTAAGGTTGTCTATAGTCTCATGGCAAGTGCTTAGCTCACTAGATAATTTCTCACATTTTTCAACTTCTAGAGCATAAGCATTTTTAACTTTAACATGCTTTTTGTTTTCCTTGATTAGGAAGTCCTCTTGGGAGTCCAAGAGATCATCCTTCTCATGGATGGCACTAATCAATTCATTTAATTTCTCTTTTTGTTGCATGGTTAAGTTGGCAAAAAGAGTGCGTAGGTTATCTTCCTCATCACTAGCATTTTCATCAATAGAGGACTCATATCTAGTGGAGGATTTAGATTTAACCTTCTTCTTTTTGTCGTCCTTTGCCATGAGGCACTTGTGGCCGACGTTGGGGAAGAGAAGTCCCTTGGTGACGGCGATGTTGGCGGCGTACTCGTCGTCGGAGGAGTCGCTAGAGCTTTCGTCGGAGTCCCACTCCCGACAAACATGGGCATCGCCGCCCTTCTTCTTGTAGTATCTCTTCTTCTCCTTTCTTCTCCCCTTCTTGTCGTCGCCCCTATCACTGTCACTAGATATAGGACATTTTGCAATAAAATGACCGGGCTTACCACATTTGTAACACACTTTCTTGGAGCGGGGTTTGTAGTCCTTCCCCCTCCTTTGTTTGAGGATTTGGCGGAAGCTCTTGATGACGAGCATCAATTCCTCATTGTCGAGCTTGGAGGCATCGATTGGTTGTCTACTTGGTGTAGACTCCTCCTTCTTCTCCTCCGTCGCCTTGAATTCAACCGGTTGAGCTTCGGACGTGGAGGGACCGACAAGCTCGTTGATCTTTCGTGAGCCCTTGATCATAAATTCAAAGCTCACAAAGTTCCCGATTACTTCCTCAGGAGTCATTAGTGTATATCTTGGATTACCACGAATTAATTGTACTTGAGTAGGGTTAAGGAAAATAAGAGATCTTAGAATAACCTTAACCACCTCGTGGTCATCCCACTTTTTTCTCCCGAGGTTGCGCACTTGATTCACCAAGGTTTTGAGCCGGTTGTACATATTTTGTGGCTCCTCCCCTTGGCGAAGACGGAAGCGACCGAGCTCCCCCTCGATCGTTTCCCGCTTGGTGATCTTGGTGAGTTCATCACCCTCGTGCGCCGTCTTGAGCACGTCCCAAACTTCCTTGGCGCTTTTTAGTCCTTGCACCTTGTTGTACTCCTCCCTACTTAGAGAGGCGAGGAGTATGGTTGTGGCTTGGGAGTTGAAGTGCTCGATTTGGGCCACCTCGTCCTCATCATAATCCTCATCCCCTACGGATGGTACCTGTGCTCCAAACTCAACAACATTCCATATACTTTTGTGGAGTGAGGTTAGATGAAATTTCATTAAATCACTCCACCTAGCATAATCTTCACCGTCAAAAGTTGGCGGTTTTCCTAATGGAACGGAAAGTAATGGAGTATGTCTAGAAGTACGAGGATAATGTAAGGGGATCTTACTAAACTTCTTGCGCTCATGGCGCTTAGAAGTTATGGAGGGCGCGTCGGAGCCGGAGGTAGAAGGTGATGAAGTGTCGGTCTCGTAGTAGACCACCTTCCTCATCTTCTTTATTTTGTCGCCACTCCGATGCGACTTGTGGGAAGAAGTCTTCTTCTCCTTCTTCTTTTCCTTCCTCTTCTCCTTGTTGCGGGACTCTCCCGATAGGGCTTTCTCGTTGCTTGTAGTGGGATTTTCGTCGGTCTCCATCTCCTTCTTGGCGTGATCTCCCGACATCACTTCGAGCGGTTAGGCTCTAATGAAGCACCTGCCTCTGATACCAATTGAAAGTCGCCTAGAGGGGGGGTGAATAGGGCGAAACTGAAATTCTCAAATATAATCACAACTACAAGTCGGGTTAGCGTTAGAAATATAATTGACTCTGCGAGAGAGGGTGCAAAACAAATCGCAAGCGAATAAGAAGTGAGACACGTGGATTTGTTTTACCGAGGTTAGGTTCTCACAAACCTACTCCCCGTTGAGGTGGTCACAAAGACTGGGTCTCTTTCAACCCTTTCCCTCTCTCAAACAGTCCCTCGGACCGAGTGAGTTTTTCTTCTCAATCACTTGGAACACAAAGTTCCCACAAGGACCAGCCACGTCACCAGGCCGTTGTGTTCCGACCGTTGGAGCTTCTGACTTCTGGGCCCGCCTGGCTGTCCGGTGTACACCGGACAAGTACTGTAGATTGTCCGGTGCACCGTCTCGCGTGTGCCTGACTTCTGCGCGTTTCTGGCGCGCATTAAATGCGCCTGCAGGTGACCGTTGGCGCGAAGTAGTCGTTGCTCTGCTGGTTCACCGGACAGTCCGGTATACACCGGACAGTCCGGTGAATTATAGCGGAGCAATTTCCCGAGGCTGGCGAGTTCCAGAGCCGCTCTTCCCTGGGGCACCGGACAGTCCGGTGAATTATAGCGGAGCGCCTCTGGATTTTCCCGAAGGTGAGGAGTTCAGCGTGAAGTCCCCTGGTGCACCGGACATTGTCCGGTGGTGCACCTGACATTGTCCGGTGGTGCACCGGACAGTCCGGTGCGCCAGACCAGAGGTGCCTTCGGTTATCCCTTGCTCTCTTTGTTGAACCCCATACTTAGTCTTTTTATTGGCTAAATGTGAACCTTTGGCACCTGTATAACTTGTACACTAGAGCAAACTAGTTAGTCCAATTATTTGTGTTGGGCAATTCAACCACCAAAATCATTTAGGAAATAGGTGTAAGCCTAATTCCCTTTCAGTTTGTGTTGAACCTTTAGCACCTGTAGAACTCATAATCTAGAGCAAACTAGTTAGTCCAATTAATTTGTGTTGGGAAATTCAACCACCAAAATTCATATAGGAAAAGGTGTAAGCCTATTTCCCTTTCACAAGGTTGATAGGAAGAGTACATCAGGGACGTGCCAATTCCTAGAAAGGTCCCTGGTGTCTTGGAGTTCTAAGAAACAAACCTCCGTTGCCCTATCCACCGCTGAGTCCGAGTATGTTGCCGCAGGATAGTGTTGCGCGCAACTACTTTGGATGAGGCAAACCCTCCGGGACTTTGGCTACAATCTGAGCAAAGTCCCACTCCTATGTGACAATGAGAGTGCAATCCGCATGGCGGATAATCCTGTTGAACACAGCCACACTAAGCACATAGACATCCGGCATCACTTTTTGAGAGACCACCAGCAAAAGGGAGATATCGAAGTGTTCTATATTAGCACCGAGAACCAACTAGCCGATATCTTTACCAAGCCTTTAGATGAGAAAACCTTTTGCAGGCTGCGTAGTGAGCTAAATGTCTTAGATTCGCGTAACTTGGATTGATTTATAGCATACATGTGTTTTATGCCTTTGATCAAGTTAATTTATGCATTTATGAGATTTGTTGTTTATGTATGGTGCTCAAGTTGTGCAAGGGATCCCCGGACCTCACAAGTCCATGTGTGAATAGTGCACATATTGAGGGGGAGAAGTGCTACAACTTGACCCTTTGAGACTAACATTTGTGCTTGAGTTTATGAAAGGGAAATGTGCCCTTGGGCCATTTCTAAGTATTTTGGTGATTGAGTGCCAACACAAGTGCTTAAATGTAAATTTATGCTCATGGATGGACAAAGTGCAAATCAAGCGTAAAGGTATGTTTCTAAGCCTTAGTACATTGGTTTTGTGTACTAATATACTTGTCTAAGTGTTAGAAACAGAAAGAAGAAGAAAAGAAAAGAGGTGAAAAAGGCTTGGCTGACTCAGCTCAGTCTGGCACACCGGACTGTCCGGTGGTGCACCGGACAGTGTCCGGTGCGCCAGGCTGACTCGGCGTGAAGTGGCCGCTCTCGGGAATTCGCCGACGGCGTACGGCTAAAATTCACCGGACTGTCCGGTGTGCACCGGACTGTCCGGTGAGCCAACGGTCGGCCGGGCCAACGGTCGGCCGCGGAATCTGCGCGCGACACGTGGCCGGGCCAACGGTCGGAAGGGGGCACCGGACTGTCCGGTGTGCACCGGACATGTCCGGTGCGCCAACGGCTCCCAGATCTGCAACGGTCGGCCGCGCCATTTTAGGAAGGAAATCGGGCACCGGACAGTGTCCGGTGTGCACCGGACTGTCCGGTGCACCCGACGACAGAAGGCAAGATTGGCCTTCCAGATTTGCTCTCAACGGCTCCTAGCTGCCTTGGGGCTATAAAAGGGACCCCTAGGCGCATGGAGGAGGACACCAAGCATTCCTACAACATCTCTAAGCACCAAGACCTCGATTCCGCGCATTTGGTTCATTGTGATAGCATCTAGAGCTCTTGTTGAGTTGTGAACTCATTGAGTGGTGTTGCGAGCTCTTGTTGCGACTTGTGTGCGTGCTGTTGCTCTGATTTTGAGTCTTGTGTGCGTTGCTAGTTCCTCCCTTACTCCGTATTTCTTTGTGAATCTCAAGTGTAAGGGCGAGAGGCTCCAAGTTGTGGAGATTCCTCGCAAACGGGATATTGAAAGGCAAAGCAAAACACCGTGGTATTCAAGTTGGTCTTTAGACCGCTTGAGAGGGGTTGATTGCAACCCTCGTCCATTGGGACGCCACAACGTGGAGTAGGCAAGCGTTGGTCTTGGCCGAACCACGGGATAAATCACTGTGTCATCTCTGTGTTTGATCTCTTGTGGTATTGTGTCTTGTTGAGACTCCTCTCTAGCCACTTGGCGATTATTGTGCTAACAAGTTTTTGTGGCTATAAGTTTAAGTTTCACAGGATCACCTATTCACCCCCCCCTCTAGGTGCTCTCAATTGGTATCGGAGCCGTTCTCTTCACAAAGGGACTAACCGCCCGAAGAGATGGATCCTAAAGGGAAGGGAATCGTGATCAACGACAAGGAGAAGGAGTCCTTCGTCAACGAGCCAAGGGATGACAAGTCCAACGACTCGGGATCGGGCCACAGACGCAAAGATGGGAAGAAGAAGAAGACAAGACGCATCAAGGAGATCGTCTACTACGACAGCGATGAGTCTACTTCCTCCCAAAAGGACGACGACCACAACGAATACGAGAGAAAGAAACCGGTCAATTCGAACTTTTCTTTTGATTACTCTCGTATTCCTCAAAGTACTAATGCTCATTTATTATCTATTCCACTTGGTAAACCTCCTCATTTTGATGGAGAGGACTACGGATTTTGGAGTCACAAAATGCGTAGTCACTTGTTCTCTCTCCATCCTAGCATATGGGAGATTGTAGAAAGTGGAATGCACTTTGATAGTACGGATAGTCCCATGTTTATTAATGAACAGATTCATAAAAATGCACAAGCTACTACTGTGTTGCTAGCCTCTTTGTGCAGGGACGAGTACCATAAGGTGAGCGGCTTGGACAATGCCAAGCAGATCTGGGACACCCTCAAGATCTCTCATGAGGGGAATGATGTCACCTTGCTCACCAAGATGGAGTTGGTGGAGGGCGAGCTTGGACGGTTCGCAATGATAAGGGGCGAGGAGCCAACTCAAACATACAATCGGCTCAAGACCCTTATCAACAAGATAAGGAGCTACGGAAGCACGCGATGGACGGATCATGACGTCGTCCGTCTAATGCTAAGGTCCTTTACCGTTCTTGATCCTCATTTGGTGAACAATATTCGTGAAAATCCTAGGTACACCAAGATGTCGCCCGAAGAAGTTCTGGGGAAGTTCGTAAGCGGGCGAATGATGATCAAGGAGGCAAGATATGTGGACGACGCGTTGAACGGTCCTATTCATGAGCCTCAACCCATTGCTCTCAAGGCAACGAGGAGCAAGGAGGCGCTACCGAGCAAGGTGGCGCAAGTTGAGGCGGCCGGGCTAAATAATGAGGAGATGGCCCTCATTATTAAGCGCTTCAAGACGGCGCTTAAAGGACGCAAGGGACAGCCAAGCAAGACCAAGACAAAGGAGAAGCGCTCGTGTTTCAAATGTGGTAAGATTGGTCATTTCATTGCTAATTGTCCCAATAATGAAAGTGACCAGGAAAAGGGGAACAAAAGGGAGAAGAAGAAGCATTACAAGAAGGCCAAGGGCGAGGCACATATCGGAAAGGAGTGGGATTCGGATTGCTCCTCCTCCGACTCCGACAATGAAGGACTCGCCGCCACCGCCTTCAACAAGTCATCCCTCTTCCCCAACGAGCGTCACACTTGCCTCATGGCAAGGGAGAAGAAAGTAAGCACTCACGATACTAGTACTTATGCTTCTTCAAGTGAGGATGAGTCTAGTGATGATGATGAGATAGATTACTCATGCTTATTCAAGGGATTAGATAGATCTAAAATTAATAAGATCAATGAGTTGATTGATGCCTTCAATGACAAGAATAGATTACTAGAAAAACAAGAGGATCTTTTATATGAGGAGCATGATAAATTTGTTAGTGCACAAAATTCTCTTGCTCTAGAAATTAAAAGGAATGAAATGCTCTCTGGTGAATTATCTACTTGTCATGAAACCATTTCTACTTTACAAGGTGTTAACAATGATTTAAATGCTAAATTAGAAGTAGCAAATAAATCTAATTCTTGTGTAGAACATGTTATAATTTGTACTAGGTGTAAAGATTTTGACATTGATGCTTGTAGTGAACACCTAGTCTCAATTTCCAAACTTAATGATGAATTGGCTAGTCTCAATGCTCAACTTAAGACTAGCAAGAATGATTTCGATAAGCTAAAATTTGCAAGGGATGCCTACACGATTGGTAGACACCCCTCAATTAAGGATGGACTTGGCTTCAAGAGGGAAGCCAAGAACTTAACAAGCCATAAGGCTCCCATCTCTGCCAAGGAGAAAGGGAAGGCCCCTATGGCAAGCAGTGCTAAAAAGAACCATGCTTTTATGTACCATGATAAGAGACAAACTAGAAATGCTTATAGGAGTTACAATGCTTATGATGATTTTGATTCTCATGACATGTTTGCCTCTAGTTCTTTCTATGTGCCTGATAGAAATATTGGTAGGAGAAATGTTGTTCATAATATACCTAGGAGAAATGTCGCTAATGTTCCTAGGAAAGTTAATGAACCTTCTACAATATATCATGCTTTGAGTGCTTCCTTTGCAATTTGTAGAAAGGATAGAAAGGTGATTGCTAGGAAATTAGGGGCAAAATGCAAGGGAGATAAAACTTGCATTTGGGTCCCTAAGACAATTGTGACTAACCTTGTAGGACCCAACAAGAGTTGGGTACCTAAGTCCCAAGCCTAAATTTGCCTTGCAGGTTTATGCATCCGGGGGTTCAAGCTGGATCATCGACAGCGGATGCACAAACCATATGACGGGGGAGAAGAAGATGTTCACCTCCTACGTCGAGAATAAGGATTCCCAAGATTCAATTATATTCGGTGATGGGAATCAAGGCAAGGTAAAAGGGTTAGGTAAAATTGCAATTTCTAATGAGCACTCTATCTCTAATGTGTTTTTAGTAGAGTCTCTTGGATATAATTTGCTATCGGTTAGTCAATTATGCAATATGGGATATAACTGTCTATTTACAAATGTAGATGTGTCTGTCTTTAGAAGAAGTGATGGTTCACTAGCTTTTAAGGGTGTAGTAGACGGCAAACTTTATTTAGTTGATTTTGCAAAAGAAGAGGCCGGTCTAGATGCATGCTTAATAGCTAAGACTAGCATGGGCTGGCTGTGGCATCGCCGCTTAGCACATGTGGGGATGAAGAACCTTCACAAGCTTCTAAAGGGAGAACACGTGATAGGTTTGACTAACGTGCAATTCGAAAAAGATAGACCTTGTGCAGCTTGTCAAGCAGGTAAACAAGTAGGAGGAGCACATCACAGCAAGAATGTGATGACCACCTCAAGACCTCTGGAGCTGCTGCATATGGACCTCTTCGGACCCGTCGCCTATCTGAGCATAGGAGGAAGTAAGTATGGTTTAGTTATTGTTGATGACTTTTCCCGCTTCACCTAGGTGTTCTTTTTGCAGGATAAGTCTGAAACCCAAGGGACCCTGAAGCGCTTCCTCAAGAGAGCTCAAAATGAGTTTGAGCTCAAGGTGAAGAAGATAAGGAGCGACAACGGGTCCGAATTCAAGAATCTTCAAGTGGAGGAGTTCCTTGAGGAGGAAGGGATCAAGCACGAGTTCTCCGCTCCATACACACCACAGCAAAATGGTGTGGTAGAGAGGAAGAACAGGACGCTAATCGATATAGCGAGGACGATGCTTGGAGAATTCAAGACCCCCGAGCGGTTTTGGTCGGAAGCTGTGAACACGGCTTGCCACGCCATCAACAGGGTTTACCTTCACCGCCTCCTCAAGAAGACTTCATATGAGCTTCTAACCGAGAGCAAGTTGTTGATTGTGATGATGTAGATGAAGAAGATGTTCCGACGGCCGCTATACGAACCATGGCGATTGGAGAAGTGCGGCCACAGGAACAAGATGAACGAGATCAACCTTCTTCCTCAACAACGGTGCATCCCCCAACTCAAGACGATGAACAGGTTCATCAAAAGGAGGCGTGTGATCAAGGGGGAGCACAAGATGATCATGTGATGGAGGAAGAAGCGCAACCGGCACCTTCAACCCAAGTTCGAGCGGTGATTCAAAGAGATCATCCCGTCGACCAAATTTTGGGTGACATTAGCAAGGGAGTAACTACTCGATCTCAATTAGTTAATTTTTGTGAGCATTACTCCTTTGTCTCTTCTATTGAGCCTTTCAGGGTAGAGGAGGCCTTGCTAGATCCGGATTGGGTATTGGCCATGCAGGAGGAACTCAACAACTTCAAGCGCAATGAAGTTTGGACACTGGTGCCTCGTCCCAAGCAAAATGTTGTGGGAACCAAGTGGGTGTTCCGCAACAAACAGGACGAGCACGGGGTGGTGACGAGGAACAAGGCTCGACTTGTGGCAAAAGGTTATGCCCAAGTCGCAGGTTTGGACTTTGAGGAGACATTTGCTCCTGTGGCTAGGCTAGAATCAATTCGTATCTTGCTAGCATATGTCGCTCACCATTCTTTCAGGTTGTACCAAATGGATGTGAAGAGCGCTTTCCTCAATGGGCCAATCAAGGAAGAGGTGTACGTGGAGCAACCCCCTGGCTTCGAGGATGAACGATACCCCAACCACGTGTGTAAGCTCTCTAAGGCGCTCTATGGACTTAAGCAAGCCCCAAGAGCATGGTATGAATGCCTTAGAGATTTCTTAATTGCTAATGCCTTCAAGGTTGGGAAAGCCGATCCAACTCTTTTCACTAAGACTTGTGACGGTGATCTTTTTGTGTGCCAAATTTATGTCGATGACATAATATTTGGTTCTACTAACCAAAAGTCTTGTGAAGAGTTTAGCAGGGTTATGACGCAGAAATTCGAGATGTCGATGATGGGCGAGTTGAACTACTTCCTTGGGTTCCAAGTGAAGCAACTCAAGGACGGCACCTTCATCTCCCAAACGAAGTACACGCAAGATTTGCTGAAGCGGTTTGGGATGAAGGACGCCAAGCCCGCAAAGACGCCGATGGGAACCGACGGACACACCGACCTCAACAAAGGTGGTAAGTCCGTTGATCAAAAAGCATACCGGTCCATGATAGGTTCTTTGCTTTAGTTATGTGCTAGTAGACCGGATATTATGCTTAGCGTATGCATGTGTGCTAGATTTTAATCCGATCCTAAGGAGTGTCACTTAGTGGTCGTGAAGCGGATTCTTAGATATTTAGTTGCTACGCCTTGCTTCGGGATCTGGTATCCAAAGGGGTCGAACTTTGACTTGATTGGATATTCAGATTCCGACTATGCTGGATGTAAGGTCGATAGGAAGAGTACATCGGGGACGTGCCAATTCTTAGGAAGGTCCCTGGTGTCGTGGAACTCAAAGAAACAAACTTCCGTTGCCCTATCCACCGCTGAGGCCGAGTACGTTGCCGCAGGACAGTGTTGTGCGCAACTACTTTGGATGAGGCAAACCCTCCGGGACTTTGGCTACAATCTGAGCAAAGTCCCACTCCTATGTGACAATGAGAGTGCTATCCGCATGGCGGAAAATCCTGTTGAACACAGCCGCACAAAGCACATTGACATCCGGCATCACTTTCTGAGAGACCACCAGCAAAAGGGAGATATCGAAGTGTTTCATGTTAGCACCGAGAACCAGCTAGCCGATATCTTTACCAAGCCTCTAGATGAGAAGACCTTTTGCAGGCTGCGTAGTGAGCTAAATGTCTTAGATTCGCGGAACTTGGATTGAATTATAGCATACATGTGTTTATGCCTTTGATCATGTTCATTCTGCATTTTGTTGCTTATTGTGGTGCTCAAGTTGTACAAACATTCCCTAGACCTCACAAGTCCTTGTGTAAGTGATGCACATATTCAGGGGGAGTTGTGTTACAACCTGACCCTTTGAGACTAACCATATGCTTGAGTTTGCTTGATTTAGTCTCGAAGGAGAATTGAAAGGGAAAAGGTGGACTTGGACCATGCAAGACTTCCACTGCACTCCGATGAAAAGAGTAACTTTTCCAAGTTCATCTTTTAACTCTTATTGCCTATTTGCTCCTAATTGAAGATTTTGGTGAGGCAATGGGATTAAAGGGCCAAGATTGATCCCGTTTTGGTGTTTGATGCCAAAGGGGGAGAAAATAAAGGCCAAAGCGATATATGGATCAGCTACCACTTGAGAGATTTTGAAAATAGTAGAATAGAGTTTTTTTGTTTTGTCAAAACTCTTTTATTGTCTCTCTTGTCAAAAGTTGGCTTCTTGTGGGGAGAAATGTTGATTATGGGAAAAAGGGGGAGTTTTTGAAATCTTGAATCAAATACTCTTGGAATGACTCTCTTTATGCCTTAACATGTGTGTTTGACTTAGAGATAGAAATTTGAGGTTGATTTGCAAAAACAAACCAAGTGGTGGCAAAGGATGATCCATATATGCCAAAATTGAATCAAAATAAATTTGAGTTTTATTTGAAGTAATATTGCACTTGTTCTAGTTGCTTTATGTTGTGTTGGCATAAATCACCAAAAAGGGGGAGATTGAAAGGGAAATGTGCCCTTGGGCCATTTCTAAGTATTTTGGTGATTGAGTGCCAACACAAGTGCTTAAATGTAAATTTATGCTCATGGATGGACAAAGTGCAAATCAAGCGTAAAGGTATGTTTCTAAGCCTTAGTACATTGGTTTTGTGTACTAATATACTTGTCTAAGTGTTAGAAACAGAAAGAAGAAGAAAAGAAAAGAGGTGAAAAAGGCTTGGCTGACTCAGCTCAGTCTGGCACACCGGACTGTCCGGTGGTGCACCGGACAGTGTCCGGTGCGCCAGGCTGACTCGGCGTGAAGTGGCCGCTCTCGGGAATTCGTCGACGGCGTACGGCTAAAATTCACCGGACTGTCCGGTGTGCACCGGACTGTTCGGTGAGCAACCGGTCGGCCGGGCCAACGGTCGGCCGCGGAATCTGCGCGCGACACGTGGCCAGGCCAACGGTCGGAAGGGGGCACCGGACTGTCCGGTGTGCACCGGACATGTCCGGTGCGCCAACGGCTCCCAGATCTGCAACGGTCGGCCGCGCCATTTTAGGAAGGAAATCGGGCATCGGACAGTGTCCGGTGTGCACCGGACTGTCCGGTGCACCCGACGACAGAAGGCAAGATTGGCCTTCCAGATTTGCTCTCAACGGCTCCTAGCTGCCTTGGGGCTATAAAAGGGACCCCTAGGCGCATGGAGGAGGACACCAAGCATTCCTACAACATCTCTAAGCACCAAGACCTCGATTCCGCGCATTTGGTTCATTGTGATAGCATCTAGAGCTCTTGTTGAGTTGTGAACTCATTGAGTGGTGTTGCGAGCTCTTGTTGCGACTTGTGTGCGTGTTGTTGCTCTGATTTTGAGTCTTGTGTGCGTTGCTAGTTCCTCCCTTACTCTGTATTTCTTTGTGAATCTCAAGTGTAAGGGCGAGAGGCTCCAAGTTGTGGAGATTCCTCGCAAACGGGATATTGAAAGGCAAAGCAAAACACCGTGGTATTCAAGTTGGTCTTTAGACCGCTTGAGAGGGGTTGATTGCAACCCTCGTCCGTTGGGACGCCACAACGTGGAGTAGGCAAGCGTTGGTCTTGGCTGAACCACGGGATAAATCACTGTGTCATCTCTGTGTTTGATCTCTTGTGGTATTGTGTCTTGTTGAGACTCCTCTCTAGCCACTTGGCGATTATTGTGCTAACAAGTTTTTGTGGCTATAAGTTTAAGTTTCACAGGATCACCTATTCACCCCCCCTCTAGGTGCTCTCAGTTTACTTGATGTAGTCTCAAAGGCGAATTGAAAGGAAAAGGTGAACTTGGACCATGCAAAGACTTCCACTGCACTCCGGTATTAGTGTACAAACCTCCAAGTTCATTCTTAAGCTCTTATTGCCTTTTGGCTCTTAATTGATAATCTTGGTAAGGCAATGGGGTTAAAGGGCCACGAATGATCCCGTTTTGGTGCTTAATGCCAAAGGGGGAGAAAATAAGGCCAAAGCAAATGGATCAGCTACCACTTGTGAAATTTTGAAAATAGTGGAGTTAGAACTTTTGATTTGTCAAAATACAAAATTTGGTCTCTTGTGGGGAGAATGTTTGATTATGGGAAAAAGGGAGAGTTTTTGGCTCTTAATCATTTTTACTCTCGGATTATCTCTCTTTGTGCCCAAACAAATGTGTTTGACTTAGAGATAGGAAAATGAATTTAATTTGCAAAAACAAACCAAGTGGTGGCAAAGAACGATCCAAATATGTCAAATCTTGTCAAAGACTATTTTTGTTCTCAATTGCATTGATGTTGCACTTCTAATTGTTGCTTTTTGATGTGTTGGCATAAATCACCAAAAAGGGGGAGATTGAAAGGGGAATGTGCCCTTGGGCCATTTCTAGTATATTTTGGTGATTAAGTGTCCAACACATATTAAGTGGGTTATTATATGCCAAATGATGAATGAAGTGCAAATCAACAAGAAGGTATGTTTCTAAGACTTAGTACATTTATTTGGGTACTAATGTATTGTATCTAAGTGATAGAAACAGAAGAAAACGGATTGGAAAAGAGTTGGATGTGTACAGCCAACTACTGCTCGGTCTGGGTGCACCGGACAGTGTCCGGTGTGCCAGACTGGCTTCCGGTGAACTGGCCGCTCTCGGGAAAACTTCGGCGGTGTACGGCTATAATTCACCAGACCGTCCGGTGGTGCACCAGACTATCCGGTAAGCCAACAGTCGCCAGCGCAACGGTCGGCCGCCAAATCCGTGGGCGACGTGTGGCCCGCACCAACGATCGGTTGGGGGCACCGGACTTCCGGTGTGCACCGGACAGTGTCCGGTGCGCCAACCAGCCCGAAGTTGCAACGGTCGGCTGCGCTAGGAATGGAAGGAAATCGTGCACCGGACATGAACAGTGGCTGTCCGGTGGCACACCGAACTGTCCGGTGCGCCACCCGACAGAAGGCAACTTTGGCCTTACAAGAATGCCTCCAACGGCTCCTAGCTGCCTTGGGGCTATAAAATGGACCCCTAGGCGCATGGAGGAGTCACCCAAACATTCTTTGATCATTCCTAAGCACCAAGACTCCATTTTCGCGCAATCGATTCTTTGAGATAGTGACTTGAGCTCCAATTGAGTAGAGAACTCCTTGAGTTGTGTTTTGAGCTCAAGTTGTGGCTTGTGTGCGTGATTGTGCTCTGGTTTTGAGTCTTGTGTGTGTTGCTCTTCCCTTCCTTACTTCCGTACTTCTTTGTGATCATCAATTGTAAGGGCGAGAGGCTCCAAGTTGTGGAAATTCCTCACAAACGGGAGAAAGTATAAGAAAGAAGAACACCGTGGTATTCAAGTTGATCATTGGATCACTTGAAAGGGGTTGACTGCAACCCTCGTCCATTGGGACGCCACAACGTGGAAGTAGGCAAGTGTTTTACTTGGCCGAACCACGGGATAACTCGCGTGTCTCTTGTGATTGCTTTTCTGTGTGATTATTGTGACTCACAAGAACTTGATCCATAGCCACTTGGTTTTATCATTCTAACACTTAACCAAGTTTTGTGGCTATTAGTTATTGAATTTTACAGGATCACCTATTCACCCCCCCCCCCCCCTCTAGGTGCTCTCAGAGTGGCCTTGGGATCCTCTTTGATTAGAGATAATATGGTTTTAGTTATGGTTATGAATTGCTTATAATTTTGGCAATGATGTTCCTCGAGGAGGAAATGACTCATGGGTTGATAACTTTGGGATAAATATTAAAACTTGGCTTATTATTAATAATAAATTCCTGATGAAATAAAAGAAACTTGCTATTAACCTAACTCCACATAAATCTATTCCACTTTAGCCAAATAGGGCACTTTTTGAGTACGTTGTGTATTCACCCTTGCTTTCACATAAACACTAGGTTGCCTCTAATCCTACCACTACTTAGGTGAAGGAGAAGGAGTCAAAGCAGATATCTAGGAGTTTTAGGACTTTGACGAGTTCGATGACTAGACTAGCGATCTCCCCCGGTCAGCTGTCTGTGGAGGATTTATTTACGTTGGCTATGTTTCTATCTGTACACTTTGAACTATGTGATGTGTATGACTCTATTCTGTAATAATACTACCTGCTCTTTATGTTTATTCGAAGCATTGTGCGAGGTGGCATTTATGTAATCGTTGTGTATGTGATTTGGATCCTGGCACATACATGGTTCGTATTCGGTTTGCCGTCTGAAATCGAGTGTGACACTTATGTATATTAAATCCAAGTTTGTATTCTCAAACAATTACAATAAAGAGCTAGTAAACTTGATCAGTGATGTACTTTCAGTGAATTACAAGATGCCTAAAGACATGTGCTAGTGGTGGTGCAACCATCTGATGGTGAATCTTGGAGGGCTCTAGGTAACTTTGATAGTGACTTTTTTAAGGATGCAAGAAATGTTCATATCGAGTTGACAAGAAATGGCTTCACGCCTTTCAACGAGAACATCACACCATACTCTTATTAGTCCATCTTTGCTATAACATACAATCTATCACCTTCTCTTTGTGTAAAATATGAGTTTTTGTTTCTGTCTCACCTGGTCTGGATATAGGTGTACATTCGGGCGCTCGACCCGGCCCGGCCTAAGCCCAAAAAGGTCTGTCCCGTTTGAATTTCGGGCCGTGCGGGGCTGACCCATGGGCCTAGCCCTCGGTCCACGGCCTGACACGTATGCTTAAACGTTTCGAGCTCATTTCGGGCGGCCCGAAATTATAAAAGCCTGAAATTCAATTTTTGGCCCAAAATTCACATCAGGGCTCGAAATTCAGTTTTGGCCCGAAATTCACATCAGAGCCCTAAATTCAAAATAAATTTAATAAAACAAATAAAAGATAAGACAAATAAATTTGACCAAAAGCAAACTTTATATTTGTATTAAGTTACCAGACTATGCAATGACTATCTCGTTTACATACTCTAATTCAAAGCTATAAAAAACATCTAACTAGCATTATCTCTAGCTTTGTGTTCTTTATCAAGTAAATGAAAGTGTTGAATGAAGTGTGGTTTTAATAAATATATGTGCATTTTCGTGTCTCTATATGGACTATTTCGTGTTTGCTTTAAACGGGTCATGCTCGTACCCGTCCATGGGCCGCAACCTCGGCCCAAACCCGACCTAATATATTGGGTCGTGTTGTGTCTGGATCGTGTTTTTTTCGTGCTTCGAATCAACCTATCAAGCCCGGCCCAAATGTATACCTATAGATGTGGAGGTCTAGATCATCCTAGAGTGTGGCTTTACGTGATGTTGAAATCATTGATCCATGTGTTAAAATAATTGTGGAAAGGAGTCAGAGCATATGATTATTACAAGAAGCAAAAATTTAACCTTCATGTTGCAAACTTATATGATCGGTCCATGAATTCATGGCAGACAATATTTTTCTAGGATGGAGTATTCATAAAAATTTAACATGACCAACATGTGGTAAGATCAATGATTATTTTTTCCTCTAGTTTGGAGAGTTTTCTTCCTTCGATTGCCATAGACATTTCCCACCCCATAATCACCCGCACCCCTTTAGTTTCGGGACAAACACTTTTATGAATACCATCACAAAGGGGCCACCAGAGCGTCTAAGTGTGATGTTTACAAGCCAGTGGTAGCTAACCAATTATTACGGACCATAAGCACAAACGGACATGAGCTCAAGTTCAGACGGGCGTGGCTTGGCTACCGATGCGTTAAATGGGAACTGGTGCATCAGATTTCGTACAAAATCCAACAGCCTCATAACCACCCTTCCTGACACTTCCATAAACCACCACATATACGTAGCTTATTTTGATTGAAATTATTGCTGATACTAACAAAATTATGTTCAGTGCAACACCTAACAAGCTGATCTTGGGGAGAACTAAGCCACCACTAGTGCGGCCGGTATTGTGTTATCAAATGTATCTCGTAGTTCAGGCCTCATTGAACTTGAAGACGCAATCATAAAGTCTTCCTCCTAAAAATTGGGCGACCTCAGGATGCTTAACCTGAAAATGTAGAATAACAACGGAGTTATGATAATCTGCAACTATTGGGCATACGTGTTACTACATTATTGGAGGGAGGTACAGAACAGCTCACCATTCCAATCTTGATCGAGTCACATTTCATCTGCGCATATAGGTTAGTTTCAATTGCTCTTCCCTATAATACAAGCAGGCAGAAACTGGATGAGCCTGCGTCGTTCAATCAGGAATCCTTGCAAAAAAAGGAAGGGCATGAAAATCTTACCATGCCTTCGAGCACCACCAGGTCAGCATCATTTGCCATAAAGGCAAGCTCTGGTGATACACTAGACAAATCAATTACCTGAAAATAGACAGTAGTCTAGTTAAGCATCCAAGATAAAGCCATAGAGCAAGGAGACCATAGTCGGTTGCATAACAAGGTTCGATTACAGGCAGATCGTTGCCAGAGTTGGCAACAAGGAGGCCAGATGCGTCCACATTTGATAGCTTTCCATCTGCATCCTTGAGCTAATACAATTGCACAACAGAAGTCAGGAGTCAGATCCTTGTGCCAGAGCTTATTTACAACCCTTTCCTTCTTACCTTGTTTATAATCTCAACAAGCTCTGGATACGTGACATCGTTGATCGAAGGCATATCATTAGCAGCAAGTATCACCTGCACTAACCAATGTTAGCAACTTTTTATCGAACACGCAGGATAACTGCGCATCATTATATTAAGTAGAGAGAAAAGGTCTAAAGAAGACCCACGTATAAGGTGACAAATACCCAAAGAAAGCAGGGAAAAAAAACCCAAAACAAACCAAACAAAGGACTATACAAAAAAAAGAGGCTTCAGGAGCCTTGAAAAATAGAGCAACCCCACAAACAGAAACTACTACCACTCCCAGGGAAACAACTAAGACATCCCCAAGTCAAGGCCACAATCTTCTCAGGGCCTTAGCACCTGCCAATTCCCAAAGCCTGGCATCCTCATGGATATGTTGTAGAACTGAACTCGTGTTTGGAGAAACACCATCTAAAACACAAGCATTTCTGTGCTTCCAGATCCACCAAGCCACAAGAATAACCAATGTGTTGAACTCATTTCTGTGCAAAACTGGCACAAGACCTTCAGCCACACTCCACCAATCTTGGAACATAGATACCTCCAGCCCTGGTGACACAAGCTGCAGCCCCACTCTACTTAAGACCTGCCACCATATATTCCTGGAGAAGACACATGAAATCAAGATGTGTTGAATTGTCTCCTGCTGCTGATCGCAAAGAACGCGTTTCCCCGGGTGGTCAAGACCTCTACGTGCTAGACGATCCACCGTCCAGCACCTATTAAGGGAAGCAAGCCAAATGAAGAATTTGCACTTAGGAGCACCCAACTCTTCCATATCCTTTCACCCGGCTCAAAATCCACAGAACCAGCCAAGAAACGTTGGTATGCTGTTTTAGCAGAGTACTCCCCTGAAGCACCTAGTAGCCAACGGAAAGCATCAGGTATTCCAGGCTGCAACTGAAATATTCTGTGTTAAGTCCCAAATTACTAAGAATTCGACAATCACTTCTACTGGTAAACTACCAGAGATGTCTCTGACCCAACTGTTATCCCTGAGAGCTTGCTGAACTGTTTTCCTTTTTCTCAATCTTTTTGAAACTCTACTTAACAGAGAAGGGGCAATTTCTGAGATACATTGACCATGCAGCCAAGACGGTGGTAACTTGTATATGCATATGAAACTGGGAAATACGGATACTTTTTTAGAACACATTAGCATAGTTCATTTTTTGGAAAATTGGTTTTGCATTATGTTAGTTAGAGAATAATCTTTTCACTGTGTTTCTGTAATCATGTTGAACTTATGTGTCTCGGTCGTGTTAGCTAGAGGCAAAGTGTTGATGGGCGTATAGAGCTGTGCTTGGCGCGCCCACAATCGCTTGTGTGCGTGACCCCGCTGCGACGCTTGTGTTGCGCATGCCTTTGACTCTGATCCGAAAATGGTGGAGATCATGGAGCATTTTCGTGCGGCGGGGGGGGGGAGTTGGCAGTGAGGCCTATGAAAACGCACCTGCACTTTGATTAAGTCTGCATCAGAAAAAACTGGGTGAGTTGCTCCCAGGAAAAACACCTCTGTCTATTATACCTTGTGACTTCTTCAGAGGAGCATCGCCCTCAGCGTGGTGACCGCGATCCAGGGACCAAAACCTCGTCGCCGTCGACCGTTCTCATCTGACGCCGCGACTGGGGTCCCAACATATTATTCACTTGTTATTCAGTTAAGAATAGGTTTATAGATTTCTTTTCTTTGATGAAAAAATATGTCTCCAGTTGCCAGCAGCACAAATGATCCAACTCTTTTTTTAACCCTCATAGCACTAGTAGAAAAGAGCTCAAAGCCTGCGGCACCCATATATTTTTACAGACGGATCCGGTTATCCACCGACTGTGCTATTTCTAGTGGCGGTTCCTTAAGAAAACCGCCAGTAGAAATCCATGATTTGTAGTGGCGGTTTTCTTAAGGAACCGCCAGTAGAAATACGATTTCTAGTGGCGGTTTTCTTAAGGAACCGCCACTACAAATCATTTTTATCCTTAATTTTTCGAGTTTTTCAAACGACCTCGTATGACAAAACCACCAAAATAAAAGTTGTAGATCTCTAAAAGTTATGAAACTTTGTAGTTGACAACTTTTTTATTTGAACTCATTTCGGTTCTCAAAAATTGAATCTAAGTATGTCAAATTTAAAATTCAAATTTTGCAAACTACCTCGGATGAAAAAAGTGTCAAAATAAAAGTTGTAGAACTTCAAAAGTTATTTATCTTTGTAGTTGACAACTTTTTTATTTGAATTCGTTTAGGGTCTCAAATAAGCAATTTATACTCAAATGGTTGTAATATGTGGAGAAAACAACTACAAACTAGACACAAGGCATGTCATAGACGGAGTGGTAGTGGAGGGTACGCGCGAGGGTGAGGTCTACGGTTCGATTACTAACAACCGTGTAGCGACTTCGACGGAGACGGGCGGGTGGGGTGGTCCTAATACAAATAATTTTTTTTACTATTTTTAAAATCTGTTTTATGTTTCCTGGAAACGATTTGCACTGGCGGTTTTATTACGTCGACCGCCAGTGAAAATCGATTTTCACTGGCGGTTTTATTACGTCGACCGCCAGTGAAAATCGATTTTCACTGGCGGTCTTCAGTTACCCGCCTGTAAAAATGATGATTTTTACTGGCCCCTAGCACTGGCGGTTACGATAAACGCCACTAAAAATAGGTTTACGACCGCCAGTATAGAACTTCTGTGTACTAGTGTAGGTTGGTTTTTCAGGCACTGATGAGAATATATAGCAATTCTAAATTTCTAATAGGATCATCTTTGATCGATCGTTGGTTGTAACCATCCTCCTTGCAGAATCATTATGCAAGGGTAAGGCTATCTAAAAAATCCCTTCCCCAAGCCCCACCTTAGGCTTTGTTCGGCATCTTAGGATTTTTTTCCTAAACTAGGTTTTTCCCCCACATGGATTGGGTGAATCCAAACCTTTCACCCAACCCTTTATGGGATTAAATTCCTAAACCCAACCAACCAATGTTTGTTCTTTTATTCCAAACCCAATCCATGCCCTCCTCCCACCACCAACAGCAGCTGCTGCGCTTTGGTGGCAGTGTTGATAAGTACTACACTACTACAGCTACCAGGAGGATGAAATGGAACAGTCCAGAGCTCTCATGGTCATGGGAGCCACTGCGTCTCCGCTACCGGCAGCTCCTCCGGAGCTTCGACGACGGACACACCAGGTGCATACTCATCGCCGGCGACGTGGACGACGACGATGCAACCCAACACCGCACACGGGACAAGACAAGCCCCGCGACTACCTGCTGCAGAGGAGGCGGCGACGCACCGCTGATCAGGGTGCGGAAGTGGCCGTGGGGCTAGTTCGTGTCGGAGATCAGGGACTCCACACGCAATGGACAATGCGTGTGGATCAGCACCTTCGACACTCCCGAGGCCGCACCTTCGACACTCCCGAGGCCACCGTGCTGACTACGACCAGGACCAGGCCGCCTACTCCATGCGCAGCTCGGCCGCAGTGTTCAACTTCCCCGTGGAGCACATTCAAGAGTCGCTGCGGGCGCTGGGGCTCAGCGTCGACGCAGGGGGCTCGCCGGTGCTGGCGCTGAAGCGGCGCCACTGCATCCATAGGCGCTTGCCCAAGAACAAGATGGAGGCCAACAAGGAGGAACAAACGAAGGTGGTGGCGAGTAGTAGTCGTGGCCCACCGTGTCAAGCAAAAGCAAGCAGCATCTTGCGTGCTCAAGCTGGAGGACATTGGCACGGATTACTTGGAGGAGCTGCTCGCCCTGTCAGATCAATGAGGAAATTCAATTCGTCATCCAACAAATCGCCGTGCCCATCCTTCTCGCTTGCTTCGACGCATGCGCTTGCGCCGCCCGCTTTGGGTTTCTTTCCCGACCATTTGAGTCCTGGGTCCGATCCAGGACCTCCTCAAGTCAAAAAAAATTCCCAACCCATGAGCTAGAATACCAGTGGGTTTAACCGAACACAGACAAAATTAGGATCATGGATTTTTTTCTGGGATTGGATTTTAACCTGGATTCGTTCCCATTCCAGGCCCAACCTGCCCGGGCTGGGCACAACAAAACGGAGCCTTATGTGGAAACTTTCAGCACTGAGTACGCCCTTCTTGATCAATCGTAAGTTTGTTGAATGCACAAGATGACAAAAATCTAGATAATGGAACTCATTTAGTGAATGTGCAGACCTTTATTTACTAAACACAATTTGTGGTTTTTAAAACAAGGAATTGATGAGGAGTACACAAATGTCTTAGTGGTTGTTAGAGTGACTCTGGTTTTTTTTCTCAGCTTTTCTAAACAACTCCACTATCCATGTGTTTTATGCCATGATATAGCAAGACACCTGCTTTTGAAAAGAGTTTCAAAAGCTACACTATCCAAGTGCAGTCCTAAACTTGTTAAAGATAGAAAATATGAAACACTTGCTAGGCTGCTTTTTATGAAGTAGCCCTACCAGTACCAATTGATTCATAATGCGATTCACACCAAAAAAAAGAACAAGAAAAGTGATGCACTTTTACTACATATTCAAGGGATGATGATAGAAATATAGGATGGTCATAGGTAGAATCAGCAAGAACCACTTTCCAAGTTTTGATATTCAACATTATTAAAGTTTGCAAATTTAGGTTGTCCTTAGTTTGGGGATGAGGTGGAATGGGATGGTTTCATCCTAGTTTCTTGAAATGCAATGGTCCCATCTTGATGTTTGGTTGAAAGGATAGAATGGTCCCTGTTTTTTGTTTGGTAGGGGGATATGAATAGATAGGATGAACCAGGTTCTTTCGAGGATTTTCTCAAACACTTTGCAAGAGCCACCTGTCTCCAGGCATATGCTGCTCATCTGGCACCTCTCCGTCTCTGAGCATCTGTGTCCCATGCTCTTGATAATGCCACCATCATTCCAACTTATCCCACGTGATTTGTGTTTGCCACCGCTCGTGAAAGCAAGCACCAGCGCGTGCAGGCAAGGAAGCTTGCACCTGGCTGCCTGCAAGCAAAGCTAAGCAAGCAGCTGCTGGACTTCTTCACAAGTACTGTGTTCACTGGGTGCGCTTGCCATCCTCATCTCATCTGTGTGAGCTCTCCCTCGCCAGCAGCCCAAGCTTTCACACGCCTGCCCAAGGATGCAGGCACACAGACTCTTCTTCAACAACCATGCAACAGCTCCTCTTGAGCTTGAGCTCCGCAAGACCTGCAGCGCCGCCAGAGCGACTTCCACTCAATCCCCATGCATCCAGCGCTGCTCCTCCTTGTTGAGCTTGCCCTCATTTGCACCCCACACCGATCTCCAGCGGTGCCAAGCTCATCCGGGCCTTCTCCTTTTCTCCCTGCGTGTCTTGCAGCCACCACTGCTCTCCTTCATGTGCACTCACGCACTCAGGCAAAAGATTGCTCATCCCACCTCTTTCCACCAAATTTTAGGGAAAGGTTCTCACCCGGAATATTAGGGAATATTCCCTGGTGGAATAGTTGCATTCCCTGCTGTTCCTGAACCAGATACAAAAACAACATGGCATATCCCACGAACCAAATGCTACCTTAGTAATGTGTTTTAGTGTGACAAAATTCTGATGTCAAATCTTGTCCATGGATCAACTTACAGTTTATAAGCTTACAACAGCATGAAAGGGTTAATATGAACCTTTGTGCCACGTCGGAGCAACTCCCTCGCAAATGGTAATATACCCAAGATAATATCAGCACCAGAGTTATCAACAAAAATAACTGCCTGCAACATTTGAGAGAAACGAATCAGATACATATATATACACTTATGTTGTACGAAACTACGAATCTTTCATCACCAATATACTGAATTGCTGATGCAGAAGTTCAAAATTGATTTTTATTGCACAAATATATAACATATTTTAGAAAATCATCCCCAGACCCCACTCATGTGGGAACCTCCGGCACTGGGTCTGCCCTTTTTATTGCAATAAAAAATGGGCTTCCCCTGGACTTGATGTCTGGATATCCAGGCTTTCTACTAGTTAATATGAACTATATATATATATTATATAACACTAACACCTCTGTAATGTGACATAAAAAACAAACCCGTTATGAAAAAATATTACTAAAGAGTTGTTTATAATGTTGCATTTCACATAAATAATTCTAATTGCAAATAGATAACTAGTTTTCCCTCACTTGAAACAGATCTTAATAACTTCACAGTATGTTAACTTTTAAGCAGTAATAGATAGGCCAGTAACAGTTAACATAACTTGAGACTGACTGTCATGTACGGTAAGCCGTACACAAGGCGCAGGCGCGCTCGCGACATCCGGCGGGCAGCAGAGCGCGCCAACAGTGCAGCAGCGCCGCAGATGGCAGGCACTCAAGTTTAGGAAAGCAGCAGCCACCTATGGCAAGGGATAAATAGGAAAGTATCAATTTGGCTCTTATGGCAAGGAATAAGTAGGAAAGTAGCAATTTAGCACTTATGGCAAGGAATAAGTAGGAAAGTAGTATTTTGGCAGGGAAGATAATTAGGGAGCTTGCTCCATTTGTGTGGCCGCCGGCCCTATATATCCCCAAGTGCGCAGCACTGTTGAGGGCAATAAAATATCAAGTCATCTCCCACCTCTCTCTCTCAAGCCTGCGGTTAGGAGGAATACTCCTACCGGAGAAGACGGCCGAAGGCTACGAGTTACGTAGCCGAGGCCCGGCGAGTCAAGGGTTCGACGCTCTTGACAGCTTGGTATCCCGAGTCCGGAGATCCTTGCCTCACCCAGTCCCGCCCACCGATCCACTAACCACACCACCATCCCCGACCACGCCCACCAGCGGTTCGCCATCCTCCATCCACATGGCCGAGCCCACTTTAGCCGACGTCATCGAGATGATGAAGGCCATGCAGGCCGACATCACCAGGCTGAAGGAGAAGTCTGATTCCTCTTCCGCAAGCGGCGCCCAGCCCGAGCGTCATCGCGACATCGATCGCCCGCCAAGGTTCCAAAAATGGGACTTTCCGCGGTTTGATGGCAAGACCGATCCCCTCCTCTTCATCAACAAATGTGAGTCGTATTTTCGACAGCAGCGTACAATGGTGGAGGAGCAAGTGTGGATGGCCTCGTATAACCTCGAGGGCATCGCACAGCACTGGTACATACAACTCCAGGAAGACGAGGGCACCCCGTCCTGGAGCAGATTCAGGGAACTGCACAACCTGCGCTTCGGGCCAGCCCTCCGTTCAGCGCCGTTCTTCGAGCTCACCGAGTGCCGACGCACCGGCACGGTCGAGGAGTACTCCAACCGATTCCAGGAGCTCCTACCCCGTGCTGGCAGGATGACGGAGGAGCAACGCGTCCAACTCTACACCGGCGGCCTGCTGCCACCGCTCAGCCACGCAGTGCGGATACTCAACCCCGGCAACCTCAACACTGCTATGAGCCTAGCGCGGCAGGTGGAGCAGATGGAGCTCGCCAAGATCCCGGCACCAGCCAAGACAGGGCCACGCGGCATCCTGCCGCCGCCACCTCCGCGGCCAGCGACTCAGGCGCTCCCGGCGCCACAGGCCCCCTTGGCGCTGCCAGCGCCGCCACTGGGCGCAGCAACGGGCCGTGGCGACGGCTCCAGGCGCTTATCTCCAGAGGAGATGGCGGATCGGCGCCGCCAAGGACTGTGTTTTAATTGTAACGAGAAATATTCTCGTGGCCACAACCGTTTTTGCAGGCGCATTTTCTTCTTGGATGGCGTCGAAATTGAGGAGGCTGAGGAGGAAACGGGTGCCGCGGAGACCGACGCTCCCTGTTTCTCCCTCCAGGCCGTGGTCGGGGTCGCGCCAGGGGACACCATGCAGATCGCCGTCACCCTCGGTTCAGTCTCCCTGGTGGCACTGCTCGACTCGGGAAGCACCCACAATTTTATATCCGCAGCGGCGGCGCACCAGTCGGGCATCCCCATCCAGCGCCGACCCCGCCTCACGGCCATGGTGGCCAATGGCGAGCGGATCACCTGCGCGGGCGTCCTTCGCAATGCGCCGCTCCACGTCAAGGGCAAACTCTACCCGGCTGACCTCTTCGTCATGCCATTGGCCGGGTACGACGTCGTCCTCGGCACACGATGGCTTGGTGCGTTGGGGCCAATCGTGTGGAACCTCGCCAATCGCCGCATGACGTTCCAGCGCCAGGGGCGCTCCATCTCCTGGACGGGCACGCCCAGCCCCAAGGAGCCCGCGCTGCGCGCCACCAACGGGACGGACGCCCTACTGGAGGCCCTTCTCGCCTCGTTCGGGGGGCTCTTCGCAGCTCCGATGGGTTTGCCCCCCAAGCGCGCCCACGACCATCGCATTCTCCTCAAGCCCGATGCGTCACCGGTGGCTGTCCGGCCGTACCGCTACCCGGCTGCACACAAGGACGAGCTGGAGCGGCAGTGCAACGCCATGATTGACCAGGGGATCGTGCGTCGCAGCGACTCCCCATTCTCATCGCCCGTGCTCCTGGTCAAGAAGCCCGATGGCTCGTGGCGTTTCTGCGTCGACTACAGGGCCCTCAACGCCCTCACCATCAAAGACGCGTTCCCCATCCCGGTCGTGGAGGAGCTTCTCGACGAGCTCCACGGCGCCAAATTCTTCACCAAACTGGATCTACGGTCGGGCTATCACCAGGTCCGGATGCGGCCAGAAGACGTGCACAAGACCGCGTTCCGCACACACGATGGCTTATACGAGTTCCTCGTGATGGCGTTCGGGCTCTGCAACGCCCCAGCCACGTTCCAGGCACTGATGAATGACGTGCTCCGGCCATTCCTCCGACGGTTCGTCCTGGTATTCTTTGATGACATCCTCATTTACAGCAGCATGTGGGCCGATCACCTCCGTCATCTACGGGCCGTCCTCGACGAGCTACAACGCCATCAGCTGTTCATCAAGCGTTCGAAGTGTTCTTTCGGAGCAACATCTGTCGCCTACCTCGGCCACATCATCTCGGCCGCAGGGGTGGCCATGGACCCGGCCAAGGTGGCTGCCATTCACGACTGGCCGCCGCCGCGCTCGGTCCGGGCCGTTCGAGGGTTCCTCGGCCTCACCGGGTACTACCGCCGCTTCGTCCACAACTACGGCACGGTGGCTGCCCCCTTAACGGCCCTCCTCAAAAAGGATGGCTTCGTCTGGGATGACGCGGCCATGGCTGCCTTTACGGCGCTCAAGGCAGCCGTGTCGTCCGCTCCTGTCCTCGCCATGCCAGATTTCGGCAAGCGGTTCGTGGTGGAGTGCGATGCATCCTCCACAGGCTTCGGTGGGGTGCTCGTCCAGGAGGGACACCCGGTCGCGTTCTTCAGCCGACCTATTGCACCCCGCCACCGCGACCTCGCCGCCTACGAGCGCGAACTTATCGGCCTGGTCCAGGCTGTCCGGCACTGGCGGCCGTACCTATGGGGACGACACTTCATCGTCAAGACGGATCACTTCAGTCTCAAGTATCTCCTCGACCAGAGGTTGGCCACGATTCCCCAACACCATTGGGTGGGCAAACTTCTGGGATTCGACTTTACGGTCGAATACCGCTCGGGCGCCATGAACACCGTCGCCGACGCACTATCCAGGAGGGACCCCGACGAGGGCACGCTGATGGCCATTTCAGCACCCCGTTTCGACTTCGTCGAGCGCCTGCGCCAGGCACAGGCTACGGATCCGGCTCTCGTCGCCCTCTACGAAGAGATCCGCGCCGGCACGCGCGCTGCACCATGGTCCATCATCGGTGGGATGGTCGCCATGGAGGGGCGCCTCTATATCCCAGCCACTTCACCCCTATTACGGGAGATCGTGGCCGCTGTACATGATGACGGCCACGAGGGCGTCCACCGCACCCTGCATCGACTACGGCGCGACTTTCATTTTCCCAACATGCGTCGTATTGTGCAGGAATTCGTCAGGGCGTGCGGCACATGCCAAACATACAAGTCAGATCACCTACGTCCAGCTGGTCTCCTACAGCCCCTGCCGATCCCAAATGGGGTGTGGTCGGACATCGGCATCGACTTCATCGAAGCTCTGCCCCGCGTGCAAGGCAAGACGGTCATTCTCACTGTCGTCGACCGTTTCAGCAAGTACTGCCACTTCATCCCACTGGCGCACCCATACACGGCGGAGTCGGTGGCGCAAGCATTCTGCGCCGAGGTGGTGAGGCTGCACGGCATCCCGCAGTCCATCGTATCGGACCGCGACCCCGTCTTCACGTCGGCCTTCTGGAGGGAGCTAATGGCCCTGACTGGAACCAAGTTGTTCATGTCCTCCGCTTTCCATCCGCAAACCGACGGCCAGTCGGAAGCAGCCAACCGCGTCATCATGATGTACCTTCGCTGCTTCACCGGCGATCGACCCCGACAGTGGCTCCGGTGGCTTCCATGGGCGGAGTACACCTACAACACCGCCTACCAGTCCTCGCTCCGCGAGACACCATTCCGGGTGGTCTACGGCCGCGACCCACCGACCATCCGGTCCTACGAGCCGGGTGACGCACGCGTGCCTGCGGTGGCACAGGAGATGGAGGAACGGGCTGCCTTCCTCGACGACGTTCGCTACCGTCTCCATCAGGCGCAAGAATCCCAGAAACGCGCCTACGATCAGCATCACAGGCAGGTCGTCTACAACGTCGGTGACTGGGCCCTTCTTCGTCTCCGTCAACGACCATCGGCATCCCTGCCACGTTCCACCACGGGCAAGTTGAAGCCCCGCTACGTCGGCCCCTACCGTGTCAAGGAGATCATCAACGAGGCGGCCGTACGCCTACAGCTTCCATCCGACGCCAAAATCCACGACGTCTTCCATGTGGGCATCCTTAAGAAGTTCGTTGGGGCGCCACCAACGGAACCACCTGCGCTACCGGCCACACTCAACGGCGCAGTGGTGTCCACACCTTCCCGTGTCCTGGCGGGTCGCCTGGCTCGCAGCATTCGGCAAGTTCTGATACAGTGGCACGGTGAACCAGTGTCGTCTGCGACCTGGGAGGATTTTGAGGATTTCAGGGCAAGCTTCCCCGCTTTCCAGCTCGAGGACGAGCTGACTTTCGAGGCCGGGAGAGATGTCATGTACGGTAAGCCGTACACAAGGCGCAGGCGCGCTCGCGACATCCGGCGGGCAGCAGAGCGCGCCAACAGTGCAGCAGCGCCGCAGATGGCAGGCACTCAAGTTTAGGAAAGCAGCAGCCACCTATGGCAAGGGATAAATAGGAAAGTATCAATTTGGCTCTTATGGCAAGGAATAAGTAGGAAAGTAGCAATTTAGCACTTATGGCAAGGAATAAGTAGGAAAGTAGTATTTTGGCAGGGAAGATAATTAGGGAGCTTGCTCCATTTGTGTGGTCGCCGGCCCTATATATCCCCAAGTGCGCAGCACTGTTGAGGGCAATAAAATATCAAGTCATCTCCCACCTCTCTCTCTCAAGCCTGCGGTTAGGAGGAATACTCCTACCGGAGAAGACGGCCGAAGGCTACGAGTTACGTAGCCGAGGCCCGGCGAGTCAAGGGTTCGACGCTCTTGACACTGACATGGAACCACAATGGTAGCATATGTAGTTGCATACTTCAAAATATTTTTTTATAAGATGAAGTGTAAAAAGCTAGTATGTTAAAAAGAAACCAAACAGTATAGAATCACATTTGCATGTACTGTATTGTAAGTCCATGCATCAACACAGATGTCGAGCTTATAGCAATTACACAAGATGACAGGACAAAGCAGACTCTTCTATAGGGACAATGAAATTAGAGTGCAATAAAATAACACCTTTTCCCATGATTTCTTGGTCCATTTACTCTTAAAAGCATCAAGGTCATCAATAACCCATGGTCGAGATACAAGATTCTGGCAACTTGCCAAAAATGACATGCCATCTTTAGCAAAAACTTCTGCAAGCTTCAGAATACACAATAAAAGGAGTTATTAGAAACCAATCATGTAACAACTTTGCAGATTACATAAGATAGAACATTGTTCAACAATAGAAATGTTATTTTAAGTGGTTCGCTTCAAGTGAGAATCCAGTTCAATAATAGGACCTAGAGTGAACCATTTAAAACTTGAGGGGACCCAAAAATCACTTTGAGGTTTATTACACCTAGTTGAGGATAATTACTCAAGTGCATCTGACTTTTTATTAGATGACTCAAAGGGGGGGGGAATAACTTTGTTGGCTCAACTTAAGACAATATTGAATTGTTTGTTGAGGTTCACATAAAAACATTGGTTCCATAACAAGTGAAGGCCAACAAGAAGCTCAAACAAGTGACCGTAGATACCTGTGCAGATCCTAGATCAAAAATGTTTCCAGCTAAAATTCCACGGACCAAGTTCTCAATTCTTTTGCCGTCATCCTCAATTTCGTCATTCCGCTTAATAACTCCCTCAAAAAGTGACATAGCCTTGGCATTCTCCTCATCCTACTTATGATAAATTATTGAAGGAGCATAGGAAATTACAACCACCTAAAATGTATCCGAATAATTTGACCAAAAGATGGAAAGACTAGTATGGGAATTTAACCGAGGTTAGTAGATTACCTTGACCTTCTTGAAGATATCCCTAAATCCCAGCTCTCTGAGTACTAGCTCACGAAGCCTACAAAGAAGCTTGAGATACATTTCAAGAGTTAAGTACGAATAATCTCAGCTTTGAATGAAGCCCAACTGTCTTAAGTTTGACCAAGTTTACGGAAAAGAGTGTACTACAAAAAAATATATGTTTCATGATGACTCCAAGATACTTATTTGGTATAATAAATAAATATTGGTATATATGCTTTGTCAGACTTAAGATGTTAACTTAGAACAAAGCTAGAAATACTCTGTTACGGTGGGAGAATTTCTCAAAGAACTTCATCTATCAGTGCCATACTATGCAATCTGGTGGTCCTCCATGGCTCTCCGGATTCTTCTTCAACTCTTCAAGCATTGACGTGTACCTGATGTACAAAAAATCGGAAATGAATCCATCTGATATATAGTTCTATACAATTTGGGCAAGTGCCATGTGTATCCACAGTTCCACACATTATTAGAGCACAGTGCATTCTCATCTTAGCAATCTTTTTGTACGCCATCAACTGTTCAACAAGCTTCAACTCCCAAAATGCTCTGCTTTGTTTAGATAGTGGACATCCAATATGTTGGCAATCATGGTGATAAATGACATAATTTAGTATATGTTTCATTCGTATGAGTTATCATGCTGAATCGATATGCATTTGGACAAGTTTAGGTCCAAGCTGTACAAACCATTCACCATATTTATGATTTGTGAACAAAAATGGCAGACCTATGTACCTTCTGTGTCATGTGGATCTCATGATTTTTTCCATGTGTTAGTATATGGTTCAGAACGATACAATATTTCTGAGCCACCAACATGGTGGTAAAAATTATAAAAGCATCTATCAGTACCTGTTAGAATACTGAATTGGCTTGCCATTGTTCTTTCAGTTACTTCCAATGCCCAAAAAATAGCTTTACTACTTTAATTTGGTACATTACTACTAGCTAAACTTGTTTTTTTCCAAGAACTAGCAAATGGCAGTAAACCCTCAATGTGGGGTCTAGCTTGCTAAAAATCATGTGTTTATTATGGTAGTGTTTTGATTCTGCAAAGGAAGAAAAATATTTGGTAGCACCAAAAAGGCTGTCCATGTAGAAAAAAATCAAAAACTGGAAATCAGATTCTGACATGTGTGTAACATTTTCCCGAACCATAATCCTTAGTGACCAACTGTGTTTATGTCCCTGTAACACTGATCGTTTGGCTTGATCAAAGGCAATGGCATGGTACAAGGTGTCTAATGAGTAATGACAAACAGATACATGTCAATTCTATCCGGAGTGAAATGTTAGAGAATAAATGAAAGCCACCTGGCACGGAGAACAAATGGCAGTGTTTTCTAAATGTTACTATCTTAGCATCTACAAGTAGGACAAATGACTTGGCAATGCAGTGACTGAGAATAGGCAAATTCTACTTGAGATAGCTGAATTTAGATCCAATGCACAGGAGGCACATACCATCCAGTGTCCTCTCCTTCTCAGCCTAACAAGTTCTAATAGACCAAAAGGAGCAATAACCTAATAATGAAAGCTGCAGACGCGCACCTCTGCGCGAACTTCTCCGCTTTCGCGGGCGCATCGGGTACGGTGGGGTCGTTCTCCGCCCGCTGTCTGCAAAAGCCATCGAAGCATGGGGTGAGCGGGAACAGGCGGCGGAACCGAAAAGGGAACGGAGATCGGATCAAACCAAGACCCGGGGCGTACTTGAAGGACGGGACAGAGTTGAGAAAGAGGTCAATCCATTGGATCTCGACAGGGGTGGCCTTGCGCGGGTTGTCGGAGGGGAAACGGTAGGGGATGGTGCAGGCGCGGTAGGTGCTCTCGACCGGCGCCTGCAGCAGCGGGAACGGCACTGACGGCGACGAGCTCTCCATGGTATGCCACACCCTGCCGAGGCGAACTCACCCTGCTGGAGGCGAGATGCGACTGTATTTTTTTCTTTTAGAAAAGGAACTGACAGAAGCGGATGATGAGACGCAAGGCGCCAGCACCTATACATGTCCAAACCGGGCCGCAGCCCTAACACGGCCGCGGCTGGGCGGCTGGCAGATAGGCTGTCGTGCCCGTGCCGTGCTTGACTGGCGACCTGGCACGCGGTGTCGGCATCGGCATAGCCCGATTAGTCGATTGAATCGGTCTCGGCCCGACAAAAAGGGGAGAACCTATGGATGAGGCCGTCATGGACATCGCGCAACACATTTCAGAAACCTAGCACCTGCCTTTTCCTCTCTCGCAGGCGTCTCGGCTTGGCGATTGTCTGTGCCGCCGTTAGCGCGTGTTGTCGCCTACCATGCCCGTGGGCGGCGCCGGTGGAGAAGAACTTCGGCCGGCGCTAATCTTCATCTTCCTCTCTCGCTCTGTCCTCTCATCTTCCTTTCTCGCTTCGCCTAGTCACTGTAACCCTATCCCTAAACCTCGATCTGCGCCAAGCTCGCTCCTATGCCTCTGTCGTCTGCCCTCTGGTTGGTGGATCCGGTGCTCCGGTGTTGCAGGTAACCCTAAATCTCGGTCTCTCAGTCCTCTCCTCTTCCTTTCTCGCTCTGCTTGGTCACTGTAACCCTAACCCTAAACCTCGATTTGTTGAGGTGTGCGTCGTGTGTGTGTGCGTCGCGCGCCGTGAGGAGCCGGAGAGAAGCCTACCGAGGCGGTGGCCATGTCCATGGACTCGGCAGACGATGAGCTCAGTCTCGATGCCGTGGTCGAGGAGCGGCGGCTTGAAGCATAGAATAAGGCAGACGATGCCCGGTGCCTCCTCCTTGGTACCACCTCAGCTGGTGCCATCGATCTGGACGGCGTCGGTACACAAACGGGCCCGGGGACGACGGGAACAGACACGCACACGGGCTCCACAAGCCCGACGACCGACGCGAGCACCTTTGTCCCTATGCCTGGTAAACGTTCTAGGAGGAGAGATCCGGCCTCTAAGGTATGGCTACACTTTGAGGAGGTAACTGCGATGCAAAATGGTAAGGAGGTAAGAATATCTACAATTTGTCTTCACTACAAGAATAGCATGTCTGCTAAATCTTTATCTGGAACTGGCCATTTGATCCGACACCTGGATCTTTGCCCTGCTAAGAAAGAAAAGGATAGATCTAGAAAAACTCAATCTTTGCTTAAATATAATGCAGATGGATCTATTAAACACTGGGAGTATTCCCCTTCTGTTGCTAGAATTGAGCTTTGTCGTTTAATAGCTAGGCTAGACCTGCCACTTTGTTTTGGTGAATCTAGTGCTTTTCAGGAGTATATAACTCGTGCCCATAATCCAAGGTTTATTAAATCTTCTAGGCAAACTACTGCTAGAGACTTGATCCGACTGTTTAATGATCGTGTTGAACTACTTATTGAAGTCCTTAAACATGTTTCATCTGTTGCTTTGACATCTAATATATATGGTCTGGTAAAGCTAAAGAGGACTATATAAGTGTTGTTGCTCATTTTGTGAACTCTGATTGGTGTTTAGAAAAGAGATTGCTTGGTCTTAGACCTATAGAGGTAGCTCATATAGGTCTTAACATTGTTGAGCGTGTTGAAATGGTTGCAAATGACTATAGCATTACTGATAAGATTTTTGCTATTGTGCTTGATAATGCCTCATCTAACAAAACTACTATTGATGTTTTGAAACCTGTCTTTGCTGGTTATATTGGCCATTTGATACTTGCACCTAGTAGGAATGAGAGTGATTTGAGTAATATCTTTTTGCATTAGCGTTGTGCTTGCCATATTATTAATCGGATTGTTAAAAGTTGTTTGAAACGCTTGCAACCATATCTTGAAGACTTTAGGACTGCTATAACATTTTAAACTCTTCAAATCAAAGAATTGCTGAGTGTTGGTGTTAGACCATGTAAATTTGGAGGATGTTAGGTAAAATTCAACATTCCTAATGCTTAAACATTTAGTTCCTTATCATAGCACTTTCTCTGTGTGGATTATTTGAGTTAACTTCTTACCTTGACAGTGACACTGGAACTAAATTTGGGCTTGATTCAACATTCTTATTTGGTGGCAACGCCACAATCAAACTTATCCTATTCTTTCTATAGTAGCTAAAGATGTTATGATTGTCCATGTTTCTACAATATCTTCAAAATCTACTTTCAGTCTAGCTAGCAGGGTGCTTGAGGAGCGACGACGACAGTTGACGATAGACATGGTGGAGGTGCTCTCCTGTATCAAGGATTGGGAGTTGGCTGACCAGCACAAGCAATATACTGTGGAGAAGGAAACCAAATACCTTAAAGAAATCTTTGAGGATATGTACCTAGATGATGAGCAGCAAGTATCACAAGGGAGTAAAAGAAAGGAACAAGAAGGAGGAGATAATAGAAAGGAAGCAATTCAAGAAGCAAACAACCTTGAACTTATTCTCTCTTTATGTTCCTACCAATTTATGTTCTCTTATCTGTAATATGCTCATATGCACTATGGACTGTGGACTGAACTATGAACTTATAAATAATTTAAGGAGTTGTCTGTGCTCTTTTCCTTCCTAGGGTTTTTCTCATGAGGTGTGAGTTTTTACCTAGAAAGGTTTTTAATGGGGCAGCATTGCACTAAGGTTCCACAACATTTAAAGACTATTTTGTAGCATGCCTTATCGTATGTTGGTTTGAATGTCTCATGTTCAGTTTTGATGTGAATGTAAGGTTTTTCTGTTAAATGTGATGTTTTTTGTACATGTAAAGTTTTTCTGTTAAATTTGATGCATTCTATGTATTTGGTTACTGGGCCCGAGCCCAGCACGACACTAACGGGCTGATCGTGCCCCCGGCCCGGCCCGCATAACAGTGGGCGTGCCGTGTCTGGGCAGCAAAACAGACCCACGTGCCGGCCTGGCCCGGCCCGTGTAACTAGCGTGCCATGTCTGGGCACGACTTTGTCGTGTCGTGCCCGTGCCAAGCTGGCCCGGCACGCCCATTTGGACATGTATACCAGCACCGTCCGCCAGGGCGCCACAGCTGTTGATGGGCCTTTCTGACGAGCTTTTCTAATAAACAGATTGTAAGAGAGAAACCTGAGTATTACGTCATGTAATAAAAAATATAAAGTTTAAGATCTATAAAGTGATAGATTCCTTCTAACGTGATGATTCGACCAAGTATATATTTTATGTTGATTTTTTATGGTTTTCACCTAAACGGTTCTTACAAAAGTGGACTGAAAGGTTAGACGTTGACATTTCACAACAGCTTCTCTTAGCTAGAATTTGTAAAGAAAAGCTGAAACAAACGGTACCGATGTCTGTTGTAGTAGGTTGCTGAAAAGGAGGAATTAGGGACTTGCTAAAGTTTGGTGTTCGAATTTTAGTTTTCAAATTTGATGGTTATTGTATATATTTTATATTAAAATTATATATGTTGTTTGCTATAACTTTTACAGATACAATATATTATTTAAAGTTGTAAAAATAAAAATATTGTTAAAGAAATCAATAAATTTTATAGAGATTAATTTATATTGCCATAAATACAATTAATAAATTAAATTTTTTATAATTTTATAAGAACAAAAAATATTATATCATAACATAAAACCAATAGTAATTTATGAAAATAATAATAGACTAGGTGAGTATCTGTGCGTTGCAACGGGAACATATAATAACATAATAACTTATATACAAAATGTGTCTTATATTGTTATAAAAAATATTTCATAATCCATTTGTAATCCTAGCCATACATAAATTTTGTTATTTTAATTTAGCTGTTTCACTACTTCATTGCAACCATCAGTATCATGCAAACTTCGATATATGCCACGATTTGCATGGTCTCATCATTGAAGAGCACGTGTCACACCTGCCGGTAGAAGTTCCCTCGTACATTGTCAGTCATCAGGTACGCACCACCATACACGCTTGCTTAAACAAAAAAAGCAAGTGTATGTGTTTGCGAAGAGAATTAAAGGCAGGCCAGCACAAAAGCTACCCCGACGATGGCGAGTGGTCATTGTTGTCGGTCCTCCTCTGCGTCACCTCTGGTGCCAAGATGACGCCATAGTCCTTGATATAGTAGTCATCGAACGCGCACGACATGGCGAGTACCGATGACTCTTGGCTGAGCTGCCAAACGAAGTGCACCCCAGGCTCACCAGCGAGGTAGTACACCTAGCCGTTGCACCACCGGATGTGCTACTCCTTTACATAAATCTTGTTCGAGGACACTCACACAACGTCAGCAACAACCATCGTCCCAGCGCACAAGAATTCATGGCCGGTCAGTAGTGACTTACGTGGGAGGTTGAGCTTCAGGTGGATGATGAGCTGGACGGTGTGACGGCGCCGTTGTCGGATGTGGTGTCCAGCACAACCCGAGAGTCACCGGCGTTGGCGACGACCATGAGGTCCCCCTATTTGAAGATGGACAGTGCGGTGCAGCCACTCTGGACCGCGTCCAAGCGGCGGTTGCGCCGGAGCTTGCCGAACACAGCGACGTATGCAGTCACGTAGTACTGCTTCCAGATGTCGAACTGGCAGTCGCCAAACTTCTTTTCGTCGTCGATGAGCGACGCCAACGCGAGCGCCTCCTGTCAGTGGTGTTTGTTCGAGGTTTCCAAGTAAAAAACATGGATTCATCTTTGTCGTTGGTTTATGAAAATGACTCACAAGTCAGAGCCATGGAAAAATATTACGGAGAATAAATGTCACACATATAAAAAAGAATTTAAGTTGAAAACACTATTCAAACAAAAGAAATTGCATGTAATGCTCTTTTTTAAATACTACTCCCTCCATCCAAAAATATAATTCAGGAATCTCGTTGATAATTATCTACTATTACACATTGTGCAAAGGTAGCAGATGAGCTTTGGGAGAGATGTAGTATATATTTTTACCGTAACAAATATTGACATAAACACACATGTGGTGTAGTGGTAGCTACGGGCACATTTGCTTGAGAGGTCGTAGGTTTGAATCCCATTAGAGCCACATTTGTGTTTTTTTAATTTAATTTTAGCTAGACGTCTTATCGCCTTAATAAGTAGTATTAACGTTTTCTAGGAGGTGTTATTTAAATTGGTCACATGAAAATTTCTTGTTGGATGGTGTTCAAAGTTGCTCGATCTCGTTATTTGATTGTATCCTGTGATAACATCAAATATTCGTCAGGAAAAATACTCTAACAGGGCAATGCAAGCCGAAGCGTGAAAAATATTTGTACATCCTAGATCAAAATTTGCAGCCTCTCATATCCACTACTTGAAGTCCTAAAAATATATTAAAATTTGCAACTTAATTTTTTAATAGTTTATTTTTCTTTTATTTTTATGGACCACCAGTTGATAGATATGAGTGGATGCAAAAGAGTTTAAATATATTCCGGATGCAAATATTTTTTTTACTGAAAACCAGCATCGTTCCTGCTTCAGACAGAAAACCGGTGTGGATGGATTAGCGACGAGCTGACGTGCGAGCTCAAAATGGATGCCGGGCTCTTTGGTAGGTCAGCAAAGCAAGTTCCTGGAAGCACTGGCCGGCATCGCCTTCGGCAGCTTGGCTGTGCCCATCGTCGCTCTCGTTCTCCTCCAGCTACCGTCTCATGGTCTCCGGCGTGAACAAGTGAAGCCGACGCCCAGCAGGCAGATCCCACCAAGGATAACCAGGGTCTACATCATGGCGAACTATTTAACACTCTAAATTTAGGATATAAAATTTCTTCTCTAATATCTATCGAATTCAGGTGTTATTTATTTTCTCATCTCTATAGTTTTTCTTTTCTAATCTCTTTAGAGCTAGTTTGAGAACTCTATTTTCCCAAGAAAAAATAAACTAATTTCTCTTTGGAAAATGAAAATCTCTTTAGAAAATATGGTTCTCAAACTAGCCCTTAATAGGATTTTGGGTTAATTATGTTAGAAATATAGTATTTTCTTTAGAATATTAAAACCTAAGTAAGATATGAATGTTTACATCATGCTGAGCTTAAACTTTGTTTTTGGTTGATGCACATGTTTGAAATATTTGAATTTTAATTGTGGTTTGATTTGATTTGAATTCCATAAAGAAAATAAAAAGAAAAGGAATTAGAAATTTGGAAGAAAAAGGAAAAGCCATTTCAGCCCAGTCCAGCCCAACCAAACCTCACGCGCGCCTGCCCCTCCCTAACAACTGGGCCCCACCTGTCGGCACCATTTCCTTCGCCCGCGCACCCGCTCCCCCCCCCCTCTCTGGCCAGTGGGACCGAGCTATCGGCGCCAATCCCCCTCGCGCGCGCTCTGTTCTCTCTCTGCGCAGCGAGACCCGCCCGTCAGCGTTGATCGCCCGTGTCCCAGCCATCGTTCAAGCATCCTAGAGCCCTCTCTCAAGGTAACCAACCTCCCTATGCCCCTGATTTCCCATTCCCTGTCCTGTGCGTGCACAATTGTTCGCCGAAGCAAGTCTGCGCCACCGCTGAGCCATTCTGCCGCAGACCACAACCCTCTGGTGCCTCTACGCTGGTGTCGTGCCCACGGTCGCATTCGTCGTGTCACCCCGAACCTACCTGGGACCTTCCCAGTGCCCCAGGACCCTCGGCATGGCCGTGCCCTCGCCTCCAGCGAAACTCCACCGCGAAGTCGGGCGGCGGCGCCGCTGGCAACCTAAGAACCCAGCCCGAGCTTGCCATTGGATCTCAGGCATCCATCTGAGATCTGACGACCCGGTTTTAAATAAACTAGACCTGATCTTAACCGTTCGATTGAGATCTGGCAACCTAAGAACCCAGCCCTCGCCCGCACCCCTACAGTTGGGCCTGGCCGGTCAGCCAGCCCCGCCCCAGCGCCGCTGACGTCCCCTGGCCCGCTTGTCAGCCCGCGCTCGCGCCCCCCGCCACGTGCTCGCGCTCGGGGCTGATCTCGGCCTTCGATCTGTGATCGGATGGCTAAGTACACCCTATACCCCTTTGTGTGGTCTTTTTGTTAAAGGGACCCTGACTTCTTAGAAAATAACACACAGTCCCATTTTAATGCGCTTAGGCCCCTGGTTTCTTGCAGAGAAGCCCCTGAACTTTATTTTTATCACAGAAATAGGTCTAATATAGTATTTTGAATTCCAAAACTTGTCTATTTCATATCTTTTGCACATGAACTCCAAATTGGGTGGTTCAAATTGCAAAATGTTCATAAAATTATTCTTTATCTGTTTAAATTACTATCTTTCACTGTCTGCATGTCTTAATTTTATTTCTAGGCTATAGGTGCATTTAAAGTAATGAATTGTTTATTAAAAAGAAAATAAAAAGGAAAACACAAAAGTGATTAACTTTATGAAATTAATCCCAAGTAATATATGACCCCACCCCTAGAATAACTTTAGTAATTCATTAAGATAAATATAGTTAAGTTATGTAATCCACTGTGATAGGCAGTACTTAGAGAACCACAAACCTGTAGGTGTATTAGTCTACCCTAGAACCTAGATCTCACTTTTGTGTTTATACTTTTCTATTGAACTTGTGTTCACTTGATTGCACATGTTTGGTGTACTGTTTATTTACCATTTCCCAAATGTGTTGAATGAATGATTGGTTTACGTAGACAACGAGCAGTCCGAGGTTTTCGAGTATGTTGCAAGAAACTTCCCTGAGCAGCAACCTGATGAAGGCAAGTGTCCACTGACCCATTATATCCTATTTACTTTATAATTCGTTGTCCCGTATTGCATAATTAAAACATAAGGATTGACTAGATTTGTATCTACCTTGTCGTCCTTGATTACCTTTTAGGTTATTATGGTTAGCTTCATGTTATTGCTTTACTTCAATCAATGAACATGATGAGAACATTTATGATTCGATGGTGTTATTTTGATTATGATGATGAACTTGTGATAATGTAGGGGACTCAAGCTGTTTTCTGAGTACCTCTCTGTGAGGACCTATTTGTTGAGAGACCACCCGGGATAACAGTACAACCATGAGGGTGGAATGTGATGCCCTTAGCTGATTAATTAGATGAACTCGGGGGTGTAGTTGGCTTTGCCGTAGGGCCGCCAATGGGGGCCGAGGCCTAGTGCTTGCTCTGCTAAGGGTGGGTGCCGAGGTTTATTCGATTTGGTTTTGTTAGTCACCCACCTTAGGGAGGAGTACTGTGTTGGGGTTTTTAAGCTACTGCCCTCAGTTTTGGTGGTGTGCTCATTTATACCCTTAGTCGTGTTTTTGCTCAGTTGTGCCCTTCCAGTGCTATAGAACAGAAGGACACAACTGAGCAAAAAAACACGACTAAGGGTATAAGTGAGCACACCACCAAATCTGATGGCAGCAGCTTAAAAAACCCTACTATGTTTGTACGACTGGCGAAACCTAACTAGCAACTGCATACCAGGGGAATCTTTATAAATGCTACGTAGTGAATCCTTGGCCATTTACCTCGGTAGTGAAGATCAGGTTTGTACAACCTAGGCTGGGAAGTGATCACGACTCGTGGGTAAAGTGTGCAACCTCTACAGAGTGTTAGAAACTAGTAAATTGTACAGCCCAGCGAGCGGGAATAGGAAGACGACCATGATAAAGAAGCCGATGATCTGTAGCCGGCGCCAGCCCACGCGGTGGATGAGAAGCACGACGACGAAGTGGTCTGGGATGGTGGACGCGACGACGATGATGACCTGGAACTTGGCCACGTTGAAGGCCTCCTGGAACGCGTTCACCTAGTCAGCCAGCGAGAACCATGGGTGGTAGATGTGCGACTGGAACAATAGCACTATATTAGGGATGTCCAGAAGCAACCACGCCGACGCGCACGCAAAGAGCTTGGGGGCACTAGTACACACAAGCTTTATACCGACGGTTGTAAACCTATTTACACTACCGTTGTTTAAACTGATAGGGACCAGTATAAACAATTTTTTTACAGGCGTCACTAGTGAAAATCTTTTTTAGGAAACGTTAAAATCAGTTTAAAAATAGCAAAAGATTTTATTTTTATTAGAGAGACCTCGCCCGTCCGTCTTCGTAGTTCCGCGACTGGAACAACAACACTGTAGTAGGGGATGTCGAGAAGCAACCACGCCGACAAGCGCACGAGGAGCTCTGGGGCACTTGCACACAAAAGTTTTATAACGACGATTGTAAACCTATTTGCACTATCGTTTTTAAACGTCGGTGATAGGGACCAGTACAAACAATTTTTTACAGACGTCGCCAGTGAAAATCTTTTTTTAGAAAGCATAAAAATAGGTTTATAAAACATCAAAAGAATTTATTTTTATTAGATAGACCTAGCCTTCTCTAACACTCCACCTATGACATGCCTTGTATCCAAATGGGAGTTTTGTTGCTCACATATTACAACAAACCGAATGTAAATAGTAATTCGAGGCTTCAAACGAATTCAAACGAAAAAGTTGTCAACTAAAAAGTTGAATAACTTTCAAAGTTTTACAACTTCCATTTTGATACTTTTTTCATCCGAAGTCGTTCACAAAAAATTACATTTTCAATTCAACAAATTCAAATGCAATTTTGAGAGCCCAAATGATTTCAAATGAAAATGTTGTAAACTAAAAAGTTTCATAACTTTTAGAGATCTACAACTTTTGTGTTGACAGTTTGTAACACCCCATCCACTTCCAGACCGGTGGTATTTACTCCTGGCAACTCTCTAAGATCATATATTGTCCCCATAGACCAACACGACTCTTTTGTGCGCACTTTGTCCTCACTCATGCGCACCCGAGAAAACTTCTCAATCGACCACTCATCCAAAACTGCTTTAAGCCAAGAACGCTTAACTTGAAGGTTTTTTCGAGATAGACTTTCGAAAAAGAAGATGCACCTTATTGGTATGAGTACACTATTAATTCTATTAAGCCTTGGGCTAGAATATCACACAGTTTTTTCATACATGGTCATTTGAAAAACTCAAAAAATAAGGGTAAAATGATTTCTAGTTGCAGTTTTCTTAAGAAAATTATCACTTAAAATAGTACAGACAACTGATAACCGAATCCATCAGTAAAAATTATATCCCATGGCAGTTTTTTTCTACTAATGAGTCGTGCCGAGAAGAGGTCCTACTAGGACGCCGTCGTGAGGACGAACTACGCCGAAGAAGTCGTGAGGCGGAAGGCGGTCGCCTCCTCGGTGATCCAGGTCGAGGTTGTTGAGCACGTGGCCGATGTCCTGGACCGTGACCACGTTGTCCTCAAGCGTCGTAAACCCGCAGGTATATCATCAACCTTTTACTGATCTTCAACATTTTTATCAAGCGTAAAGTATGTTGTAACTTGTAACACATAATTCTTAAGCTTTGTTTGGTTCACTATCTAATTTGCTATTCTTTGTTTTTTTGTTTAAGGTTAGTTCTTCAACTTAACTGACCAATATGGCGTATATATGATTCTAATAGTATAATGTTTTCATGTTTTATTGATTTATAGGTTCTTTTGGATAAAGTTTAGCCCGTGTCGTATCGAATGTTTGAATGCTAATTATAAAATTAATTATACAACTAAAGCTAATTATAAAACTAATTAACTTATGATTAGCAAATATATACTATAGCATCACATGAGCGAATCATGGACTAATTACGCTTAGGGTGTGTTTGGCATGGCTCCAGAGCAAAACTCAAAAGAGGAGCTGGTCAGAGCATGCTAAACAACCTAACTCCAGAGTTGTAAAGCTAATTATAAAACTAATTAATTTATGATTAGCAAATATATATACTATAGCATCACATGAGCGAATCATGGACTAAATAGGCTCAGGGCGTGTTTGGCATGGCTCTAGAGCAAAACTCAAAAGAGGAGCTGGTCAGAGCATGCCAAACACCCTAACTCCAGAGTTGTAAACTCTATGGAGTTTTTGGAGCTGCAGTACAAATTTTTAGAGTACTCTTTTGCTGCTCAAAAAACTCGAAAAACAACCTAGTCATAAAGTTTGGAGTTATATACCCATCACTGCCACCGGTTATGAGAAACAATCTAAACTCTGGAGCAGAGTTGTTCCACCCAGAGTTTTGGAGTAGAGCTGCTCTCGGGTGGAGCAGAGCCATACCAAACACGCCCTTAATATATTCGTCTCATCGTTTAGTCCTTATATTCAATAATGATTAGGTAAGTGTGAAATAGTGAACACGTGCTTCGAATTAACACTGAGAATGTGTGGTGTAAGGTTTATTTACGGTTTCAACGTGATATTATAGGATTTGATAATGCTGTAAATATTCTAAACCAAAAGATATTTGATTGAATTTTATAAAACACTATTTTGAATACTTCAGTATATCTAAAATTGTATTGTTTTAGAGTATTGATATTGCATTCTAGATCAAAGTTTTATAAACCATAATATTATCGTCACATATGAGTGTAGACCAGGGAAATATTTCCCGAGCGAGATCCGGCAAATCTCGCCGTTTTTACTGTTCTCGGTAGTAAGCGGAATTCGAATTTTGGTCCAAAAAGTTACATATTCTAGTTCCAAATTCAAAAACTATAAAGTCAAACTTTGGTCAAAACAAAAAATTTAAAACGGTAAAAACAAAATTGTAAACCCTGGTGTAGTCTATGATATTCTAAAACTATAATATTAAAAAAATGGTAGCAACAGGGCCTGAATCACGGTCGCGACCAACTCAAGAGAATCACCAAAGACCGCGCCGAAAAACTAAGCAAACCCTAAACAATCCGCGCGGATTACTCTCGCTCAGGGCTACATCGACACCAAAACATGCAAAGTCTCAAGATAAACCCTTTGCGCCACTCCAAGCAGTACCTTGAAGGCTCTAGGATTGCTGTCGGGTGCCTAGGGACATGGTACCCAAAGTAGGACCATAAACTCCTTTTCGGCTTATTTGCTGAACAAGCCCACGAAGCGGACGACGAACCAAGTCCCCACCGAGCAAGCCCGCGAGGTGGAACAGCCGACCAAGCCCTCGCCGAGCAAGACTGCGAGGTGGAGCGGTCGACTAAGTCCTCGTCGAGCAAGACTGCAAGGCGGAACGACCGACCAAGTCCCCGTTGAGCAACTTGGCGGGATGAAAATCCAAATCCAGTGCTATGAGCTCACGTTAGTTGTGACAAGATGCTTCATCACCAGGCCGCATCCGGACACACGCACAACATACAAAATGGGCACCAAGGCGTCACTGCTAGCATGACTGTACACCCTTGCAAACAGTTCAGGTGAACCCACACTACCATGTGGGGTCGGCCAACCTCAGTCATGGAAGACCTCAGCACCGGAGTCTCAATAGTGATTTGTATATCGGAAAATATGGGACAACGCAACATACCAAGCGTATGTGTCCGCGTACAGTGGAAGGTGACACGAGGCTCATGACGACAAGCGAAGCCACGCCTCGTACAGCCGTGCCATGAGACTGACTCGCGAGATCTGCCACGCCACGCACCACCGCTAGGACATCAACAATGGACTTGCTACTGGTACCAGCATGATGGATGGCGGCAAACTAGGGGTACGACCACACACGACCTTATAGAAGACCGACCACGCCGACCTAGGGAAGCAGATCTCCCTCTCTCTCCTCTTTCTTGTCAAAAGCAGGACTCCTCTGTAAGGTTCCTCCCTTGAAATATAAAAGGGAAGGCCCTCCCCCTTTCTCACACACAAGCACACCAATTGTAACACGCTCCAAAGCAATACTACGATCAACACTACATTGGACTAGGGCGCAAGCCTGAACCAATATAAACCCTCTGTTTCAATCCCCGTTCGAGTCTCAGTAATTCACCATTAAGAGTGAGTCCACGCTAGCATCCCCACCGAACACAAATCTTATTGTCCCCGGTTTCTGAAACCACGACAACACTGCTATTTCTAATTCTAATAATCAAAATCTGCTACAACAATTAGAACATTTTGTAAAAACCCAAGCAAAGAGTATGTAACAACCTGAATTTGGGGGTATAAAATTTCTTCTCCAACGCCTACCAAATTCGGGTGTTACCTTTGTTTCTCTCTCTCTAGACTTTTTCTCTCTTCCTTTTTATTAGAATTATGTCAATTAGGTGTGAGGTTAACTATTTATTTAATGTAGCAAAACCTATGTGAGTCATGAAATGTTGCATCATGCTGAGCCTAAATTATTCTTTTGTTTGATGCACATGTTTGAATTATTTGAATTTGAATTGGGTTTGAATTTGATTTGAATTCCATAGAGAAAATAAAAAGAAAAGCATTTGGAAATTCCGGGAAAATAGGAAAACCAAATTCGGCCCATTTAGCCCAATCCAGCCCAGCCAAGCCACGCGCGCGCCTGCTTCGCTTGCCAGGTGGGACCCTCCTGTCAGCCTCAGCCGCGCTCGCGCGCTCTCTCTCCCTCCCTTTGCCTCTGTCGGTAGGGCCAACTTGTTAGTGAAAGGGAAATAGAGTTAATCATTTCCTATAATCGATTTTGGTGGTTGAAGTCCAACACAGACCACGTGGACTGGCTAGTTTGTCTAGATATCATTTATCTCAGGTGCATAAGGTTCAACACAAAACAAGAAAGAAATTCAGTTAGGGACACAATAAAAAATGGAGCAAAAGACTTAGAGTGTGTTGAGAAATGGCGCACCGGACACTGTCCGGTGTGCCAGGCCAAGCGACCAGCGAACCGGCCACTCTCGGGTTTCTGCCGGGCGCGCTCCACTATAATTCACCGGACTGTCCGGTGTGCCACCGGACTGTCCGGTCAGCCAGCGGAGCAACGGCTCCCTGCACGCCAACGGTCGACTGTGCAGAGGAACAGTGCTGAACAGTGCCGCAGCAGAGTTAGAGCGCAAAAGTTAGAGGTCACTGGACTGTCCGGTGTGGCACCAGACTATCCGGTGCAGCAAAAAGACAAACGGCTCCAACGGCCAAATGCTCCAAACCATAACGGACGCGCTGACGTGGCGCACACCAGACAGTGAACAGTGACTGTCCGGTGTGCCCATCGCCAACAACGGCTAGGAAGTGGTTGAGGGCTATAAATACCCCCAACCACCTCATTCAAAGCCATCCAAGTATTATGAAGTTTTCATTCATTGCAAGAGCAAAGTCCAACACTCCAAGACACAATCAAACCAATCAATCCACTCAAAGTTCCCAAAATCAACGCTAGTGCTTAAGGGCTTGTGAGAGGATCATTTGTGTTCTTTTGTTGCTCTTGTCGCTTGGATTGCCTTTCTTTCTTCCTCATTCTTTTCTAATTACTTGTAAAGCTTAGCAAGAGACACCAAGTGTGTGGTGATCCTTGCGGGGTCTTAGTGACTCGTTTGTTTAAGGAGAAGGCTACTCGGTCTAAGTGACCGTTTGAGAGAGAGGGAAAGGGTTGAAATAGACCCGGCCTTTGTGGCCTCCTCAATGGGTACTAGGTTCTTTGGAACCGAACCTTGGTAAAACAAATCACCGTGTCTACTCGCCTTGATTCTCACTTGATTTGTTTGCCCTCTTTCCTCTCTCTAACGTTTCCTTGCTAGTTTAATTTGAGTTTGCTCCCATACGTCATCCGCATCCTTTGAGCAACTCTTAGCAAGAGAAACATTCTTTCGGACTTGAATTTAATTCTAACGCTAACCTCGGCCCTAGTGTGTGTTTAAGTTTATAAATTTCAGGTTTCGCCTATTCACCCCCCTCTAGGTGACTTTCAGTCGGCGCCAATTCCTTCGTTCGCGCGCCCGCTCCCTCTCGCTGCCCGGTGGGTCCGCCCTGTCAGCGCTGACTGCCCGTTCGCGAGTTCGATCTCGCTGGCCCACAGACCCTGCCTGTCAGACACCTCCCTTCCCTAACCTCCCACCGCTCACACTACCGTGGACGGGCACACGTCATGTGTTTCCCGGCCACTCCCCCCACGCGCCCGACCTCCTTTTGAGCCCACACCCACTCACTGACTCCCCTTGCCCAGTAGCGCTCCTCTGCATACCCCCTCGCAGCCCTCTCTCACTCTGCGCACGTCAGTGGAGCACCACCGACGTCCGCCGTGATCTCGGGTCCATTCCGCGGCCACCGTTGAGTTCTTGTCGCGGCCATTGCCCTGGTAAGCTCCGCCTCCTCGCCAGCAACTCAAGACACCCTCTGGTTTGCCCTGTCCCCTCTATTTCCCCCTACTTGCGCTCACCGGACTTCTCGCCATGCAACCGTGTCTCCGCCGCCGTTGACCAGGGCTCTCGTTGTGTCCTCGCCGTTGATCAAGCACTCCAGAGCTGTCTCTCGAGGTAACTAACCTCCCCATCCCTTAGTTCCCCATTTCTTACCTTGCTGTTCGCGCAATCGCTCGCCGGAGTTGAGCTGCGCCGCTGTCGGGCCACTCCGCCGTGGACCGGTGCCCTCTGGTGCCTTTGCGCCGGTGTCATGCCCACGACCGAGTCTGCCATGTCACCCCAAACTCGCCTGAGCCCTTTCCCACTGCCCTAGACCCTCGTCGTGGCCGAGCCCACGCCTCCAGCAAATCTTCTCCGTGGAATCGGGCGGCACCGCCGCTTGCAGCTCAGCAACCCAGCCCGAGCTCGCCATTAGATCTTAGGCGTCCATCTTAGATCTGACGGCCTGACTTTAATTAAACCCGGTCTGATCCTAGCCGTCCGATGGGGATCTGGCCGCTCGGATCCGCCCCCTCACCCGCACCCTGCAGCTTGGCCTAGCCGGTCAGGCCGCCTCACCCTAGGCCACTGACTCCCCTGGCCCACTTGTCAGCCCACGCTCGCGCCCGCGTGCACGCGCTCGCTCGCTCAGATCTTATCGTGGTCGTTCGTTTGCGGTCGGATGGATGAGATTACCCCGTACCTCTTCATGTGGTAGTTTTGTTAAAGAGACCCTCGGCTTTCTGAAAATCAACCCGCCGTCCCTAGTTTTTGCGCGCAGGCCATTGTGTTTTTGCAGAAATGCCCCTGACCTTTTAGTTTATCGCAGAAATAGACCTAGTTTTGTATTTTGAATTCCAAAACTTGCTTATTTCATATCTTTTGCATATGAACTCCAAATTGGATGGTTCAAATTGCAAAATGTTCATAAAATTATTCTGTATCTATTTAAATTATAATAATTCAATGTCGCCTTGTATTAATTTTATGTCTAGGCTATAGGTGCATGTAGAGTAATGGTTTAGTTATTAAAAATGGAAAACACTAATATTAATTAAGTGATCGACTTTGTGAAAGTAATCTCATGTAACGGATGAACCCATCCCTGGTATAATTTTAGTAATTCATTAAGATAAATGAAGTTAAGCTATGTGATCCCTGAGAGAAGCAGTACTTAGAGAATCAGGAACCTCAAGGTGTATTAGTCCACTCTAGAACCTAGGTTTACCTCTTGTGTTTTTACTATTCTTTCGAGCTTGTGTTCACTTGATTGTACATGTTTGGTGTACTGTTTCTTTGTCACTATCCAAATGTGTTGAATGCATGATCTCTTTGTTTAGATAACGAGCAGTCAGTGATCCTAAGTGTGTTGCCGAAGACTTCCCTAAGCAGCAACCTAGTGAAGGCAAGTGTCCTCTGACCCATTATGTCCTACTTACTTTATAATTCACCGTCCCGTATTACTTAATTAAAACCTAAGGATTGACTAGTTTGTAGTTACCTTGTCCTTGTTTACCTTTTAGGTTATTATGGTTAGCTTCATGCTATTGCTTTACTTTAATCAACGAACATGATGCGAATATTTATGATACAATGATGTTATATTGATGATGATGATGATGATGACATGTGGTACTTTAGGGGGCTCAGGCTGTTTCCTGAGTACCTCTCCGTAAGGACCTGTTCGTTGAGAGACCACCAGAGATAACAGTACAACCATGAGGGTGGAATGGGACGCCTTTAGCTGAATAATTAGAGAAACTTGAGGTGTACCCGGCTTCGCCGTAGGGTCGTCAATGTGTCCGGGCATAGTACTTGCTCTGCTGAGGCTGGTTGCTGAGGTTCTTTCGATTTGGTTTTGTTAGGCACCCTTCCTGTGGGGAGAAGTATTGTGTTTATCAAACTGAAGAAACCTAATGGGCGGCTATGACCTCTGGGGAATCTTTGTAAAGGCTACGTAGTGAAACCTTGCCTACTCACCTTGGAAGTGTTTGGGGGTTTGATCGACCCGAGGTAAACATGGATCACGAGGTAAACATGGGTAATGTGTGCAACCTATGTAGAGTGTTAGAAACTAGTATATCAGCCGTGCTCACGATTAAGAGCAGCCTTGGGATCCTCTTTGAATATAGTAACTTTGGATACTTTATGATGATGGTTACTGATGATGAATATAATTGTGGTTTCTGGTATTTCCTCTTGGAAGGAGTACTTTTGGGTAATAACTGGTTTTATTACTAAACCTTGGCTCTACTACTAAGTAATAAATACATGACCAACTAAAAGCAACTGCTTTAACCTTAACTCCACATACAACTAGTCCACTTTAGCCAAACGGGACATTTGCTGAGTACGTTGATGCGTACTCACCCTTGCTTTAAAAACCCCCAACCCCAGGTTGTCCCCATTGCAATCAGTGCTCAAGAGGAGATGCAGGCAACATGAAGGACTTTGAGGAGTTTTAGGACTACTATGAGTTCTAGTTGTGTTAGTGGCAAACCCCCAGTCATCTGCCTATGAAGGCCTTATCTACTACGTTTCGTATTACGCACTTGTAACACCCCTGGTGTTACTGCTACTAAAACTTGAGCATGGCATCATAAACATTGGCATTGCATATGTTTGACACACCTAGAGTGCATTCACTAGGTAAAAATTTCAAACAAGTTGTATTGTTATAGCATTTTGCAAATAGGACCCTGAATAGGGAACTTAACCCTAAATAGGGATTAAAGGGGTAAAACATAACCCAAATTGAGAAAACCCAAAAACTTTTGGGGAATAGTCATAAAATGTTCCCAAGAACAAACTTGGATCACATTTATACCCCTGAGATACCAAAAACCCCATTTGAACCCTGGAAAACCCTAAATCCAAACCCTAGGGGCCTATGTGCAAAAACAGTGCACATTTGGACTAAAGTGTCAAAAGTACTATGTTTAAGCATATAAAGTCACATGGTTCACATTTGGGAAGATTTACAAGCCAAACCCTAAGTTTTGGATTCATTTGCAAAAAGGTCCCTAATTGAGATTTCATTCTAAGTCTGAATTTTAGTGTTAAGGGCTCAACTTTTGAGCTTTGTAACTTTCAAACTATAGGGTTTTTGTCCTAGGTCACCACATCAAAGTTGTAGAGCAAACATAGGAGAACAACTTTGCTTAAGGTTGTGAGCATAGTTATTAAGAAAATTTGGGAGATAATTAAGCCTAAAGTCTGGCTGTCACGCTGGTTTCACTCTGAAATTCAGATTTTCAGTGTAATAGAGCCATCTTTGGGTTTGAATTCAACCTTGATCTAGTGATCAAATGAGTTCAGTCACTATAGTCGAAATATAGGTGGTATATATCTCTCCAACATTGCTACAGAGCATAGAGTATGTTACCATAGGGATTTGTGAGCAAATCAAGCCTAAACATTGACTGTCAGGCCAACTGAATCCTACTTCGATGGTACAGTAGTCCGATAAGGATCAGACTGCCAGCGTTGGATCCTCACCGCCAGCGACTCCTCTGCGCAAAGATTCACGCCGCCGCCATTGCGATTCATGTCGCCGGTGACCAGATAAGACTGCTCGGTAAAGCCATGCGCTGGACGGCACTCCGGTGAACCCCCCAGTACTTCCCCTCTGCCGTGCGGCTTGAACAGATAAGCCCACCGGGGATCACCGTCGCTCGGCTTTACGCCACGTATCCGAGCACCTCTGTCGCGTCATCGTGACTCTTTACAGCCGTTAAATCATCGCCGGTGAGCTCGCCACGACTGAGGACACGAACCCACGGCGCCAGGGTCCTTTTTTTATCTCCGGCCGCCAGCTCTGCCCGGCCAAATTGAGCGCCACCGTCGAAGCCCTCTATAAATTTATGGTCCGGGCAGCTGCGTTACCTCATCGCGAAACCAGAGCCCCCACTCCCACCCTCAATCATCCTCCAGAGTTCACCAATTTCAAACTTCCCCCAAATTTGTCGCCGCCACCGCGAAGAACAGCTTCACCGTGGCCAGCCCCAATCCGGTCAGCTCATCCCTCTCTCTCCCTCGTTTGAGCACTCTCATAGCTCTGTGATGCTTACCGAGTCACCAATTCGAACTGAGAGACCACCAATCATCGGGAACGCGATCAAATGCTCATGGCCTTCGCGGTTCTCGTGGGCAGGATAGAATAGGCCACCATTTGCACAATTAAGTTAGGGGAAATGCTCGGGGTAGGTCCGATTTGGTGTCCGCCGCTCGGGAACCCTAGTCGTTGCCCCATTCGGTCGGTGCAGGAGCTCGTCGGAGCCTCCCCGCGCTCACCGCCGTCGGGGACCTTCCTCTGTGAAGAAATAGAAGCCGGGGGTCTCTTTTGCAAATCGTCAGCGACACATAGAAATAGTAAAAGAACACGTTTCTAGTTAGCCAGAACCCCGAGGGTGTTTCTGCAAAGCCGCCAGCGTGCGGGCGCGCGCGCGCGCTTTTCCCCTCTGGACTGGGCCGCTGGGGCTGAAACCAGCCCAATACTATTTAGTCTTTTCCTTTTTCTTTTTCAGGAGAACTTTAGAAATCCATAGAAAATTATAGAAAACTCATAAAATTGTCAAACTAAATTTCCTAGGCTTCTTATTTTCTATAGAATTTAATAAAAATAATTTACTGATTTTCAGATAAAATAAGGAATTTTAAGGTATTAAAAGTAGATTAAAACATTAGTTCTGGATTTTTAGAAAATAAATGGTTAGTCCAAAAATGATCAAACTTTTTATATAAGCTCTATACATTATTTAGAAGCCTTGGGTAGAGTTTGGGTTGATTTGGACCTTGTTTGATATTTAGAACCCAAAATCCCCACCCCTGCCCTTTGAACTCCTTTACTGACTCCGGAAACCCTAAGTTCTCGGAGTTCCGTGAAGGAAAGTTGTATTCAAGACTTAGATAATAAATCTTTATTATCTTTGCACTCTCATGAGCATTACATGGCATTCATTCTTATATATGTATATATATGGTTATGTTTAGAAAACGAAGAAGAGATCGAAGTGACCGAAGAGAAGACACCACCACCTTCGGAATCTCAGGCCGGAAATTGTTTCTACTTCGATATCTGCGGGTCTGAGCCTGACTCACCTACTAACGAAGGCAAGCCCCGGTGCATTTGCCACCTTCCTTGATGTTTTTAAAATCTTTCTCACTTGCTTGCTGCATTAGGTGATAGGAGTTGAATGCTTAAACAATTCCTGCATTACCTTCTTTGAACTTGATTACCTTCCTTGAAACCCTGTTTTTACAAAAAAGGTTTTACTATGCTTAGTATTGCTCTAGAAAAACAAAAGGATTTGTTTTACAAAAGATGTTTGGCAAAGTGGGAGGGTTGTTTTCAAAAATAAAACTTGATGGTGGATCCATCATGGCCATGATGGGTTCAACATCGGAAAAGATGTACCTCTGCCAGGTACCAAGATTTGGGTTTAAATGATTAAGCTGAGACCGGGCGGGTGACTTGCACGAGAAGAGAGTCTCGGTGTAGTGTCTCCGTCTGAGTCGATTAAGGACCGTCTCGATGTAGGCTTGATGACCGAGGACCCTTTAGCTGGTCACATGCCTCATCATGGGTAAGCCTTGCTTCGGGCAGACTAAGGCCAGAATAAGATAACACGAAATGGGCGTGGAGCGGTGGCGGGAGTAGCGTGTACCCTCCGTAGCAAGAGGCTGGACGGTGGTGTATCTGTGCTCTCGATTTGCGTGAACCTGATCTGGTCTTAAGAACCCCGGTGGTGGGTTGACATATGCAAGGGTTAAGTGCTACATATGTCGTGTGATTGGAGATCCTCAGCTGAGTATAATCGATTCGGATCGCCGTACCTTCGCGGTTATGAAGACTTGGTCACTGCCCTATACGTAGCAATCCACTAAAGATGAATAGTTTTGTTAAGAAATTGGCTAGTGCAGGTCAAGTGATTGAACTAGGGTAGAAAGAACTCTAGCTGCAGGTAATTTTACTTAACTTGACAAATAAAACTAGCTTTTTAAGGATCCACTTTAGTAAGCATTTCTGCAAAACAGAGTCTTTGAGTATTGAAAAGCCTTACCTTGACTCCCTTAACCAGCATACCCTTGAGAGTCTTTTCTTTAGTCAGGTAAGACTTGCTGAGTAATTCCATACTCAGGGTTTATTCCCCCGTTGTTTTTAGGTGAGGAAGCGACAAATTTTTGTTGCTTCTGCTCTAAGGTGGTGCCAAAAGAAGAACACAAGGAATGAAGTGCGGGAGGAAAGGATCCTCCATTAGAACCTTTGTTTAAAAACTTTATGGGAGGAGTTTTTACCTCTCTTAGTATTGTAATAATATTACTCTGCACTCCTAGAATAACTCTGGTCTGTAATAAGTAACTTGATCTTATTTTCTAAATAAATGTAAGTTTATGTAATCGCTTCCGCATTTCTATATCTCCGATGTTCTGTAATGTCTGCAAGACGGGTGAAGCGTTCCTGGAAAGGTAAGAAAGAAGATACCGAACTTATCGAGTGATTCAGGAACATCTACAGGGTTGTCTGATGTCTGTTGGACAAGGACAACTGTAGGTGGGGCCTAATTACTTGGGAGGTTCCGTCACAACACTTTGATTATGATAATGATTATGTTCAGTTAATGACTCTATGGATGTCTTGGACATCTTGATGTAATAAAGTACCTTTTTCACTATTTATTTTGAGCAATGTGTGATGATGTCCAACTATGTAATCGCTGTGTACGTGAGTTTCTGATCCTGGCATGTACACGGTTCGCATTCAGTTTGCCTTCCAAAACCGGGTGTGACATAAGTGGTATCATAACCATGCTGACTGTAGGACCGCTAACCTAGACTAGAATGGTCACTTTAAGGACTATAGACCCTTATTCTCACCTTGACCTTTGGTGTTATTTCAAAAGTTGGTCATCTCGACCAATTCTATGTTATATTGCTATCTATATACTCACCTTACAAATTTTTTTATCTTACTTTGCTTATGATTTACTTGCTGGTCATATAGTTCTGTTCTCACTCTTGTGCTTACGACATCTATTGTAGATGACCCATCTTAGATGCACTGCTCGTAAATCGATGATCCCTTTCTTGCCCTCTCGCCTTGCGGTGCGTCCACTGCGCCGCACGGTGACATGACAATCGAGTCACCTGGAGAGACTGCACCGCCTCCTGCACGAGGAGCAGGAGCAGTAGGACTCTTCCCCCTCGCCTCAGCAGGAGGTGGAGTCTGGGAGGCAGCCCTCCTCTGCGCCTCAGCTAGAGGTGACCCCTGCACCACCATAGGGCACCCCAGCTGCTGGAGGAGACCCTGATGGAGACAATGACAGTGGTAGTTCAAGCCATAGCACGGAGCTCTCGGAGGAGCAGGAGCTAGAAGGATGGATCACCCGACCCATCACTCGTGACGTTGCTCGCGGTTGTCATTTCCACGACGTTCTCGACACCTTGATGTGTCAAGCCCTCGACCGACACACTTGGTCCATCGAGTACCACTGTGTAGTCTTCCAGCATCGTCGCGGGTTGTACCTAGACCAATGGGAGGCCACCTGCCTGGTGCGCCGTCCAGACAATGATTTCCGGGGTGCAGAGGCCTTCTAAGAGCATTACTCTATCACTGAGTGGGACACTGCCAAGGTAGCCATTCAGGATGCTGCACGGCGTGCGCTTTCACAGTACTGTTCGTTGTTCAGTGGGGTAGCTGAAGGCCTCAACCTGAAGTACTACCCCCGCCGTTCGACCAGCAGTACCAGAGGTGTCATTGTCTCACCAGTTGGTGAGGGCAATCCCAGGTTGAGCAGCATGGTCAACCTAGTCGACGTGCTCAACACCGAGCTGGACCACGCCCTTGACGAGTTGGGCAAGGCTCGGGCGGAGATTACGGAATTGTGTGCTGAGCGTGCGGAGCGCCACCATTATGAGGATGGTTCCCCCACCCCTGTTGGGACTCAGCACCCTTACCGTTGGCCGCTCCGTGGTCATCATGCTTATGGCACCCCTGACTGCAGGACCAAGATAGACTCTGAGCCATAGATCCATAGAGTCGGAGTCTGTAATAATGTTTAAACTAGTGTCAGAGTCTTAGTCAGTCTAAGTCAGTTTTAGTTTTCTTATCATGTGTTTCTATGAACTTGTGATGAATTTGGCTCTTTGTAATGATTGTCATCAAGGCGTGGGTATTCCCTGCAACTTGGTGTAGTTATTAATAAAGTTAGTCATTTAGTTGGACAACCTTTTATTTCCACTTTCCTCTTTATCTGAGAAGTTGTGTTGGCTGTGTTGAGAGTCAGTGAAGACGCTCATTTGTTCAGTATTGTGAAGACTTCTATATATCTTTTCTTATGCTGAAAGACTGCAGGGTCAGATCTAATGTGTGTATGCTTGCTACAGATGTCTGACAACAGGCGCCGAGGTGGAAGGCATGCCCAGCAAGAGCAGCAAGCACCCTAGGACGAGGCACCTCAGCAGCAGTTGCCACCACCACCCCAATGACTATCGAGCAGATGTTTTTGATGCAGATCCAGGCAGTCCAAGTGATCGGCCAGACTCTAGCAGCTATGCAACATGTGTAGCAGCAACAACCTCCACCTCAGCCTCAGATGCAAGTGCAGATGTCGCAGATGCCTAGGGACAATCGTGCGGAGTTCATGAGGAGTCACCCCTATTTTCTCCCATTCTGCCGACCCCATGGACTTCGAAGCCTCGTTGCACACAGTGGAGCGAGAGCTACATACTGCTCAGTGCAATGATCGTGAGAAGGTTCTGTATGGTCCCCGTCTGCTAAGGGGAGCAGCACTGTCCTGGTGGGAGTCCTACCTTGCCACCCATGCCGACCCTGACGCCATTACTTGGGAGGAGTTCAGAAACAATTTCCGCCAGTACCATGTGCCTGAAGGTTTGATGATAGTGAGGAAGGAAGAATTCCTGGCATTGAAGCAAGGTACAGAGACAAATTTCTACAGCTATCTCGTTACGCACCTGAGGATGTCAACACTGATGCCAAGAGGCAGTACATGTTCTTTAGAGGTTTGATTGACCCCCTTGACTACCAGCTGAAGAACCATACATTCCCTACCTTTCAGCATCTGATCGACAGAGCCATCATGACTGAGAGGAAGCGCCGGGAGATGGAAGACTGGAAGCACAAGATCGGTGGACCGCAGGCCGAGAGCAACAGTCGTCCTCGTTTCTCGGGCGATCCACCCTAGTAGTTCAAGCAGAGTCACCCTCAAGGACATCAACAGTAGCATCAACGTCAGCATGAGTAGCTATTCTAGAGGCAGTTCCATCAGTACCAGCAATACCGCCAGCACAATCAATAGGGAGGAAACCCGTATCAACGACAGAACAACCAGGCACCTCGCCTTCCTGCCCCAGCAACCAACCAGAACAACCAGATAGCCCCAGCGCAAGGAGGAGGCCGTAGATGTTTCCACTGTGGGGAACAAGGCCACTAGGAATCATCGCCCGAAGAAAGCAGCTCTGCAACAGCCGGTTTCCAACACCTTAGCAAGACAAGGAGCGCCATAGAAAGCACCAGGAGGCTGTGGCCAGACCTACAACCATGGGAAGGTGAACCACTTGGAGGCCAAAGCAATCCAGGATGCACCAGATGTGGCAGTAGGTATGTTTTCAGTCGAATCCTATCCAGCAAAAGTACTATTTGATACTGGTTCCACACATTCTTTTGTCTCTACTTCATGGGTAGAAGCACATAACATCCCCATAGAACCAATGATTTCACCTCTAAGAGTTAATTTAGCTGAGGGGAAAGTTCGGTCCAATAAGATGTGCTCGAATCTAAGGATTGAAATAAGGGGGATAGATTTCCCCGCTAACCTAGTAGTAATGGGTACTCAAGGGTTAGATGTCGACCTAGGGATGAATTGGCTGCACAGAAACCAAGCAACTGTTAGCTGTGACAAGAGGACAATAAAGTTAGTGTCCCCATCCGGAAAAGAAGTAGTAACTGAACTGTTCATGCCTGATCTAGAATAAGGAGCCTGTAAGCATATGTTTGTAGATGGTAAGGAGGCCAACCTGCTTGAGGCTATTAGAGTTGTATCGGAATTCTCTGATGTGTTTCCTGAGGATTTACCAGGCATGCCGCCTGAATGTAAAGTTGAGTTTGCCATAGAGCTTGAACCTGGAACCGCCCCTATTTCTAAGAGAGCTTATAGAGTGTCTGGACCAGAATTGGTAGAACTCAAGAAGCAGATTGACGAGTATTGGATAAGGGCTACATCAGACCAAGTACTTTGTCTTGGGCCGCTCCAGTTCTGTTTGTGGAGAATAAAGATGGGACAAAGAGTATGTGCATTGATTACCAAGCTTTGAATGAAGTCACCATCAAGAACAAGTACCCTCTGCCAAGAATAAAAGATTTGTTTGATCAGTTGAGAGGAGCCGAAGTGTTCTCAAAGATAGATCTAAGGTCAGGTTACCATCAGCTCAGGATCCGACCTTCGGATATACCAAAGACAAAATTTATCACCAAGTATGGGCTATATGAGTACACAATTATGTCATTCGGATTAACGAATGTGCCACCTTTCTTTATGTACTTGATGAATAGTGTGTTCATGGACTACCTCGACAAGTTTGTCGTGGTGTTCATCGACGATATTCTCATATATTCTTAGAATGAGGAAGAACACGAGGATCATTTGAAGATGGTATTGCAATGATTACGGGAGCATCAGTTGTATGCCAAGCTGAGCAAATGTGAGTTATGGATCAGTGAAGTCCAATTCTTGGGTCATATCATAAACCGAGACAGATTAGATGTGGATCCGAAGAAGGTAGCAGATATCCTAGACTTCAAAACACCAAGAGATGTCCGAGGAATCAAGAGTTTCATTGGAATGGCCGGATACTATCGGCGTTTCATTGAAGGGTTGTCCAAGATTGCTAGACCAATGACAGCCCTGCTAGCGAAGAAAGTTGAGTTCAAGTGGACCCCAGATTGCCAAGAGTCCTTTGAGACATTGAAGAAGAAGCTGACTACAACACCTGTGTTGATTCTGCCAGATGTTCATAAGCCATTCTCAGTGTATTGTGATGCTTCGTACACTGGTCTCGGATGTGTGTTAATGCAAGAAAGGAGAGTAGTGGCGTACTCATCCCACTACAGGAAATGCATAAATTTTCGTGGGCTGGGCTATTTTCGTCGGCTGGCCCATGAAAATACAATGTTATTTTCGTCGGCCAGCGTGACCAACGAAAATGTGGTCTATTTTTGTGGGCCAGTGAATATTTTCGTGGGCAGGCCCACGAGAATACGAAAGGTATTTTCGTCGGCCTCGGGACTGACGAAAATGTGGGTTATTTTCATCGGCCGCAGCTAGGCCGACGAACATAAGTGGGGTATTTTCATCGGCCTCAGCCAGGCCGACGAAAATTAGTCATTAACCGGCCTCTATTTTCGTCGGCCTTAATGAGGCCGACGAAAATAGAGGCCTGTTAATCGTCCATCCGACCTCAGAGCGCATCTTCTCGCTCTCGCTCGTCCATCTCTAGAAGCGCCGCCGCCCGCCCACCATCGCCGCGCTCGCCCCGCGCTCGCCGCGCTCGCCTCGCTGCGCCCGCCCGCCCTCGCCGCGCTCGCCCCGTGCTCGCCCCACCCTCGCCGCGCCGCGCCCGCCCTCGCCGAGCCGCCCACGCCCCACCTGAGCGCGCCGCCGCACGCGGCCCTCACGCCCTCGCCGCGCCGTCCGCGCCCCGCCCGCGAAGAAGGGAGCGCGCCGCCGCACGTAGCCCGCGCGCCCTCGCCGCCCGCCCGCCCTCGCCGCGCTGCCCGTGCCCCGCCTGAGCGCACCGCCGCACGCGGCCCTCGCGCCCTCGCCGCGCCGCCCGCGCCCCGCCTGCCCGCGAAGAAGGGAGCCCGTGGCCGCCGTCGCGAAGAAGGGAGCCTGCCGTCCATCCACGCCGCGCCCGCCATCCGTCGACGTCGCCCTCGTTCCCCGCGGTGAGCCTCCCCGTCTCCCTTCTTCATTTGATGCACATGGCGGTCGTGGCGTGCCGTGGCGGCCGTTAACCGTTATACAGATTGTTAAGGCGGTGGTGAATTGGTTTTGTATAGTGAAGAGTGCATGCTAGATCAGTGGTGATCAGTGCCTCATTATCCTCAATGTCTCATTCTATTATCTTAATTTTAGAGTTTAGTTTAATGTTTAGAGTTTAGTTTTAATCGTTAACCGTAGCGAACCATATGCATCACCCGTTCGGGAACGACGAACGTCACATTGGCTTGTGAGGTTCGTCGTTCCGGAATTGTCCACGTATTTTGGACAACCTGAGAGTGTAGGTCGATGCTTGTGATTTATGACATGTGCCTTACGATTAACGTGGAATTTCGGTTGTGTAACCCAGTTGTTCTCCAACACACCATGTTCAGGCGTGTGCTTGGAGAGCAGCGGGGTTATGCTGCCAAAATTTCGTGGCAATCGTAGGCTACACGTCACAAATCACAAGCATCGGCCTACACTCTTGGGTGGGTTTAGGGCCTTTACCTAATAGGGAGTTCACCTAAGCCACGGACGATCGTTGATGTTCTTTGTCTTTTGTTTAGCCTTTGAAATGGACGGTGATCGGAGGGTGATGTATGACGGGTGGAGAAAGGATGGGGCACATTCGAATGAATGGATGGGTGTAACAAAGGCTTTTCTTGAGCACGCTTTCAAAGATGCAACTGGTCGTCTAGTGAAGTGTCCTTGCAATCGCTACGAGAACAAGTGGCCTCAGAAGAAGGAAGAAATGGAGAAACACCTTTGCAAAAGTGGGTTTATGCCGAACTACCTTGTATGGTACCAGCATGGAGAGTCTATTAGACATGTTGACGCGGAGGTGGAACTTGATGACGATCATGATAGGATTGATGACATGTTGCATGATCTTGGTAGGGATGTTGAAATGAACGCTGAGGAGCCGGGGCAGCTTCCACGCGATGCTCAGGAATTCTTCCGGCTACTCGCCGTGGGAGAAGAGAGACTGCACGAGCACACTTAGATGTCAGTTCTTGGGACTCTCACAAGACTAATGGCGATAAAGTCGAAGCACAACATTTCAAACAGTGCTTACAACAACATCGTCCAACTGATGGGCGAGGTTCTCTCGGAGAATCATAAGTTGCCAAAGAATATGTACTTCGCAAAGAAGATGTTGGCTGGTCTTGGGATGACATATGAGAAGATCGACGTGTGTCCCAACAGTTGCATGCTATTCTTTGAGGAGGATGACAAGCTGGACCGTTGTAAGCATTGCGAAGCTTCTAGATATGTCGAGGTGACAAATGATGAGGGTGAATTGGTAGTTACGAAGGTCGCAGCTAAGCAACTTCGTCGGTTGTCCATCATTCCTCGGCTTTCAAGGTTGTTCCTCAACAAGGAAATAGCTCTACATATGACGTGGCCAAAGAATGGTGTACGTCTCGTCACTGATCCAGACATAATGGTCCATCCGTCGGACGGTGATGCGTGGAAGGCATTTGACGAGTTTGATCCCGAATTTGCAAACGACCCTAGGAGTGTACGGCTTGGTCTATCAACGGACAGATTCACACCTTTCAATACCAGTGCAAGCCCTTACTCGTGTTGGTTTGTCTTCATTGTGCCATATAATCTTCCTCCTGAGTTGGTCAATAAAGAAGAGTTCATGTTCCTTGCACTAGTCATCCCAGGCCCCGAGCATCCAGGGCCAAAGCTGAATATGTTTGTTCGCCCTTTAATTGAAGAGCTGAAACAATTGTGGAGAGGTGTGAAGGCTTATGACAGCCATACTGAAAAGGAGTTTACCATGCGCGCTGCTTATTTGTGGTCAGTGCATGATCTGCTGGCGTATGGAGATTGGTCTGGATGGTGTGTTCATGGTCGGTTGTGCTGTCCCATATGTATGAATGATACGGATGCATTCAGATTGAAGCATGGTGGGAAAGTGTCATTCTTTGATGCTCATCGACGTTGGACTCCATTCAAGCATGATTTCAGGAATTCGCTTACTGCATTCAGAAGTGGAGCCAAAATCAAAAATGGGCCACCAAAGAGGCAAACTGCACCGCAGATAATGGCATGGCATGCTTGTCTGAAGCAAGGAGAAAATGATAGGTTCCAAGGCTACGGGGAGGACCACAACTGGACCCATATTTCATCAATATGGGAGCTTTCGTATGCAAAAGCCTTGATCATGCCACACAACATAGACTTGATGCACCAAGAGCGTAACGTTGCTGAAAGCATCATAAGCACTTGTTTCGATGTGACTGATAAAACGAAAGATAATATGAAGGCAAGAAAAGACATGGCTGAAATTTGTAAGAGACCGATGCTCGAGTTGAAAGTAAGCGATAAAGGGCATGAGAGTAGGCCGCGAGCTGATTACTGCCTCAAGCCAGATGAAAGGAAAGAAATATTTAAGTGGTTGAAGAATCTGAAATTTCTAGATCGATATGCGGCAAATCTGAAACGGACAGTCAATCTGAAGACCAGTAAATTGATCGGTTTGAAAAGCCATGACTACCATATTATTATGGAGAGGCTGATGCCCGTGATGTTTCGAGGCTATTTTAAGGATGAGCTTTGGAGCATATTTGCAGAGCTGAGTTACTTCTATAGGGAAGTATGTGCAAAGACGGTATCGAAGAGGTTGATGCAGAAATTTGAGAAAGAAATTCCAATTATTATTTGTAAATTTGAAAAGGTTTTCCCGCCAGGATTCTTCAATGTGATGCAACATCTAATTGTGCATTTGCCTTGGGAAGCTTTGGTAGGCGAACCAGTGCAATTCAGGTGGATGTATCCTATAGAAAGGGCGTTGAAAAAGCTCAGGGCGTCTGTTCGCAACAAGGCTAGAGTCGAAGGGTGTATTGCGGAGGCTTTTGCCCTTAAGGAGATATCTCAATTCTCAACCAGGTATTTCGCTCGAGCCAACAATGTGTTTGCTCCTTCAGTGCGACTTCATGTCGAAAATGAATCGCCCCAAAGCACCCTTCAAATTTTTGCGAATCCGGGTAAAGCAGTTGGAAAAGGGAGTGTACGTCACATTGAAGGATCAGATTTGAACACGCTAATGCTATATATGTATAGCAATATTGACAGCACACAGGAGACATTCGAGTAAGTTTTCCTCATAGTTACGTCCATTTTCTCATCTCATAATTTCTATAGTGTGTAATCTCCATGTTTCTAATATGTCCAGCATGTTTGATGAAGAATGTTGGAAATCTACTAGTAAACCTACGGCCATCCAATTAGAAAATCTTCGACATGATGGGTTGAAAGGTGGACCAAACTTCGTGCAGTGGTTTCGTAATTATGTTAGTAATTGTCGTTCTCTCATTGTCCATACTTAATCTTTGAATTTTGGACTTGGAAGATATAATGCATATACTAATTCCTTGTATAGGTTTCCAAAAACTCTGTGCACCCGGACTTGCAGCAAATGGCACATACCTCTGTGTCCGTCCGGAACTATACTCGCTATGATGTAAATGGATATCGCTTCCGAACCGCGAAATTGGAGAAGAGTCGACCATTGGCAGCCACCACCAATAGTGGTGTGTTGGCAAGTTCATATGTTGACGATGACAAAGTAGTGGACTATTACGGTGTTCTTCAAAACATTGTAGAGTTGATTTTCGATGCCCAAGGAACTTAAAGTCATGTTTTTTGAGTGCGACTGGTTTGATGCTCATAGTGGGACTCGTGTCGATAAGTATGGTAATGTCGAGGTGAAGCATAGCTTTAGGATTCCGAGCAGTATGAGCGATGTTGTCCTTGCAAATCAGGCAAAACAGGTGTACTACCTGCCATATCCTCACCCAAGCCTTAGGGCTTGGTGGGTTGCAATCAAAGTCAACCCACAAGTCGTCGCTCCAGAGAGTGCTGACTACGTGAGTACGAGCAGGGACAACGATGATGCTGTTTTTCAACCAGAAGCGGCGTCGAATCAAGACATAGCTCACCGATTCCATGTGACCAATGGAGAAGGCCTTGAAAATCTCTGTTGCAATTCAAGCGACTTAATTGAAGAACCTAGGTCAAAGCGCAAACGACCTGTCGTCGTTAGAAGATCAGTAAGGATCCAACGAAATCAAGAGCGTATGAATAAACAACGAGCTGAACAAGCATCATCGGATGCGGATGACTTTTGATTAGTATGTTTCTTTTAGTTAATCAATTAAGCTACGTATTCCAATTTTCACATTATTAATTTTCATATTATTTGTTTCATATACTGTGGTTTGACATTAATTTATCTACAGTTGAACATGTTCAAGCATAGGAGATCGAGGAGGAGTGGGGGCAGCGCGGCCAGCGAGGACAACTCGGGCAGTGGGCTTTTCAGGGCACCTCACAGAGCCGACAGAGGCAGCAACAACTTCTCGACTGTCTAGACGAAGTGCAGGGTGAGGAGGGTGAGCAGGAGGCTCCTCAGCAGGATGCTCATGTGCAGGGTGACGAGGGTGAGCAGGATGAGGAGGGTGAGCAGGATGAGGAGGTTGACCCTCTGGGGGCAGGCAGCGCGGGCGACGCGTCAGATGGTTCTACGTCCTTCATGTATTATTATGCATATTAGTTTAATTGATATTAGTTTTTAATCATTTCATCATATTGAATTTACTTGTATACTTAGGTATAAAAAGAGCAATGCGCTTGGTCCGAGACCTGCCGAGAGGAGGCTCATCCGGCCGCATGGAGAATGGTGGGGCTTATTTCTGTTGTGTTAATTTTTTAATGTGAATGTGATTGCACTGGTTTACTTGTTTTATTAATGTTTGTAGGTCATGGGAAGACTTGACTTGGGACGGTACAGGCAGACGTCCCAAGGTGAACGCGGTGTTGGGTAGCCTCTGTCGCTTCTACTACCCTGGCATGGTGGAGCTCAATGGCGAGAGGTTCGCGGCTATGCAGTGGGCCGACTGGGGTCTGAAGGACTATGTCCAGCCAGGGGAGCCAGGGGAAAGCAGTAGCGGAGGGGGAAGTTCGGAACAAAAACGAAGGACTTGTCAGGTGGCTGTGTGGGACGAGTTCTGGGTGAGTTTACTTTCTTATATAAGCAATTCACTGAATTATTGCTTCTCCTAATCTTACTTTAACTTAACTTCTCCATTGATATGTAGGGGAGGTTCCAATTGCCGAATGAGATCGAGGAGGATCAGGCTCAGTGGGCACATGTGAAGAGGCACTTTCGAAAGTGCGCTGATAAGGTAATCAAGGATGCCATGTACAATGCTCGCATCGCGATCGTCAACTACTACTACAAGAAGATAAAGGGGCAGAAAATGAGCAAAGCATTAGGGGCCAATGAGATCTACCTCATAGAGGAGCAGTACCTGGGGAGCGTTGTGGATTGGCTGGCGAAGGACATGGAAGCCTGGAGGTGGTTGGCTAAGAGATGGGCGTCGCCTGAGTGGATTGCAGAGTCCCAGAAGCACCGTACCAACCGTGGCACCGAAGGACCGGGGCACAGGTACGACGCCGATGGACACCTTGGTACCGCACGCCGCATGGTAAGTATATAAATCAAACTTGTATGTTACATCTATGAAAATTCTATGGTTTAACTCTTCTTTTTCATGCAGGAAGCTGAAAGTGGAGTTGTTCCATGTTTTATGGAGGTTTACGTCCGTGGTAACCGTGGCCCTGATCCGACGAACCCTGATGTGCTATGCAGCGAGGCGGCAAGGGAGAAAATGGTAAACAAGTTTGTATTTACGAATTAAATTGCATGTTTTGTGTCTAACTCCAACTCTAACTTTCTTTGCAGAATGCATATGGGGAGGAAATGACTCAACGCCATGGGCCTGACTTCGACTGGATGCATTCAGACTTAGATGCCTCGGCGTTGTACCACAGTGGTGGGGGTAGAAAGCATGGCAGGTGAGGTGTTTGTGTTTGATTCGACAATTTCATTAACAAGAATGTGTCCACTTAATGGCTCAACTATGTGTATCATGCAGGTTTGCCTTTGGCACTGGTGTTGTGGAGTATAACAGGACAATAGGTCAAGGGAAGGCATCGTCTTCGGGAGGGAGTTCTCGCTCCTCCAGGTCTGCTCGAGAGGCTCAGCTGGAGGAGGAGACTCGGGCAGCACAGGAGCAGGCTCGAGCAGCATAGGAGCAGGCTCGAGCAGCGCAGGAGCAAGTTGGACAGCTGACGCAATATATGGCTTCTTATTTTCAGGTAATTCGTCTATCTCATCACGTGTAGTCATTGAATTCGAAGTATAATGTTGCGATTCTAACGTTTCATCCATTTGCAGGAAATGACTACTCGACTCGAGCCTGATATGAACTTGCCCGCTTTTCGCCCTCCCCAGGTAACACTATCTGAACACTTCAATTCCATAGCAACTCTTTTTTTATTATCAAAAATGGCTCGCAGGCACAAGGATGGGGACAGTGGCCAGGACAAGCTCCAGCGTCGCAGCCACAGTGGACCGGTGTTGGGTGGACGCAGGCACCTCCAGGCACTTGGACGCCTCCACCACCCCAAGGACCGGCGGGCTCTCAGCCATTTCAAGCGTGGATGGCACCGCCACTGATGGGGTGGGTGCCACCACCTCAGGGGTGGCTAGCACAACAGTACCCGTGGATGCATTCACAGCCTCCTCATCACCATGGATCACAAGTGACGTTCCATGTTTAGTTTTATGCAAATATTGACCAAACACAACAATGTATATGTATAGGGATAGCAAAACACGGCCTTATTTTAATGATTGATGAATTGCAGGGTTCAGCGTCACATGCTCATGGATCGGAGGGTGCTGTCAACGTCCAAGACTTCCTTGTCCATGGTTCTGGAGGGAGTGGCCACCTTCCTGGTGGCGGAGGAGGGAGTGGCCAAAACTCCCACAGCCCGCCGGAGTGACTAGTGACTTTGTTTATGGACTATGTATGGATATGTATAGACTTTATTATGGATGTGATTATGCTATTGAAACTATGTATGGACTATATATGGACTATGTATGGAATATGTTTGTGAATGTTGTTTGTGAAGAGTGCATGCTTGTGAATGTTGTTTGTGAAAACTGTATTGCTTGTGAAATCTGTATATGTGATTGTGTATATGTTTATTTTGCTGTGAATTAATAAAAGGTGCAGAAAAATCTGTTTTGGGAGGGTATCCTGAATTTTCGTCGGCCTGGGTGGTGGCCGACGAAAATATGTGCCCCAGATATTTTCGTCGGCCACCACCGGGGCCGACGAAAATCACGTTCCCTATTTTCGTCGGCCACCGAGGCCGACGAAAATAATCAGCCGACCAACTATTTTCGTCGGCCTTGTGGAAGCCGATGAAAATAAGTCGTTTTCGTCGGTACCGACGGAAATAGTTGCCTATTTTCGTCGAACTTAATAGGCTATTTTCATCGGTTTAGGCTTATTTTCGTGGGGTTTTGGCCCACGAAAATTTAGGCGTTTCCAGTAGTGTCCCGACAGCTGAAGATTGATGAGAGGAATTACCCCACACATGATCTGGAATTGGCGGCAGTGGTTCATGCACTGAAGACCTGGAGGCACTATCTGTATGGGCAGAAGTGTGATATTTATACAGGCCACAAGAGTCTTATGTACATATTCACCCAGCAAGAGTTAAACATGAGGCAGCGAAGATGGCTGGAGTTGATCAAAGATTATGAGTTGGAGATACATTATCACTTAGGCAAAGCTAATGTGGTTGCAGATGCTTTGAGCAAAAAAAGTCAAGTTAACATGATGGTCGCTTATCCGACGCCATATGAACTAGCAAAGGAATTCGACAGGCTAAGTCTCGGATTTCCGAACAACACCCAAGGAGTGATAGTTGAGCTGGAGCCCACTCTAGAGCGAGAAATCAAAGATTGTCAGAAAGATAATGAGAAGATCAATGAAATTTGGCAGTTAATATTAGATGGGAAAGGCAAAGATTTCCAGGAAGACATAGAAGGTGTGGTATGGTTCAAGGATAGGCTGTATGTTCCTGACATCAAATCGATTTGGGAGCTAATTCTCAAGGAAGCTCATGAGACAGCTTATTCCATACACCCTCGCAGCGAGAAGATGTATCAAGACCTGAAGAAAAGATTCTGGTGGTACAGAATAAAAAGGGAGATCGCAGAGTATGTTGCCATATGGGACAGTTGTCAGAGAATCAAGGCAGAGCATCAGAGGCCCGCATGTTTGTTGCAGCCATTGTAGATTCCTCAGTGGAAATGGTATGATATTGGGATGGATTTTATAGTCGGTTTGCCTCGCACTCGAGCAGGTTATGACTCCAACTGGGTAGTGGTGGACCGCTTGACAAAGGCGGCTCATTTTATACCATTAAGACCACCTATAATAGTGTAGTGTTGGCATAGCTATACATGTCCTGGATTGTATGCTTGCATGGAGTACCGAAGAAGATAGTCTAACCATGGAACCCAATTCACTTCTCATTTTTTGCAGCAATTGCATGAAGCCTTGGGCACACACTTGAAGTTCAGTTCAGCTTATCACCCGCAAACAAATGGTTAGACTGAGAGAACCAATCAGATCCTTGAAGACATGTTGAGGGCTTGTGTTTTGCAAGACAAGTCGGGTTGGGCAAGAGGCTACCCTATGCAGAATTCTCCTACAACAACAATTACCAAGGCAGTTTTAAGATGTCACCATTCCAAGCATTCTACGGAAGGAATTGTCAAACTCCGTTGCACTGGGACCAACCCGACGAAAGGGAGGTGTTTGGTCTGGATATTTTGCTTGAAGCCGAAGAGAATATCAAAATGGTTTAAGACAATATCAAGGCAGCATAGTCCAGATAGCGAAGCTATGCTAACTGTCACACCCGGTTTTAGAAGGCAAACCGAATGCGAACCATGTATGTGTGAGGATCAGCAATTCACGTACACAACAGTTACATAACTGGACATCATCACACAGTGCTCAAATAATAACAAAAAGGGGATAATAATAATCGATTACATCATATGTCTGAGACATCCACATAGTCTTTAATAATAATCAAAGTGCAAAAACGAAACATAGATACACGCGGCCTTCACAAGCTGCCGACTGGGGGTTGCCGCTAACCCACGCCTAAAACTCATCATAATCTTGAAACTCCTGGAAGTCTTCCTCCACGACTTCACCTTCTCCTGAGCAGTGGTTGCAACGCGAACAACCTAGGGAAGGGGGGGGGTTTGGTGTGTAGAGTAAGGGTGAGTACACATCAACATACTCAGCAAATGTCCTGTTTGGCTGTAGTGGACTAGCTTTATGTGGGGATAAGTCAAGCAGTTGCTTTTAGTTGGTCAGATTATTATTACTAGTAGAGAGAGAGAGAGAGAGAGAGAGAGAGAGAGCCAAGTTTTAGTATTATCCCACGTTGTTAACCCAAACGTACCCTTTCCAAACGGAAAGAATACCACTTACCATTACCAAAGTCAATACCAAAACCATCATTTTCATCAACACCTGTAATCCGAACATCTCTGTTCGAGTACCACTAATCAATGGAGCTCCCTTGGCCGCTCATAACCGCAAGCACGACTGATATATCAGTTTTCATAACACTCTGCAGAGGTTGCACACTTTACCCATAAGTCATGATTCCCTTTCCGCCCGGAGATCATGACTCTCCATTGATCACTACCAAGGTGACCCAGCAGGGTATCACTACGTAGCCTTTACAAAGATTCCCCGGGGCTGTAGCCGCCCGTTAGGTTTCCTAAATGCACCGCACTCCTCCCCAAGGGGCGAACCAACCTTGGTAGAGCGAGCCGCATACACCGAGCCCCATTAACGGCACGATGGCGAAGCGAACTACACCCCGGTTCCTCTAATTATTTAGCTAAGGGCGTCCAATTCCACCCTCATGGTTGCACTGAATAGGTCCTCGATTCGAGGCAGGGGGTACTTGTTCTTGACAGTAACTTCATTGAAAGCTCTATAATCGATGCACATCCTCTTCGTACCATCCTTCTTCTCCACAATTAGCACTAGGGCTGCCCAAGGTGAGGTACATGGTCCGATGTTACCTTTCTCCAACAACTCATCAATTTTCTTCTTGAGTTCCACCAACTGTGGTCCAGACACTCGATAGGCTCTCTTGGAAATAGGGGCGGTGCTTGGGATAAGCTCTATGGCAAATTCAACTTTCCTTTCAGGTGGCATGCCTGGTAACTCTTCGGGGAATACATCGGAGAATTCTGACACAATCCTAATTGCCTCAATCGGATTAGACTCTTTGTCATCTACTGATAAATGGTGACAGGCTCCTTCTAGTTCAGGCAAGTATAGCTTAGTTACTACTTCCTTTCTGGATGGGGACACCAACTTAACTATTCTCTTGTCACAACTGATAGTGGCTTGGTTTCTGTGCAGCCAATTCATCCCTAGGATGACATCTAAACCTTGGGTTCCCATTACTACTAGGCTAGCGGGGAAGTCTATCCCCCTTATTTCAATCCTTAGATTCGGACAAATCCTATCGGACTGAACTTTTCCACCAACTGAATTAACTCCTGAAGGTGGAATCATTGGTTCTATGGGGATGTTATGTGCTTCTACCCAAGATGTAGAAACAAAAGAATGCGTGGCACCAGTGTCAAATAATACTTTTGCTGGATAGGATTCGATTGGAAAAATACCTACTGCCATGTCTTGAGCATCCTAGATTGCTGAAAGTTCCCTCTGACCCGGGAACAGGATCTGGATGTCGCCTAGAGGGGGGGGGGGTGAATAGGCGAATAAAACTTATTACTTTAAAACTTAAATTCTTACTCTACTCGAAGACTTCGTACGCAGTGGAGTGAGAAGACTCTTCAAGTAGGTTGCAGCGGAATAGAAGATCCTGTCTCAAAATGTCCTGCACTTCAAATAAAGCTTATACCACAGATAAGTATTGAAGTGCAGATATAAAGGCGAGTAGAAAGAGAGTCAGGATACAATACAGAACAGAGCACACAGACGCAAGGATTTATCCCGAGGTTCGGCCAAGCCTGAAATGCTTGCCTAGTCCTCGTTGGAGTTAGCCACACCTGGGCTTGGAGTCTATTTCAACTCCTTCCTCCGTTTGCTCAGATCTGTCAGTATGACAGATAGAGCCTTTCACTATTGAGTGGGGTTACAACAGAACCGCGGCTGCTTACAAACTTCTTGGCAGCCCTCCGGCAGAGTAACGATACGCTCAAGACCTTGCTCTAGCTCTTAGCAGCACTACTCCTCTCTCTAAAGGCTTATAGTTGTGCCTTCTACACAAATTAGAGAGATACACACAAGAGGGAGAGTGAGAATTGATCCGAGTGATGTCTATACTTGTTGGCTGCACTTGTTGTCTGCTTGAGGCGCCTAGGGGTCCCTTTTATAGGCACAAGGGGCCTAGGAGCCGTTGGAAGCAATCCAGGAAAGCAAATCTTGCCTTCAGTCGGGTGGCGCACCGGACAGTCCGGTGCACACCGGACACTGTCCGGTGCCCGATTTCTTTCCTTCTATGGCGAAGCCGACCGTTGGCAGTCTTGGAGCCGTTGGCGCACCGGACATGTCCGGTGCACACCGGACAGTCCGGTGCCCCCACTTGACCGTTGGCTCGTCCACGTGTCACGCGCGGATTGCGCGGCCGACCGTTGCCCAAGCCGACCGTTGGCTCACCGGACAGTCCGGTGTACACCGGACAGTCCGGTGAATTATAGCCGATCGTCGCCAGACTTCTCCCGAGAGCGGCCTGTTCACCGGAGTTCAGCCTGGCGCACCGGACACTGTCCGGTGCGCCACCGGACAGTCCGGTGTGCCAGACTGAGTTGAGCTTTGGCTGTACACATCCAAGCCTTTTGTATTCCTTTTCTTTTCTTCTTTTCTCTGTTTCTAACACTTAGACAGATACATTAGTACACAAAAGCCGATGTACTAAGTCTAGAAACATACCTTCTCTTGACTTTCACTTCTTTAGCATTTGACATGCTTTGAGCTTTGATGTTGGACTCATAAATCATCAAGTCAGCTTGCCTTGATCTATATTAACGTTTCTGAGCTCCAACATCCTGCGAAGGTCACATAGAACATCTCCAAACATGGGAACAACCCAAACTAAAGGTCAAGGTGCACTTAGCTCTTTTGGGCTGCTTCCAGTCCTGGCTTTGACATCTGTTCTCCTTCTAGTGACCTTGTTCACTTCTTAGAGCTTGATCTTGAGCCTTATGACTTACACCACATAACTATAGCTGTTACCTCATTGGTTGTAAGTCATGTCCTTATGTAGTGATCCTTGATGTGCCATAGCTCTTCTCAACTCGATCATCCTTGACTTTGCAAGTCTTCTTCTTCACCTTTGGCTTTGGGTTCCTCAGCCTCTTTGACCTTCTCCCATGCACTTGGTACCTCGAAGCTCTTCTTGCCTCCATCCTTGGCTTGATCAGTTGTTTCCGAGCTACGCACCCGAGTCTCACTTTATGCAATGTCCATCTTACTTGTGATGCCCGTTATCTATCCATCATCTAGTCCTTGGACCATCACATTTGTTCACTTGTGTTGAACCCTGTAGGCTTTACCTTAAGCACCTGTTCAACACTTAGTACACTTGTTAGTCCTTTAATTGAGTTGTCATCCAAACACCAAAACTCACAAGAGAGCTTTCAATCTCCCCCTTTTTGGTGATTGATGGCAACACAATTAAAGCTTACATAAGAATAAGATTTGAAGCACAAATTTGAATTCTAAGATTATAGAATGCTCCCCCTAAATATGTGCTTACTTCAAAAACATAATTTTGGCCTCAGACGCCAATTTGCACATACTTAGGCAATTCGAAACATTTCTACACCTTAGCACTTTTTAGGATGCATTGTGTCAAGAATCGAACCATGATGCTATAACACACAAATGCACATAATCAGAGTTAAACACCATTCAAATTAGTGGATATATCACAGGAATATCAGCCTACCACTATTCACCTTTAAGATACCAATTTAAACTAAGATACCAATTTAAAGCAATCTTAAAGCACCATTAACCACATGACTATCTATTACACTATAGAAGCCAATTAATAATTCATCGCATCGCAGCGGAAACACTAGTTCGTATGATGCAACACATATAATACTGTAAGAAGCATATGAATATCACACTGGCAAAGCTCAAACTAACACATCACCCCTTAGGATAAGCTTTCCTCTCAGGTTGAGATAAGCTTTAATACACAAATTCTCCCCCTTTGACATCAAACACCAAAAACCATACTCAAGCAAGAACATATGATGATGTCAAGGGACAGCAGGGTGTTAAGGAAGAAAAACGACTATCAAAACTTCCCCTTACTTATTGAACATATGCCCTATCAACATTTAGGTAAGATACATATATGCAAAAAGATTAATACTTCCTTTTGTACCTTTACCATGATGTAGTGTACTTCCCATCTTGAAAGTAGTTAATCTCTCGAGAGCTTCTCCATACTTGTGCCTGAATCTTTCTCCTAATTTTTTTCTTGTTGTCACAACTTGAAATACCAATTTCTTGACTTACAGAGGTACCCAAGTCCTGATTGCTCCATTTCTTGCTTATCTTCTCTTTTCCACCTAGAGACTATACAAGATCGCTCAAGAAACAGTTAGTCAAAAGACACAAGTTATGTGTGCTCCCCCTCAAGTTGTGCATCAAGTATTTGAATGACTTGTACTTTGCACATTCTAGCTTCCTTAGAGGGGATCACAACATACCTTGGTCAAGGCATACTCTCCTACTTTTATCACCCAAAGATGCCAATTTGAATATCAAATGAAACGCCACTTAACACCAATTGAAGGCTAAATGAAGGGTTGACTAAATACAACAATGCACGCCTCAGCGGAACCTAAGCCGATTGAATACTCACAGGAAGTCTAATATTTACGCAACTTGGACATGCTTCATACTTAACTATCATTGCATATACCAATTGAAGATCAACACAATCATGTATATAAAGCGAAATATCTAAGCATGTCATAATTAAGAAGGTTTCTTAGGTGCACAAAAGAAACAACATTTTAAAGGCATAAATTACCTAAGCCAAGATATTACCAATTGAAATGCAAGAACACAGCTATGATCACTATCAATGGAACTTCAAGATATTTAATAAAACTGCACAGTTCCATTTTCCATACCTTTGCCTTTATGAGAGCACTTGTTATCACCAATTCAGGGCTCCTTTTGCTTATGCACCTCATAGCTTAAAAGGGCACGACATGGATTTGAAATTCACACAGTACCAAACCAGAGTAATCATGTGAACATGGACTAAACAAAATGTCATAATTGCACATAGCATGACTTAAAAAAAGTTACAGGTTTATCCATATACACCAAGAGAGTTAATCGTTGTGGATATAACAAATGAAAGAGCTACCAATGAATGATTCAAAAGATATATCCTATAGAGCACCAGCCATGATTAAGCAACCATCATTATGATCCATAAAGCATAACTACTCTAAGGACAGGTAGCACAACAAGCCAACTTAAGAGCAATACTAAATTGCAATTATGTACTTAAAATACACGGGTACCGTCCTTTTGAGAGCAGGTTGTAGATTCTCATCAAGGTCCTTTACTTGATTCACCAATAATGATTCAGGACCTATACACCTTATTTCACTTGAGATGAACATGGGATTAGTGTTTCACAATAATTCAACCTTGGATCAATAAACACCAAAACAATTAACAGCTTAAGCATATAGTTTTAGATAACCGTCTTAATCTCTCTCATGGTCTCCAGTCCATCTCAAGGCACCTGCATGGTCTAGTTAGCACAGTTTGGTACCCATCTCGGGATGGGTCCATAATGATCATCTAAATGTGCCTTTGGTACCCAAATTGCCTTTGTGCTAGTTCTAGGTGATCTCGTTATAGATCTAGCACAAGTGTATGATTTGGGTCTCCTACGCGAATAAGATTGACACAAATTCACTTGCTTAGGAATCTTACCTTTATAACATACCTTGAATAGATGACCCTGCTCACCACACTTGTAGCAGAAGCGTCGTTCAACTTGACACGACGCTTGCTTTGTGTCATTTTCCTTGGTGAGTGTCACCTTGGGGGATGCACATCCTTGATTCTTCATGATCGGACATGAAGTGATCGTGTGGTCCTTATTGTTGCATCCAAAACAACTCCTTGTCCCTTCATTTTTGTCTTTGTACGGACAAGACGTGATGAGGTGGCCCAACTTCTTGCACTTGAAACACCTCCTTCTTCCTTTTCCCTTTGTGTACTTGAATGACATGGAGAGAGGGTCAGTGCAAACAACATGATTAATTGAATCTTTACCTTTTTCCAAGCTCATGTTGATTTCTTCATCTTTAGGAACATTTTTCTTATTGAGCTTGACACTTGCTGCAGTTTTTCCTTTCTCAAGCTTCTTCACCACGCGCCCGTGGATATCTTGAGAGAGTTGAGCAAAGTGTCTTCTCCTCAGTTGTCGTTGCTTCTTATTCCCACAGAATTTCTTTTGTGACCCTAAAACTTGTTGCTCAATCAATGATTGGCTTTCTTTTGAGCAACAGAGGTTAGCACATGATGATATACAATTCAAATGCGCACACGTGCGAGGATGAGGTTCACATGAATTTAAGTTTGCAATTATAACCTCATGAGCAACATTAAGCATGATATGGTCATCAACTAGTTTATTATGAGAATATGACAACATATCATACTTTTTACCTAGAGCACGTTTTTCTAAGTCCATTGTTTCTACTTGACTCTTAAGCATAGAATTTTCCGTTTTAAGTTGAGCAACATCAGATAATACATCATGATTATTTCTTTGCTCAAATAAAATAGATTCATACCGATGGACCAAATTATCATGAGAGCACTTTAGCTCCTCATGTTCTTTGGTCATCTTCTCCAAGCTGTCGTTGGTTTTGATGAGAGTCTCCTCTAGCCTGAGAAGCGTCTCGCCTTGTTCCTTGTTCCTCCTCAACAACTTAACTAAGAGCACTTTGTCTTCTTTGTTGAGATGGGTGTAGAACCGGCGAATCTCCTCTTCTTCCACATCACCGGTCTTATTTTCCCTGTCATTATTATTAGTGGAAGCAGTACAGGAAAATGTACCTTGTGGTGATGAAGACTCATCCTCGCTATCATCCTCATATTCCTCCTCATCATCGCTTTCGTCTCCACCATCATTGTTAGCAATAAGACATTTATAACTAGTGGAAGACAAACCTGTCGACGAGGTGGATTCATCGTTGGGTGCCCATTGTTCTTGATCTTCTCCCTTTGAAAGGTTAGTATCACAAGCAATATAGGGAGTAGAAGCAGTACAATTTGCCACACAATATTTTACTTTAATTCTATTCCATAAATCATGAGCATCAACAATTAAATCATTACCACTACTCATGATGGCAAAATAAGCACCTCTAGAAAGAGAATCAACTAAGATGCTGCAAGCACGGTGATTGAGAGAAAAACATCTTAGTTCATCATTAGAGGGATTTTTACTAATATCAGATGGAAAAATACTTCTCCTAAAGATCTGTCTCAAATCAGGATCAACACTCATGAAAGCATTATAAATAGAGACAGACCAAGATTTGTAATTAAAGCCATTGCCTAAAAGAAGTTCTACAGTTACCTCTTGTGACGACATCGTTATCTCCGGACGGCTAAGCCCACACTGGAGAGGCCTAGCTCCGATACCAATTGAAAGTTCCCTCTGACCCGGGAACAGGATCTGGATGTCGCCTAGAGGGGGGGGGGGGGTGAATAGGCGAATAAAACTTATTACTTTAAAACTTAAATTCTTACTCTACTCGAAGACTTCGTACGCAGTGGAGTGAGAAGACTCTTCAAGTAGGTTGCAGCGGAATAGAAGATCCTGTCTCAAAATGTCCTGCACTTCAAATAAAGCTTATACCACAGATAAGTATTGAAGTGCAGATATAAAGGCGAGTAGAAAGAGAGTCAGGATACAATACAGAACAGAGCACACAGACGCAAGGATTTATCCCGAGGTTCGGCCAAGCCTGAAATGCTTGCCTAGTCCTCGTTGGAGTTAGCCACACCTGGGCTTGGAGTCTATTTCAACTCCTTCCTCCGTTTGCTCAGATCTGTCAGTATGACAGATAGAGCCTTTCACTATTGAGTGGGGTTACAACAGAACCGCGGCTGCTTACAAACTTCTTGGCAGCCCTCCGGCAGAGTAACGATACGCTCAAGACCTTGCTCTAGCTCTTAGCAGCACTACTCCTCTCTCTAAAGGCTTATAGTTGTGCCTTCTACACAAATTAGAGAGATACACACAAGAGGGAGAGTGAGAATTGATCCGAGTGATGTCTATACTTGTTGGCTGCACTTGTTGTCTGCTTGAGGCGCCTAGGGGTCCCTTTTATAGGCACAAGGGGCCTAGGAGCCGTTGGAAGCAATCCAGGAAAGCAAATCTTGCCTTCAGTCGGGTGGCGCACCGGACAGTCCGGTGCACACCGGACACTGTCCGGTGCCCGATTTCTTTCCTTCTATGGCGAAGCCGACCGTTGGCAGTCTTGGAGCCGTTGGCGCACCGGACATGTCCGGTGCACACCGGACAGTCCGGTGCCCCCACTTGACCGTTGGCTCGTCCACGTGTCACGCGCGGATTGCGCGGCCGACCGTTGCCCAAGCCGACCGTTGGCTCACCGGACAGTCCGGTGTACACCGGACAGTCCGGTGAATTATAGCCGATCGTCGCCAGACTTCTCCCGAGAGCGGCCTGTTCACCGGAGTTCAGCCTGGCGCACCGGACACTGTCCGGTGCGCCACCGGACAGTCCGGTGTGCCAGACTGAGTTGAGCTTTGGCTGTACACATCCAAGCCTTTTGTATTCCTTTTCTTTTCTTCTTTTCTCTGTTTCTAACACTTAGACAGATACATTAGTACACAAAAGCCGATGTACTAAGTCTAGAAACATACCTTCTCTTGACTTTCACTTCTTTAGCATTTGACATGCTTTGAGCTTTGATGTTGGACTCATAAATCATCAAGTCAGCTTGCCTTGATCTATATTAACGTTTCTGAGCTCCAACATCCTGCGAAGGTCACATAGAACATCTCCAAACATGGGAACAACCCAAACTAAAGGTCAAGGTGCACTTAGCTCTTTTGGGCTGCTTCCAGTCCTGGCTTTGACATCTGTTCTCCTTCTAGTGACCTTGTTCACTTCTTAGAGCTTGATCTTGAGCCTTATGACTTACACCACATAACTATAGCTGTTACCTCATTGGTTGTAAGTCATGTCCTTATGTAGTGATCCTTGATGTGCCATAGCTCTTCTCAACTCGATCATCCTTGACTTTGCAAGTCTTCTTCTTCACCTTTGGCTTTGGGTTCCTCAGCCTCTTTGACCTTCTCCCATGCACTTGGTACCTCGAAGCTCTTCTTGCCTCCATCCTTGGCTTGATCAGTTGTTTCCGAGCTACGCACCCGAGTCTCACTTTATGCAATGTCCATCTTACTTGTGATGCCCGTTATCTATCCATCATCTAGTCCTTGGACCATCACATTTGTTCACTTGTGTTGAACCCTGTAGGCTTTACCTTAAGCACCTGTTCAACACTTAGTACACTTGTTAGTCCTTTAATTGAGTTGTCATCCAAACACCAAAACTCACAAGAGAGCTTTCAATTGCTTCGGCCTCCAGGTGGTTCACCTTTCCATGGTTGTAGGCCTGACCACGACCTCCTGGTGCTTACTGTGGCGCTCCTTGTCTTGTTGGGGTATTGACTGCTGGCGACTGCTGAGCTGCCTTCTTTGGACAGTTCTTCGCCCAGTGGTTTTGTTCTCCACAATAGAAGCATGCACGACCTCCTACTTGCGCTGGAGCTGCTTGGCTATTCTGGTTGGTTGCTGGGGCAGGAAGGCGAGCTGCCTGGTTATTCTAACGCTCGTACTGATTTCCTCCCTGCTGGTTGCTTTGACGGTACTACTGCTACTGCTGCTGAGGAAAATGCCTCTGGTACTGGTGCTGACGCTGATGCTGATGACCTTGCTTGAATTGCTGGGGTGAGTTTCCTGAGTAGCGGAGACGACTGCTACTCCCGACCTGAGATCCACCGATCTTGCGTTTCCTGTCCTCCATCTCCCGACGCTTCCTTTCAGTAATGATTGCCCTGTCGATCAAATGCTGGAAGGTAGGGAAAGTGTGGTTCATCAGCTTGTGGTGGAGGGGATCAACCAATCCTTTGAGTCATGACCCCTCATGAATTCTGCCCGCTTGTCTCTGGGCACCTGTGGCATCTGAACTTCACTTGAGGCTGAGGTGGGGGTGGCTGCTGCTGCATCTGCTGCATTGCTGCTAAGGTCTGACTAATTGCTTAGACTGCTTGGGTCTGCATCAGGAACATTTGCTCAATGGTCATCGGGGGTGGCGGTGGCAACTGCTGCTGAGCTACATCTTCCTGGGGTGCCTGCTGTTCCGGCTGAGCACGCCTTGCACCTCTGCGCCTGTTCTCAGACATCTGTAGAAAGCACACACACATTAGATCTAACTCTGCAGTCTTTCAGCATAAGAAAATATATACGGAAATCTCCATAACACTAAACAAATGATCATCTTCACTGATAGCTTCTCAGATAAAGAGGAAAGTGGAAATAAATGGATTACCCAACTAAATGACTGACTTTATTAATAACTACACCAAGTTGCAGGGGATACCCATACCTTGATGACAATCATTACAAAGATCCAACTTCATTACATGTTCATCACGACAAGCATTCCAACATATGATAAGCAAATTAACTCTAACTAAGACTTACTAGACTAAGACACTGAATTAAGCATTATTATAGACTCCGACTCTATCGATCTATGGATCCAAATCTATCCGGGTCGTGCAGTCTGGGGTACCATAGTCGAAGCGATCACGGGGCGGTGAGCGGTAAGGGTGCTAAATCCTGACAGGGGCGAGAGAACCACCATCCAGATAGTGGCGTGCTGCGCACTCAGTATACAATTCTGCAACCTCCGCCCAAACCTTGCCCAACTCGTCAAGGGCATGGTCCAACTCGGTGTTGAGCACGGCGGCCAGGTGGACCATGCTGTTCAGCCTGGGATTGCCTTCACCAACTAGCGAGACAATCACACCTCTAGCACTGCTGGTCGAACAACGAGAGTAGTACTTCAGGTCAAGGCCATCAGCTACCCCGCTGAACAGCGAGCAATACTGAGAAAGTGCATGTCGTGCTGCATCTTGCATGGCTGCCTCGGCAATATCCCTCTCAGTAATATAATAGTGCTCTGAGAAGGCCTCTGCACCCCGGAGATCATCGTCCGGATGGCGCACCAAGCAAGTAGCCTCCCACTGGTCCGGGTATAACCCGTGACGATGCTGGTAGACTACACAACGGTACTCGACGGACCAAGTGTGTCGGTCGAAGGCCCGACATAGCAAGGTATCGAGAGCGTCGTGGAAGTGACACCCGCAAGCGGCGTCATGAGTGATGGGTCTAGCGATCCACCCCTCCGGCTCTGACTCCTTCGAGAACTCCGTGCCGTGGCTCGAACTTCCACCAGCGTCGTCGTCGTCTCCGTCTCCGTCTAGGTATCCTCCGGCAGCAGGGATGCCCTGTGGTGGTGCAGGGGGCATCTCTGGCTGAGGTGTAGGGGAAGACGACCTCCCAGACTCCACCTCCTGCTGAGGCGAGGGGGAAGAGTCCTGCTGCTCCTGCTCCTGGCATCGACGCTCCTGCTCCTCGCGCAGGCGACGATGCAGTCTCTCCAGGTGACTAGACTGACCTAGCACCGTGCGACGCAGTGGACGCTCCGCCAGGCGAGAAGTCAAAAAGGGGATCACTGACTTACGTGCAGTGCATCTAAGATGAGCCATCTACAAAAACATCGTAAGCACAAGAGTGAGAGTAGAACTATAAGACCAGAAAGTAAACAGAAAGAAAAGTGAGACAAAACTTTTGAGATAAGTAAATAACATAGAGTTGGTCAAGATGACCAACTTTTGAAAGGACACTAAGGTCAAGGTAAGAGTAGGGGTCTATAGTCCTTAGGGCGACCATCCTAGTCTAGATTAGCGGTCCTACAGTCAGCAAGGGCTTTGATACCACTTATGTCACACCCGGTTTTGGAAGGCAAACCGAATGCGAACTATGTACGTGCCAGGATCAGAACTCACGTACACAATGATTACATAATTGGACATCATCACACAATGCTCAAAGTAAATAGAGGAAAGGTACTTTAATTACATCAAGATGTCCAAGACATCCACAGAGTCTAATACATAGCCCTAGTCTTCAACATTAATATCAAAGTGCGGAAAACGAAACTTAGAAGATAAGCCTACACAGGCAGCTGACTGGGGTTTGCCACTAAGATAAACTAGAACTCATCGTAGTCCTAGAACTCCTCAAAGTCCTCCATGTTGCCAGCATCTTCTCCTGAGCACTGAGTATAGTGGGGACAACCTGGGGTGGGGTGGTTTGTAAACCAAGGGTGAGTACACATCAACGTACTTAGCAAATGTCCCGTTTGGCTAAAGTGGACTAGCTGTATGTGGAGTTAAGTTTAAGCAGTTGCTTTTAGTTGGTCAAGTTTTAATACTATAACTAGAGCCATATTTTAGTAATAAACCCAATTATTACCCAGAAGTACTCCCTCCAAAAGGACATACTAGAGAGCAAAAATTATGACTATCATTGCTAACCATCATCATAAAAGTAATCAAAGTTCTATAATCAAAGAGAATCCCAAGGCCGCTCATAACCATGAGCACGGTTGATATACCAGTTTCTAACACTTTGCAGAGGTCGCACACTTTACCCACAAGTCGTGATTCCCTTTCTGCCTAGGGTTCTAGCCTCCCCATTGATCACTACCAAGGTGACCTAGCAAGGCCTCACAACGTAGCCTTTACAAAGATTTCCCAGAGGTCATAGTCGCCCGTTAGGTTTCTCCAGTTTGATAAACACACTACATCTCCCCAAAGGAAGGGTGACTAACAAAACCAAATCGAGAACCTCTACAATCAGCCTCGGCACAGCAAGTACTGTGCCCGGACCCCATTGACGAACCTACGGCGAAGCCAACTACTCCTCTGGTTCCTCTAATTAATCAGCTAAGGGCGTCTCATTCCACCCTCATGTTTGCACTGTTATCCCGGGTTGTCACTCCTCAAACAGGTCCTTACGGAGAGGTACTCAGGAAACAACCAAAGTCCACTAAAGTATCACAAGAACATCATCGGGATAACATCATCGTACCATAAATATTCACATCATGTTCCTTGATTAAAGTAAAGCAGTAGCATAAAGCTAACCATGATAACCCAAAAGGTAAACAAAGATAAGGTAAATACAGACTTGTTAATCTTTAAGTTTTCTATAATGTAATACGGGACAATGAATTATGAAGTATGTAGGACATAATAGGTCAGAGGACACTTGCCTTCACCAGGTTGTTGCTCAGGAAGATCTTCGGCAACACACTTAGGAACCACAGACTGCTCGTTGTCTAAGTAAAGCGATCATACATTCAATACATTTGGAAAGTACAAATGAACAGCACATCAAACATGTATAAACATTGGAACACATCTCAAAAGATATAGTATTAATTAAATAAGAAGGAGATCAAATTATAACATGAACTAATCTTAATTAGGAGTTGATTACTCTTTAAGTGTTGTCCATGATTACATAATCTAATACTATTCATTTTATTGAGACCTAAAGGTTAAACCAGAGATTAATTCTTATCTTACACATTATTAAACTCACAAGATTAAACATCAATTTCCCTCTAGGGTTTTCCTTTTATTTATTTTATTAAAGGAATAAATCAACATTTACATTAATCTTATATTCTAGGTAAAAATTAAAGTGCAGAGACTATAGATGAACATAATTTATTTGGACAGAGAATAATCTTATGAACATTTTGCAATTTGAACCACTAAATTTGGAGTTCATATGAAAATATATGAAATAAACAAGTTTTGAAGCTTAAAAAATACGAAATTAGGTCTAATTCTGTAATTATTTAAAAGCACAGGGGTTGTTTAAAAGAACACAAGGGCCTACGTGCGAAAACCAGGGACGACGTGTTCATTTCCGAAAACCCGAGGGTCTCTTAAGCAAAAATACACGCAAAGGGGTATCAGACAATCTCAACCATCGGATCACAGATCCATGGACAGGATTAGATCCGCGGACACGCGCGTGGGAGCGGGCGCGACTGACAGGCGGGGACGGTTGTCAGCGACCAGAGGGGGAGATAGGCTTACCGGTCGGGCCCAACGCCAGGCGATCTCAGGGCGATCTAGCGAACCCGACCGTGGGCACCATGCCGGCGCAGGAGCACCAAAGAGCGCGAGACACGGTGAGGCGGGCTAACGGTGGCGCGGATCAACTCCGGCAAGGAATTGCGCGGGCAGAAGGACAGTAACGGACGAATTAAGGGCACGGGAAAGTTGCTCACCTCGAGTGCGAACTCCGGAGCGCTTGGGGTACGACGGGGCTGCGGTGGAGCCTCGGGTCGACAATGGCGGGCTCCGGCTGCGCAAGAAGTGCTCCGGTGAGCACGGACTGGGCAAACTAGGGAGGGAAAAGGCAAACCGAAGGGTGTCCCAAGTTGCGGGTGATGCGGCGGTGCTTACCAGGGCCACGGACGCGACAGGGACTCAACGGAGGTCGCAGAACGGCGGCGGTCTTCGGTGAGCGGCGACATAGCTTGTCTAGTCGCGTGCGCAGGGTGAGAGAGGGGGCGAGGGGGTTCGGCTGAGGGCGCAAGTGAGAGGGGGGAAGTGGGCGAGCGGGGCGCGGGGATGTGTCCGGAGAACGCGCGGTCGTGGGCGCGTCCACGACGAGGGACGTGGGCGGGAGGGAGAGAGGGGAGAGAGCGCGCAGGCGAGATAGGCCGATAGGCGGGGTCCAGCTGTTAGCGCGGGCGGGCGCTCGGGCACGCGCGCGGGCTGGGTCAACTTGGGCTAACTGGGCCACATTGGCTTTTTCTATTTCCTAGGAATTTCTAATGCCTTTTCTATTTATTTTCTCTAGGGTTTTCAATTCAAATTCAAACCAAGTTTCAAATTTAAATTAAATCAAACATGTGCAACAATTCAAAGAATATTTGGAGCTCAACATGATGCAACATTTCATGACTCATATGGTTTTGACAAAATAAAATAAATAATCCCTTACTAATCAAGCTAATTCTACAAAAAGAAAAGGAGAGAGAGAAGAGTAACACCTGAATTTGGTTGATAACTAGAAAGAAATTTTATACCCCCAAATTCAGGGTGTTACAGTTTCGAAGTGGGAGATTATGTTTACCTGAAGGTGTTACCCATGAGAGGAATCAAAAGGTTCAGAGTCAAGGGCAAGCTAGCACCTCGATGCATCTGATCGTACCAGATTCAGGCAAGACGTGGAGAAGTGGCATATCAGCTTAGCCTACCAGATAGTCTGTCAGCCATGTGCATGATGTGTTCCATGTGTGTCAGCTGAAGAAGTGTTTGTGAGTGCCAGAGGAGCAATTGCCAACAGAGGATCTCTAAGTTCAAGAAGACCTAACTTATATTGAGAAGCCAACCCAAATTCTGGAGACAACATACAGAGTCACTCGAAGAAGCACCATCAGAATGTGCAAAGTCAAGTGGGGCCATCATTGAGAGGAAGAAGCCACCTGGGAAAGAGAAGATGATCTGAAAGCTAAATATCCCGAGCTCTTTGCTAGCCAACACTGAATCTTGAGGGCGAGATTCTTTTTAAGGGGGATAGGTCTGTAACACCCTGAATTTGGGGTATAAAATTTCTTCTTTAATGCCTACCAAATTCGAGTATTACCTCTTGTTTCTCTCTCTCTCTAGACTTCTTCTCTCTTCCTTTTTATTAGAATTATGTCAATTAGGTGAGATGTTAACAATTTATTTAATGTAGCAAAACCTATCTGAGTCATGAAATGTTGCATCATGCTGAACCTAAATTATTCTTTTGTTTGATGCACATGTTTGAATTATTTGAATTTGAATTGGGTTTGAATTTGATTTGAATTCCATAGAGAAAATAAAAAGAAAAGCATTTGGAAATTCCAGGAAAATAGGAAAACCAAATTCGGCCCACTTGGCCCAATCCAGCCCAGCTAGGCCGCGCGTGCGCTCGCTCCACCTAACAGGTGAGACCCGCCTGTCAGCGTCAGCCACGCCCGCGCTCGCTCGCGCTCTCTGTCCCTCTCCATCTGCCGGTGGGGCTAGCTTGTCGGCGCCGATTCCTTCGTTCGCCCGCCCGCTCCCTCTCGCTGCCCGGTGGGTCCACCCTATTAGCGTTGACTGCCCGTTCGCGAGTTTGCTCTCACTGGCCCGCAGACCCCACCTACCAGCCACCTCCCCTTCCCTAACCTCCCGCCCGCGCACTCCACCGTGGACGCACCCACGTCGAGCGTTTCTCGGCCACTCCCCCCACGCGCCCGACCTCCTTTTGAGTCCACACCCACTCACGCACTCACCTTGCCCAGTAGCGCTCCTCTGCAGACCCCCTCGCACCCCTCTCTCGCTCTGCGCGCGCGCCCGTGGAGCACCACCGTCGTCCGCCGTGACCTCGGGTTCGTTCCGCGACCGCCGTCGAGCTTCTGTCGCGTCTGTTGCTTCTGTAAGCTTTGCCTCCTTGTCAGCAACTCAACACACCCTCAGGTTTGCCCCCATCTCCTCTATTTTCCCCTGCTCGCGCTCACCGGACTTCTTGCCGTACTGTCGTGTCTCCGCCGCCGTCGACTAGGGCTCTCGTTGTGTCCTCGCCATTGCTGAGGCACTCCAGAGCCATCTCTCGGGGTAACAAACCTCCCCATGCTCTTGATTACCCATTTCCTACCATGTTGTTTGCGTAATCGCTCGCCGGAGTTGAGCTGCGCCGCCGTCGGGCCACTCCACCGCAGATCGGTGCCCCCTGGTGCCTCTGCGCTGGTGTCGTGCCCACGGTCGAGTCCGTCGTGTCACCCTGAACTCGTCTGAGCCCTTTCCCAGCGTTCCAGACACTCTTCGTGGCCGCGCCCTCGCCTCCGGCGAAACTCTGCCGTGGAATCAGGCGACGCCGCCGCTAGAAGCCCAACAACCCAGCCCGAGCTCGCCATTAGATCTCAAGCGTCCATCTGAGATATGACGGCCTGACTGTAATTAAACCCGATTTGATCCTAGCCGTTCAATGGGGATCTAACGGCCTGTAGCTGGGCCTAGGCAGTCAAGCCGCCTCGCCCTAGGCCGCTGACTCCCCTGGCCCACTTGTCAGCCCGCGCTCGCGCGCGTGCGTGCTTGCTTGCTCGCTGAAATCTGATCGTGGCCGTTTGTCTGCGATCGGATCGGATGGAAGAGACCCTCAGCTTTCTGAAATCAACCTGCTGTCCCTAGTTTTTGCGCGCAGGCCCCTGTGTTTTTGTAGAAAAGCCTCTAACCTTTTAGTTTATCGCAGAAATAGACTTAGTTTTGTATTTTGAATTCCAAAATTTATTTATTTCATATCTTTTGCATATGAACTCTAAATTGGGTGGTTCAAATTGTGAAATGTTAATAAAATTATTCTCTATCTGTTTAAATTATAATCATTCACTGTATGCATGTATTAATTTTATGTCTAGGCTATAGGTGCATGTAGAGTAATGGTTTAGTTATTAAAAATGGAAAACACTAATAATAATTAAGCGATTAACTTTGTGAAAGTAATCTCATGTAATGCATGAACCCATCCCTGGTATAATTTTAGTAATTCATTAAGATAAATGAAGTTAAGCTATGTGATCCCTGAGATAAGTAGTACTTAGAGAATCATGAACCTCTAGGTGTATTAGTCCACTCTAGAACCTAGGTTTACCTCTTGTGTTTTTACTGTTCTTTCGAGCTTGTGTTCACTTGATTGTATATGTTTGGTGTACTATTTCTTTGTCATTATCCAAATGTGTTGAATGCATGCTCGCTTTATTTAGACAATGAGCAGTTCATGGTTCCTGAGTGTGTTGCCGAAGACTTCACTAAAAAGCAACCTTGTGAAGGCAAGTATCCTCTAACCCATTATGTCCTACTTACTTTATAATTCACTGTCCCACATTACTTAATTGAAACCTAAGGATTGACTAGTTTGTATTTACCTTGTCCTTGATTACCTTTTGGGTTATTATGGTTAGCTTCATGCTATTGCTTTACTTTAATCAACAAACATGATGCAAATATTTATGATACAATGATGTTATCTTGATGATGATGATCTGTGATACTTTAGGGGGCTCAGGCTGTTTCCTGAGTACCTCTCCTTAAGGACCTGTTCATTGAGAGACCACCCGGGATAACAGGACAACCATGAGGGTGGAACGGGACACCCTTAGCTGAATAATTAGAGGAACTTGAGGTGTAGTCGGCTTCGCCTTAGGGTCGTCAATGGGGTCCGGGCATAGTACTTGCTCTGCCAAGGCTAGTTGCCAAGGTTCTTTTGATTTGGTTTTGTTAGTCACCCTTCGTGTTTGAAGAAGTATTGTGTTTATCAAACTGGAGAAACCTAACGGGCGGCTATAACCTCTGGGGAATCTTTGTAAAGGCTACATAGTTAAACCTTGCCTACTCACCTTGGAAGTGTTTGAGGGTTTGATCAACTCGAGGCAAATAGGTATCACGACTCGTGGGTAAAGTGTGCAACCTCTGTAGAGTATTCGAAATTAGTATATCAGCCGTGCTCACGGTTAAGAGCAACCTTGGGATCCTCTTTGATTAGAGTAACTTTGGATACTTTATGATGATGGTTACTAATGATGAATATAACTGTGGTTTCAGGTATTTCCTCTTGGCGGGAGTACTTTTGGGTAATAACTGGGTTTATTACTAAAACTTGGCTCTACTACTAAGTAATAAATACATGACCAACTAAAAGCAACTGTTTTAACCTTAACTCCACATACAGCTAGTCCACTTTAGCCGAACAGGACATTTGCTGAGTACGTTGATGTGTACTCACCCTTGCTTTAAAACCCCCAACCCCAGGTTATCCCCATTGCAATCAGTGCTCAGGAGGAGATGTAGGCAACATGGAGGACTTTGAGGAGTTTTAGGACTACGATGAGTTCTAGTTGTGTTAGTGGCAAACCCTAGTCAGCTGCCTATGAAGGCCTTATCTACTACGTTTCGTATTCCGCACTTTGATTATGATTATGTTCAGTTAATGACTCTGTAGATGTATTGGACATCTTGAAGTAATAAAGTACCTTTTCCGCTATTTATTTTGAGCAATGTGTGATGATGTCCAACTATGTAATCGTTGTGTATGTGAGTTTCAGATCCTGACACGTACATGGTTTGCATTCGGTTTGCCTTCCAAAACCGGGTGTGTCGGCGTTCCGAGACCGGGGGGTCCCTTGGGCCGACGAGTGAGTGTCGCCGCGTGCCCCAGCCCAGATGGGTCGAGTGCGAGGGCGAGCGCGAAGGGGGGAGAAGCGAGGCGGCCGGAGACCGGTGTGAGAGAGGTGGGAATCCCGCGGCCTTCGTGTTCGTCCCGCGCCCAGGTCGGGTGCGCTTGCAGTAGGGGGTTACAAGCGTCCACGCGGGAGAGGGAAGCGAGCGGCCCCAAGAGAGCGCCTGTCTCGTCCTCGTCCCCGCGCGGCCAACCCTCTCTAAGAGGGCCCTGGTCCTTCCTTTTATAGGCGTAAGGAGAGGATCCAGGTGTACAATGGGGGGTGTAGCAGAGTGCTACGTGTCTAGCGGGGGAGAGCTAGCGCCCTAAGTACATGCCGATGTGGCAGCCGGAGAGATTTTGGCACCCAGCTGGTGTGATGTCGTGGCCGTCGGAGGAGCGATGGAGCCTGGCGGAGGGACAGCTGTCGGAGCGGTTGGGTCCATGCTGACGTCCTCTTGCTTCCGTAAGGGGGCTGAGAGCCACCGTCGTCACAGAGCATGCGGGGCGCCATTATTGCCTATCTGGCGGAGCTAGCCAGATGGGACACCGGTCTTGTTCCCTGCGGCCCGAGTCAGCTCCAGGTAGGGTGATGATGGCGCCTCCTGTTGACGTGGCGAGCCTGTGCCCTAGGTTGGGCGATGTGGAGGCTCCTCCGAAGCCGAGGTCGAGTCTGTCTTCCATGACCGAGGCCGAGTCCGAGCCCCTGGGTCGGGCGAGGCGGAGGTCGTCGGCAGAGGCCAGGGCGGAGTCCGAGCCCTGGGGTCGGGCGAAGCAGAGTTCGTCGTCTTCTGGGGCTGAGCCCGAGTCCGAGCCCTGGGGTCGGGCGGAGCGGAGTTCGTCGTCTTCTGGGGCTGAGCCCGAGTCCGAGCCCTGGGTCGGGCGGAGCGGAGTTCGTCGTCTTCCGGGGCTTAGCCCGAGTCCGAGCCCTGGGTCGGGCGGAGCGGAGTTCGCCGTCTTCCGGGGCTTAGCCCGAGTCCGAGCCCTGGGTCGGGCGGAGCGGAGTTCGCCGTCTTCCGGGGCTTAGCCCGAGTCCGAGCCCTGGGTCGGGCGGAGCGGAGTTCGCCGTCTTCCGGGGCTTAGCCCGAGTCCGAGCCCTGGGTCGGGCGGAGCGGAGTTTCCTATGGTGCCTTTGGCAGGGCCTGACTGCCGGTCAGTCTCACTCTGTCAGGTGACACTGCAGTCGGAGTGGCGCAGGCGGCGCTGTCCTTCTGTCAGGCCGGTCAGTGGAGCGGCGAAGTGACGGCGGTCACTTCGGCTCTGCCGGAGGGCGCGCGTCAGGATAAAGGTGTCAGGCTACCTTTGCATTAAATGCTCCTGCGACTTGGTCGGTCGGTGCGGCGATTTAGTCAGGGTTGCTTCTTAGCGAAGGCAGGGCCTCGGGCAAGCCGGAGATATGTTCGCCGTCGGAGGGGGGGGGGCCTCGGGCGAGACGGAAATCCTCCGGGGTCGGCTGCCCTTGTCCGAGGCTAGGCTCGGGCGAGGCGTGATCGAGTCACTCGAATGGACTGATCCCTGACTTAATCGCACCCATCAGGCCTTAGCAGCATTATGCTGATGGGGGTTACCAGCTGAGAATTAGGAGTCTTGAGGGTACCCCTAATTATGGTCCCCGACAGTAGCCCCCGAGCCTCGAAGGGAGTGTTAGCACTCGCTTGGAGGCTTTCGTCGCACTTTTTTGCAAGGGGACCAGCCTTTCTCGGTTGCATTTTGTTCCGGTGGGTGCGCGCGAGCGCACCCGCCGGGTGTAGCCCCCGAGGCCTCGGAGGAGTGGTTTCACTCCTTCGAGGTCTTAATGCCTTGCGTAATGCTTCGGCTGGTCTGGTTGTTCCCTCATGCGAGCTGGCCGTAGCCCGGGTGTACGGTCGGGTCCCAAGTTCTCGGGCTGGTATGTTGACGCTGTCAACGGTTCGGCCGGAGCCGGGTTTGCGAGAGCAGCCCCCGAGCCTCTGCACAGGGCGAGAGGGCGATCAGGGACAGACTCGGCTTTTTTACATACGCCCCTGCGTCGCCTTTCCGCAAGGAGGAGGGGGGAAAGCGCCATGTTGCCCTCGATGGGCGCCGAACATGGTGTCTCCGGTGAGCTGCAAGCGGGTAATCCAAGTGGACGTCCGTGCCCCGTTCGTTAGGGGTCGGCTAGGGGCCCAGAGGCACGCCCAAAAGTACCTGCGGGTGATCTGCCGGACCCGGTCCCCTGGCGACGGGGTCCGAGGGCTCGATGCCTCCCTCTGATGGGATTCTGTTACAAGATCGCTCCCGCTGGTCTCGGAAATGTCCTAGGGTACCTCGGGAGCGCAACCCGAGCCTTGGTTATGTATCGAATGTACCCATGGTCATCCCTCGCTCGGCGTCTGAGGCGGCTGTGAACCCTTCGGGGGCCAGCCTTCGAACCCCTGTGGAGCCCGAGTAGCCTGAGGCGGCCGTGGAGCCCTTCGGGGGGCCGGCCTTCGAACCTCTGACTAGTAGTGGGTGTAGGGCCCACGCGATCTGAGGCGGCTGTCGAACCCTTCGGGGGGCCAGCCTTCGAACCTCTGATCAGTAGGGAGGCTCGGAGCCTGGTTCCTTCATGGGGAAGGATCCTTTTCGGGGTATCCCCCTTTCTCGGTCCCTGTTGCAAGAGAGAGAGAAAGAGGAAAAAAGGAAAAGGATACGAAATCGAACGACGCGACGTACCTTTTTTGGCGCGGTTATTTCGGCGAAGGCGAAGCGTCGCCCGCTTTTCCTACCAGAGGCGCCGCCTGTCCCGCCGCGGAGTTAATGCGACGGGGCGAGTGGTTGGCGGGGCGGCCGTTGCACGTGCGCGAGCCATTCGAGGAACGGATCACGGGCGCGTTGTCTTCGCGCCGTGAGAGGGGGTTTTCTTGCTGCCCCCGGATGGGACGTGAGCTTGGCTGACGACGTGACCGCTGCTCCCGCCCGCCTGCCACCGTCATTACTGCCGGCCCATTTTTGACCGCATTGACCGCCACGCCAGGCTGGCGCTGCTGGGTCGTGCGCTGGGTCGCCTCGAGTCGCGGTATTGGTTCTGCAATCGAGGAGGCGCGGTGGTGGCGCAAGTGGCGGTGCAGTTGCTTGCATGAGGCATCCGGCGCGCCGGTTGTGTGACGCGTGGGCCTGGGCCTCCATGCTGGGCGTGTCGGGAGTCGGAGAAGCGCGCCCACTTGGCGCGGTTGCATGCCGCCTGCATGGCTGCCCGCCCCTTTCGCCCGTTGGTCTGGGCAAAAGTGGAGGGTCACTTGTAACCGCTGGGCGGTCGTGTGCACCGCGCGCGACGGTTTGGCTTCTTCTGCTCTGAGCCGGCTTGCATGACATGCGGGACCCAGCCCCCGCGCCGCAGGGGAGGGCCTTGGAGCGTGTTGGAGAAGACTCAGCCCATGACGGCTGGGGACGCAGGTAGGGATAGTCGCCTTTAAAAGGAGGGTGACCTCCTTTGGAAGGTGACCATGTCTTCGCGCTCCCTTATGCACCGCGTCTTTCCACCTTCCAAGCCCCCGGATGGGGGATACCCGCCGTCTTTCCGCCTCATCGTTGGAGGAATGCAACTCCATGGGAGTTGGTACCTTTCAGCCATTGTTCGGCTTCAAGGATTTTCATCATGCAGCCTGGCTGCACCCCTCCGCCGGCGGTCACCCAAGATGGTGACCTCCAGCTTGATGGTGGGGGAAAGCGAGCCGGGCTGCGGCCTCTGCCCCTCCCTCAGCCTCAAGGATTTTCATCACCAGGGCTGGGGAGGGGAGTGTGCCGAGTTGGGGTCGGCCCCTGCATGGGCGGTGGCCCGCTCCTTCACTCAGTGATCGGAGGGAAGGGCGGTCGTCGTCCGTGGCGCTGGCAGCTACAGCGTGCCTGGCTTTCGGGCGCGAGTGGCTTCGGAGCCGCTCGCAGCGCCGGCGTCTGCCACGACAGCTGGAAGAGGTTCTTCCGCCGACGAGATAGCCAGGGTCGCCCACGGACCGACCTCCAACTCTACGGTCTTCTGCCCGTCCTTGCCTCACAAGTTTGGGCATGGGCGGGGGCCTCCTGGCAGCTGCACCCGCCCTGAGGTTAGTGCTGCCGCTGTTCGGCCCCCTAGAGCAGAAGTCGTCGTCGTCGCTGCTGCTAGAGCAGGTGACGGCGCGCCGTTCGTCGGTCTTCTGTTGCTCCGCAGGCCCTCCCCCATGGAGTGGGGTTGTTCGTACCTGCGGAGGGGGAACCGGAGTTCTGTTTGTAATGGCACTTTGAATGCCAGTATTTTTGTTCATTATGGCTGTCGAGGCCTGAACATGTATGTAATTTTGGCACGGAGCCATGTTTTTTTCCTCATTTTCGAGCACTAAGACTCGCCTGTTGGTTGTCTGAACCGCTTCACCAAGCATGAGTCACCCCGTGTCAAGGTGACGAGTGAGGTATCCGTATCCCGGAGGCGTAGGAGTCCCTCGGCTCGGTCGGCCTTGTTGTCTGAGGCTTCTCTAGCTTAGTTAAAGGGACCCCTTGGCCGCTCTTCGATGAGCCGAGGCCAGGGGTAGCGATATTAGCACGAACAGAGGCAGAGTTGGCTCAAAAATGAAACCTGGTTGGCCGGAGCCTAGCCGGGTCGTCCGTTAGCGGGACCGACGCCGGAGTTGACCAGCCGAGGCCTCGGGTCGGGCTGGCGCCCTTGGAAGATGGTTGGCCGAGGCCCCAGAAGTGACTGGCCGAGCCGCCTGCTCAGGCCGGATTCCCGGAGAAGACCCTGGCGGCGATGGCCCGGGCGTGGTGATGACGTCGTCCTTCGGAGTGGAGATCTTTGGACCGCGTCGCCGTCCGAGGCTAGGTCGAACCTCGCCGAAGGTGTCGTTGATGCCGAGGGTGCTGCTGCCCCCTTCCAACGTCAAGATCCGAGCCTGCAGGATCAGATTGTCTTGTATTGTGTGCCTTCTGCGGCCGCCGAGGCCAGAACACACACCCTCGCTGTGTTGTAAAGCTGCGTCTCTTTTCCTCTTGTTTCGAGTATCTGGACTTTTTTGTCGGTAACAGGGTTGTTTGTGCGAGCGAGAGTTGCTTCTCGCGGAAGGTGATGAGTGAGGTATCCGTATCCCGGAGGCGTGGGAGTCCCTCGGCTCGGTCGACCTTGCCGCTTACGCGCACTTTCACCCGTCCATGAGGCTCTGTCACCGACTCAGTCGAGAAGGCTCGAAAGATCGCTTCGGCAGAAGAGCTTCCGAATCATGAAGACTTGTTCGGTCCGCGGAATCACTTTATCCAAACGCGAGTTACTTATCGCAGAAGGTGATGAGTGAGGTATCCGTATCCCGGAGGCGTAGGAGTCCCTTGGCTCGGTCAGCCTTGGTTGCTTACGTGTACTCCGTCGTTTTCAGCATCCACTTTTCGAAGCAGTCAAAAAGCACGAAAGATACTCTGGCAGAAGAGATCTTTTTTCGAGGAAAATTTCAACGCAGAGGGGGTTCCCCCCCTTTTAGCCCCCGAGGGAGGGTCGGGCTTTGCCGAGGCGAGGCCGACCCTTCCTTGACGACTAAACTTTGCGTGGGTGCGAGGCATATGAACAACTCGAAAACATCTTAAGGGTAGAAGCGACGTAGCTGTTGGATGTTCCAAGCGTTGCCGTAGACCTCGCCTTGACTGTTGGCCAGCTTGTACGTTCCGGGCTTCAGAACTTTGGCGATGACGAATGGCCCCTCCCAGGGAGGCGTGAGCTTGTGCCTCCCTCGGGCGTCTTGTCGCAGCCGAAGCACCAGGTCGCCCACCTGGAGGTCTCGGGGCCAGACCCCTCGGGCGTGGTAGCGTCGCAGGGACTGCTGGTACCGCGCCGAGTGTAGCAAGGCCTTGTCCAGAGCCTCTTCCAGCTGGTCCAGCGAGTCTTCTCGGCTAGCTTGGTTGCTTTGATTGCTGTAAGCCCTCGTCCTCGGGGAGCCGTATTCCAGGTCTGTGGGCAAGACGGCCTCGACCCCGTAGACTAGGAAGAACGGCGTGAAGCCCGTGGCTCGGCTCGGCGTCGTCCTCAGGCTCCAGACCACCGAGGGGAGTTCCTTCATCCATCGCTTGCCGAACTTGTTGAGGCCGTTGTAAATCCGAGGCTTGAGCCCTTGTAGAATCATGCTGTTGGCACGCTCTACTTGCCCATTCGACATGGGATGAGCCACGGCGGCCCAGTCCACCCGAATGTGGTGATCCTCGCAGAAGTCCAAGAACTTTCTGCCGGTGAACTGGGTGCCGTTGTCGGTGATGATGGAGTTCGGGACCCCGAAGCGATGGATGATGTTGGTGAAGAACGCCACCGCCTGCTCGGACCTGATGCTGTTTAGAGGTCGGACCTCGATCCACTTGGAGAATTTGTCGATGGCGACCAGCAGGTGTGTGTAGCCCCCGGGCGCCTTCTGCAAAGGACCGACGAGGTCCAGACCCCACACGACAAAAGGCCAGGTGATGGGTATCGTCTGTAGAGCCTGAGCGGGCAGGTGGGTCTGCTTCGCATAGAATTGGCACCCTTCGCAGGTGCGGACAATTCTAGTGGCGTCAGCCACCGCCGTTGGCCAGTAGAAGCCTTGTCGGAAAGCATTCCCGACAAGGGCTCGAGGCGCTGCGTGATGGCCACAAGCCCCCGAGTGTATCTCCCACAGGAGTTCCTGACCTTCGGTGACGGAGATGCATCGCTGGAGGATGCCTGAGGGGCTGCGGTGGTAGAGCTCCTTCTCATCGCCGAGCAAGACGAACGACTTGGCGCGCCGCGCCACCCGCCGAGCCTCGGCTCGGTCGAGGGGTAGCTCTCCTCGGTGGAGATATTGCAGGTACGGGGTCTGCCAGTTTCGGTTAGGCGTGGCCCCGCTTCGCTCCTCCTCGATGCGCAGTGCCTCACCCTCGGAGGCCGAGGGTACCTCGGGCTGAACCGAGGGTGCCTCGGGCAGAGCTGAGGGTGCCTCGGGCTGTGCCGAGGGTACCTCAGGCTGGACCGAGGGTACCTCGGACTGGGCCGAAGGCGCCTCAGGCTCGGGCGTGTCGTCGATCTTGACGGAGGATTGATGCAGGTCCCGGGAGAAGACGTCCGGGGGAACCGTTGTTCGCCCCGAGGCTATTTTAGCCAGCTCGTCCGCAGTCTCGTTGTAGCGCCGAGCGATGTGGTTAAGCTCGAGCCCGTAGAACTTGTCTTCCAGGCGCCGAACCTCATCGCAGTAAGCCTCCATCTTCGGGTCGCGCCAGTGGGAGTTCTTCATGACTTGGTCGATGACGAGCTGCGAGTCACCACGGGCGTCAAGGCGCCGGACCCCTAGCTCGATGGCGATCCGCAACCCGTTGACCAGAGCCTCATACTCGGCCACATTGTTGGACGCCGGGAAATGGAGGCGTAGCACATAGTGTAGGTGCTTCCCGAGGGGCGAGATGAAGAGTAGGCTCGCGCCGGCTCCCGTCTTCATCAGCGACCCGTCGAAAAACATGGTCCAGAGCTCCGGTTGGATCGGAGCCGTCGGTAGCTGGGTGTCGACCCATTCGGCTACGAAGTCCGCCAAGACCTGGGACTTGATGGCCTTCCGAGGGGCGAACGAGATTGTCTCGCCCATGATTTCCACCGCCCACTTTGCGATTCTGCCCGAGGCCCCTCGGCACTAGATGATCTCCCCCAGGGGGAAGGATGACACCACAGTGACCGGATGAGACTCGAAGTAGTGTCGCAACTTTCGTCGTGTCAGAATCACCGCATACAGCAGCTTCTGAACTTGTGGGTAGCGGATCTTGGTTTCGGACAGTACTTCGCTGACGAAGTAAACTGGCCTCTGAATGGGCAATGCATGCCCCTCTTCTTGCCTCTCGACCACAATCGCGGCGCTAACCACCTGAGTGGTCGCGGCGACGTAGACCAAGAGGGCTTCTCCGGCAGCTGGAGGCACCAAGACAGGCGCCTTTGTGAGGAGCGCCTTCAGGTTCTCAAGAGCTTCCTCGGCCTTAGGGGTCCAAGTGAAGCACTCGGCCTTCCTTAAGAGGCGGTACAGAGGCAGACCTCTTTCGCCGAGGCGTGAGATGAAGCGGCTCAGAGCCGCGAGACATCCCATGACCCTTTGTACGCCTTTTAAGTCCTTGATGGGCCCCATGCTGGTGATGGCTGCGATCTTCTCTGGGTTGGCTTCGATGGCCCGTTCGGAGACGATGAACCCCAAGAGCATGCCTCGGGGCACCCCGAAGACACACTTCTCGGGATTGAGCTTGACGCCTTTCGCCTTGAGACATCGGAGTGTCACTTCAAGGTCGGAAAGGAGGTCGGAAGCTTTCCTCGTCTTGACTACGATGTCATCGACGTAGGCCTCGACCGTGCGGCCAATGTGTTCGCCGAACACATGGTTCATGCACCGCTGATACGTCGCGCCCGCATTCCTCAAGTCAAATGACATGGTGACATAGCAGTACATGCCGAAGGGCGTGATGAAAGAAGTCGCGAGCTGGTCGGACTCTTTCATCCTGATTTGATGATACCCTGAGTAGGCATCGAGGAAAGACAGGGTTTCGCACCCAGCAGTGGAATCCACGATTTGATCGATGCGAGGCAGAGGGTAGGGAACCTTCGGACATGCTTTGTTGAGACCAGTGTAGTCTACACACATCCGCCATTTCCCGCCTTTCTTTCTCACAAGCACGGGGTTGGCAAGCCATTCAGGATGGAATACCTCTTTGATGAACCCTGCTGCCATTAGCTTGTGGATCTCCTCGCCCATCACTCTGCGCTTCTCCTCGTCGAATCGGTGCAGAGGCTGCTTGACGGGTCGGGCTCCGGCCAAATATCCAGCGAGTGCTCGGCGACATCCCTCGGTATGCCGGGCATGTCCGAGGGACTCCACGCGAAGACGTCGGCGTTCGCGCGGAGAAAGTCGACGAGCACTGCTTCCTATTTGGGGTCGAGCCCGGAGCCGATCCGGATCTGCTTGGAGGCGTCGCCGCTGGGGTCGAGGGGGACGGCCTTGACCGTCTCCACTGGCTCGAAGTTGCCGGCATGACGCTTCACATCTGGCACCTCTTTGGAGAGGCTTTCCAGGTCGGCGATGAGGGCCTCGGACTCGACGAGGGCCTCGGCGTACTCCACGCACTCCACGTCGCATTCGAACGCGTGCTTGTACGTGGGGCCGACGGTGATGACCCCGTTGGGGCCCGACATCTTGAGCTTCAGGTAAGTGTAGTTGGGGACGGCCATGAATTTCGCGTAGCATGGCCTTCCCAGTACTGCGTGGTAGGTTCCTCGGAACCCGACCACCTCGAACGTCAGAGTCTCCCTTCGGAAGTTGGAGGGCGTTCCGAAGCAGACGGGAAGGTCGAGTCGTCCGAGGGGCTGGACGCGCTTCCCGGGAATGATCCCATGGAAGGGCGCAGCGCCTGCTCGGACGGAGGACAGATCGACGCGCAGGAGCCTGAGGGTCTCGGCGTAGATGATGTTGAGGCTGCTGCCTCCGTCCATAAGGACCTTGGTGAGCCTGACGTCGCCGATGACGGGGTCGACGACGAGCGGGTATTTCCCTGGGCTCGGCACGTGGTCGGGGTGGTCAGCTTGGTCGAAGGTGATGGGCTTGTCGGACCAGTCTAGGTAGACTGGCGCGGCCACCTTCACCGAGCAGACCTCCCGACGCTCTTGTTTGCGGTGCCGAGCCGAGGCATTCGCCGCTTGCCCGCCGTAGATCATGAAGCAGTCGTGGACCTCGGGGAACTCTCCTGCTTGGTGATCTTCCTTCTTGTCATCGTCGCGGGCCCTGCCACCCTCCGCGGGTGGCTCGGCCCTATGGAAGTGGCGCCGAAGCATGACGCACTCCTCGAGGGTGTGCTTGACGGGCCCCTGGTGATAGGGGCACGGCTCCTTGAGCATCTTGTCGAAGAGGTTGGCACCTCCGGGGGGCTTTCGAGGGTTCTTGTACTCGGCGGCGGCGACAAGGTCCGCGTCGGCGGCGTCGCGTTTCGCTTGCGACTTCTTCTTGCCTTTCTTCTTGGCGCCGCGTTGAGTAGACGCCTCGGGAGCATCTTCCGATGGGCGGCCCTAGGGCTGCTTGTCCTTTCGGAAGATGGCCTCGACCGCCTTCTGGCCAGAGGCGAACTTGGTGGCGATGTCCATCAGCTCGCTCGCCCTGGTGGGGGTCTTGCGACCCAACTTGCTCACCAGGTCGCGGCAGGTGGTGCCGGCGAGGAACACGCCGATGAAATCCGAGTCGGTGATATTGGGCAGCTCGGTGCGCTGCTTCGAGAATCGCCGGATGTAGTCCCGGAGGGACTCTCCCGGCTGCTGCCGGCAGCTTCGGAGGTCCCAGGAGTTCCCGGGGCGCACGTACGTGCCCTGGAAATTGCCGGCAAAGGCTTGGACCAGGTCGTCCCAGCTGGAGATCTGCCCCAGAGGCAGGTGCTCCAACCAGGCGCGAGCGGTGTCGGAGAGGAACAGGGGGAGGTTGCGGATGATGAGGTTGTCGTCATCCGTTCCACCCAGTTGGCAGGCCAGACGGTAGTCCGCGAGCCACAGTTCCGGTCTCGTCTCCCCCGAGTACTTTGTGATAGTAGTCGGGGGTCGGAACCGGGTCGGGAATGGTGCCCGTCGGATGGCCCGGCTGAAGGCCTGCGGACCGGGCGGTTCGGGCGAGGGACTCCGATCCTCCCCGCTGTCGTAGCGTCCCCCACGCCTGGGGTGATAGCCTCGGCGCACCCTCTCGTCGAGGTGGGCCCGACGGTCGTGATGATGGTGCTCGTTGCCGAGGCGGCCCGGGGCCGCAGGCGCGGTGTTGCGCGTGCGCCCGGTGTAGACCGAGGCTTCCCGCATGAATCGGGAAGTCGCGGCATGAGGTTCCGAGGGGTATCCCTGCCTTCGGGAGGCAGAGCTCTCGGCCCGTCGGACCGCGGCGCCTTCCAGGAGATTCTTGAGCTCCCCTGGATTCGCCGACCCTCGGTGGTGGATGGCTCCGACATCGCGCGGAGGAGCATCGCTGCTGCAGCCAAGTTCTGGCCGACGCCGCTAGATGCGGGTGGCGGCCTGACCCTAGCGTTGTCGACGACGCGGTGCTGGAAACCCTGGGGCAGATGATGTATTTCTCCGGCCGGGGGTTGGCCCGCCCATGCCTGCCCGACGTCCCGGTGGATCGGCTCAAGTGCTCCTGCTCCCTCGTCGAGCCTGGCCTGCACCCCGCGGATTTGCTCGAGCTGTGGGTCGTGGCCCCCACCTGAACGGGGACCACAGCTAGCTCCCGTGGGATGTCAACGCGGGGCACCGGCCTAGGGAGATCACCATCCTCCGGCATGCCAAGATGATTGCCTTCGGAGGGACCCCCTAGATCGACGTGGAAACATTCGCGGCTTGGGCCGCAGTCCTCGTCGTCGAGGCTGCGGCTACCGTCGGAACAGTCGGAGAGGCAGAAGTCACATGCGGTCATGAAGTCCCGCATGGCACTGGGGTTGCCAAGTCCAGAGAAATCCCAACAGATGCTGGGGTCGTCGTCTTCCTCGGACCCAGAGGGCCCGTAGGTCGAGACGTCCGTCAACCGGTCCCAAGGCGACCGCATGCGAAACCCCAGAGGGTTTGGACTCGCCTCTATGAGAGCGTCCGCCAAAGCGAGGTCGCTAGGCGGGTTGAGGCTGAATCCAAATGACGTAGGATGGGAATCGGTCGGTACCTTTTGGTCGACGAGCGGCGATGAAGTCACGTCGAGGACTGATTGCACCGTCGTCTCAGGTACGAGGGCGACGTCCTGCAAGCTTTTCGCAAGCGCGCTGGCGTCGTCCACTTGCTCGGGTTTGGCGTGTCGCGGAGAGATGGCGCTCGTCTTCGTATCAGGCGCGAAGTCGATACCCGGTGCGCCCCTCGTTGGGGTGCCGGCGCTGTCGACTCGCTCGACAGCCGACGAGGCGCTGCCTCCTGCTTGGCCTTGGTTGCCCTGCCTTCCCCTCCGCCGACGGGGAAGAAGGCGGGACGAGCTCGAAGATGGCTCTTCCGCCACGCGGGGAAGACGTCGTCGATTCCGCCGCCGGCGGGCGGGCTGTCGGCCGCCATTGTCGTTGCCGCACCGCGGTGGAAGGAGTATCATGTCGTAGCCGCCGTCGAGGGACATGAACTCAAGACTCCCGAAACAGAGCACCGTCCCGGGTTGGAGAGGTTGCTGGAGACTGCCCATCTGGAGCTTGACGGGAAGCTGTTCGTCAACACGCAGCAGGCCCCTACCTGGCACGCCAACTGTCAGCGTTCCGAGACCGGGGGGTCCCTTGGGCCGACGAGTGAGTGTCGCCGCGTGCCCCAGCCCAGATGGGTCGAGCGCGAGGGCGAGCGCGAAGGGGGGAGAAGCGAGGCGGCCGGAGACCGGCGTGAGAGAGGTGGGAATCCCGCGGCCTTCGTGTTCGTCCCGCGCCCAGGTCGGGTGCGCTTGCAGTAGGGGGTTAAAAGCGTCCACGCGGGAGAGGGAAGCGAGCGGCCCCAAGAGAGCGCCTGTCTCGTCCTCGTCCCCGCGCGGCCAACCCTCTCTAAGAGGGCCCTGGTCCTTCCTTTTATAGGCGTAAGGAGAGGATCCAGGTGTACAATGGGGGGTGTAGCAGAGTGCTACGTGTCTAGCGGGGGAGAGCTAGCGCCCTAAGTACATGCCGATGTGGCAGCCGGAGAGATTTTGGCACCCAGCTGGTGTGATGTCGTGGCCGTCGGAGGAGCGATGGAGCCTGGCGGAGGGACAACTGTCGGAGCGATTGGGTCCTTGCTGACGTCCTCTTGCTTTCGTAAGGGGGCTGAGAGCCGCCGTCGTCACAGAGCATGTAGGGCGCCATTATTGCCTATCTGGCGGAGCTAGCCAGATGGGACACCGGTCTTGTTCCCTGCGGCCCGAGTCAGCTCGGGGTAGGGTGATGATGGCGCCTCCTGTTGACGTGGCGAGCCTGTGCCCTAGGTTGGGCGATGTGGAGGCTCCTCCGAAGCCGAGGTCGAGTCTGTCTTCCATGACCGAGGCCGAGTCCGAGCCCCTGGGTCGGGCGAGGCGGAGGTCGTCGGCAGAGGCCAGGGCGGAGTCCGAGCCCTGGGGTCGGGCGAAGCGGAGTTCATCGTCTTCTGGGGCTGAGCTCGAGTCCGAGCCCTGGGGTCGGGCGGAGCGGAGTTCGTCGTCTTCTGGAGCTGAGCCCGAGTCCGAGCCCTGGGTCGGGCGGAGCGGAGTTCGTCGTCTTCCAGGGCTTAGCCCGAGTCCGAGCCCTGGGTCGGGCGGAGCGGAGTTCGCCGTCTTCCGGGGCTTAGCCCGAGTCCGAGCCCTGGGTCGGGCGGAGCGGAGTTCGCCGTCTTCCGGGGCTTAGCCCGAGTCCGAGCCCTGGGTCGGGCAGAGCGGAGTTCGCCGTCTTCCGGGGCTTAGCCCGAGTCTGAGCCCTGGGTCGGGCGGAGCGGAGTTTCCTATGGTGCCTTTGGCAGGGCCTGACTGCCGGTCAGTCTCACTCTGTCAGGTGACACTGCAGTCGGAGTGGCGCAGGCGGCGCTGTCCTTCTGTCAGGCCGGTCAATGGAGCGGCGAAGTGACGACGGTCACTTCGGCTCTGCCGGAGGGCGCGCGTCAGGATAAAGGTGTCAGGCTACCTTTGCATTAAATGCTCCTGCGACTTGGTCGGTCGGTGCGGCGATTTAGTCAGGGTTGCTTCTTAGCGAAGGCAGGGCCTCGGGCAAGCCGGAGATATGTTCGCCGTCGGAGGGGGGGCCCTCGGGCGAGACGGAAATCCTCCGGGGTCGGCTGCACTTGTCCGAGGCTAGGCTCGGGCGAGGCGTGATCGAGTCACTCGAATGGACTGATCCCTGACTTAATCGCACCCATCAGGCCTTAGCAGCTTTATGCTGATGGGGGTTACCAGCTGGGAATTAGGAGTCTTGAGGGTATCCCTAATTATGGTCCCCGACAGGGTGTGACAGAGTAGTGAGCACTTAGCACATACATTGCAAGATTCCTACGATGTTGGTGCCATTCTTCAGCGTTGGCTTCACTTCACCACGAGCCACGAAGCTAGGCACTGAGTAGGCGAGCATAGGGCGCGAACGTCATGCTTTAAGCATGCAGCGTGCTGGCGGCTTGGCATTGGCGTCTAGCGAACGATGATGCACAGTCGCACAACCATGGAATCGCAGGGCCAAGCACGCAGACAGGCCGCAGGCAGCAGGCTAGTGGTAGACTGATACTCTGGTAGTGAGTGTGTGAGGGTGTTGAGTCCGTTGACAGTGGACGGTAGGCGACCAAGTAGAGAGGCGAATGAACGGTAAGCATGACGGTGGTGCGAGGCGGCAGACGTAGACCAGCGGTGGCGGTGCCGTGGCGCATCGTGCGCTGGTGCTTGGCGTAGGTGGCGATCGCTAGGGACCCTAGGGATGGACTTGGATCTTAGATGGGGACGACTGCACGCTGGAGCGGTGGAGGCTTGGACTTGGCCGCTAGGGTTACACTACACACGTAGACTGCCAACCCGTGACCTAGACCCAGTGTTTAGATTATTGAGTATCCGATTAGTATTTGGGTACCGGTCTGCTAAACCCAAAATTTCCTATAAAAATTCGGGTACCGACAGGTTCTACCCGTATTGTATTTGTCCTTTTGGGTTCGAGTTTTTCAGGTTTGGATTTGAGTTTTTCGGATTTGGGATTCGGGTATCGGGTTTTTTGTCTGGTCCTAGGCATGGCCACTTGGGTGTGGGCCACGGTCGTGCCATCGCCCGATCGGTTGCGCTTGCAGTCACGGTCTATGGCTTGCGGGCAGCAGCGCGCTGGTTTGGGTGTGGGTCTGCATATGGCAAATGATAGTCAATGGGAGCGTAGTCAATCATCAGTCATGCCTCTTGGGCCCGGAGGCTGGTCTTCCATATGGTACAAGGTGAATTGTGGCAGAAAGACTTTGCACGTATCCTTTCCGTGGTCTCCACGACTGAGTGTGTGGAGTGGACCATGACTAGTCGTCTACCATATTCCACCAGCGTTAGGATCCTCTTCCGTAACGTTCATGGATGTTGTCGCCACCGAGTTTTTTTCTATTATAGTATTCGTTTTACTAGGCTTCTCTCTTCTAATATTAACAACATTATCTTCTCTATAATAGTATTTATAAACAATCTTATTCTTCCAAATAGTACTCTAATCCCTTTTCATTATGTCTTGCTTTTTCCTTTTTCCTTACATGCTTACCAGACTATAATGTGCTTCTCTACCTTGCTGGTCTCCTACAGTAGAGAGAGTCCCTTTTTAGAAGCAAGATACTGCATGCAAATGTATACGACTCCTAATGCACTTCTGTACCTTTGCCAGCTAATGCATTAGGCGTGTGGAAGGGACGACCCTCAGAGGCTATTCACTATAGCTATAAAGTTACAGCTGGCTGTTCACCTCTGCCATGCTCTGTACATCTCTACTACTCTATAAGAACCTAACGTAGACCATGGTGCACGGTTCTGCCCATGCCCCCACCCCCACCAGTGCTCCCCACGCGCATCTCCCCTCTACCTCTCTGCATCCTGGCCCCCCCTCTCCCAAGGCACGTCTCTCGGCCTCCAGCTCAGGCCCCCAATCTAGTTCTCGTGCATGCGTTCCCAACCCCAGCCCCCGCCTCGGTACTGCTCCCCCTCGGCGTCGCTCCCCCCTCAGCAACGCTCCCCCATCGGCGCTGCTCCCCCGCTTCGTGCGCTGTGGGTGTCCCTCCTCGCTCGCGACCAACCCGCCCCCGTGACCTCCGCATCTCGCCGGCCTATGCGTCCCACGTAGCTCGCCCACTCCTTCGCTCTTTGCCCACCGCAGACGTGGACTATTGCTTCCTCGTCACACGGCCACTCTGCCCCGCCTCGACCTCCACCCCACCACCGTTAGAGCCCGAATGAGTGAGGCATCACCATGCATGATGTGCAAGACCTACCCACAGCAAGCCAGCACCGTCTGCAAGAACGACTTCATCATCATCAAGAACCGTCCCTGTAAGGTATATGTGTGCTTAGATTTACAATCAGATTTATTTCATCAATTAGTATGGATCTACATCGTTGTGCCATGAACTGGTGATCTTGTTCAGGTTCTAAAGACTGTAGTAGCACTAATACCTCGTGAAATTGCAAATCTTGTTTCTATTCCCCATTAGAATTGGTTCATGATGTTTTCTGTTTGAAGAACCTCATCTTCTTTTTCAACTCACCAATTCAGCTTGGATTTACATTTATTTTCCACATTTTGAAGCTTCCTATGAATATCATTTTTCTCCTCTTGTTCAACAAAAATCACATCCCTTAATTCATGGATCTCATTTGCATCCATAGTGAAGGAGTACAAGCTGGTGTTTATGTTGGTAGCGAGAGGAAGAAAAAGTTGAGTTCTAGGTCTCGTTCTTCACCAACATGTGTGAAAGAATTGCTCTATATTTCTTGAAATGAAATGTGATATTTTTGCATGTTAATCTAGGACCGTCTTGTCAATTTGTTTGAAGCTCTATCTATCTACCTAAAGGATAATTTAATTATCTCTAGAGTTCGTACTGTTCCTGAATGTCAATCATGCACAGACCAAATTTGAGCAAATAGTCCAAGATTATGTCTGAGATCAATTCATTGGAAAAACATAAACTAAGATTATGACGTGGTGGAGGTGAGCTTTGGCAGCAGAGGCGGCAGCGACCCCGACGCGTACGCTGTGGTGCTCAAGAGGAAGCTCGACCTGTACTACGCCACCGTTGGCAAATCCATGGTGTGGTTTCTCTTCCTTCTGCTACTTTTCTCCTCCAAAGAATATACTTTTCTAGGCCTATTTGAGTTGTTGTCGCTTGTGTGCTTCGATGTTTCAGTTTCACCTCTAGCTTGATTTCGAGTCACAATGGAAGAAATTGCAAAGTCTAGCACTTCATTTATTTTTCCTTTTATTTTGGGGAGGGGATTTTTACTATAACTTTTGGATTTTGAAAATCACAAGAAGAAGAAGAAAAAGTCGGTTGCTTCATTTGTGGACTTAGGAAGTTGTTGAATACTAACATCAGATGTTAGTAGACATCAAGACATCAACGAATTCCCACCAGCTTGGTTTAATTAGTTATAGCAAGATATCAATGAATTCCCATCAACTAATATTGTAGCTCATACAAATTATAGAGTAATTCCCACCAACTTGGATTTTTTTCTTCAGATTCTTCTATTCATCTTTTTGTCGTAGCTAATTGATTCATAAATTCTAGGAACCTTCGAGAATTGTTCCACATTGATGCTACAGATTACATGATGTCCATATGCGTTGATGACAATCTGAAAGAGCTTTCTTCACCTAGGAAAAGTGGCAATATTTTCTATCTTTCACATGATGAATGTTTTGTCACAAAAACCTTGAGAAAAACTGAGATGAAGGTATCTCCTCACATACTTTTTATGCGTGTGTGTTTTACTTGCTCTTAATAGGTGTAGTGTATTGAGTTACAGTACTGAAAAAATATGATTCCAGAATTGATTTTTTATTTCTGTTGTTTGAACTTTGAACACCAGTAATTTGTTTTGCATAATTAATGATCAACCTGTCATCTCCTATTTCTTCTCTTCTATGTTGTTTCCTATTGTGAACAATTTACCTTTTGTAGTTGTGGATTTCCCTTTTTATCTGTAAGAAGTTCAGTAAATGACATGATGCCGCTCTTTAATACGGTCCCAAGTTAAATGACCTCCTTTTTGTGAGATATAACTTTTGTAGTTGTAGTGTTCTATGTGTACGCTCATAAATATGGGAACCACTTGCGTGGTTGTAACAGAAACAAAACTCATATCCTGTTGGGAATTAATTTCTGGAATGATGCCTATAGACATATAGTTTGCTTCCACTGTTAGCATCACGTTAGCTATGATAATTTCATACAATGTCACTTTAGATATTTTTGGTCTGGTTAGATAAACATCCCTTCTTCCTAAACATAAGTACCATTGGGTTTCAAATAAAGGAACCATAAAGCTTTTGATGTTGATATTTTTTGCCAAAAAAGAGTCATAGATATTTATTTACTATTTTAATTGCCTTTTTTACAAATCATTCCTCAACTTTACCAGACGAGCATTTTTTTGTGACAGTACTCTTGATCTCATTGTGTTTGCTAGCATATTATAACATGTCACAGAACTATCAGACAAGGATAGAGATTCCTTGGAAAAGATAGGGAGCTTCCAAGTTCCAACGCATGATGAGGTCTTTTTCAAAGCCATTATATTTTATTTGATGATCAACATCTCCTTTATTTTCTTCTGACATATTACAAGCTAGAGAATTTCAATTATTTACCTGGATATTGCTTCATTAGAGAAACTATAGCAGTTTTGGGGGTGATTCTAAGAAATGAAGTCCATCAGGGCTACAACCCCCGTTGCTCCTGAGTCATGACCCTGCACTGTCACCATGCTTCCTTGCATGGCTATCGCTCTACCCCTACTTGACTCGTGGTAAATGGGGCTGAGGGCAATTTCTTGCTGGATTAATGATTGTTGCATGGCTTCTTTTCTTATGAAGCCATGTATTAATGATTGTTGCTGAGCAGGGTGGCCAAGCAAGACAAATTGGGAGAAGGTTTTTTTAAATGGGGGGTGGGGGTTGAGGAGCCTACTGTTGGCGGCTTAGAGGAGCTTAAAGAAACCAAGCCTGTCAAGGCTTGAGGTCGTAGAACATGGAAGTCAAGATGGCGAAGGGGATCATGTAAAAGAGCTTGACAACCTGCACATTTTATGTGTTTCAAATACCCCTTCTGCCTATTGACAACCAATGTTTTCTTAGAGTTCTACATGTTAGCCATTGAGACCAACTTGAATACGAAAACACATAAAGCTTGCAGGTGGTAGACTAACCGTAAAGAATTGACTTTGGGGATGTCTATTCATAACTCTCCCTATGTTGCCACTTTTGTCTTTATCAGTTTTCTTCATTACCGTTTGCTTTGCAGGTTGAAGAGGATGGTTCGATCGTTAAGATCAGTCATGAAGAGAAGCGTGATGACTACATGAAGTTCTTTGATAGTCTCCCTGGTTAGACGTTTAACTGCGACTGCTACTAGCAATGTTTTCTTGGGGACAATTGAATTTTCTTTGCCGTTTTGCTTTCTTATCGTCGTTGTGGAATGTTACTGGATAGTTAGTTCGGTTTGTTGGTGTATCCTCCTGAACTTTCCTGTCATTGCAGTTAGTTTTGGCATAAGGTTTGTTCTCAATTGCTATTTAGGGAAGTTATTGCATAAAGGGTTATTTGGCACTAGGTTTGTTCCCAATTGCTAATATTTTATGAAATAATTTGTGTGGCGTCGCAATGCACGATCATAGATGGTTACATTGATATTTTGCTACATGGATTTTGAATATGTTTTATACTAATTTTTAACTCATGTGGCAATGCACGGGCACAAACCTAGTACAGGATGAAGCGAGCAGTCTACCATGCCACATCCATACTACTTCACTGCTCCTACACTGTTGCACAACTGATGGTAATGCCGGAGACTTTGTGCAAAGCAAAGCAGCAGGAGCTAAATATTGTTGGCTGATTGGCTACAAAATAATTTATATGAAGAGTAACCGTCAATATGGATATGAAGATTGCATGGTGTTCAAAAACAATAACAAGTAGTCAAGTACGACATAATTATGCATAAGACAAAATATTATCATCCGGAATGCCATAATCAGTAGAACACTCTATGCACTCAATCAAATGAATTAGCATCCGACCAATTGCTAGATCCAAAATGGAGCCGCCACTATATGAGCAACCTTGAATTGAAATGCTACTGCTGATTACACAACCACTACGTAACCATGGTGGGCTCTTTGTGTAAGCACCCACACACGCCCGTGGCAGGGTGAGGCATACTGTAAGCAGTACAGGGCCAGAGGAGGAAGGAGACCATGGGAGTTTTATCATCTGCAACCTTGAGGTTGTGGGCCGTGTTGACGACGCTTGTTGCTCCGCCGGACGACGACCCCGTCGGCGTGATGGGAATGGGGGAGGCGAGAAGACAGATGGACTCGCTGGAGGAGGTGAGACGACGGATGCACGAGAAGGGCAGAGAAGGGTAGCATGGTCCAGTTATCAGGTCAGAAAAAAGGAAAATAATAGAAATAATGTTAAATATAGATCATAGTACTATTTGGAAGGATAAAATTGCTTAGGAATACTATTATAAAGAAGATAATGTTGTGAGTACTAGAAGAGAGAAACCTAATAAAATGAGTACTAAAATAGAAAAAAATTCGTCGCCACCGGTCGACTGACGCGTGTTGGTTTGGCTGTGGCCTGATCCCACTTAACAGCGGCGATACGTTACGACAGAGGAACCGCTCGCATTCCACCATCCTCCTAGATAATATCAATTATAAATATTAAATATAGATTTAATTAGGTTTAATAAATTTATCTTGTTCTTTATTGGTGCAATTAATTTTATAATTAGACTATACTTAATATCCGTAATTATTATTCATACATTAAATATATTTAATATGACATGAACTAAACTTTAGTTAGATGAAACCAAACACCGTCTAAGAGCTTGTTCAACAGAAAAGAGAGCTTGTTTAAGAGAAAAGGTTGCAGAGGATTACAAAGACTAAAATCTTCTTACTATTTAAAATTAAATAGCAACATGATTTGGGCCCCTTCAACCCCTCCAATCCCACGCTCTTAAATAAACGCAAAGTCCTCATGTATCATCATTGATAAAAATGGATAGGAAAATCGTTAAGAACAAGCATAGCCAACTTCATTGATAAAAATGGACAGGGAAATCGTTGTGAACAAGCATAGCCAACCTTGTTAGAGCATCTCCAAGAGACTAGCTAAATAACTCGTCAAGTCAAATTTTGGCTACTCAATAGCAAAATAAATCTCCAACATACTAGCTATCTGACTCGCAAGCTATCTTGCTCTCTAAATTGACTCTCTCACTAGCTAAATTTGGCTAGCCACCTGACTAGCCAAACTAGATAAATAATCTGTTGGACTGAGATGCAGATATAGAGTATAATATTTATGAAAACGTAAATAGATAGTCAAATAAAGAGCAAAAAATAAAGAGTCTCTTGAAGATGCTCTTATCTGTTACGTGCACCACCACGGGTCAGGGCGGTTATACATGAATTGAACACGCGTAGCTTGCAAGCTACTACTTGTACAAGAGGTGGGATTTGAATTCGTCAAATTTAAAATGCAAATTTTACAAATATCATCGGATATAAAATATTAAAATAAAAGTTGTAAAACTTTAAAAGTTATTCAACTTTGTAGTTGACAACATTTTTGTTTAAATTTGTTTACGACCTTAAATAGTTAATTTGTACTTGGATTGTGTTAATATGTGGATAACATAGCTACAATATAAATGTAAAGTAAGTGATAGAAGGAGTGGTAGAGAGGCGATGAAGTTGGAGGTTTGATTTCTACAGACTGTGTAGCGTTGCGAATTTAGCAAAAAAAAATGACGTAACTTGCATTTTTAACAGGTTGGCGGGATCTGGATGAAGCCACCAATTTTTTTATTTATAGAACCTGGTTTATGTTTTTAAAAAATATTAGCACATGTGGTTGTCATTTATCCGCCTTTAAAAAACTTTGTTTCTACTGGCTTCTAGTAACATCGATTTTAAAAAAACTCAATAAAAATATGTTTGCAACTGTCTTTATAGAGCTTCTATATACTTAGTGTCATGTAACTAAACAAGCTGGCCCAATTTATACAATGGTCTTCATCTTTTTGTACATGATTTCGCTCTTTTGCAATGTTGTTGTATGAAAATAGTTTAAAATAACAATACAAATCTTTGATCGGGTTTAGACTTATTTGCTTACATGAGAATCAGAGCGGATTGAGAAAGATTAAAACTTTTTCTATTCAATTTTAATTAATTTTAATTCTTAATCGATTTTAGAATTGTTTATTTTAAGAGCTTATTTACTAGCAAGCAATTATATGCACTTAAGTCTCAAACAAGTCCTTACATATTTACATATCTTCGTGGATAAAAATGGGTAGGAAAAAGTCGTTAAGAATGTTAAAGGAAAATAGACGGTGGTGATCTCATCCAGAGATAAGAAGTCTCCAGAAGATCCAGAGAGAACAAGAAGTCTCCAGAAGATTAGCGGTTACCCATTCCCTTAATCCTAACTAGGTAAATGCCCGTGCGTTGCAACGGAAACATGTAATAACACGATAACTTATGTATAAATGTGTGTTATAGTGTTATGAGAAAATGTTTTGTAATCCATTTGTGATCTTAACCATACATAAATTTTGTTATTTTAATCAATTGAAAGATTCATTACTTGAACGTATAAGGAACTGATAGAGATCGAATTTGTTTCAACGATTATGCTGAATTGAACCTTAATACCATCATACCCAATTAAGATATAGTTAAAATCAAGGGGATTCCAATCAACACAATGAACATCTCCATTGTGAGCTTTCTCAACCTGGAAATAAATAATAAATAACTTTTAACATTATAGTCCATATAACATTTACAAACTCTGTTTGGAACAAGTAAAAAATTCAACAAAATACTTTCGACCAATAAATCAGTAAGGATCAATTTCCCAACACATTATATCAATTAAGTTAATAAAAATGAACAGTCATTGAAGAAATAAAATTAGAAACACAATTATCATGCAACAAGTAAAGTATCTCAGGCCAATTTGACAAAATAAATAGCTCCATGTGATTACAATGGTCTCATTAAAAACCAACAGCCCATCACCTCTTTGAGTGAAGTTATATTATTACAAAAGAAGCCGCATTGCATTCATGGACTCAATTTTGGCCAAAAACATAGTTTATCCAATTAGATATAGAACAAGAGAACTATCACCTTAACAGGTGGGGCAGTGCCAGTTCGAGCATCCCACAGAATAAGACAAGCATCATCACCCACATTACAAAACTCATGCGCACTTCATCCCCAAATAAAAAACAATATAAGGTATTAATATAAATAAATAAAGCTAGTACGTAGTATATTCTTATTACGAGATCTGTTTGTACTAATCCACGGTCTTCTTGTACGTGTACCAGCGCGCGATGAGCAGGTAGACGCCGAAGTTTCCGACGCAGAGCATGGTGAGCAGCCAGAAGTAGTCGAGGTGCGCACGGTTGATGTCGTCGGGAATCCACCCATCAACCTGGCCGGCCCGCGCGGTGGCGCGCGCGATGACGGCGACGAGCGCGGAGCTGACGTAGTTCCCCAGCGTGAAGGACGTGATGGAGAGGCCCGAGCAGATGCTCCACACGAAGTCGGGCGCCTGGTCGTAGAAGAACTCGATCTGGCCAATGAGCGTGAACACCTCGGACGCGCCCACCACCACGTACTGCGGCACCTGCTAGAAGATGGAGAGCGGCAGGTAGCGGGCGGCGCCCGTGTGGGTGTCGTAGTACACGCCGTGGCACGCGACGATGCGGCACCGCGCCACCTCCATCGCCCCCGCGGCGAGCATGGCGACGGCGAGCACGAGGAGGCCGGCGCCCATGCGCGCCAGCTGCGTGAAGCCGCGGCGGTGGCCCGTGGCGCGGCGCGCCAGCGGGACCACGAGGCGGTCGTAGAGCGGCACCCACAGCATGACGCTGAGGGTGTCGAAGACGGAGAGCGCGGCGGCCGGCACGCGGAATCCGCCTCCCACGTGCGGGTCCAGCGTGTCGCCCTGCAGGACGAAGGTGGTGGTCATCTGCGTGTACGCCGCCGCGAAGACGATGTCGCTCGCCCACACCGGCAGCAGCCGCAGCACGCACTTGAGCTCCTCCACCTGCTTCACCGTGCACAGGCACCACGCGCTCGCCGGTCGCCGCCGCGACTTGTCGTCCGCCGTCTCCACCGCGGCCTTGTCCAGGAACTTGCAGCCATGACCCACCAGCAGACTACACACTGTTTGATATATTGTTCCAAACAGACAGAGCATTGACAGTATCTTCAGAAGGTAAACATCTCTTCGAGAAGTACATGGCTATGCTTTTATTCTTCTTGGATTTCACTGGAAAACAAGTAATATGGTTGGTAAAAAAATTCCAATGTCAAATATGCATGGATCCTACTGAAACAAAAGCAAACTGATTAATACAAGTACATGGTGATGAATCCAATCCTAGCTTGTCAAGCACTTCTTTCTTTACCTGCAGTACATAACATGTTAAATCCATCTTGCCCTTGGTGGTGAAATAAACAAAATCATGCTACTGACATAGAAACTATGAACAATCAGCCACTGGATTTTTCAATGTGAGAGCATGTTCACCTTCCAATGATTGTCAACAAAGTCAGATATCTCTCTCACTTTGCGATTCAGCTGAGTCTTTGAAACATTTGGAAACTTGTGCTGCAGTAATTCCACCACCTTATGGATACCATCTCGACATGATCTTATCACCTGGGCCTGCATTGGGGTTAAAGCAAAATAAAAACTACAGCTGCATTCTATCTTCAAACAATAGATATTGCTTGCTAAGATTCACTTAGTGCTTACAATTTCTGGCAGATCTGTTTCTGGTATAGCAGATGCAGCCCCAGGAGAACCATCCTTCGGATTGGGCTGGCTAATTTCTTCAACAGTTGCAGATGAGCTGTCAGTTAGAGGCACATCAACAACTACACCTCCTGAACAGTTGCAGATGAGTTGTCAGTTAGAGGCACATCAACAACTACGCCTCCTGAACTCTTTGTTGTTCGCATCAGGGATGATGTGTTGAGAGACTCAACTTACATATATTTCATTTTATCATAAATCTAGACTTTAGGTGTTGAACCACTCCTAGTTCATGTAACTATGCTAGCCTTGTCATATCCTCCACACCACCGCGTGGATACTCTATATTCTTGGGGTAGGCACTTGACGCATTAGCAGTCACCTGCAGGAGAATTGTGGAATCAAATTAAACTGAACATACTGTGTTTCATATAGTCAGAGAAGAGAATGGTTCCCTATTTAAACAAGAAAAACAAATTAAATTAAATATACTGGTTCTAGAGTTTTTGGTTTGTTTAAACAAATAATTCGAAGGTTGTAACTTTTTAGCCAATTATGGAGTATATTTTAGGATGCACTCAACTTTACTACATAGAAAAAAATTAGAGAAGAATTTTTTTAAATATACATAAATGAGTACCTATGATTGTGGTCTTCCTTCCATATCTACAACAATCTATGGGACATTTTTGCAGATGATTGGTTCTCTGAACACAGTGCCTACACGAAGTGAGCACAAGAATGAAACTGTCAGTACAGATGACCCAAGAAATGTTAAACTTATAGGCTGTAGCAGCATCTTACCATTCAGAATGTTCCTAATTGTGCCATTCGGGCTCTTCCACATAGCCTCCAAGCCAAACTCCTTTACCCAAGCATTTTTCCTCTAGGACGCGATCATCGAAGGTGAGCGAGTTCTCGCTGCTGGGCACATTGAGCGTGAGCTGCAAGCAGCGCTTGACGGTGTGCGTGTTGTCCTCACGGTCCAGGTACATGTCGAGAATGCAGCCAATCTCTATCTACACGAACACCCGTTGCCTCCCCACTGGCGTCCGGGTCTGCTAGATTGTGCAAGGAACACTACATAATACACAGTTTCATCGTGTGAATTTACAAAGAATGAGTAATTGAGGATCTAAGAATTTGCAAAAAATTATAACCACCTTCCCACAAAATTCTGCTAGTCAACACTGAATGTATGTATGTATAAAAGAAGTCTATCACATTCACATATTTTGAAATAAAGGGAAAAAGGAGATGTTCAGAGCTGAAATGTCTCTTCATAGCTCATGTCAGTGAGATCACACCTAGTTCCTCTAGCAGGTAAAAAAACCTTTGCTTGGTCAAAAAATAGAAAACAATGCAACAGCTTTAGAAAAGAAGAAACGATGAAATAAATAGGAGTGCTTGGGCAGTCATTTGGAGAGTGAGAATACCAGATGTCCTTTGACAGGTGGCGAGGGAAGGGTAGAGATCCGAAAGAGAATTCTCTTCCCACAGTCTCTCTAAACCATTAGGTTGTTCTGGCTTTGTCTCGTATTTACGAGTGTAATTGGCTGACAAGCATGCATCCTTGCTTTTCCTGATATATATCTCGACTTCTTTGGGTTGCCGAGATAACTGGAGAGCAACAAACTGGAAAGATGCAGGGGCACACAACCTTTGTTTATTCATCTGGTAAGCTAAATTTATCAAGGCCAACAACAAGATTATGGAACCAACCTGGCAGAGATGTCGAATAGATAGTGTTGGCAGGCAACTGTGGTAGGGCTTTTCCAGTTTAGGCACACTTTGACCATCAAGTGGAAGCAGGACAAGATACAGGTTCAGCTGCAAGAAAGAAAGAAAATATTTAGGAAACCAAATTGATGATTCATGGACTTCTGTACAAGATCTGGTACCTCAGTAACCTTTTTAACAAATGTATCCATCGGCATGTTAGTATTACGAACATTCTGAAGCATAACTTGGAAATCACAACATCAAATTAGAAACCGGTGCACTACGACAAAATGCACTAAAAATCAGGGACTCTCTAGCTCCAACCCACTCCACCGTGCCACCCCAAAGAAGACATGAAACAAAAGGTGCGGTTGCAAACTTAGATATTTAGTTAGACTGAAACCTAAGAAGCCGCATGATTCAAATGAAGTCAAGTTACTGACTCATATATTACTCTGGCAAACAGAACAAAGTATGAACTTAAAAGTAAATGCTGCAAAAATAATTCTAGCACCACACAGATCCTCTAAATTATAAGGCACATTGTCCACTGGTAACTGTACCAAATCTGTTGAGATACCTGATTAATTGTATGCTGTCGGAATCCAAAAAACAGAGTAATAGCGGTACTGGAGATTTGGTACAATTACCAGTGGATTCCGACAGTACCGCTAATTATCATAAAATTTTCTTTCTGTTGGTTGCTCGATGGGAGCCCAATATTCAGTCAGGAGGAACACCATCACCAAAATTCTTTCTTATTCAGTGCAGGAGGAACACCCGCATGGTCATTGATCTAGGAGCATCGATCTATTAAAAGTAAATGCTGCAAAAATAATTCTAGCACCACACAGATCCGCTAAATTATAAGGCAAATTATCCACTGGTAACTATACCAAATCTGTTGAGATAGTTGATTAACTGTATACTGTCGGAATCCAAAAAACCAGAGTAATAGCGGTACTGGAGATACATTCTAAGTTAGTGTTAAACCTGTGCGGAAATCTCCTCAGCTGCGAACTGCTTGCCAAGCGCCGGGCAATCGAGCTTGTCGTTGCCGTTGTCATCCCTGATGACGGGATACGAGACCTGCTTGGACTCCTCGTCTACCTCGTTCATCTTGCGGTTCAGCTGCAAGAAAGAAAGAAAATATTTAGGAAACCAAATTGATGATTCATGGACTTCTGTACAAGATCTGGTACCTCAGTAACCTTTTTAACAAATGTATCCATCGGCTTGTTAGTATTACGAACATTCTGAAGCATAACTTGGAAATCACAACATCAAATTAGAAACCGGTGCACTACGACAAAATGCACTAAAAATCAGGGACTCTCTAGCTCCAACCCACTCCACCAGGCCACCCCAAAGAAGACATGAAACAAAAGGTGCAGTTGCAAACTTAGATATTTAGTTAGACTGAAACCTAAAAAGCCGCATGATTCAAATGAAGTCAAGTTACTGACTCATATATTACTCTGGCAAACAGAACAAAGTATGAACTTAAAAGTAAATGCTGCAAAAATAATTCTAGCACCACACAGATCCGCTAAATTATAAGGCACATTGTCCACTGGTAACTGTGCCAAATCTGTTGAGATGATTAACTGTATGCTGTCGGAATCCAAAAAACAGAGTAATAGCGGTACTGGAGATTTGGTACAATTACCAGTGGATTCCGACAGTACCGCTAATTATCATAAAATTTTCTTTCTGTTGGTTGCTCGATGGGAGCCCAATATTCAGTGCAGGAGGAACACCATCACCAAAATTCTTCCTTATTCAGTGCAGGAGGAACACCCGCATGGTCATTGATCTAGGAGCATCAATCTATTAAAAGTAAATGCTGCAAAAATAATTCTAGCACCACACAGATCCGCTAAATTATAAGGCAAATTATCCACTGGTAACTATACCAAATCTGTTGAGATAGTTGATTAACTGTATACTGTCGGAATCCAAAAAATTATAGGAGATCAAGCAACAGACACAGACCTGACTCTCATGGAGAAGGAATTGATGTCCTTGTTAAGCATATCCAATAAGTAGTATAGATAAGGCTTGAAAGTGAAGGTTCCTATGTGCCTAGGAACTCTCATCTCTCTTGTCTAAAACAAACCAGCCAGATGAGTTTGAAAAGATTCAGTTCTCTGGACTTTAGTGATCAGTGCTCGACAGATATACTTCACTATTGATTTGCATGCTTTGTTACTCCTCAATCGATCAATAACCTTTTATCCAACTACTAAATTAGCCAACATTTTGTTTCCCGTCCTAAGTATCACTTAGCAGCATCTAACTGGAAAATGCAAACAACTATTGACTGAAGTTATGAAGTGGCATACATGTATTTTAAAAAAAAATAGATTAATCCTATCGTAGCTATATGTTCTGCAAATTCTAGAGTTTTTTTGGAATCAAGAAATCAAGAAGTCTAGTTGTAAAAAACTTTTTTCAGTCCTTTTGGAATCAAGAAACCAAGTGTGATCTCTGATTCTTTGAATTAATTTAAGATTGAATTGACAAGCTACACTAACCGTTTTTGGTGGCAGTCTGATGTATCTCAAGGCTGAGTGCAGGCTTTCTTGCACTGATCGAGCCTACATGTTTGGATCCATTGTGGCCATGTTTTGTAGTGTTGTCCTGCACATATAAACCATAATGTTCAACTATGAGAATTGTAAGCTTTATATATATATATGGACATCATGGAAGATCAATTACACTGTTTTTATGCAAATTTAAAAAGTATAGATAATGGCAAACTAATTTAAACAAATGTTGTTTAACCTTCTTTTCCTGAAACATCTGAAATAGCTTCACCAGATCGTGAAGGAACAAACTGTTCATTTTTTCAGCAACAACATGCATAACATCATGTGAGAACTGAGATCATGTCATAGTTGCTGTTTGGGAAGCCAGTATCTCAATGGGATCTTGAGTAGTAGCATCCTCAGTTACTTTGAAACCGCAAAATGATTTTCTCCTGTCCATTAACAGGAGTAATCATGGATCAGGTCATATTTTATCATGGATTCTTTTGAGCACATTGCAGGTAGGTTGAGAGAATGTTAAGTACAGAAAAAGCAAGTCTAATGTTTCACTTTGTCTGCCTCAACCAGTAGCAATAACACGAGGAATAAACCACGTGGGTGCAAATACATCCAAACAGACATGTCGCATGACACAAGCAAACAGAGAATCCAAGCAACCTATGATTTTCTCAGACTATCTTGTAAATAGTCCTCCTTCCTAAGCAATAATACCTAATTGTTCACTCACAGAATATAGAAAGAGATAAGCAGCATACCCACGCAAATCAGGCTGTCTAATGGGTTCGTCTAAAGGATCAAAAATCAATATGCGCTTTTCTGCCTCTCCATTTAGCCGTTTGATCTCATCCTCAGCTTCTGCAATGATGAACCTTTATTAGTGCATTGCTTAATGAAGATCAATGAATAAGTGTAAATGATAATTTTTGTTTTATAATCAGAGAGGACAAATAGAAATTAACAAATGTTCTGTGCATTGAACAAAAAAGTAGCAACAAAAAATTGAGCAAAAATTGTCCAGACAGGTATTTTGAGGTTAAAATCCCCTCACGAAATCCAGCAGCCTGAACTCCTGCAAGCACTTTTGATGTGTTTGGTTTGTGGAGTGATGCACAAGCTGAACAGGTCGGAGATGGACTCCTCCTCTTTTTTCTCATACTTGAGCCATGCCCCGAAGATGAGCTTCTCGTGTATGGTGCTCACATTCTCCTACACATGCTGGAGGATCCTCCGAACAGCTTGGCCTCGCCGAGGCCACAGAAGACCTAGAACTATAGGAGGTACAGGGAGGCCTTGTCGTCAGGAGGGCGGCACTCCAGCTCCTTGTGTATCTGAGCCAGTATGCTGACATAGTCCGCGGGCTTGAAGTGCGAAAGCACAGCCGGCTCCGACATCTTCATCAAGGACTCTCTGCGACACAGACAAAACAGGATGAACATCTCAATCAGCCAACTTTGCACAGCCAAATCAACACCAGTGCCTAAAAGACTAAGTCTTGTGTGACACAATTGAAGCATAAACGAATGAGCATATGTTGACATATCAAGCCAGAACCAAGTGAAGGACTAAGAGCTTACATGGAGAAGCCGCCAGCAGCATGGCCAGAGAACTTGGAGAGCTTCTCCCACACAGGCTAGAGGATCCTCCAAACAGCTTGGCCAGAAATTTGTACATCATATCGATCATTCATTGCTTCTGCTATGTACCGACAGTGAGAGAGAGACCGGTCTATGTTAGGGTGGAATAGCGTCTCCGGCTCTCAGCCTGAGAAGAGGAGGAGGGCACCACCAGTGATCTCAGGTACGCCTTGGGCAGCGCCATCAGCTTCTTCGTCTTAGGAACGTAGGCCCTCCGGGTGAAGTTGTCGTAGTCGTTGGCCTCGATCTCGTCGAGGATCTACCGGTACAGGAGTAGAGAAGACCACACCTGTAACAGCAGCAGTCACTCATCTGACCGGGTTCTGAAAACGGCTAGCGTTGTGTGTCTCACCGGCCATCGGCTCTCCTGGTTGAGCTCGGTGGCGCCTTCCTCTCGAGGGGCAGCCATGAGTGGGGCGTGGTGTGGAGCTTGGTCTCCTTGTAGGCCGACTCGGAGAAGAACAACTTCCTCATGGCACATACCACGGTGGGGGTCCAGATCAGGACTTCACCTTCACTTGTTCCTCTTGAATCCACTCAAATCATTGCCATCCAGGGCCCCAAAATCACCCCGAATTCACAAGGAAACGCCGGGAATCAAACCCCCGCACCAGCCACGGGCAACAGAGGAGTAAGCTGCGTCGGCTGGTAATTGGGGGGAGCGGGGCGGCAGTCGCGGATCCGAGGACAGGCACGGTGAGCGGAGGACATGAAGGTGGTGTCTCCGGAGCGAGCGTGGTGGAGTCCTCATTCCTCGGAGTTGAGGTGGGCAACCAGACCTGCGGCGGCAGAGTCTGGTGAGGAGGAGGGGAGCGCACTGGCCCCAGAGGACAGGCACGAAGAGCGGGGCGCGCACGACGCGTGGGTAGTCCGCCATGGTCGTCGATGGAAGGGCACGGTGGGGGAGGATTTTGGTGTGGCGCAGGGGCGACGAAGATGCAAGGAGGATGCGCGGCGCTTCGGTAGCGACCTCATCGTTGGAAGGGCGCGGTTAGGGCGACGAAGACTGGGGCGTGCGCGGCGTGGTGGCGGTGGGCGAGGTTTTCGGCGCGGCGCGGTGGAGGATTTCGGGGCGGGCGAGCCTGGGGCGGCAGCCGGAATCGGGGGAGGAGAGGGGAGGTCGGGGGCGACGGTTTCCAGGCGAGGCGAGAGGGTTTCAGGGCGCGATCTAGGAGCGGGACCGGTGTGCGGGATCGGGGAGCGAGACTGAAACGTAGGATCGGACGGCTGGGATTACAGAATGGTAGAACGGATGGTTGAGATCGTAGAATGGCAGAACGACAGAACGACAGGCTACCTTTACTGCCTTAATAAGTAGTATAGATTAGCAATAATGTAAACACATAAAGTAAACGTGCTTTTCAACTGAACGGACGTGCGGGCGTGAAGCCGTCCGTTCACTATGTATATATTGTTTATGTTAATGGAATACAGAGATCAGAGATTCATTCTCAAGCAATACTTTCTAAACACGTTATTAGCACCCGTCTCTAACTGTCGAGAGAGGCCACCGTCGACATCCAAAAACCAGAGAAGGACTCGCCGTGAACCACCACCGTCGACATCCAAGAAACCAGAGAAGGACTCGCCGTGAACCACCGCCGTCGACATCAGGGAAGGAGAAAAGCCAGTCAGAAATCCGGCGAGAAAGACAAAGAAGGTAAACAAAAATGCCGATGCTTACTCTTTGCCGACTTGTGAAGAAACTCCGGCGAGCCGTCATCCGCGAGTTCATCCGGGCATGTCACCTGGGAGTTCTCGACGACGACCGTATCGGCTTCGCCATCCAGAGTGCCATCATGCAGATGAGCGCCGACGATTTCACCGGCGTGTGGCTTCCCACACTTCGCAGAACCGCTCGCCGTGAACCGCCGCGCCGTGGATCGATGCCGCGCCACGCACGCGCGCCAGCGGTGGCGGTTGTTCCTCCGTCTTCGACTCCAGTCGAGGCGACGCCGACCTCCAACCCGTACCCACCAGGCTACTGCCCGGTCCATGGATACGGGCAGTGTGTGCTGCGCGACGCCGGAATCCTCGACACCACAATCATCTCTGCCACCTCCACCGTCCTGCCGACGCCAACCCAGGCAGCAGAGGAGAGGCCTCGGTGGAGGCCACCTACGCCTGCGCCGCCCGGATTTGGCCGGCGACCAACCATGGCGGCTCGGACGGGCTGCCCGCCGTTCTTCTCCAATGCCGTTGTCAATTTCCCCCCACCTTCCGCGCTCCCGATGCCGTCCCCCGCGCTTCTTCCGCCACGACGCCATGCCGGAGTAGCGGCCGCGCGCCGCCCAGGTCTGCGCCCCGTCAAGAATGAGGCCGACCTCCCCAACGGCAGCAGCAGAGGATGGTTCTCCTCGGACGAGGAGAAGGCAGACTCAATCTCTTAAACAACAAGGAAGAAGGGGAGGACAGTGGCCATGGCTGCTGGTTCTCGCGGCACTAGCAAGGAAGTAACAGCGGCGGATGAGCACATGGAGCGGCAGATGCAACTGTTGGTGGCGGCTGGTGGAGAGTCCAATGTGCGATAGGGTTTTGGATGGGCAATAACATAGTATAATAGCCTGACTGGACACCTGTTATATCACTGAGAACAGGCTGCCATAAGCCTAAGCCCACGCACGCTACATGTGCTAGTTTATATTAGTTTATATATTCCAGCACTTTCTTTTATATTTTAACTATAGTATTAGACATATGTGTTTAAATATTATGTCCCTGTTGTACAATGTAACCGTAAATATGTGAATGTATATATGTGTTTGTGTACATTCTTGTCTCTTGTGAATATTTTTCACATAAAAAAATGACACTGCACTACAGATTTAACCCACACAATCAATAAATATTCGATCTGTTCTTAGGGTTAAAAGCAATATACATTTACATATATTTGCAAAACTTATATAACACATGTATCATCAATTAAATATATCTAAAATTATTTTGAGAATCAACATAAGGTGATAGAGACTAGGGCATTGGCTGCGTCTTATTAAAAAAAAGGAATATTTCAGCCTATAGACCATGCCTTTTTAGCAGCAATTTTAATTGCCTATCACTAAGAGATCTACATCATGTCTTAATATGATGATTATCTATACATGTTCTTCTCATAAAATAATACTCTAGATACTTGGTCTACTCCATTACTGGAGATTACCTTATTATTATTATTATTATTATTAATTTTAATAATTTGTGACAACACATAATTTGGAGATTATTACAACTTCGAATATCTAGAAATTCAAAGAATTTTATAGGATCGACAATATTTTATTTTTACAACACGACCATTAAGGTTTTACATTTACCACATAGGTAATATAATAAATCGATGGTTATACCTTGTAGGAAAAATGCAAGGAATAAAGGAATTTGAGGAACTTGCTATCGATGGTAGCAATTATCTTGCATGGGCATCAGATATCAAAATTGGTTTTGCATCTAGAGGGATTTTACATACCATTAATGCACCTGACGCAAACAATCCAAATATAACTGATATTGCGAAGTACACTGCATTACTCTTGTTAAGGACTTCCATCCATAAAGATCTCAAGAAAGAATATCTTTTGGAAGAAAATCCTCGAAACCTATGGGTCGCACTACAAGAACGTTATGAACAGCAAAAGGAAATTATATGTCCTGAAGCACAACATGAGTGGAATCACCTACGCTTACAAGATTTTAAATCTATAACTGATTACAATCATACAGTTCATAACATATGCACAAGGTTGAAATTTTGTGAAAAAGAACCAACAGATGCAGAAAAGATACAGAAAACTTTGTCTACTATGCACCCGTCAGACAGGGTATTGTGTAATCAATATCGTAAGAGAACCACCAAGTTTACTCTCAACTTATTCACTCGCTAATTCAAGCCGAAAAGAATGATGAATTGCTAATGAAGAATCATCATTTACGTCCTGTTGGTGCTGCACCTCTACCCGAGGTTCACCATGCACAGAATAAAGCTATGAGTAAAAGGAAATTTAATGGATCTCCACTTGAAAATCCAAAAATTCCTCCTAATCGACGTGGTCGAAATTTCAAAAAGAACCTTAGGCACAAAGAAAACAAGAGGGCTCGTGGAAATGAAAAAATTGCGAATGATAAACCACGTCTCTGTCACAAATGTGATTGCATCACACATTTCGCAGCCACTTGTCGTACTCCCAGGCATTTGGTAGACCTTTATTTAAAGTCAATCCGAGATGGCAACAAAAGATCAAGATATGAAGCCCACTTCAATCAAGCTACTGAGAAAGATAAGGAGATTGGTTGTTCCAACAACAAGGCATCCGCTCAGCAGATGGACGACATGATGATTGAATACAACTCGGGCGACATATGTGGAGATCTAGTTTAGATATCTACTTCTGAAATTTGATACCCATATCATTTAAGAGTTGTAATATAATTTATAGTTAAATGTCATATTATATAGAGTTTGCTTAGGATTTGAAGATAGTTATTACATAAGAGTTGTACTATTGATAGTACAAAACTCATATAAACCATAATATTATTATTGTAATATTGACATCAGATACCATATGTATGTATAAATAAATATTTAATAAAATAAAGAATTAATCACCTAATTCTTGTTATTAATATAGATGTCTACCGGAAATGGTTCATTGGAGGAGGAATTATGCCTTGTGGATAGCTGTACCACAAACTCTATATTAACTGAGATAAAATATTTCCAGACTTTAAAGAAAAGGGAAGGAAATGTTTTAACAATTGCAGGAAGAGATGCATTGATAGTTGGTTCTGGTAGAGTCATTATCACTCTCCCAATGGGTACTCAAATTGTGATCGAGAATGCTTTATTATATCCCGATTCAACTCATACCTTATTAAGTTATAGAGATATTCGTAAGAATGGGATCCATGTGGAAACATATGAAGAAAATAAAGAAGAATATCTACTTCTTACCAAACCTACTGAATATGACAAACAGATATGTGAAGAAATTCCAACTCTAGAATCCGGATTATATTATACATACATCAAGCCCATTGAACATGTTACATACAAGGTAATTTTTTAGAATGTCGATGCATTTCAAATTTGGCATGATCGACTACGGCACCCAGGTATCGGGATGATGAGAAAAATTATCACCAATTCTATTGGTCATGATTTGACTGAAGCAAAATTTCCCAAATCTTCATATTATATATGCACTACATGTGCTACAGGGAAATTGATTTTAAGACCTTCACCTCTTAAAATCCGAGCGGAACCACTTAGATTTCTTGAAAGAATTCAAGGCGATATTTGTGGCCCAATTGAGCCATCTTCTGGACCGTTCAAATATTTTATGGTTTTAATCGATGCATCTACAAGATGGTCACATGTGTGTTTACTGTCTACTAGAAACCATGCTTTTGCTAAAATAATGTCACAAATTATAAAGCTAAAGGCACATTATCCTGAACATCGGATCCATTCGATCCGAATGGACAATGCTGCTGAATTTTCCTCCCATGCCTTTAATGATTATTGTATGGCTTTAGGAATTCAGGTTCAGCACTCAGTCCCATATGTCCACACTCAAAATGGTTTGGCTGAATCTTTAATCAAAAGAATAAAGCTCGTTGCACGTCCATTACTAATGAATTGCTCTTTGCCTACGTCATGTTGGGGTCATGCAGTTTTACACTCTGCCGACCTACTACAACTAAGACCAACTGCATATCATGACTCCTCTCCCTTGGAGTTAGTACGAGGGGACCCTCCTAGAATTTCCCATTTGCGTAAATTCGGGTGTGCCGTTTATATACCGATATCACCACCACAGCGTACCTCTATGGCCCCCATAGAAAGTTAGGGATTTATGTGGGTTACCAATCTCCGTCAATAATAAAGTATTTAGAACCCCTAACAGGTGATCTATTTATGGCCCGGTTCGCTGATTGTATTTTTAATGAGGAACATTTCCCGACATTAGGGGGAGATTTCAAGTACCAGAAAGGAGAATGCCGAGAAATTGATTGGGAAGAGAAGAGTATCTCCTCCTCAGATCCCCGTACTAAAGAAAATGAACTCCAAGTTCAGAAAATTATTGGTTTGCAAAATATTGCAAATAACCTGCCTGATGCATTCACTAATTACAAAGGTGTAATAAAGTCTTTCATTCCTACTAGGAACGCGCCTGAAAGAGTGGAGGTACCAAACAAAACCGCTCAAAATCCTACTAATAAAAGGGGGAGAAGTAAGGCAATCAATAAGGATTCACTTCCTTTAAAGAAAAGAAAGACGGTAAATGCACATCAACATCAAGTTGATGAAACACAATGTGGAATTGATACACAACCCTCTTCGAATGCGCGCATAGTCAAAGAAGTAATATCGGAAAACCCGAGGACCATGGATACGAGAAATCCTGATGTGTCCTTAAGGGTAGATGAACTTGCTACCAATTATATTGAAACTGGCGAAACCTTTGACCGCAAGGCTACTGTAGTCGACTCTTATTTCTCTGAACAAGTTGCTGACATCCTTAATGATCTAGATCCTAAATCCATGGTAGAGTGTAGAAAACGCTCGGACTGGAATCAGTGGAAAGAAGCTATTGAAAAAGAGATTACCTCGCTTTATAAAAGAGAAGTATTCTCGGAAGTAAAGTTAACACCTAAAGGCACCTTCCCAGTAGGATACAAGTGGGTTTTTGTTCGTAAGCGAAACGAAAACAATGAAGTGGTGAGATATAAAGCAAGGTTAGTAGCACAAGGCTTTACGCAAAAGCCCGACATTGATTATAATGAAACATACTCTCTAGTAATGAGTGGCATAACATTTCGATACTTAATTTCACTGGCAGTACAAAATCGTCTATCTTTGCAGTTGATGGACGTAGTAACCGCATATTTATATGGGTCACTAGATTCAGAAATTTATATGAAAGTTCCAGATGGAATAAATATACCGAATCCATCGGCAAATCGTAACATGTATTGTGTAAAGTTGAAAAAGTCACTATATGGCTTAAAACAATCAGGGCGAATGTGGTACAATCGCTTAAGTGATTTCCTTTCTATTAAAGGATACACTAATAATGATGATTGTCCATGTGTGTTCATTAAGAAGTCCTCCACTGGATTTTGTATCATTTCAGTATATGTTGATGACCTCAATATTATTGGAAGCGAAAAAGATATAAATGAAGCACGTCATCATTTAAAGACGGAATTTGAGATGAAGGATTGGGGTCAAACCAAATTTTGTTTAGGTATTCAACTTGAATATTTACCTTCAGGAATTTTTATATATCAATCGGCATATATCCAGAAAGTATTAGAGAAATTCAATATGAATAAAGCATATCCAATCAAAACTCATATGGTTGTAAGGTATCTTGATATGAATAAAGATCCTTTTCGACCAAAGGATGAAGGAGAAGAAATTTTGGGTTCTGAATTTCCATATCTCAATGCTATTGGAGCACTCATGTATCTTGCAAATAATTCCCGGCCGGACATTGCATTTGCAGTGAATTTACTTGCGAGATATAGTTCAGCTCCTACAAAACGTCATTGGACTGGAATTAAGAATATTTTTAGATATCTTAATGGCACGAGAGATCTTGGTCTTTTCTATAGTAGAAGTCAAGACCCTACTTTAATTGGATATACTGATGCTGGTTATTTATCTGATCCCCATAATGCCAGATCTCAAACCGGTTTTGTATTTTTACAGGGTGGAACTGCTATCTCTTGGAAATCATCCAAACAAACTTTGGTAGCTACCTCCACTAATCATTCTGAAATTATTGCATTATATGAAGCCTCAAAGGAGTGTACTTGGCTTCACAGAAAGATAAACCACATAACGCAGTCATGTGGCATTGGTTCAATTAACTCACCAACCATTATCTATGAAGATAATGCTGCATGTGTTGTTCAGATGGAGACTGGTTATATAAAAAGTAATATTACAAAACATATTGCTCCAAAATTGTTTTATCCTCATGAGTTACAAAAGAATGGGGAAATAAACATTTTGCAAACTAAGTCATGTGATAATCTTGGTGACTTATTTACAAAGTCATTACCATATTCCACATTTTCAAAGTATGTTAAAGGGATAGGTATGAAACGACTTAAAGATTTGCAGGAATCAGGGGGAGTGTCACTCTCCACAATATAACCTAGTTGACATTATATTATACTCTTTTCTTTTTATGGATTTTCCCTTAAAGAGGTTTTACCATATAAAGTTTTTAATGAGGTAATATCAACAGAGGAAAGGTGTCTTATTATCTATTTTTCCCACAAGGTTTTTGTAAGATAATAATACACTAAATAGGATAGATTTAAAATAGTTTTGTATTCCTAGATGATGTAATAGGATAGATTCGATCAAGGGGGAGTGTTAAAGGAAAATAGACGGTGGTGATCTCATCCAGAGATAAGAAGTCTCCAGAAGATCCAGAGAGAACAAGAAGTCTCCAGAAGATTAGCGGTTACCTATTCCCTTAATCCTAATTAGCAATAATGTAAACGCATAAAGTAAACATGCTTTTCAACCGAACAGACGTGCGGGCGTGAAACCGTCCGTTCACTATGTATATATTGTTTACTAGGTAATTGCCAGTGCTTCGCAACGGAACCATTACAATGTAAAACATAATGGATTTGCACTTGCAATGGGGCTAGAAGCTCCAATATTTGGAAATGATTCAGAAGAGCAAATATGAGAAAGTGGAGCTTATTGCTTGTGAAATTGATCAAAAAAGCAAAGAAGGACACTGACTTGAGACGACAGGAAAGAAAGGAGGTAAGGCAAAGCCCAAAGCGGATAGATAGAAAAAGATCGGTAACAGGCTATTCATATTATTAACTCACCAAGCATTCTACCCGCTTTTCATAAAACTCGATATCATCTAGCACATGTAACAGGTGTCCATATATAGCATAGAAAAGATATAGCATGCACATTATGTCCTCTCCAATACCTTCACATGCATGTCTCATAGCTTCAATATCCCATGAACTTAATGCATCATCATTGGACTGCTAAGAAAATAAAATAATATCAGGTAAAGTTCCCTCCTATGAAATATTGGATTTTCCATTAATCTTCTAGAGCACATTTGCCCACTTGTTGTGTCCTTGGCATTCCTTATTTTTCTCATGGAGGATACTTGCACATCTCAACTGTTTCTCATGTCCTATTTCTTGTGAATTCTGGATAGGTGGATAAAAAATGGGCATTTCTAGTCCCCAGTTAAAAAGAGTAGAGAAATTGAATCACTGCAAAATATATGATAATTTTCACTCATCACCATTATTTGTTTTTGCAAATTGCAATCAACTCCTGGCAGGCAGTCTACTAAACGAAACCATTCATGCTTATTGGCAAATCAAAAATAATCGGGATATAAAATTCACTTTCTATAACAAAACCAGTCCAGTGAGTTGAAACATGACAAAAAACGCACCTAAGTAAATACTTTATTAGCTGGTAGCTGCTCGACAAGAAACCAAGAATCCACCACGTGTAGCAGTTGATGTTTTATCTTATTCACAAAATAGTGGTACAATTTAACAAAGAAACCTATTTCTCGTGGTTACTTTAGAGTGTAGACAATCGCAACAGCGCAAGGATGCAGCTCTAAAAAATAACCAGTAACCCAAACAATTCAACTCTCAAGCTAGCGAGTAGCAAGAGAGGCACATACAGACAGTATGTACACATAGGTGATTAGAGATGAAGCAGCACGCCTCGACACCCCTAAGGCCGTCGTAGACACCGATGAAGGTGGTGGCAACAACCGTCTCCACCTGGTTGTGGTCCTACAACATGTCGTTGGCCTGCACCATGGCGAAGGAGAACTCGCCCGCCGCGTGCTGTGTTAGATCCCACGACCACATCAGCTCGTCGGCGCCTATTTGTTCCATAAATAAAAGTGAGGTGGAATGGAGTTGGCTAAAAGCATATATGATTCAAAAGTTGGAAATGTCGTTATGAAAAAAGTTAAACTACATGAAGAAAAGGTGAATATACTCCTAATATCAACAATTCAACATAGAAGGGTTGCCAGCTATGAAGCCTGAACAAAATAGAATAGAAATCAACCTGCATAAGTAGTACTTGATAATTCTTTGGAGTCATCCGAATGGGAGTTGCAAAAGTATTGGCAGATTCATCTCATTCAGTCTCGCCCCTAGCAGCAAATATGCCACTTCCTGCATCTCCTTTGCCTAGAATTTGCCTACCAATTTGTATCTGAGCATAAGATTCTTTCCCAACTAAACCATCTGCTGGAGATGGACAGGCTTGAAAAACTAAGTTATATCCCTCAACTGTGCACTGCAGTGTATTTTTATATACATCATAAGGTCTGCTTCATGAAAGAGTATGAAGTCAATAATCAACAAATATAGCTAGACTTACAAGTTCTTTGAGAGTAGTGACAGAATTTCTTGTTTTCCTAGAATTGTTCTCCAACATTTTCATAAAGCGAGATTCCTCAGAAGTACTTGAAAGTGGCAACATATCATCCCTAGTATTTCTAGAGTAACCAAAGATGTTTCTGTAGCTACCGAAAACATCTTGTTTCATATCATTCAGCTTATTTGGATCAGATGACAAGTATTTATCTGCAAGTAAATTTACTATTTAAAAAACAGACTATTGTACAAAGTGTTGCAGCAATGCACAAATGAAACAAAGCTCTACACCTAAACCAAAAGGTTGTCAGCAAAGAAATTAAAGCTCAAGCAAATGGGCAAGCATGTTACTATAACTATCAAAAAGCATGAGGTGGCTATTGCTGAAACATGCTCAGGATAAAATATTACAAGATGTTTGATGATGCTCTAGGAGAGAATTCAAAAATATGCTCAGGATAAAATATTACAATGGAGGAGGTTCTTGAAGCCGTGTCTCATGCTGTGGTTGTATCATCTAGACAGGGTCGTGCATCTGATATCATCCCATAGCCAATATGGTGCTGCACTATATGTCCACCATGCACAATATTTCAGTGTCATATATAAGCCCCAATTATGAATGCCTAGCCATCTAGGTTGTCGTCGTTGTCGTCCATATCTGATTTGTGCAAAAAGCAAATCCACCTCTGAAGACCACAATAATAAAGAGAAGACAAATGGACCTTCTCGCGGTTCTGACAAGATTATCTACAAAATTGGCCCTCCAATCCCTACACACCCATTTTCACAATTAGACCAGACCAAAATAAGCGGGTCTAAAAAATGCAAAATTGCAGGATAGATGAAGGAGGACGACGGATGGAGTGGTCTGAAAAAAGAAAAGAAAAGGAAAGAGATGAATGAACAGGGAATAGGCACTTACCGTCCTGCGGCAGGAGAGATGAGGTTAGGCCCTGGAGCTCTGTCATGGCACAACGCCCCGCCGGCGATGCGCATCACGTGAGACTTACAATCCTAAAATAAGTACCCCCTATGTTTCAAATTATAAGTCGGTTTGGCTTTTCTAAGTGCATAACTTTGTCTATGCACCTGGATATACATCATGTCCAAATACATAGTGAAATATATGTAATGCTACATACAAATTCCAAAACTTGTAGTTTGGAATGGAGGGAGTTAGATTTATGAACCAAACTAATGAGATGCAGATGCACAGAGGGTCTTAGGTTGTCACCTCTTCGCCAGCAGAACACTGCAGTATAGTATCAGGTACAGTTGATGGGTCACAGTGATGTCCCCAACTTCCTAAGTCTTCTTCAGTAGGTCTTCCAATCTGAAAAAAAGTGGGCATAGAAAATTAAATGGAATCTCTTGAGGTTTAAAGCTGAAGAAATGCCTTGTCCAGTCTTCCCCAATGGATCAAGTTAAACAGAGATTACTGGCTACTTCAGAGTTAGGCAACGTATAAATAGGGTGCCATCAAAATTACCAGTTGATGTGCGCTATTCATTTTCTGCAAACATCCAGATATCTCACCAAACCCACCAATATCAGCATAATATTGCACTCCAGTTATTGAAGCCTTATGACCAGTGGCTGCAAAACCAGTACCATGCTTGTATCTGCGAGGAAATTCTTCAACTCCTTTTTTATTTGTTCATGCTTGTCACGACTGCCACCATTATCTTGCTTTTGATTTGGGAACGACAAACTAATTCGGCTTAATATAGTTGCAATGACTGGATTCTTCTTCCCCAAGGAGATGGCGCCAGAGCTATCTTCGCCTCGCCTCTCGGCGTTGTTGGACAATGGTTTGACCTGGTTCAGTATAATTCTGACAACCGCCTCAGGATCTGAGTTCTGGGACATAGTAACCATTGCTCGACGCTAGAATTCAGGCCCGTATTTTGGTAGAGATCCATTGCGATGGTGGTTTTACCCACACCACCAAACCCGACAATGCTCAGCATGCCGGTTTTCTCCCTCTTGCCATCTTCATGGATCCACTTCTTAAGATCCGGCATATCCTTCACCCCCACAAGCTGCTGGGCGCGGACGAGTTGTCGGGTTACGTCCTGATTTTCAGCAGCGAGATACCCCGTAGCGCCCCAAGTTGCTCTTCTTCTTCCTAGGCTGCGGGTCGCGGACGCCGTACCTGGTTCGGCGCTCGCCGATATGCTGCGCGCGGTTCTTCAGATCGACGATCTGGGTGGCGATGTTGCGGCGGGGGTACCACGTCCGGATCTCGTAGAGAATCTTGCGGACGGCCGTAACCCAGCCGCTGCCCCTGGGGTCTGGACGGAGGCTGTGGACGAAGTCGTCGATGCAGTCTTCGATGTCGTATGCGACGTCCCGGATCTGCTTCATCCAGTCCTCCGTCTGGTCGTCGTGGCCCTCCTCGCACTTGCTCAGGTTGCTGAGGAAGGCCTGCATGCTGGCTAGCTCGTCGGTGATGAATTGGATGTCGCCCCGGACGCCACGGATCAGGGCATACTCCTCTGCGAGGAGGGCGCGGATTTCGTGGAGCGCTCAGCTAGGCTAGGGCACGCGCGGATCGCGGACAGGGGAGGCGGGGGCATCCTGTACGCTGGATCTAGGCACGGATGTTGGCGTGGATCTGGTGCGCGGAGGTAGCAGCTGAGCGAGGGATTTCGCAGAGGTAGCAGCTGGGCATGCGGCGGGCGGCTCACGGCAGTTGAAACGGTCACGACGCGATTCGCGTAGGGATTTGCGTGCTTGAGAATCGCGGCGGTGGGAGGATCGCGGCGGCGGGGTTTTCTAAGGTCGGGCGGGCGGAGGCGGGGGCGGGACAGTCTACAATAAACGCTTAATAGTTAGTAGAGATGTTAATGGAATACAGAGATCTTCTCAAGCAATACTTTCTAAACAAAGAACACTCCCTGCATCGTCGTCGGCACTTAGGTACGTGTACCACCACGCGTCAGGCTGTGGTATATGAACTGGACACGCGTAGCTCGCAGGCTACTACGTGTGCTTTCGTGATAAGTAGATACACTGTCCATATTATGTCATTTATCTCGGTGAACGTTACTTGCGCGCATCCATGCACAATCTGTAGCGTTTAGAGACCCCAGCGACCAAACGAACTATAGCGAGGCAAATACAGTGCCCGCCGGCCCGGGACGTAGAACGCGCGCAGGAGCATGTCCGCCATTAAAGCCACGGCCGAGGACGCCGCTTCGTCCGCCAAGGCCGGCGTCGCCAAGGCCAAGGCCACCGCTGACGAGAAGGTCGTCCGCTGACGAGAAGGTCGTCCGCGTACGGTACGACGTCTGATGGATGCTGTTGTGTGCGCGCAGGTTGAGAAGGCCAAGACGAGAGATCCGTTGAAGAAGCGGGAGGTCGAGGAGGACAAGGAGGACCGTAAGCTGCAGATCGAGTCCGACGAGCGGGTCGAGAAGGCCGCCCACGGCCCCGAGAGGACCGTGGCGCACACGGCCGGTGAGCGGTGATCGATCGGACCTTAGAATGTTGTTTGGTTCAAGAACAGTTTATCTTCTTTCTCCTTACTTTTTTTTAGTTTGTGGATGAAATGGAATGAGTTTATATGTTACAACTTTATTTTTTTAATTAGTTAATAAAAACATAAAAAATATGGTCATCTCATCAAATTTAAGACATGAATTTATGATGTGCTATCTTATTTTATATGAAATAATTCCTTAAATCAAACACCCTTTTAATTGCCGCGCAAAACATTGTTTGTACTATACACTTTACTATTTGCGGAGTATGTTTTGAATGGTCCAATTTACTTGTGTTTTGCACTGTTTTGTTTTTAGAGTGTGTTTTACAACGTAAATTGTATTATATATTGGTTACAATGTGGAGTTTAAAGTAAAGGTTATAGTGTGGAGTTCAAAATAGTGGCTAAGACATAAATGTGATACGAAGAATGCTGGAGATAGCTTAGCGTGTGTGTTCTTACACTCTACAGTTTGTAGAGTTTTTTTTTTCACTCTACTGTTGTACGTAAACTGTATTGTTTGGACTATGGAATTTAAAATAAAGATTGCGGAATGGAGTTGGAATGGAGTTTGACCGTGTACTGTTTGTATTGTAGAATTTAAAATAGAGATTGCAGAGTAGAGTTTAAAATAAAGGTAAAGATATGAGTGTCACTACCGGAATCAGCTCCTTTGCCGTGTGTTCTAAACACACGGCAAAGGCTATTTTACACTCGGCAAAGCCTTTGCCGAGTGTAACACTCGGCAAAGAACGCTCGGCGAAATGTACATCGGCAACAGCTTCTTTGCCGAGTACTTTTTGTCGGGCACTCGGCAAAGTCTTTGCCGAGTGCCAATTGGCACTCGGCAAAGAAAAGTCACCGTCACGGCGCCAAGTAACGGTGACAGATCCTTTGCCGAGTGCCTACGGCGACACTCGGCAAAGACTGGTCCAGTGGACCCCACAGCCAGTCCCTGTGCCGAGAGCCCTAGTGGCACTCGGCAAAGGAGGTTTCTTTGCCGAGTGTCTGGTGGCCTGGCACTCGGCAAAGAATCCTCCAGTGGGCCCCTTTGCCAGTATCTTTGCCGAGTGTCTTGGCAAAAGCACTCGACAAAGATGTCTTTGCCGGTTCCCAGGTTTCCTTCTTTGCCGAGTGCCACTGTCAGCACTCGGCAAAGATGTCTTTACCGGTTCCCAGGTTTCCTTTCTTTGCCGAGTGCCATGGTCATAGCACTCGGCAAAGCCACCCTTTGCCGAGTGTAACACTCGGCAAAGTGACCAGGATGTCCCTTTTTTATTTGCTTTTGTTGTTCCATCCAAACAAACAAAAGATATATATCATTCACATCACATTATATATCAAGCACATCACAGAATGAACACATTTATCATCAACACCATATATATCACAAAGTCTCACAAAACAGATCACAAGTCTCACTAAAGTCAGGATCATCACAAAACAGATACAAGTCTGCATCATCACTAACATCACCAAGTATCTCACAAGATAAAGTGTAACTAACATCACCAACACTCATAAAGGTAAGTCTGGATCATCACAAAACAAATCATCAACGAGGTGGGCATCTGGACTGGTTCGGCGAAGGGCTGGACGAAGCATGAGGGTTGTTCGACGCCGCCGATTGACCCTGCACAGAGAAGAGATTGTATGTGTGAGAACATATGAATATATATCATGCAGTACTAAAATTTTGATACTCACAGGAGTAGTGAACTCTGTAGGGTCAGCTGCAGGGAACAACGGAGGTGGTGGAGCATGACCCTGTGCGGCGCCAAGGCTCTGCATGTACGCGAACATCTCCGCCATCCTCTTCTCTAGCTCCTCACGTTGCCTCCTCTCATCATCTAGCTGAGTCTGTAATATTTTGCCCTAATGTTACGATAATGCAAAGAGAAGCTATATAAAAATCAATGAACGATGAATAGATAAGGAATAACCTGGAGTTGCTGGATACGATGCTGTGAGGTGTCCTGCCGAGGTCGTATGGCTGGGCTCGCGCTCGTGCTCCTTGCTCGCACCTGAGAGAGAGTGGGAGTGGAGGACGAGTCGATTGCCCCGTCGGCAATCCAGTACCGCCCATGCCTCTTGCCTCCTCCGACCCTCATGAGGACATCTCCGTCGATGTCCTCGGTCCTCGGATCGTAATCTGGCCCATGGACCTCCTTGGCCATGGCGGTGTACTCACTGAGTCGGCTGTGGATGGCGGGGTTGGTGTACGCCTCGGGCCCGTCATCCGGGTTGTAGGTGACGTCGGACGTCGCCTTCCCCTTGTGGGCCATGGCATATGCCGAGAACGTGGAGCAAGGCGCGCCACCATGTGCCGCCGACTGCGAGAAAACCAACGAGATGGTTAGAAATCATGTCTAATCGAAAGTTATATACCTAAATAAAAAAGAGCGCGTACCCATGCTTCCGCGTATTTGCCCAGGCTGCGGCTGCCTTGATGGTGGGAGGGACCTTGCATCAGCAAACGCCGTTCCCGGCTAGCGTTGTGCGCCTCATCCCACTCAGCCGAGCACCACCTCTGCACCATCTGCTCCCAGCACTCAGGATGCGCGGCGCACCAATGAGGAATCATCTAAAAAAATATAAGTACACAGCATATCAGAAGCATATTTAGTACAAATAATAAAGTTTTGTATTTACCTGCAAGTACTGGTCCGGAGTCAACAACATGGTTCGGGCATCCTTCTTGTTCACCTTCTCCCCAAGGACGGAGCCGTGGTAAGTGACGATGGCGTGGATGCGCGCCTCGTAGTGCATGTCCACGACGAGCTTCTTACAGCATGTCGTAGACACCACATCCGCCCTGGCCTCATATCCAGCATCGCACCTGAAGAAATCCTACATACACAAAGACGATGTATCCATACATTATTTCAAGAATATGCAACAAATGCGACTTATTAAACAATATAGTGCGATGAAGACTTACCCACAGCTCTTGCTTCACCCGCTCCGCCTTGTTGTTGAATTGTCTGCCGTCCCGATCTACTGCATCGGGGGCGACGGCGTAGTGGTCGAAGGTGTATGCTGGGCTCGTCACTCCGGCGTACTCGACAAGTCCAGGGAAGTGTTCCCGGCATAGAAGGCCCAGGATGCCATTGGGGTTGCGGCCGTGACCCCCTGCAGTCTCCAAAACCATCCAAGACCTGTCCAAGTGATTAAGATGAAGTATTAGTTTCTATTATTAATTTGAACATATAATATGAAAAGGCAGCAACAATATCTAAAGTTACCTACCTCTCTCCATCGGGTCGTATCAGCGGACGTCTGTCACGAAGTATGGGTCGCTTAGGGAGGCTCGCGGGACCTCGCAGGTAGATACTCCTCGAACCTGAGGAGCCAGAACCTGAGACGTCCTGCTGAGCGGCGGCGTCGTCGTCGTCGTCCTGCTGCGCCGCATCGTCGTCGTCCTGCTGTGCCGCATCGACAGCGGCTTGCTGCTCCACCTGCTGCTGTACGGCGTCGTCCTGCTGCGCCTGCTCCTCCGTCCTACGGGTGCTCCTCCTCCCCCTCCCCCTCCTCGTCCTCGTCCCACCGCCCACCATCTTTGTCTAACAACCTGCAATTAAGAGTAAACAATTAAGCACAGATAAAAAATATGTATTTAGAAACATATGCAAAATAAATGAAATATAGCATTACATCGATTAAAAATAATCTTCATATGTGTCCGGGTTAGCCGGATCATAAGTGTCATCATCACTATCAACCATTTCGTAGTCGACATCATCTGAAGGCGCAATTTCTTCATTGGCATTGCCTTCAAGTATTTCTAAGTCATTCTCATTTTGCACCTCATCATCCTCGTCATCAACAACCATTTCAATATCTACTTCCATTCCGATCGCTTCGGTTAAGTCTATCTCAAATTGCCCTTCGAGCCCATCTTCTTGGAAGAACTCTCCGTCATATGTGTCCGGGTCTAAGTTATAATCTTCATCATTTGGAACAGGTAATTTAGCGTGCGGTGATACCTTATACACAACATCCCAACCCTTAAGATGTTGTTTCGTTTGGCACGCATATGGAAGATAATACACTTGTGTGGCCTGTTGGGCCACAATATAGACATCGTCTCCTGGTAAGGTGGAATCCTGTCGAATTTCGACTAGCCCAAGATTAGAATGTGTCCGTCTCGTAACTTCAGGGTCAAACCAATGACATTTGAATATCACTGGAGTAAGAGGTTTGGAACCATAAAAATTGAGTTCATATATATCTTCAATTCTTCCATAATACTCGACCTCGTCAAGCCCGGGCGTATAGACTCCAGAACACGTGGTTTTTCGATTGGGCCGGCTTTGGTCGTAGCTTGTTGTGCGAAAACGGTATCCATTGACGTCATACCCAGAAAATTTCCTGACCCTATAGGCAAAGCCATTGGCTACTTGTCTCAACTCGGCACTCATAGACGGCTCTCTTTGGCCCTGCAAGTTCAAACACGCTAGATTGTTATATTATTCGCACGTAAGAGCAACTTCAAATGACAAACTAAGCACGTACCTTACGTTTAAACCAGGAAATGAAATCGGGCAATCCATTTCCCGCACCCTTTCGAAGAAGGGTATCATATTCATGTGGAGTTGGGTCCCTTGATCGACGCCAGAATTCATGAAGAAATTGCTCCATGTATGGCGTCACCTCTTCAAGGTTGGTCAATACATATAGCATGATATGGCGCCACTCTTCATGTCTCAGGGTCTTGGTGGTCGAACCACTTGCGCTTCCGAGTTGCCCTCGAAAAATGCTGAGATTCGATTCATTGTCGCCATCATTGTAACGAGGGGGTGGATTATGCACGCTCGGCAGTTTGTCACCATAGTAAGTTGTTGTGAAGTTTGACACCTCCTCCAGTATGTATGCCTCTGCAATGGAAGCCTCGATTTTGCATTTATTTCTACATTTCTTTCGGATAGTCTTTAGACATCTCTCGATTGGATAGCACCAACGTCCCTGTACGGGCCCCCCCATTCGTGCCTCATACGGGAGATGAATAATCAAATGCTGCATCGGATTGAAGAAGCCGGGTGGAAAGATCTTCTCCAGCTTACATAGTAACACGGGTGCCATCCTTTCCAAGTCTGCAATCATGGTCCGAGCTAACTCTTTTGCACAAAGCTGGCGGAAGAAATAGCTCAACTCAGCAAGCGCTAGCCAGACATGCTCAGGGACATAGCCTCGAACCATCGCCGGAAGAATTCGTTCAATCCATATGTGGAAGTCATGACTCTTCATCCCTAAGACTCGCAGAGTAGATAAGTTCACCCCCCTACTAAGGTTAGCTGCATACCCATCAGGGAACATTAACATCTTGATCCACTCTAGTACTTCCTTCCTCTGGGCCCTGCTCAGGACAAAATCGGCCTTAGGCCTTCTCCATGTCTTACCACCACTAGGCGGCTTCATCTCTTGGTTTGGTCTATCACATAACTCTGCCAGATCCACTCTTGCCTTTACGTTATCCTTTGACTTATCAGGAATCTCCATAATTGTTGCCCAAAGTGCCTCGGCGACATTCTTTTCAGTGTGCATCACGTCAATGTTGTGTGGAAGGAGCAGGTCATCATAATAGGGGAGCCGAGTCAATCCCGACTTATGTGTCCACATATGTTGCTCACCATATCCCACAAAACCACCTTCTGGGTTGGCCACGAGACCATCTATCTGTTCGCGAACTTCGGCACCAGTCATCATTGCAGGTGGGCGGTCTGTCACCACGACACCTTTCGTAAAGTTCTTGATGTCTAGTCGGAATGCATGGTCAGGAGGGAGAAATTGTCGATGTTTATCGAATGACGAATATTTGCCACCCTTCTTCAACCAAATGAACCTAAGAGCTTCCTTGCAAACTGGGCATGGGAACTTACCGTGAACACACCAGGCGCAAAATAGCCCGTACGCCGGAAAGTCATGCATGGAGTACTGGTACCAAACATGCATTTTGAAGTTTGTCTTCGTAGCTCGGTCGTACGTCCATACCCCTTCCTCCCAAGCACGGACCAATTCATTAATCAAAGGCTCCATGTACACGCCCATTTTATTCCCCGGGTGTCCAGGAATTATCAACGACACGAATATGTTCTGTCTTTGAAAGCATACGCCGGGGGGGAGATTGATGGGGATAACGAACACAGGCCAACATGTGTATGGGGCAGCGGTCATTCCATAGGGATTGAACCCATCTGTGGCCAGCGCAACACGAACATTACGAGCCTCTTTAGCTTTCTCATGGTGAATGACATCAAAGTGGGTCCATGCTTCACCATCGGATGCGTGAACCATCTTGTCAGGATTGTATCGTTTGCCTTTTTTGTGCCATGTCATCTGTTTCGCGGATTCCTCTGTCATGTATAGACGCTGGATCCTCGGTATGAATGGAAGGTGGCGTAGGATTGTCACGGGGATGTCGAGCTGCCTCTTCTGTCCATCACCAGAGTCTACCTCCATGAACCTAGACGATTTACACCTCGGACAGTACTTTGCCTCAGTGTGTTCTTTCCTAAATAGGACGTAGCCCTTCGGACAAGCATGTATCTGCTCATACGTCATCTTGAGTGCACGAAGGAGTTTCTGTGCCTCGTACATGCTCTTTGGCAGAACGTGATCCTCCGGAAGCAGACTGCCAATAACTGTCAACAAACCATCGAAGGCGTCTCGACTCATGCTATACTGCGACTTGAACGCCATTATACGCCCAATGGCATCCAGTTGAGAAACCTTTGTCTTGCCGTGAAGGGGTTTCTGTGCCGCGTCAAACATGTCGTAGAATGACTTTGCGGTCGCCTCTGGCTCGTCCTCCGTACGTCCTTCGGCGAACTGTGCCTCGTGATAGTCGTTCAACATGTCCACTACCCCGGCATCAGCATCGTAATCCTCGACGCGTTGTCTCACCACCTCCTCTCTCGTGCGATGCGCTTCACCATGGAAGATCCACCGAGTATAGTCCGGCGTAAATCCATTCTTCCAAATATGTTCTACCATGGTCTTCTTTGGTTTTCTTTTCCGGTTGTCACATTTGCTGCACGGACAAGGGACTAGGCTAGCTCCTTTAGCAGATTCGCCATATGCCCGTTCCACGAAAGCATCGGTCTTCCTAATCCATTCTGGGGTGACATCATTACGTCGAACGCGGCCCGTGTACATCCACTCACGGTCCTCCATCCTCTAACATATATAACCGAGTATAGTTTAATATAGACATGTAATGCATGTACACTACGTTCCTACCTTCTAATAGGTGAGGATAGGTCCTAAACCCACCCGCGGTTGCGTAGATGGAGTTAGTTTCCATGCTCTACTCAGATCCAAGATAGAATTTCGGCAGCACCTCCCCGCTGTTCTCCGGATACACGTCCTGGCAGGGAGAGTGTACTGTCCGGAGAACAACAGGGAGGTGACGCCGAAACTCTGTCTCGGACCGGAGTAGAGCATGAAACTAACACCATCTACGCAACCGCGGGCTGTCCAAAAAAGTGGACAATTCGAAACTGATACATTTGTAGATATGCAAAGATCTGCATATCTACACCGTATCACTTTCGAACGGGAGACGCCTAACTGGGTTACGTGATCTATGACCATGATGCGGAAATAGAGGTTATACCTAGGGTGGCGGTGGAGTCAGGCTAGTGGGGCTGTGGCGGGTCAGTGCAGTGGCGATGCGACGCGGTGCAGGCAGACCCGCAGTGGCTAGGAAGACAAGTGTCTTCTCTTTAAAAAAGAAACACAAGTCTATTAATACAAAAAAAATATTGCCAAACTTTGTTCATATGAATTCACATCAACGACCGCCATCCTTAGGACCACGCATGCCATCGGCAAACCTACCACTACTTGTGCCTATCTACCGCTATCTAACATATATCGACAAAAAAATCGGCAGCACCTCCCCTGCACGGGGAGGTTTCCAAAACCTGCAAATAAAAGTAGCAGCACGATGGCTGATATTCACAGGTATATCAACGACACTATGACATATATGCAATGCATTGGACATCATATATACAAGTAGTCCAACCACATCTATCACAAGGTTTATGATTTTAGACTCAAATTAGTTGTGCAATATTTCGAACATCATATATATACAATTAATTGTAGAGTAGTAGTACAAGCTTTGATCAAGAAAAAAAATTATACATATTCGAGGCCGAGGCCGGCGACGATGGTGGACGCGCGGGTGGCCGGACGGCGGTTGCGCGTGGACGGCCGGGCGCAGGGAGTAGCGTAGGCGACCGGGCGGCGGCGGGCCGAGCTCGTGGGAGCCGCCGGACGACCGGGCGGCGGCGGCGGGCCGAGCTCGTGGCAGCCGAGCGGCGGCGGGCGCAGGGAGACGGCTGGGCGGCAGCGGGCGCAGGGAGGCCGGCGGCGGTGGTGGCCGGCCGGCCGAGCGCGTGGGGGCGGCCGCGGATGGCTTGGTGGCGCTCGGGCGGCGACGGGCGGCGACGGGCGTCGGTGTCACGGACACGGTGGGAAAGTGAATGAAGAAGGAAGGAGAAGAAGAGCCCGCAGGTCGGTATAATTAACTTCTTTGCCGAGTGCCCGCGATCTGGCACTCGGCAAAGATTTTTTTAAAATTAAAAAATATACTTTGCCGAGTGCCTTTGATCTGGCACTCGGCAAAGGCTTCTTTGCCGAATGCTTGTCAGTTGGCACTCGGCAAAGAATAGAATTAGGGTTTTTAAAAAAACTTTGCCGAGAGCCGCACGACAAGCACTCGGCAAAGCTTTCTTTGCCGAGTGTCCTAGCTGGGGCACTCGGCAAAATATATTTAAATTTTTTTATTTTGTTTATGAAACTTTTTGTGGTATGTTCCTACACTATGTAGACCTACATGTACCATTTTAGAACAATTATAACTGTGTTTTCAATAGCTAGTAGATTTAGTTCGTTTATTTGAATTTCTTCGGAAAATTTAGATTTGAACTGCAAGTCACTCGAAACTTGGAAAACCGTGCATGCAAAAATGATATCCATGCTACTTAGCACAAGTTACGACCGATTTCAGGAGCGGACCGGAAACTTCGAGCAACATGCTCACTAAACATGGCCGTGAACTTGTCATCCACATGTTTAAAAATTGTATAAAACACAAACAAAGTCAGAAAATCATGAAACTTGTCCACGTGTTATGATATCATATGTACAGGCTGCGATAAAAATTTTAGAATGTTTGGAGAAAGGAGTGCGGCACTATGTGTAGAAACCTAAGAGAACTACACATGAAATCATAGAGTTTCAATGTGGATCTCTTAGGTTTGTACACATAGTGTCCCACAACTTTCTCCAAACATTCTAAAATTTTTATCGCAGCCTGTACATATGATATCATGACACGTGGACAAGTTTCAAGATTTTCTGACTTTGTTTGTGTTTTATACAATTTTTAAACATGTGGATGACAAGTTCACGGCCATGTTTAGTGAGCATGTTGCTCGAAGTTTCCGGTCCGCTCATGGAATCGGTCGTAACTTATGCTAAGTAACATGAATATCATTTTTGCATGCACGGTTTTCCAAGTTTCGAGTGACCTGCAGTTCAAATCTAAATTTTTCGAAGAAATTCAAATAAACGAACTAAATCTACTAAAGATTTAAAACTCTGTTAAAATTGTCCACAAATGATACATGTAGGTCTACATAGTGTAGAAACATACCACAAAAATTTTGGGAGACAAAATCAAAAAAATTAAAATAAACTTTGCCGAGTGTCTATAGTAGACACTCGGCAAAAAAGTTCTGTGCCGAGTGCCAGCCGTTGGCTCTCGGCAAAGACTGACGGCCGTCAGCTTTGGGACGGCCGCTGACGGCCGTTTGCCGAGAGCCCCCTTTGCCGAGTGTTTGACACTCGGCAAAGTTGTCTTTGCCGAGTGTCGTCCTGTACCGAGTGTTCAGCTCTCGGTAAAGGTCGATTTGCCGAGTGCCTAACTTTACCGAGTGCGGCACTCGGCAAAGCCTTCTTTGCCGAGTGCCCGACAAAAGGCACTCGGCAAAGAATACAACACTCGGCAAAGCCTGCGATTCCGGTAGTGTGTGATGGGAACATGAGATATAAGTGTAAGTGTAATGCAGAATTTAAAATAAAGATTGTAGAGTGGAGTTTAATTGTGTCTGTGGAATTTAAAATTTAAAAAAGATTATAGAGTTGAGTTTAAAATAGAGGCCATATGTGTGGGTATGAACATGAGATATAAGTGGGATAGAAAAGCTATTAAAGATAGCTTAACGCATGTCCGAATTGGGATAGAAAGGCTACTAAAGATTACTAAAGATAGCTTAACGTGTTTCCGAATCGCTCTAGGTGCATATTCAACAAAAATGTCAGTTCCTCTCTGTTTTACTGCATTGTAATAAATACTCTCTCCGTCTCAAAATATAATTCATTTTAGACTAATTAAATATTAAATTATTAATCTATGTATGTAGTTTATATGTATATCTATATTTATTATCGTTTTGATAAATGTGGACTATGTAGTTTATATGTATATCTATATTTATTATCGTTTTGATAAATGTGGACGAAAAAGAGCTAAGAAAAAGAGCTAGAAAGGATTATATTTTGGGACGGAGTTTGGGATGAAGGGAGTATAATAATAAGAGATCTTAATTTTATTTTTGTAATTCTATTCTATTCGCGTTGCCACAACATTTTTGCTCATTAACTTAAACATCATTAAGTGTTGAGTACCAGATTTAGCACTTGGACGGCTAGAGGGTCCGACTGTGTAGCCTGAATAGTCCGTGCTCTAGATGGTCTGCGGGATAGCTAGGATAGTCCGTGATTAGATTAATTTAGAATAGAATCTTTATTTCTTGTGTGATTATTCTAATAAATCTTGCTAGTAAACTATTGGAAATCGCCTAGGAACGGGTCCAGACCTTTCTCTATATATAAAGGGAAAGGGATACAACTGACTGAAAGAGACACACTAGTACAATTTGGCTCTATACAAGTGGTAGACTTTTTACATCACATGCGGTTCGGTTAGAAAACCGCCTGTGATGTCCCAGGCGGTTCGGTACGCCTGTGATTTAATAGTATCACAAGCGGTTTTTGTTTAGGACCGCCTGTGGTGGTCTATCCTTTTCACAAACGGACCCTAAGGAAAAACCGCCTGTGATTGTGAAAATATGAAAATACAATTTAAATATGAAAATAATTTTAATTTTTAACAGAAATATGCAAATACAATGTAAATGAATTAATATTTAATTTTTAACAATAATATGCAAATACAATTTAAATGAATTATAATAGCACACATAGATAACTAGAGAGATTTTAAATTAATTGGCAACCACAATTCATAGTTGATCATACATGATAACAAATATAATTTGATTCATACAATTTTTCATGAACTACCATTTTCCGCATGTATGGTTTTAAGTTCTTATTAATTTTCTTTTCTACACGCTTGATTCTCTCTGGACCGTTAAAGACGAACATCTCTTCATACTTATTGTATTCCTCATCTTGGTCTCCCACATTCTCAACTCCAACAATTTTTTGCTTTCCAGAAATAACTATATGCATCTTCTCATCTGCTGGATCGAGTACATAGAACACTTGTGCAACACATTCGGCGAGAACCCACGGGTCATCTTTATATCCTACTTTCTTTAAGTCTACCAGTGTGAGTCTGTAGTTATCCACTATCACCCCCACAGGATGTTGTACCTATTGGCACTTAAATAAGGGTATTTTCAAGCTTGGGCCATAATCAAGTTCCCATATTTCCTCTATGAATCCAAAATATGTGGTCTTCTGTCCATGTAGGTCAAAAGCATCGATACGAACACCGCTATTTTGTGCAACACTTTTTATGTCTTTTGATTTAGTATAGAATGTGTACCCATTGATGTCATATGCTTGCCATGATGTCACAAAACACGATGGCCCAGAAGCCAAATTCTTCATTGTTTTCTCTTCCAAAGAGTCTCCGAATGGGATGTTTTTGTCCATTAACCATTCGCTGAAACGATGTTTGTGCTCCCTCATGATCCAGTCCTCTGTGCGGTTCTGATTTTCTTTACGAAGCTCATCTAGGTGTTCCTCTATGTAAGGCTCGGCTATCGTGAGATGTTGTAGTACACTACCATGAGCACAATGTACTAGCTTGTAATCCTCAACGCGAAAAGTTTCCTTGCCCATTCTCCCTCTCCCACATAGTTTACCCTCATGTTTAGGTACAGGCACACCTATCATTGTTGCGTCACTGATGTAATCTATACAGCTCTCAATCACTTCTTCTGTAGTGTATCCCTCCATGATTGAACCCTCTGGGTGAGCGTGATTTCGCACATAACCTTTTAATACTCCCAGGTATCGCTCCAACTAAAACATATGATGTAAATATAGTGGCCCTAATATTTTTATCTGATCCACGAGATGTATGATTAGGTGTACTTGCATATCAAAAAATGATGGAGGAAAACACATTTCAAGCTTGCACATAGTCTCGATGATGTATGCCTTTAGATAGTCCAAGTCTTCTAAAGCTATTACTTTTTGTGAAACCGCATTGAAAAAGTAACACAAGCGTGTGATGACAACTTTGACATGCTCTGTTTCGAGGGCTCTTACCGTAATTGGGAGGAACACCGTCATCAACACATGGCAGTCATGAGAGTTGTAGCCAAATAGAGACAAGTCCTTCATCCTGACTAGTCTGCTGATATTGGATGAGAAACCTGTGGGTACAACAATCAATTTATCGATCCAAATCTATCTTATGTATTAGGAGTAAAAGTAATTTGGCCTTAGTTATAGTTTTCCAGGTATACAACTGACTGAAACAGACAACAATTAATTTATGGATCCAAATCTACCTTATGTATTAGGAGTAAAAGTAATTTGGCTTTAGTTATAGTTTTCCGATCATTATCTTTACCTCTCTTCGACTCGCTGTAGTCTAGAGATGTCTTAGGTGATCTGCCGATTCTAAGATAACCATAGGATCCTTTCTCCCAAGATGACAAGTCTTAGGTGGCCTGCCGATTCTAAAACAACCCTAAGATCCTTCCTCCTCGATGGGGTACCTTCTGGGATGCGAGATTTAGGTTCTATAGAGATTCACGAAGCCTTTTGTGCCCTCATCCCACGTGGATAGTCCACGTGCTCGTAGAGAACAGTGAAGCTCTTTTTTAGAGTTGTGGACAGTCCGATGACCTAACGTGGACGGCTCGCGATCCCATTGAGAGATTCTCTAAAGTCTTTTTTTAGACTTTGTAAAGGCCTTGCAGTGTATGGCGGAGTTATTTGCACGGATTTTCCCGCTATATGAAGATGAGGCTAAAAGACGCGCATAGAAGTCCGAAAATTAGTTAAAAAAGGCCACAATCCTTAAAGAAAGGGACCTTGATCCTTTCATCATTTTTGCACTTGAAAAAGAAATTTGCAAAGCGGGTTATTAACGAATTGAGTTTACTTTTCAGTTGAGAACCGTCCAGAAGCGCTGAAGAGGGTGTCGGAATCATTCGAGGCTCCTGGAAGTTACCAGCGAGTGCCGAATGAATTGAAGGCTCGACGACTCCCTCGAATCCTGCAGGGTTAAGGGAGGCTACCTGAAGCAGCTGGAAAGCGAGAATCGTTTAATAAACAGACTGAGTTATAACCCATATTATAGTTATAAACTATATTCATCAAACTACCAGAATTGGAAATAAAATATTGATTATACTCGGCCAGCGAGTAACAAGAAGGTGACACAATTGAGGGTAGGAAAGAATCCAGGGTAATGGTCAATACTGAGAACATGAATTCCCTTAGCGCGTTGGATCATCGAATAATGGAAAAATTTCTATCTCTGGTAAGACGGGTTCATCAACTCATTTCTCGGTCAGATATTGGTCAACAAAAGTACAATTGGAACTTGTCACCAGCCTCATCTGGTGAGGGAATCAGCTGTATCGACTTTCCCTAGTGATAAGGTCTGTGAGGTTGTGGAGAAGATGAAGTTGATACACACTATGGAATTCTTTCTTCTTTTCTATTGCTTTTTAGAAGAAAAAAGAAGGATAACTCAAAACACGTATTGCTGCTTCTTCACTCTTTGCTTGATCGCATATTCATGATGTTAACCCTTCTTCTATTTGCTAGTAGATGAGCGTCTGTCAGGTGCTTATTGACATTTATATTGGAAAAGAGCTTTCGGTTCTATTCCTTTTTAGTTTTAAGTAAAGGCTTTTATCGACGAATAAATAAGCTCTTTCTACTTTGCCTTAAAAGCTCGTCCTAAGGAAAGCAATTTGAACTTGCTTGAGAAGATAGCAGAAGTTCTAGTTATTACAGCTAAAGTGATAGCAACTCATGAACGAAGTGCTCGACCATAGATAGGGAACGAGCGGAAAAAAAGTAGCGAGTGGAGCCATAGAAGAAAACTTTTTTCTTTAGGTCAAGGTGATAGCAAACCATTTTTACAATGGCACATAGCTGGCTTCTATCTTCTATCCTATCTTATTATACCGACGCCTTTCTCGACAAAATGATAGAGGCGCTTCGGACAGGTAGAAGGACTAATTAAGTCTATTGGTGTGGCTGTCGAAACTTCTTCGTCTAGTCTAGATTGGTTGTACGGGTTACCGTTCTTCTTTGTTATTGGAGTCAAGGTAGCCGCCACTGGGAAAAGGAAATAGGCCTTCATTCGTTTTCTTCCTCGTAGTCGTCCCCCGGCTAAGGTATCATCAGATATAGAAGAAGTAGAGACTGGGGGTATATAGCTAAAAAGGAATATTACTCGTCCGAGGGCGTGGGCGCAGGTGTAGTGCCAGTTTCAAGAAATGCGTATCGAGATACCAGTATCGGGCTGGTATTGGCTCAGGGCCCAGCTTCACCTAAGAACAACCCTTTTATAATATCCATAGCGTATATGACCGTAGTTACCAAGCCCTATAATGGAATTCCCAACAACGGATGCCTATACGGCTTTGTGAAATCTAGTTGTAGTAAAGTAAAGTATAGAGATTTGAAAGCAGCGGGATCCCAAGAGCACTCTTATTCCTCAGCAAAGGTTTTGCATCTTTATCCATCAATACGAGACGAGCTATGAATACGATAGAGATATTCCTTGAGAACGTTCTTTGCCTAGCTCATCTACAGGAAACAGATAGTCTTTCCCATCACTCCAATCTTGACTTACCTACCTTGGCTTAACTCATTAACTTCCACGACTGGGTTATCTATAACTCCTTAAGAAAGAAAACAGCAATGTCAGGACCACCAATTCCACAGCTCGAGGCGGAAGGGCTAAGTTGGCACACCAGCACCAGTTTCGAAGCTTGAGAAGGCTTTTCCTACAGACAGGAATTGGTTGGTGGCTTCTAAGAAGATGGTTGTTTTCTCCGCTCTGTTTGCATGCTTGGGTGTTCAGAGTGTGAAAGCTAGTTCTCATTGGACCCCAAAGTTGCCGAGGATTCGTCTGAGCACTGCTCCCTTCTTCATCTACAATGACATGCATCACTTTCCTGGACTTGAACCAGAGACCTCGCCCCTACGATCCAACCAATTGGGAGAGAATCAATAGACTCCTTTTCGAGAGCGATTCATCCTTCCCGAACACAGCATACAGATCCTAGCCATTCACCTTGGAAGTGTCTAAGGGTCTTGTAAACCCTGGCTAAATGGGAAACACATCTTGTGGTAAAAATGTGCAACCTCTTCAGAGTATAAAACTAGTATATTAGCCGTGCTCATGGCCATGAGCGGCTCGGACCCCACATGAGTAAATTATGAAATTAAATTTAACATATCATGCATTGCATTGTGGGATTTATACTTTATTATGTTCACCCATAAAATTGGGATTGTATTCACTTATACTCAGTAACTACTAATAAAATTTTGACCAACAAAGTTAAAAACAATGCTCAGCCTTAACCATCTTCCTTAGTAAGCCTTAGCCTACACTTTTACCCACACTCCACAATTGCTGAGTGATGACCATATAGGAGCTCACTCTTGCTATAATCACACCAGGTCAAGAATAGGTACCATCGGAGGAAGATTACAATGAGGATGAGTTCGAAGAGGTCTATGCCGTCGTCTCACAGTCAGTTATGATTGTGGAGGATCGTTGCCGTAATATGGTGTAATTTATTTAGTTATTTTGTACAAAAATTGTATTAAGTAATAAAGATGTGACATTGATTTTTGTACATTGAGCCATCATATGTATGAGACTTGACCCTGGCATACATTTGAGATGCATTTGGATTTGTCCTTAGATCCAGGTGTGACAAACTGACATGTGGGCCCCTAGGGCAAGCGCGACTGGGCAGCGTGTGGGCGGTTTCGCGCGCGCGGAGCGTGGGAGCGAGCAAGCACTATGCGTGTTCGGCCTGGCACGTGGGCACGGTGTGAAGCAGCGGCGGGGCGGCTTGCGGCTTGCCCATGCGCAGCGTGGGCCACGGTGCCGACTGGGCTGGGGTGGGAGGTGGGCAAGCTGATGTAGGATCTAGGACACCAGTTAGAGGGCAGTGAATAGACGATTTTGACTAAAAACAAAGACACTAGAGAAATTTAATTAATACGACTAGAGTAATAAGTGAAAGGGAAATGTGCCCTTGGGTAATTTCAATAATGTTTTGGTGATTAAGTGCCCAACACATATTCTTTAAGTCCTAATGTGCCAAGTAAAGTGAGAAGTGCAAATCGAAGGAAAAGGTATGTTTCTAGAGTTAGTACATTGTTTTGAGTACTAATGTGTTCTGTCTAAGTGATAGAAATAGTGAGAAAAGAATTGGAAAAAGAGTTGGCTATGTGCAGCAAACTCCAGCTCGGCTTGGCACACCGGGAGTCCGGTGGTGCACCGGACAGTGTCCGATGCACCAGGCCGGTCCGCGTGAACTTGCTGCTCTCGGGAATCAACAGCGATGTACAGCTATAATTCACTGGACTGTCCGGTGGTGCACCGAACTGTCCGGTGAGCCAACGGTCACCAGCGCCAACGGTCGACCGTGCAATCCGCGGGCGACGCGTGGCCCGCAGCAACGGTCGATTGGGCACACCGGACTGTCTGGTGTGCACCGGACAGTGTCCAGTGCGCCAACCGACCCAGAGGACCAACGGTCGGATGCGCCAGAAAAAGAAGGAGATCACGCACCAGACAGCTACAGTGACTGTCCGGTGGTGCACCGGACTGTCCGGTGCACCACCCGACAGAAGGCAAGTTTGGCCTTCCAAGTTGGCCTCCAACGGCTCCTAGCTACCTTGGGGCTATAAAAGGGACCCCTAGGCGCATGGAGGAGTGACCCAAGCATTCACTAAGCATCCTAAGACTCCAAGACTCCAACTCTACGTATTCGATTCTTTGTGTTAGTGATTGAGCTCCATTTGAGTCGTGAACTCCGTGTGTTGTGTTTCGAGCTCAAGTCGTGACTTGTGTGCGTGGTTGTGCTGTGTATTTGAGTCTTGTGTGTGTTGCTCTTCCCAACCTTACTCTTGTGTGTTCTTTGTGGTCAATATTGTAAGGGCGAGAGGCTCTAACTTGTGGAGATTCCGCGCAAACGGGAAGAAGACTATAAGGAAGAAAGCCGTGGTATTCAAGTCGATCATTGGATCACTTGAAAGGGGTTGAGTGCAACCCTCGTCCATTGGGATGCCACAACGTGGAAGTAGGCAAGTATTACTTGGCCGAACCACGGGATAAAAATCGCGTGTCTCTTGTGATTGCTTTCTCTGTGATTGTTTTGTGCACAAGAACCCATCTCTCAACCACTTAGCCGTACTAACACCTTTATAACTAAGGTTTTGTGGCTATTATTGTTTGATTTTACAGGATCACCTATTCACCCCCTTCTAGGTGCTCTCAATTGGTATCAGAGCCGTACTCTTCGTCTAAGGGACTAACCGCCCAAAGAGATGGATCCTAAGGGAAAGGGGATGGTCGTCAATGACAAGGAAAAGAAGTCCTTCGTCAACGAGCCTAGAGACGACAAGCCAACCGACTCAGGGTCGAGTCACAAGAAAAGAGACGGGAAGAAGAAGAGGCGCATCAAGAAGATCATCTACTACGACAGTGATGCCTCGTCTTCTTCACCACACGACGACGACGATGACTCCTCGTCAAAAAAGAAACCGGTTAATCAAAACTATTCATTTGATTATTCTCGTATTCCGTACAATTTTAATGCTCATTTGCTATCAATTCCTCTTGGAAAACATCCCCACTTTGATGGAGAAGACTATTCTTCCTGGAGCCATAAAATGCATAGTCATTTATTTTCTCTCCATCCTAGTATCTAGGAGATTGTTGAAAACGGAAAGCACTTTGATAGTACTGACTATGCCATGTTTATTAATGAGCAAATTCATAAAAATGTCCAAGCCACTACTGTTTTGCTAGTATCTCTGTGTAGGGATGAATACAACAAGGTAAGCGGCTTGGACAGTGCAAAGCAGATCTGGGACACCCTCAAGATATCTCATGAGGGAAATGACGCCACCAAGATCACCAAAATGGAGTTGGTGGAAGGCGAGCTTGGGAGATTCGCCATGATTAAGGGTGAAGAGCCAACACAAACCTACAACAGGTTCAAGACCCTGGTCAATAAGATTAGAAGCTATGGAAGCACAAGATGGATGGATCACGACGTCGTCCGACTCATGCTCAGGTCCTTCACAGTTATTGACCCCCCATCTTGTGAACCTTATCCGTGAAAATCCTAGGTACACAAAGATGACGCCCGAGGAGATACTCGGAAAATTTGTAAGCGGGCGCATGATGGTTAAGGAGGCAAGGTATGTAGATGATGCCTTAAACGGCCCTCTGCCCGTCTACGAGCCGCAGCCCGTTGCGCTCAAGGCAACTAGCAGCAAGGAGGCACTACCAAGAAAGGTAGCTCAAGTGGAGGACTGGAGGCTGCCGGCCTCAACGAAGATGAGATGACGCTTATCATCAAGCGTTTCAAGACCGCACTTAAAGGACGCAAGGAGTACCCCAACAAGAATAAAACAAGGGGAAAGCGCTCCTGCTTCAAATGCGGTAAGACTGGTCATTTTATTGCTCAATGTCTCGATAATAAAAATGACCAGGGACAAGAAATACATGGAAAGAAGGAGAAGAAGAAAAGCTATAGGAAGGCGAAAGGCGAGGCTCATCTTGGAAAAGAATGGGATTCCGACTGCTCCTCATCCGACTCCGACGATGAGGGACTGGCGGCCTCGGCCTTCGACAAGTTGTCGCTCTTCCCCAACGAACGCCACACTTGCCTCATGGCCAAGGAGAAGAAGGTAAGTGTTCGAGATTCCCCTAAGTACTCTACTTCTAGTGATGAGGATTCCTCCGATGATGAAGTAGATTACTCTATTCTATTTAAAGGTTTAGATAGAGCCAAAGTAGAGAAAATTAATGAATTAATTGATGCTCTAAATGAAAAAGATAGATTATTAGAAAAACAAGAGGATATTTTATATGAGGAACATGACAAATTTGTTAGTGTGCAAAAATCCCTTGCCTTAGAAATTAAGAGAAATGAAATGTTATCCTCTGAATTGTCTGTTTGCCATGAATCGGTCTCTAGTTTAAAGAGTTTAAATGATGAACTAAATGCTAAGCTAGAGGAAGTTAATAAATCTAGTTCATGTGTAGAGCATGTTGTTATTTGTAATAGATGCAAGGATTTTGATGTTGATGCTTGTGATGAACACCTTATTTCTATTACCAAATTAAATGATGAGGTGGCAAGTCTTAATGGTCAACTTAAGACTTGTAAAATTAATTTTGATAAATTAAAATTTGCTAGGGATGCCTACACCGTTGGTAGACACCCCTCAATTAAGGATGGACTTAGTTTTCGAAGGGAACCAAGAACTTAACAAGCCAAAAGACTTCCGTTCTCAACAAGGAGAAAGGGAAGGCTCCTATGGCTAGTAGTCCTCAAAGGAACCATGCTTTCATTTATAATAGGAAAATTGCTACTAGTTCCAATTATAATAAGAGCTATGTTCATACTGCTTACAATGATTCACATGCTATGTTTGCCTCTAGCTCTACTTTTGTGCATGGTAGAAATAGGCCTAGGAAAAATCATGTTGTGCATCATGTGCCTAAGAAAATGTGTAATGAACCTGCTACTGTTTTCATGCTTGCAACACTTCTTTTGCGCTTTTATGTAAGAATGAAAAAGTAGTTGCTAGAAAGTTGGGATCCAAATGCAAGGGAGACAAGACTTGTATTTGGGTTCCAAAGGCTATTGTGACTAACCTTGTAGAACCCAACAAGAGTTGGGTACCTAAAACCCAAGCTTAAATTCCTTGCAGGTTTATGCATCCAGGGGCTCAAGCTGGATTATCGACAGCGGATGCACAAACCACATGACGGGGGAGAAGATGTTCACCTCCTATGTCAAGAACAAGGATTCCCAAGATACGATTATTTTTGGAGATGGGAATCAAGGCAAGGTCAAGGGTTTGGGAAAGATAGCCATCACCAATGAGCACTCCATATCAAATGTATTTCTAATAGAGTCGCTTGGTTACAACCTTCTGTCTGTAAGTCAATTGTGTCACATGGGTTACAGTTGTCTTTTTACAAACGTTGATGTATCTGTCTTTAGGAGTGATGGTTCATTAGCTTTTAAGGGTGTATTAGACAGCAAACTACTTAGTTGATTTTTCAAAAGAGGAGGCCGATCTAGATGCATGCTTAATAGCTAAGACTAGTATGGGCTGGCTGTGGCATCGCCGTCTAGCACATGTTGGGATGAAGAACCTTCATAAACATCTAAAGGGAGAACATGTGTTAGGACTAACTAATGTTTGTTTCAAGAAAGATAGACTTTATGCAGCATGTCAGGCAGGGAAACAGGTGGGAAGCACTCATCACAGCAAGAATGTGATGACAACATCAAGACCTCTGGAGCTTCTTCACATGGACCTCTTCGGACCCGTTGCCTACCTTAGCATCGGGGGAAGTAAGTATGGTCTAGTAATTATTGATGATTTTTCCCACTTCACTTGGATGTTCTTTTTGCAGGATAAATTAGAAACCCAAGGGACCCTAAAACGCTTTATAAGGAGGGCTTAAAACGAATTTGAGGTAAAGGTGAAAAAGATAAGGAGCAACAACGGGTCCGAGTTCAAGAACCTACAAGTTGAGGAGTATCTTGAGGAGGAAGGCGTCAAGCACGAGTTCTCTGCTCCCTACACACCACAGCAAAACGGTGTGGTAGAGAGGAAGAACAGGACGCTTATCGACATGGCGAGGACGATGCTTGGAGAGTTCAAGACTCCTGAGCGGTTTTGGTCGGAAGCTGTGAACACAGCTTGCCACGCCATAAACCGGCTATATCTGCATCGCCTTCTCAAGAAGACCTCCTACGAACTCCTTACCGGTAACAAACCCAACGTTTCTTACTTTCGTGTATTTGGGAACAAATGTTACATTCTAGTGAAGAAAGGTAGACATTCAAAATTTGCTCCCAAAGCAATAGAAGGGTTTTTACTAGGGTATGACTCAAATACAAAGGCGTATAGAGTCTTCAACAAATCATCGGGTTTGGTGGAAGTCTCTAGCGACGTTGTATTTGATGAGACTAATAGCTTTCCAAGAGAGCAAGTTGATCTTGATGACATAGATGAAGATGATGTTCCAACGGCCGCAATGTGCACGATGGCGATTGGTGATGTGCGACCACAGGAACAACAGGAGCAAGATCAGCCTTGTTCCTCGACGCTGGTGCATCCCCAACCCAAGATGATGAACAAGTACCTCAAGAAGAGGAGCGTGATCAAGGGGGAGCACAAGAAGAACAAGTATGGAGGAAGAAGCACCATGGGTCCCTCCAACTCAAGTCCGAGCGATGATCCAAAGAAATCACCCCGTCGATCAGATTCTGGGTGACATAAGCAAGGGAGTAACAACTCACTCACGTTTAGCTAATTTTTGTGAGCATTACTCGTTTGTCTCTTCTATTGAGCCTTTTAGGGTAGAAGAGGCCTTGCAGGATCCGGACTGGGTGTTGGCCATGCAGGAAGAGCTCAACAACTTCAAGAGGAATGAAGTTTGGAGCCTGGTGCCACGTCCAAAGCAAAATGTTGTGGGAACCAAGTGGGTGTTCCGCAACAAGCAAGACGAGCACGTGGTGGTGACAAGAAACAAGGCTCGACTTGTGGCAAAAGGTTATGCCCAAGTTGCAGGTTTGGATTTCAAGGAGACTTTTGCTCCTATGGCTAGGCTAGAGTCTATTCGAATATTATTAGCCTATGTCGCTCATCACTCTTTTAGGCTGTTCCAAATGGATGTGAAGAGCGCCTTCCTCAACGGGCCAATAAAGGAGGAGGTTTACGTGGAACAACCCCTAGATTTGAGGATGACAGGTACCCCGACCATGTGTTCAAATTCTCTAAGGCGCTCTATGGACTTAAGCAAGCCCCAAGAGCATGGTATAAATGCCTTAGAGATTTCTTAATTGCTAATGCTTTCAAGGTTGGGAAAGCCGATCCCACTCTTTTTACAAAGACTTGTGATGGTGATCTTTTTGTGTGCCAGATTTATGTCGATGACATAATATTTGGTTCTACTAATCAAAAGTCTTGTGAGGAGTTTAGCAGGGTGATGACTCAAAAGTTTGAGATGTCGATGATGGGCGAGTTGAACTACTTCCTTGGGTTCCAAGTGAAGCAACTCAAGGACAGCACCTTCATCTCCCAAACGAAGTACACTCAAGATCTTCTCAAGAGGTTTGGGATGAAGGACGCCAAGCCCGCGAAGACACCGATGGGAACTGACGGACATGTGGACCTCAACAAAGGAGGTAAGTCCATTGATCAAAAGGTGTATCGGTCTATGATAGGTTCCTTGCTCTATTTATGTGCTAGTAGACCGGATATTATGCTAAGTGTATGCATGTGTGCTAGATATCAATTTGACCCCAAGGAATGTCACCTTGTGGCCGTTAAGCGAATTCTTACATATTTAGTTTCTACGCCTTCCTTCGGGATCTGGTATCCAAAGGGGTCTACATTTGACTTGATTGGATACTTAGACTCTGATTATGCCGGGTGCAAGGTAGATTGGAAGAGCACATCAGGGACGTGCCAGTTTTTAGGAAGGTCCCTGGTGTCCTGGAGTTCCAAGAAATAAACATTCGTTGCCCTATCCACCGCTGAGGCCGAGTATGTTGCCACAGGACAGTGTTGTGCGCAACTACTTTGGATGAGGCAAACCTATGGGACTTTGGCTACAATCTGAGCAAAGTCCCACTCCTATGTGACAATGAGAGTGCAATCCGCATGGCGGATAATCCTGTTGAACACAGTCGCACTAAGCACATAGACATCCGACATCACCTTCTAAGAGACCACCAGTAAAAGGGAGATATCAAAGTATACCATGTTAGCACCGAGAACCAGCTAGCCGATATCTTTACCAAGCCTTTGGATGAGAAAACCTTTTGCAGGCTGTGTAGTGAGCTAAATGTCTTAGATTCGCGTAACTTGGATTGATCTATAGCATACATGTGTTCTATGCCTTTGATCATGTTACTTCATGCATTTATATGAATTGTTGTTTATTTATGGTGCTCAAGTTGTGCAAGGGATCCCCGGACCTCACAAGTTCATGTGTGAATGATGCACATATTTAGGGGGAGATGTGCTACAACTTGACCCTTTGAGACTAATCTGTTTGTTTGAGTATACTTGATGTAGTCTCAAAGGTGCATTGAAAGGGAAAGGTGAACTTGGACAATGAAAAGACTTCCACTGCACTCCGGTATTAGTGTACTCACTTTCAAGTTCATACTTATGCTCTCATTGCCTTTTTGCTCTTAATTGACATTTTTGGTGAGGCAATGGGGTTAAAGGGCCAATAATGATCCCGTTTTGGTGCTTAATGCCAAAGGGGGAGAAATTAAGGCCAAAGCAAATGGATCAGCTACCACTTGTGAATTTCAAAAATAATTGAGTTAGAATTTTTGATTTAACCAAAATACTCTTATTGCAAAAGTTGGTCTCTTGTGGGGGAGAATTTTGATTATGGGGAAAGGGGGAGTTTTTGGCACTTGATCAATTTTACTCTTGGAATAACTCTTTATGTGCCCAAACAAGTGTGTTTTACTTAGAGATAGAAAATGAATTTGATTTACAAAAACAAACCAAGTGGTGGCAAAGAGCGATCCAAATATGCCCAATCATGGTCAAAAACAATTTGGTCTTCAATTGCATTGATGTTGCACTTCTTTTGATTGCTTTTGGTTGTGTTGGCATAAATCACCAAAAAGGGGGAGATTGAAAGGGAAATGTGCCCTTGGGCAATTTCAATAATGTTTTGGTGATTAAGTGCCCAACACATATTCTTTAAGTCCTAATGTGCCAAGTAAAATGAGAAGTGCAAATCAAAGGAAAATGTACGTTTCTAGACTTAGTACATTGTTTTGAGTACTAATGTGTTCTGTCTAAGTGCTAGAAACAGTGAGAAAAGAATTGGAAAGGAGTTGGCTATGTGCAGCAAACTCCAGCTTGGCTTGGCACACTGGACTGTCTGGTGGTGCACCGGACAGTGTCCGGTGCACGAGGCCGGTCCGCGTGAACTCGCCGCTCTTAGGAATCAACGGCGGCGTACAACTATAATTCACCGGACTATCCGGTGAGCCAACGGTCGCCAGCGCCAACGGTCGGCCGCGCAATCCGCGGGCGACGCGTGGCCCGCAGCAACGATCGGCTGGGCACATCGACCCAGAGGACCAACAGTCGAATGCGCCAGAAAAGGAAGGAGATCGCGCACCGGACAGCTACAGTGAATGTCCGGTGGTGCACCAGACTGTTCGGTGCACCACCCGACAGAAGGCAAGTTTGGCCTTCCAAGTTGGCCTCCAACGACTCCTAGCTGCCTTGGGGCTATAAAAGGGACCCCTAGGCGCATGGAGGAGTGACCCAAGCATTCACTAAGCATCCTAAGACTCCAAGACTCCAACTTCGCGCATTCGATTCATTGTGTTAGCGATTTGAGCTCCATTTGAGTCGTGAACTCCGTGTGTTGTGTTTCGAGCTCAAGTCGTGACTTGTGTGCATGGTTGTGCTGCGTATTTGAGTCTTGTGTGTGTTGCTCTTCCCAACCTTACTCTTGTGTGTTCTTTGTGATCAATATTGTAAGGGCGAGAGGCTCCAACTTGTGGAGATTTCTCGCAAATGGGAAGAAGACTATAAGGAAGAAAGCTGTGGTATTCAAGTCGATCATTGGATCACTTGAAAGGGGTTGAGTGCAACCCTCGTCCATTGGGACACCACAACATGGAAGTAGGCAAGTATTACTTGGTCGAACCACGGGATAAAAATCGCGTGTCTCTTGTGATTGCTTTCTCTGTGATTGTTTTGTGCACAAGAACCCGTCTCTCAACCACTTAGCCATACTAACACCTTTATAACTAAGTTTTTGTGGCTATTAGTGTTTGATTTTACAGGATCACCTATTCACCCCCTCTAGGTGCTCTCAATAAGTAATGAGTGAAGAGAATGACACCGAATTTTATCCCATGGTATCGGGGATTTGCCGATCATCCCAAATTCATGTTGAGGTAGACTTCAAGCTCTCACTTGCTCCTCTATCAAGACTCGACTTGATCTTTGAGCCAAGTGGACAAGAAATCACTCAATACCTCGATTCCATTAGCGTTGCCTTTGCCGCTCCGGCGAGGTAGGCACGAACCCCTCACAATCAACACCACGACTCCTCCACAATCTTCACGGAGAGCTCGATGGAGACGACACCCGAGCTATCTAGGAGGTGGCAACCTCCAAGAGTAACAAGCCAATGACGCTTGATCGGTGTACCACCTAGTGCCTCAAGAATCACCAAATGATGCAAATGCACTAGGAGCTCTCAATCTCTCACTAGAATGCAATCCCATGCAAAGAGTGTTGAATGAGTTAGAGGATCACAAATGAGCTCAATGTGTGCTCGGAATGGTCAAGAGAGTCCTCACACATGAACTCCATTTCTATTTATAACTCTCCACTCTTTACTAGACGTTATGTGCAAGTAGCACACCGTCTGCACCCACGCGCACGGTCCTTGCCCTATGGATGGACTGTCCACCGTACTAGTAACGACTATATTTCTCGTTTGAAACGTGTTAGAGCTATCAGAAAAAGGCAGGTCCAGACGGTCCGTCATCCCTGGCTGGACAGTCTGAGACCTGGCAACTAAATGCACCCAAGCACTAACCAAGTCGATTTACATGGGCGGATTGTCTGCCCTCCAAGGTTGGATGGTCCACAACCAGGAGTCAGTACTCACCGGGCTCAAACCCCAGACAATCCATTGTATATTCAACCAAAAACACATAGTCCTTGCCTAAATCTATTTTGGCACCTGCGGATGGTTCACCGACCCCGACCCCAGTCGGACGGTCCGCACAAGCACACATGGACATGTGCAAACTTAAACCCTCTCTAGTCAGGACTATTGACGATCCGACCCTAAGGCGTGGACGGTCCGCAGTACAAACATTCCGGACCACTCCAAAATGAACATACTTCGGACCTCTCTGAGTGAGATGCAGACAGTCTAGCCTTCGGGCCCAGACGGTCCGTGTAACACCCCATGTGTTACTAAGGATTTCTACTCAACACATTCACAAGCTCTATTATCACATGTGGGTTAAATTGAAAAAAAGCACCATACTCAGGAACCAAGGCCCCAATTAAGTATAAATCATCCTAAAATACCCACCTTAGCCACTTTTAAGCAAAACAAGGGGAGAAAAATGATTAAACCCTAAGTTCCCCAACTTGAGGCAAATTGAGTACCAAAAGAAATTGAGTGAGAAGGTTATAGAAATTCATGATCATGACTTGGGTCATTTATAAAAGTTATAGCACCTTGAACAACCTACCAAAGTTAGTAAAGAAGATGCCCCAAAAAGGTTTTACAAAATCATCAAAAGGGTCACTCAAGTGAAGGAAACAAAAGAAAAACGGATTTTCCTTAACTCATTTCAACCTCTCTCTCTAAAATCGAACGTATTCCATTAGCTACAAGCCTCAAAACTAATGGATTCAATTGGCAAAGATGTGCCTAATTACTAACCCAAACACATGCTAGGAGATGGCATTGGGACTTGGATGTTTGACAAGACATAATAGGGATTTTCTCTTGGATTCACACACTTAAGACACACCGACCTTAGGGATAGGATTTCTCCATATCCCTGACACGAAACTCTTCTGGCACTGCACCAAAACAATAGAGTGTAGAGAGGAGAAGAAATCCTATAAACGGATTTTGCCCAAATTCGCTCAGATTTGCACCCTATGGGTGCTTGAAAAAGACTAAACCCAATGAGGCCACCCATCCGACTGCGGGTCTGAACCATAGGGCACACTATTGGCCGCTCCGTGCGTGCCAATCCACGCCAGCGCCACGGCCGGACACCGCAGTGTCACGCACATGCTCGTGCCTATAAAGACCACCCTGTCGTCGGTCTGTTATTCCCACAAGCCCCTTACCAATTGGCAAGTGCGCTCTCGCTAGAGTTTCGCCTTAACCGGGCGTGCCACCACCTACCATTGCCACCCAAGCCGAGACCACTATGGCCCGGCCATCGCAGCCACCCCTCACCCGAGCAAACACCACTGTCAGCTTCCTTGAGTTGCGGTGATGCTCCACGACCTGCTCCCTCACTCTCTGCGCCCCAGCAGCAGCGTGACATTGCTCGCCGGACTTCACCCGCCCACCGGTGAGCCTCGTCGTCCTTTTCTTCGCATTTGGCACTGTTCTGGTGAGGGAGAGAAGCACGAGTTGTATAGCCAGAAAACCCAGGGGGCTTTCCGCAATGTCAGAGACTTAGTGGAATAGTGCGCTAGGACCGGTTTGTGAGAAAGGAGAGAAGGAGAACCGAGGGACCCATTTTCCTTTTCAAAAGTCCATTTCATTTTATTCTACAATAAACTTGGAAAAGCCATAACTTGAAAATTTAAATGTCCAAACTTGTCAAACAAATTTTGCTAGAATCTAGGCAAAATGAACTTTGGGAAAAAAATAGAGAACTCCCTTAGTCCAGTCCTGTTTCTGGAAGTTTTTATTTAATTTAGGGTATAAGCTAAAATGTGGAAATGGAAGTAAAAATAGTAAGACTTTTGTACTCTGGTTTAGAAAATTTTGGTATAAACCTACTAAACAGTGAACCCCCACAAAAATACAATACACCCTAGTTCACCCAATTAAGTAGGATTTTTAAATTGATTTAGGATTTTGCCTATTCTTTTGGAAAATGGAAACAAAACCTAAAATATAAAACAACAGACAAAATTATTTTTCTTAGGGTACTTAAGTAACATAGCTACAAGGAAAATATAAAAAGGGCATAGTTCAAAAAGGAAATATGGTAAAACTTTAGAAAATCATAGAAACCTTGCCTCATAGAAAAAAAATTTCAACCTTAGGAATGATTGCTCTTGTCCAAAGGAAAGTTTAGAAAAATTACCAAATACTTTGTTTGACATTTTTCAAAAGAAAGTTAGTTAAGAGCACCTTCTAGCCCCAAAACTTTAGAAATTGTAATGCCCAATTTGTAAATAGTAAGAAAAGAGTTGATACCATTATATGATTTGCCATCTACATAATAGAACATGGGAATAACCATATTTAAGTGAACAATTAACTAATAAGATACTCTATGCATCATGTTGGAGTTTAGGTGTTTGTGCATCTATAAATAATAATAATATTAATAAAACTATATTAGTGCCCAAATTGGGATTTAAGACCAAACTTAGCACTTAAAAAATAAAAAAACAATTGCTATAAAGAATAAGGGAAATACTATATGTTGGGTGCCTCCCTCTTCCGAAGGTCCTCAAAAACATGATTAACCATTTGTTTCCAGCATGATATAGGTTGTTGCAGGGAGCTTCGTCTTCAGAATAGAAGTTCTTCCCCTAAAAAGGTCCTCAAAAACATGATTAACCATTTGTTTCCAGCATGATATAGGTTGTTGCAGGGAGCTTCGTCTTCAGAATAGAAGTTCTTCCCCTAAAATAAAGGCATACGGAATGAAGATGTGATTTGAAAATGGTAAGAACGAACGCCGAAGCTATTGCCAAAGAGTAACATCTTCGGCTTATAATGGTGATGAAGACTGAAGATGATGCTGGCCGAAAGGGAAAAAGACTACTTAATCCTTAATGATTCATGTTATGGTTATAAGTAACTATCAGGGGCATAAATGTAATTTTACCCGGGCTGCGTCCCGTGCCTATAAATAGATGAACAGTAGCACCGTACTGTTCATGCTAAATTGTATTCTCCTTCACGTCAACACCTTCGAGCAAGCCGAAGGTATCAATGTAATACATGTTCCGTTAATACTCATGCATGCTTTACGGAATGCGAACATTAATGGATATATGAGTTAAACTTCCCATTTCTATCACTTCGTATTCTGATTTATTTATTAGATGATGAAGGCATGCCCTTCAGAACCTTCGTCTGATGACCATTATGTCTATGAAGAGATAATTCTTCGGAAGACGAAGGTCCTTAATACTTAACAATTGTGTTGCCTTGTTTTTGACTTACAACATTTGAGAACAAGTCCCCAACATTAGCGCCCACCTCCGGTGAACTCACTTCCACAACCTTCGGCAAGCGTTAGCCTTTGTCATGCCGCCGAAGAAGGCCACAGCGCCAGGGGCTGCCCTGCAGCCACTGGACACCAATCAAGAGACACTCTCACTGAGAGAAGCTCAGAGCCAGAAAAGGAAGGCTACCAGTCCAACACCAGAGGAAGAGGAGTTGGATCAGGAAATCAGAGACCTAGAAGCTATACATTAGCAAGTACAGAGGAAAATAGAGAAGATGCTTCGGCTAGCCGAACTTTAGAGGAAGATCGACGAAGCCGCTGAAGAAATGAGCCACATCACGCATGATGATCAAGGACAAAGGCCTCAACACAGAGAGCTTCATCAAGAAAGTCCAACCAACGATGATGGATGGTATGATGACTTTTACCATATTAACTTTGCTTTTGATGATGATTCTCCACTAGCAGCAGAGTTGCAGGCTACCCCATGGCCACCTTCGTACAAACTGCCACAACTCCCCATGTATGACGGGCATTCCGACCCGAAGCAATTCCTCATGAGCTACGAAGCAACCTGTCGGCGTTTTGGACCCACGAGGACCCTCAACCGACTAGTGAATTTGACGCTACGTGTCCCTGCCCAGATGGATTGATGCAAGATGAAACACGAGAGGGGGGATGAGGCTTATATTATCTTGCACCGGGGTGCTCGTAGTAGGGGTTACAAGCTTCACGGGAGAGGGTTTGGCCTTGAAGTGAGCCGTCTGAGTTAGCCTCTTTCGCGTGCCTTGGGAAGGCCCTGGGCATCCCCTTTTATAGATACAAGGGGATGGTTCAGCTATACATATGGGGGTGTAGCTATGTGCTAACGTGGCCGGCGGAGAAGTGCTTGAGCCTTGTAGAAGCGTAGCTGGCGGTGCGGCCCTGGGTCCTGCTGACGTTTCTTTGCCTTCATAGAGAGCTGAGAACAATCGACGTCATGGATGCATGCAGGGAACCATCATTACCTGTTGCCGGAGTAATCTAGATGTGACACCGGTCTTGTTCCTTCGTAGCCTGAGGCGGCTAGCTAGGGGTAGGGTAATGATGTATCCCTTGTAGCGTAGTCGGTCCGAGGCCGAGGTCGGGCGAGGCGGGGACCTTCTCCCGAGGCCGAGGCTGAGGGCGAGGCCTGGGGTCGGGCGAGGCAGAGACCTTCTCCCGAGGCCGAGGCTAAGGCCGAGGCCTAGAGTCAGGCGAGGCGGAGCTCCCTGGTGCGCCTGAGGCCAAACTCGGGAGAGGCCGTGACTTACTGTTGTTAGTCTTACCCTGGTGGTTGGCACAGTAGTCGGAACAGGGTGAATAGTGTTGTTTTCCTGTCAGAACGATCAGTAAAGGGGCAAAGTGACTGCGGTCATTTCGACCTTGCCAACTGAGGCGCGCGTGTCAGGATAAGGTGTCAGGTGATCCCTGCATTAAATGCGCATGCGATACGGTCGGTGGTAAAGCGATTTGGCCGAGGTTGCTATACGACAAAGTTTGCCCGAGCTTGGCCTCGGGCGAGCCGGGGGTGCGCCCACTGCCTGAGGAGGCCCTCGGGCGAGGCGTGAATCCGTCCGGGACTACTGTTCTTGCCCGAGGCCGGGCTTGGGCGAGACGAGATCGCGTCCCTTGGTAGATGAGGCTTTAATTTTGAGTTGTGCTTATCAGTCTTTACTGTCTGTTTTGAAGATGTTTTCCAGCCATGCTTAGGAGTATTGGGGGTACCCCTACTTACGGCACCCGACAGTAGCCCCCAAGCCTCAAAGGGAGTGTAGACACTCGCTTGGAGGTTCTACCGGATTTTTTGCAAGGGGACCAGCCTTTCTCGATTATATTTTGTTCTGATGGGTGCGCGCGAGCGCACCCGTCGGGTGTAGCCCCCGAGGCCTCGAAGGAGTGGTTTGACTCCTCTGAGGTCTTAATTCTTCTTGTGATTTCTTGGTCGGCCTTGTTGTTCCCTCATGCGGCCTGGCCGCAGCCCGGGTGCATGGTCAGGCTCCGAGTTTTTAAGCTGGTTTGTCGACGTGGTCAAAAATTTGGTCGTAGCCTGGTGCGAGAGCAGCCTCCGACCTCTGCACGGAGCGAGAGGACGATCGAGGACCGTCTTGGCTTTTTATTGTACGCCCCTTCGTCGCCTTTCCGCAAGGAGGAGGGGGGAACACGCCATGTTACCCTCGGTGGGCGCTAAACATGGTGTTTCCAGTGAGTTGGTATTGGGTAATCCGAGCGGACGCCCGAGCCCAGTTTGATAAGGGTCGGCTAGTGGCCCAGAGGCGCGCTCCAAAAGTACCTGCAGGTGATTCGCTGGACCCGGACCCATTTGATAGGGTCCAAGGGCTCGGTGCCTCCCTTTGGTGGGATTCCATTACAAACCGTTCCCGCTGGTCTCGGAAATGTCTTAGGGTACCTCGAGAGCGTAGCCCGAGCCTTGGCCATGTAACGGACGTACCCCGGGTCATCCCTGACTCTGCATGTTCTGGGGCGGCTGTCGAATCCCTCCGAGGGGCCAGCCTTCGAACCCCTGATCAGTAAAGGGCTTAGAGCCCGAGTGCTCTGGGGCGGTTGCCGAACCCCGTAGGGCGCAACCTTCGAACCCCTGATCAGTAGGAGGGCTCGGGGCCCATTTCTTTTGCTGCCAAGGGCTCCTTCGAAATGTCCCCTTTCCCGATCCCTGTGGAGAGAGAGAAAGAGAGAGGAAAGGAAGAAAGGAGATATTTCGAAATAGTGTGGCACACCTTTTTTGAGGCAGTCATCATGATGGAGGTGAAACGGCGCCCGCCCGCCTGCCAGAGGAGACGTGTGTCCTGCCAGGGAGTTAATGCGACGGGACGGGCGACTCGCGGGGTATCTGTTGCGCGTGCGCGAGTCATTCAAGGAATGGATAAACTGCTTTGCCTTCGAGTTTGAAATTCACGAAGGGTTCGGGCGAAGTTTTGGGTGGATTTCGCCCTGGCCTTTATATACCCGGAAGAGGGGCCAGCAGTTGTTTCTTACCCTGCCATTTGCGCTTGCCTTCTGCCTTTGTTTTCGCAACCTGAGGGAGTAGACAGAGAAGAGAAAACCGCGCACCTCGTCCCCTCTGCTCCCACCGCTCCCGTTCGGCGATGGCTGATAAGGCGACCGTCATTCCGCCGCGCGACCCGTGGCCTTTCTCCACCGTCACTGCGGAGGATTTGCAGGCCCTTGTTACCGAGGGTTTGCTCTGTCCTCTCTCCGGCGGGCCATAGCCTGAGTGGTTGGCCCCTGGGAGCGAGGCCGACCTGACTCCGCCGCCGGGGTACGTGGTCAGTTTCACCCCCTTCTATGAGCGGGGGTTTGGGATGCCGGTGAGCTGCTTCATGCGGGCGCTCTGCATTACTGCGGGGTGGAGCTGCATAACTTCAACCCCAACTCCATCGCGCAGGCGGCTATTTTCGTGGCGGTTTGTGAGGAGTTTATGGGGATTGACCCCCACTTGGACCTGTGGACCCATCTCTTCTCCGTCGAGTTCTTCGCCGCGTCGACGGACGTGAAGAAGGTCCGTATGGAGGTGCGGGCTGGCGGCTGCACCCTTCAGCTAAGGTCGGGGCGGGCACAGCAGTACATCCCTGCCTCCCTTGTGTCTTCGAACAAGGGGTGGTAGAACCGGTGGTTTTATCTCCGGAACAACGACGGGATGCTTCCGCCGTTTTCTCAACAAGTGGTGACCGCCGCCAGCGATAACTGGCGCTGGGGGGCCACACGCGAGAACCAGGAGAAGCTCCAGCCCATTCTCCGTGCCCTACAGAAGTTACAAGTCGAGGGCCTTACCGCCGCAGGGGTCGTCGCCGCTATCCACCGCCGGAGGGTGCTCCCATTGGCAGAGCGGCGGTTGCGGCTTTCGGAGATGAAGCCAGGGTTGATTTGGAGGGTTCACGGATGTCCTCGACCTCCCTCTTCGCCGATGACCTTCTCAGACGGGTAGCGGGCACAGTAGGAAGGCCGGACGCTGGCGTCCTTAGCCAGCCCGATGCGTCCCGACCATCGGTATGTGTCCCTAGTAAGTGTCCGACCCTCGTTCTGTTTTGTGTCGTGTTTCTTACGTCTTTAGTTCTTACTGTTGGGATTTTTGTTCGTCCCCAGGGGTTGAGGAATTTTAAACTCTCCCGGCCACCGGTCCTGGAGGACGCGGTGGGCCGGACCGCGCGTAGGCTCGCCGCGGAGAAGGACAAGGAGAAGAAGGACGCGGAAAAGGCCCGACCTCGCGAGAGGATGCGAGCTCGGGAAGCTTTGGAGAAGCGTCGTCGGAGGCAAGCAAGGGATGGGCTCCCGTTGGAGCCGTCGTCAGACAAGCCTGACGACGACGACGATGATGAAGATGATGGCATGGCGGCCTAGCTTGGCCTCAGTCCGGATCCGAGGCTGGGCCAAAGGTCGTCAAGCCAGCTTCCAGGTGGGCTAGCGTCACCAACGTTTGGGGCCGGGATGCCGGGGTCCCGGTCCGAGGAGAGGAGGCGGGCCGAGGGGGTACTTGACCCCTTGGCCGATATAATTGGGGTGACTCCGGGAGGTCAGGCCGAACCGCATGTCCCCCAAGAGCAGGTGCCTGTGCCGGCCGTACGGGAAGTTGGTCCCCGGATGTCGCGATGTCGCCTGGGCAGGCCGCTCCCTCGGCGCCTCGGGCGTCCGAGGTGGAAGCGGCGTCGAAGCCGGCTGCGGGACAACCCTCGGCAGCGCCTACGGAGACTGGGGCCCGAGGGGTCTCCCCGCAGGCACGATTGGCCTTGCCCTAGAGCGGGTAAGTATCTGAGGGTACCCCTGTTTCAGTTATTTCGCTGTGTGTCTTGAATTTGCCCCTTCTCCCTTTCAGCAAGCGGAGGCAGGGCTCGGCTGGTCTGGCCCCCACGAAGGCCCTTAAGACGGGGCCGGCCTCTGCAGCCGGAGTTGCGGCGCGCCACGCTGGTTGGTTGGCCTCCGTGCAAGGCGCCCTCCAGCGGGGGGCCCAGGCGGCACAGGCTGTCATGGGGCAAGCCTCCTAGGTCGAGCCCCCTGTTGGAGCGGCCATCATATCGGGGGAGGCCGTTGACGCGGCCGCGGCCCCGAGTCCGCCTGTCTTGTTGCCGGCACCGACATCAATTCCTGCCGGGGCCGTCGCTGATTCGCCCGCGGAGCCGCCCGTCACCGCCGATGTTGAGATGGCTGAGGTGCCTCTGCCCTTGGTCATCCCCGATCTCCCCATTTTCGACCATGAGGAGGGGGCGACCGTTGTTGCCGAGGTCGGTGAGCGGAGGCTTGTCACCTTGGCTGAGGAGAGGCCCGATACGTCGACTGCGGTGGCACCCGATGCATCGACTGCAGAGGGACCCGGCGCCTCGGTCGCGAGGCACGCAGAACTGTGGCCCGTCTTGGGGAGCAGCGGCCTTATCCCCATGCAGCTCAATCCCAATGAGTGGTGTGGGCAGCCGCTCCTTTTCTGGAGCCGCGACACCTCGGAGCCCCTCCTTTCCCTTAACGATGAGCTGGAGGAGCAGTTCTGGGATAATTTCCGTGAATATACTCAGGCGGCGATGAGGTCGCTTCGGACGACCATGGAAATCCTTTCCAGAGATGTTCCCAGGGTCTTCCAGGTAAGGATTTAGACGTACGCCTCGCGTGATCAGGGCATTCTTTGTGATATCCTATTTTCTCCCTCAGGAGCTCGCAGACGTGAGCACCGCTAAGTCGCTGTTCATCCGTCGCGAGAGTGACGTTTGGGAGTCGTTGCGGTCCCGGTGGGCCACGCTTACCGAGGCCAATGAGCGCCTCGCCCAACGGAGCGCCGAGGTGGCGGACCTTCGGCTGCTCTGTGATGAGCTGAAGTCGGAGGCAGCGGCGGCGCGGACAGAGGCGGCGTCGGCACGAACGGAGGCTTCGTTGGCACGGGGGCAGGTGGCTTCCCAGGCCGAGGAGATGCAGCAGCGGCAGCTGGAGCTTGGCCAGGTCACCAGCGAGCGGGACCAATTCCGGAGCCAAGCCGCCGAGGCCGTGAGCCAGGCTGAGGCCCTTAGGGGACAGCTGGCTGAGGTTACGGAGCGGCTAGCCGAGGCGACCGCTCGGGCCGGGACCCTTGCGGAGGGCCTGGCCGTGGCCGTTGGGTCTGCCTGGTCCGCCCGAGTCATGGCCTCGCAGCAGCGTGCCCGGGCCGAAGGTATGTTTTGCCTGCTTTGTGATTTTGTTTTAGCTTAATTCTTTTCCTCGTGTCCAAAGAATATTGTCCTGCTGTCTTCATGGTTTGAGACGGCTCTTAACGAGTTCGTCAAGAACTGCAAGGCGCTTGCCCAGGCGGCCGAGCAGAAGGAGGTCGACCATATGGCCATGTCCGAGGCCATCTCGGCTTTTTGCCAGACCTTCAGCCTCGACGACGTCCCCTCGGGCAGCTCTCCCCAGAGTCGCCTGCAGGCCTTGGGCGGCCACGTGCGCAGTAGACTCCGCGGGGCGCTGCACCACGGCGTTAGGCGGGCCTTCGCTGTCCTCGCTTCCCACTATGATGTGGATTTGGAGCGGGTCAGCGAGGGCTACTGCTTACCCGACGAAGAGGAGGCCGCCCTATCCGATGTCCAAAGGCTTGACGCGGCTGCCGAGGGCCCAGGCGCGGTGCTGGCTTCCTTTTTCGAGGTGGAGATCCTTCTGCCTGTGTCGCCGTCCGAGGCCGGGCCAGATTCTGCCGCGGGCGGGAACGACGCCGAGGGTGCTGCTCCTCCCCCTACCGACACCTGAGCCTATAGGGAACAATTTATTTTAAGTATGTGTATGTTTCTTGCGGCCGCTGAGGCCTAAACTTTTTTAGTGTCAGAGTATAAAGTTGCGTTTTCTTTCCTCTTGTTTCGAGCGTTAGGACTTGTTCGGTAGCAGAATCACTTATCTGAGCGCGAGTTACTTTTCGCGGAAGGTGATGAGTGAGGTATCCGTATCTCAGAGGTGTAGGAGTCCCTCGGCTCGGTCGGCCTTGCCGTTCAAGGTCTCTCTCGCTCATTTTTAGGATTCTGTTATCGATATAGTCGAAAGGCATGAAAGTCGTTTTGGTAGAAAACTTTTCTGAGGAAAATTTTGACGCAGAGGGGGTTCCCCTCTTCTAGCCCCCGAGGAAGGTTCGGTTTTTGCTGAGGCAAGGCCGATCCTCCCTTGACGGTTAGACTTTTTATTTATACATGTAAAGGGATCAAGATACATGAACGACTTGAAACACTTTAAGGGTAAAAGCGACGTAGTTGTTCGATGTTCCAAGCGTTGCTGTAGACCTCGCCTTGATCGTTGGCCAGCTTGTATGTCTCGGGCTTCAAAATTTTGGCGATGATGAATGGCCCTTCCCAGGGAGGAGTAAGCTTGTGGCGCCCTCGGGCGTCTTGTCGTAGCCGAAGCAACAAATCTCCCATTTGGAAGCCTCGGGGCCGAATCCTTCGGGCGTGGTAGTGTCGCAGAGACTGCTAATACCGCGCCGAGTGTAGTAAGGCTACGTCCCAAGCCTCTTCCAGCTGGTCCAGTGAATCTTCTTGGCTGGTCTGGTTGTTTTGGTCGTCGTATGCCTTTGTCCTCGGGGAACCGAATTCTAAGTCCGTGGGTAGGACGGCCTCGGCCCCATAGACTAGAAAAAACAGCGAGAAACCCGTGGCCCGGCTCGGCGTCGTCCTCAGACTCCAAATCACTGAGGGTAGCTCTTTTATCCACTGCTTGCCAAACTTGTTGGGGTCGTTGTTGATCCTCGGCTTTAGTCCCTACAAAATCATGCCATTGGCGCGCTCCACCTGCCCATTTGTCATTGGGTGAGCTACGGCGGCCCAGTCCACATGGATGTGGTGGCCTTCGCAGAAGTCTAGGAACTTTTTCCCAGTGAATTGCGTGCCATTGTCGGTGATGATGGAGTTTGTGATCCCAAAGCGGTGGATAATATTTGTAAAGAACGCCACTGCCTGCTCGGACCCGATGCTGGTTAGGGGTCGGACTTCGATCCATTTGGAGAATTTGTCGATGGCGACCAGCAGGTGCGTGAAGCCTCCGGGTGCCTTCTGCAAGGGACCGACGAGGTCCAAACCCCATACGGCAAACGACCAAGTGATAGGTATTGTCTGTAGGGCCTGAGCGGGAAGGTGCGTCCGTCTCGCGTAGAATTGACACCCTCAGCAGGAGCGTACAATCCTAGTGGCATCGGCCACTGCGGTCGACCAGTAGAAACCTTGTCGGAAAGCGTTTCCTACGAGGGCTCGAGGTGCTGCATGGTGACCGCAAGCCCCCGAGTGTATTTCTTGTAACAACTCTTGTCCTTGGGCGACGGATATGCATCGTTGGAGAATGCCTAAGGGGCTGCGGTGGTACAACTCTTTTTCATCACCCAGTAAAACGAATGACTTGGCACGCCGAGCCTGTCGCCGAGCTTCGGCCTTGTCGAGGGGCAACTCTCCTCGGAGGAGATATTCCAGGTACGGGGTCTGCCAGTTTAGGTTTGGCGTGACCCCATTCTGCTCTATCTCGACGCGCAGGGCCTCACCCTCGTTGGCCGAGGGTACCTCGGGCTGGGCCGAGGTCCCCTCGGGTTCGGGTGCGTCGTTGAGTTTGACGGATGGTTGATATATGTCCCTAGAGAAGACATTCGGGGGAACCGTCGTCCGTCCCGAGGCTATTTTAGCCAGCTCATCCGCAGTCTCGTTGTACCGTCGAACAACATGGTTGAGTTCCAGCCCATAGAACTTATCTTCCAAGCGCCGAACTTTGTCGTAGTAGGCCTCCATTTTTCGATCGCGACAGTGAGAGTTCTTCATGACTTGGTCAATAACGAGCTGCGAGTCGCCACGAGCGTCGAGGCGTCAAACCCCTAGCTCGACGGCGATGCGCAACCCATTAACCAAGGCCTCGTATTCGGCCACGTTGTTTGACGCCGGAAAATGGAGGCGTATCACGTAGCGCACATGTTTCCCGAGGGGCAAGATAAAGAGCAAGCCAACACCTGCTCCGGTTTTCATAAGCGACCCATCGAAGTACATGGTCCAAAGTTCGGCCTGGATTGGAGCTGTCGGCAATTGGGTGTCGACCCATTCAGCCAGGAAATCTACCTAGACTTAAGATTTTATGGCCTTCCGAGGAGCGAATGAAAGTGTTTCCCCCATGAGTTCCACTGCCCATTTTGCTATCCTACCCGAGGCCTCTCGGCACTAGATGATCTCTCCCAGGGGGAAGGATGACACCCCAGTCACCGGATGAGACTCGAAGTAGTGTCGCAGCTTTCGCAGTGTTAGAATCACTGCATACAGTAGCTTCTGGATTTATGGGTAGCAGATTTTGGTCTCAGATAGCACCTCGCTGATGAAGTAGACTGACCTCTGGATGAGCAGTGCATGCCCCTCTTCTCGTCTCTCGACTACGACCGCAGCGCTGACCACCTGAGTGGTTGTGGCTACTAAATCAAGAGGTTCTCTCCCGCAGTGGGGGGCACCAAGATGGGCGCATTAGTAAGAAGTGCCTTTAAGTTTCCGAGGGCTTCTTCGGCCTCGGGAGTCTAAGTGAAGCGCTCGACCTTCCTTAAGAGGCAGTACAAGGGCAATCCTTTCTCACCAAGGCGCGAGATGAAGCGGCTCAGAGCCGTAAGGCATCCCATGACCCTTTGTACTCCTTTTAAATCTTTGATGGGTCTCATGTTGGCGATGGCCGTGATTTTCTCTGGGTTGGCCTCGATGCCTCGTTCGGAGACGATGAACCCTAGGAGCATGCCTCGGGGGACTCCGAAGACACACTTCTCGGGATTGAGTTTTACGCTCTTCGCCTTTAGGCACCTGAATGTCACCTCAAGGTCAGAGAGGAGGTCGGAGGCTTTCCTTGTTTTGACAACGATGTCATCGACGTAAGCCTCGACCGTTCTGCCGATGTGTTCTCCGAACACATGGTTCATGCACCTTTGGTATGTTGCACCTGCATTCCTCAAGCCAAATGGCAAAGTAGTATAACAATACATGCCAAAAGGTGTAATAAAAGAAGTCGCAAGCTGGTCGGATTCTTTCATCTTGATTTGGTGATAGCCTGAAAAGGCATCGAGGAAAGACAGGGTTTCGCACCCAGCGGTGGAGTCCACAATTTGATCGATGTGGGGCAGAGGGTAGGGAACCTTTGGACATGCTTTATTTAACCCAATGTAGTCTACACACATCCTCCATTTCCCACCTTTTTTCCTTACAAGTACAGGGTTAGCTAACCATTCTGGATGGAATACTTCTTTGATGAACCCTGCAGCCATTAGCTTGTGGACCTCCTCGCCTATGGCTCTGCGCTTTTCTTCATCAAAACGGCGCAGGTGCTGTTTCATGGGTTGGGCATCGGCTCGGATGTCCAGTGAGTGCTCGGCGACATCCCTCGGTATGCCTGGCATGTCCGAGGGACTCCACGCAAAAATTTCAGCGTTTGTGCGGAGAAAGTCGACGAGCACTGCTTCCTATTTGGGGTCGAGCTCGGAGCCGATCCTGACTTTCTTGCTGGCGTCGTTGCTGGGGTCAAGAGAGACGGACTTAACCGCCTCGGCTGGTTCGAAGTTGCCGGCGTGCCGCTTCGCTTCGGGCGCCTCTTTAGAGAGGCAATCCAGGTCGGCGATGAGGGCTTCGGACTCGGCGAGGGCTTCGGCGTAGTCCACGCATTCCACGTCGCACTCGTAAGCGTGGCGATATGTGGATCCGACGATGATGGTTCCCTTGGGGCCTGGCATCTTGAGCTTGAGGTACATGTAGTTGGGGACGACCATGAACTTGGCGTAGCACGGTCTTCCCAACACCGTGTGATAGGTCCCTTGGAACCCGACTACCTCGAAAGTGAGGGTTTCCTTTCGGAAGTTGGAGGGAGTTCCAAAGCAGATGGGCAAAATCAAGTTGCCCAAGGGGTAGGACATGCTTGCCGGGGACAATCCCGTGAAAAGGTGCTGCACTGGCCCGGATCGTGGACAGATCGACCCCCAAGAGCCCTAGGGTCTCGGCGTAGATGATGTTGAGGCTGCTGCCTCCGTCCATGAGGACCTTGGAGAGCCTAGCGTTGCCAATGACAGGGTCGACGACAAGCGGGTACCTTCCTGGGCTCGGTACGCAGTTGGGTGATCGCCTTGGTCGCATGTAATGGGTTTGTCGGACCAGTCTAGGTAGACTGGCGTTGCTACCTTTGCCGAGCAGACCTCCTGGCGTTCCTGCTTGCGGTGTCGAGCCGAGGCATTCGCTACATGCCCACCGTAGATCATGAAGCAGTTGTGGACCTCCGGGAACTCCTCTTCCTTGTCGCCCCCTTCTTGTTGTTGCCTTGGTCCTTGCCACCTTCTGCCGAGGGCCCGGCCTTATTGAAGTAGCGCCGGAGCATGTCGCACTCTTCAAGGGTGTGCTTGACGGGACCCCTGTGATAGGGGCACGACTCCTTGAGCATCTTGTCGAACACGTTGGCCCCTCCGGGAGGTTTCCGAGGATTCCTGTGCTCGGCAGCAGCGACGAGATCCGCGTTAATGGCGTTGCGTTTTGCTTGCGCCTTCTTCCTGGTCTTCTTCTTTGTGCCACGCTAAACGGACGCCTCGAGGACGTCTTCCTTCTGTCTTTCCTGAGGCTGCTTGTCCTTCCAGAAGATGGCTTCGACCGCCTCCTGACTAGAGGCAAACTTGGTGGCTATGTCCATCAATTCGCTCGCCTTGGTGGGAGTCTTGCGTCCCAGTTTACTTACTAGGTCCCGGCATGTGGTGCCAGCGAGGAATGCTCCGATGACGTCCGAGTCGGTGATATTAGGTAACTCGGTGCACTGCTTTGAAAACCGTCGGATGTACTCTCGCAGGGATTCCCTTGGCTGCTGGCGGCAGCTCCGAAGATCCCACGAGTTCCTAGGGCGCACATACGTACCTTGGAAATTCCCAGCGAAGGTTTTGACTAGGTCGTCCCAGTCGAAGATCTGCGCAGGAGGCAGATGTCTAGCCAGGCTCGGGCAGCGTCAGAGAGGAAAAGGGGGAGATTGCGGATGATGATGTTGTCGTCATTCGTCCCTCCCAATTGGCACGCCAGCCGGTAATCCGCGAGCCACAACTCTGGCCTCGTCTCCCCTGAGTACTTGGTAATGGTAGTCGGGGCTCGGAACCAGGCCGGGAACAGCGCCCGTCGTATGGCCCGGCTGAAGACCCGCGAACCTGGTGGTTCGGGCGAGGGGCTCCGATCCTCTTCACTGTCATAGCGTCTTCCGCGTCTAGGGTGGTAGCCTCGGCGCACCCTTTCCTCGAGGCGGGCTCGACGATCGCGGCAGTGTTGCTCATTGCCGAAGCGATCCAGGGCTGCAAGTGTCCTGTCTCCTGTGTGCTCGGTGTGGACCGAGGCCTCGCGCATACGTCAGGAGGACGCTGCGTGATGCTCCGAGGGGCCTCCTCGCCTTCGGGAGGCAGAGCTCTCGGCTCGTCGGACAGCGGCATGTTCCAGGAGGTCCTTGAGTTCGCCCTGGATACGTCGCCCCTCGGTGGTGGATGGCTCCGGCGTTTTCTAAAGTAACATAGCCGCTGCAGCTAGGTTCTGGCCGGCCCCGTTGAAGGCCGGGGCAGCCCTGCCCTGGCGTCATCAATTATACGTCGCTGGACGTCCCGGGCCCGATGTCGCGCTCCTCCGGCGAGTGCTCGACCTGCCCACTCCTGCTCGATGTTTTGTCGGAGCTGCACAAGTCGCCCCATTTCTTCGTCGAGCTTGGCCTGCATCTCGCGGAGTTGCTAGAGCTGTGTGCCCTGACCCCCCCGCAGGGACTCGGACCACAGCTAGCTCCCGCGGGATCTCAACGTGAGACGCAGGCACAGGGGCGTCGTCGTTTTCTGGCATGCCAAGGTGGTTGTCTTTGTTGTGATCCCCCTGATCGACGTGGAAACATTCACGAGTTGGGTCGTAACCCTCATCGTCAAGGATGTGGCCATCGTCGGAGTAGCCGGAGAGGCAGTGGTCACATGCGGATATGAAGTCTCGCATGACATAGGATCACGGAGTCCGGAGAAATCCCAACTGAAGTCGGGGTCGTCCTCTTCCTCGGAACCCGCGGGTTCGGAGGTTGAGACGGCCGTCAATAGGTCCAAGTTGACCACATATGGTACCCTGGAAGGTCAGGATATGCCCTTGCGAAAGCGCTCGCCGAAGTGGGGTCGCTTGGTGGATCGAAGCTGAATCTAAAAGGAACAGGATGGAAAACTGATGGTACCTCCTAGTTGATGGATGGTGGTGAAGTTGCATCGAAGATGGAACGTGTCGCTATCTCAGGTGCGAGACTAATGCCCGACAAGTCTCTCGCAAGGGTGCTGGCGTCATCAGTCCGCCTGGGGTTGGCACGTTGCTGGGAAGCGACACCCGTCGTTGTCCCAGGTGCGAGGATAACACCCGTCATGTCTCCCGCAGGGGTGCCGACATCGTCGGCTCGCTCTAGTCCGACAGCCGATGAGGTGCCGCCTCTTGCCTGGCCATGGTTGCTCCGTCTCCTCCTTCTCCAGCGAGGAGGGTGGCGGGGCAAACCCGGGTGTTCCTCTTCCGCCACGGAGAGATGTCATCGTCGAGTTCGCCTCCGCCGGGCGAGCCGACGAACGTCGTTGTTGTCGTGCTGCGGGGAGAGGAGTGCCATGTCGTAGCTGCCGTCAGGGGGACATGAACTCGAGACTCCCAAAGCGGAGCACCGTCCCGGGCCGAAGAGGTTGCTGAAGATTATCCATCTAGAACTCAACGGAAAAGTATTGTCAACACGCAGCTGGGCCCCTACCTGGCGTGCCAACTGTCGGTGTTTTGGACCCGCGAGGACCCTCATCTCACTAGTGAATTTGACGCTGTGTGTCCCTGCCCAGATGGATTGATGCAAGTGAAACATGAGAGGGGGGATGAGGCTTATATTATCTTGCACCAGGGTGCTCGTAGTAGGGGTTACAAGCTTCGCGGGAGAGGGTTTGGCCTTGAAGTGAGCCGTCAGAGTTAGCCTCTTTCGTGTGCCTTGGGAAAGCCCTGGGCATCCCTTTTATAGACACAAGGGGATGGTCCAGCTGTACATATGGGGGTGCAGCTATGTGCTAATGTGGCCAGCGGAGAAGTGCTTGAGCCCTGTAGAAGCGTAGCTGGTGGTGCGGCCCTGGGTCCTGCTGACGTTTCTTTGCCTTCGTAGAGAGCTGAGAACAATCGACGTCATGAACGCATGCAGGGAACCATCATTACCTGTTGCCGGAGTAATCTAGATGTGACACCGGTCTTGTTCCTTCGTAGCCTGAGGCGGCTAGCTAGGGGTAGGGTAATGATGTATCCCCTGTAGCGTAGTCGGTCCGAGGCCGAGGTCGGGCGAGGCGGTGACTTCTCCCAAGGCCGAGGCTGAGGTTGGGAGAGGCAGGGACCTTCTCCCGAGGCCGAGGCCTGAGGTCGGGCGATGCGGAGACCTTCTCCCGAGGCCGAGGCTGAGGCCGAGGCCTGGGGTCGGGCGAGGCGGAGCTCCCTGTTGCGCTCGAGGCCGAACTCGGGAGAGGCCGTGACTTACTGTTGTTAGTCTTACCCTGGTGGTTGGCACAGTAGTCGGAACGGGGTGAATAGTGTTGTTTTCCTATCAGAACGATCAGTAAAGGGGCGAAGTGACTGTGGTCATTTCGACCTTGCCAACTGAGATGCGCGTGTCAGGATAAGGTGTCAGGTGATCCCCGCATTAAATGTGTATGCGATACGGTCGGTGGTAAAGCAATTTGGCCGAGGTTGCTATACGACAAAGTTTTCCCGAGCTTGGCCTCGGGCGAGCCGAGGGTGCGCCCACTGCCTGAGGAGGCCCTCGGGCAAGGCGTGAATCCGTCCGGGACTACTGTTCTTGCCCGAGGCCGGGCTCGGGCGAGACGAGATCGCGTCCCTTGGTAGATGAGGATTTAACTTTGAGCTGTGCTTACCAGTCTTTACGGTCTGTTTTGAAGATGTTTCTTAGCCATGCTTAGGAGTATTGGGGGTACCCCTACTTACGGCACCCGACACAACCATATAATCATATTGTGGAACACTGCTGTCATGGCAAACTTCTTCGTCATGGCAGTCAGAAGTGTGGCTCAAACTTGGTATTCTTCTCTTCGACCGGGAACAATCACATCGTGGCAGAAGCTGAAGTATATGCTAGTCAGCAGCTTCCAGGGTTTCCAGACGAAGCCAGTGACTGCCCAAGCATTGTTTCAATGTACGCAAGACCATAAGGAGTACTTGCAGGTATATGTACGAAGATTGTTGTGACTCAAAGCCCAGGCGCCCTCGGTGCCTAATGAGATCGTCATCGAAGCTATGATTAAGGGGCTCCGGCCAGGACCGACAGCGCAATATTTTGCAAGGAAGCCACCTCAAACCCTGGAGAGACTTCTCCAGAAGATGGATGAGTATATCTGAGCTGACAATGATTTTCGCTAGAGAAGGGAGGAAGCTTACAGGTATTCTGAGATGACTAGGGGCTTCGGAGGAGGACTCCACCCCAGGATTGTAAAAACAATCCACAATCCCAGCACAAATGATGACAGGGCAAATCACACCCAGAGCAGCAAGCAATGCTCACAATCTTCGGGAATGCAGCAAACTTCTTATAGGCCACCAGCCCCAAGAGGCAGAGAGGGGAGAAGCTTTGGAGGAAGGTTTGGCATTTAGCCCAGAAGATTGTTCTGCTTATTCTGTGGGGAGGATAAGGGACACACAACAAGGACGTGCCAAGTCACGATCCAAAAGCAGAAGGAAATCGCTGAAGCCGAAGCACGACAAAATCAGCCAAAGCAGGTCTTGCATACTGCTTCATGCTATTCGCCATATTTCTCTGAATATGTGGGCAACCAGCAACCCACGACATCAGTTGCTTCGGCAAGCCATTCTCAATCTGCATGGGCTCAGTTACCACCACCACCACCACCACTGGCGCCTACCTTGGTTCATAATCAGCAGCCAGAAGGGCATCGCCAGGCGCAACAATAGCGCGACACTTAGGAGGAGTTTGAAGGTCGCACAGTCAATAGCACTGTGCCCAAATCAAGACACATCTACTGAAAGCAACGCAAGGGGTTTGACTAGATTGTTTGCTAATTCAATGTATTTTTAACTTTTTGCCTTTATATTTCCCTTTCAAAAGACAATATAAAGAGGTTTGACCTTCGCCCTGATGTAATAAATATGTGGTTACACCATCGAGTGTAACAAAAAAGGGTGAAGAAGCTCCAAAGTTGTTCCTAAGAGGATGCAGAGCTGAAATGTCACCTAAGTAAAGGGTGAAGAAGCTCCAAAGTCATTCCTAAGGGAATGCAGAGCTAAGATACCACCTACATAAAAGGTGAAGAAGCTTTAAAGTCGTTCCTAAGGAAATGCAGAGCTAAGATAGCACCTAAATAAAAGGTGAAGAAGCTCCAAAGTCGTTCCTAAGGGGATGCAGAGCTAAAATACCACCTAAGTAAAAGGTGAAGAAGCTCCAAAGTTGTTCCTAAGGGGATGCATAGCTTAGCTCCAAAGTCGTTCCTAAGGGAATGTAGAGCTAAAATACCACCTAAGTAAAATGTGAAGAGACTCCAAAGTCGTTCCTAAGGGGATGCAGAGTCTTATTTTTATGTTTTGTGCATCAACATCATCAGCATCAAGCCATAACATCATATTGCATCATGACATAGCACCATACATCACTTTGCATTGATACATACACTGGAAAAACAAGGAAAATTGCCCCTCGAGCTTCGGAAAAAATTAATGAGAATAGCCTTCGAGAATGGTATTCTTATGCAACGTATTCAGCAAGAACTACACACTCGCTTCGGAAAAGAAGGGGGATTTCTTTCTGAAGTGTGAAAAGAAGGGAAGGTGTTTTTTCGCCTCAGGCTCAAAAACGGTATGTACGAAGGTTCCACGCATCACAAAGAAATATATTACATCAACATACATGCAAATTGTTTATAAGTGTTTCTTACAAAACAAAGAGCTATGTACAAAGACACTAAACTATCAAAGATACACAACCTTAGTCTTCCTTTAGGAATTTGTCGACAACTTCGTTTAGCAGCTTGTCGACAGCTTTGTCAATAACATAATTAGCAATCTTAATTATATCGAGTGCCTCTTTCACAGATGGGTCAGTTTCAGGATCATATGGTTCAGGTGGGGAGAAAGCTCAGCTGCATCAAAACACAAATATCTGTTAGTACTGAAGCTGAAAAACTTACGAAGTTAAGCTATAAAGATATACATATAAGTCTAGCCCGCTCAACAGCTTTTTCGGCTCTTTTAGCCTCTTCTAAGGCGTCATGAGACTCTTTCTCATTTTTTCTAATGGCATCAACAGCCATTTCTTGGCCACCCTTCAGCCATACTTTAGAATAAAACTTCCTACTCAGGTTAGTAGCTTCGGCTGAAGGGTTTCTAACGTCGTCGGCTGAGAAGGTAAAATATGGCTGAGCTACAACCTTGGCATGATCACAACCAGCCTTCTCCAAAATAGGCACGACCCCACGGGCACCGGCAAAGGCACATAAGTCCCCTCTGTCTCTAAGAATTTCCTCGAAAGCTTCGACTTCGCCATTAATCCATGGGATAACTTCATCAGGATTGCCTCGGATGAATTTCTGCTCGGAAGAAAATGCATCAACTTTAGAAAAGCTGTTCTTCAGATTTTTAGCACAACCCATAGTCATATCAAAGCATTTTTCCTTAGCAGCAGAAAGCTCATCAACATTTTTCTGTGCCCTTGATCTTTCGATCTCACATATTTCATGTTTTACTACTTCCTTATTAAAATTCTCAGTTGCTTAGGCAACTTTCTTCTTTAGCTCTTGCGTGTCAGCTTCATGGGCTTCATCTTGAGCAGACATCTTGGCTTCACTGGATTTCAGTTTCTTGACCAATGATAGCAAAATCTTGTCTTTTGCGAGAGCTTCGTTTCTCAGGGTTATAACCTCCGATCGGAGGTTTCCAAGTGCTATTTGACAACTCTCATCCTCTGTATCCTTTTGGGCCTTCAGGGTATTGCTTAGAATTAAGCACCGACAAACAAAGCATGAACAAATAGTAACAACACGAATTACCACAAAAATAGTTTACCGTAACTAAAATTACAAAATTACAGATCAAAGTATACAAACCTTCAAGCTGTTGTAGGCAAGGCTATTGTTGGTCACTTGTTCTCAAAAGCTATGAATCAAGAACAAGGCAACACAAATGTTAATGGTTAAATACCTTCGTCCTTTGTTACTTTATCTCCCTTAGGACATAATGATCTTCGGATGAAGGTCATGAAGGACGTACCTTCATCATTCTAGTATGCAAAGATATAAATAGAGACACATGAAACATAAAAAGAGCCTGGATAATCATTTTAAATCATCAGATTATTCATACCATTATCTTATATCCATGAACAAACATTAATGATACAAAATTACATTTGTACCTTCGGCTTCACAGAAGGTAAAAGTCCGAGAGAAACGTAAAAGCAGTTACTAGTCAGCGTGAACAGTACGGTGTTACTGTTCATCTATTTATAGGCACAGGACGCAGACTGGGCAAAATTACATTCATGTCCCTGACATTTTCCATTAGCTAAAAGGTAAGCTGTCGAGGACTAAACAGTCTTTTCCTTTTAAGTCAGTTTCGTCCTTAATAATCATCCTTGTGCTGAGCCGAAGCTTCTCCAGCCTCAGCTTCGGAGTTAGACTGTTCTTCCCGATCACGCTTTTTCACACCTTACACACCTACGTCTCAAACCCGAAGCTTCCTGTGACAGTATACTATTCTGGAAGCCATGTTAGTCGTGTTTTTGAGGACCTTCGGAAGATGAAGGCCCCCAACAGTAGCCCATCGCAGTATTAATTTGTTGCTTAACGAATTCAGACTCCGACGTGAACGAAGGCCTTTAGCCGAAGGTCCGAAAAAACCTTCCCTTCGCTAGAATAGCGAAAGTCAATGACAAATGGGCCCCGCCAAGTTACAATGCACTAGGAATATAAATAGAAGCCCACAACGGCAACATCTGTTGCGCCATTTCAATTGCTTGTGCTGTTTTCTCAAATTTTAATTTTCTTGCTATCAACTCTCTTTTGATTTTGCGAGCTTCGTGATAAACACAAGTGCTTGTTGAATGTCTGAAGAGAAGATGTCTGAGGAGAAGAAGGTTGTGGACCCTACTCTTGCTGGGTTTTACGAAGCTATGGAAAAAACAAACACAGAGAAGATTACAAACGAAATAATGGCTGATTTGTCTGAAGATTCTGACGATAGTGATGACTATGATGTGGAAAGTGAAGACGGAAAATCGGCCCTGGCGACCGAGTCACACCATCTTTGGAAAATCATCCATTAAGCTGAGTCAAATTGACGCTATATATTTCCGAGATATTTCAATTGTGAGAGCTGGAGGAGATAGTGCTGCACCTGCTCCCGAAGAGAATGAGGTAGTTGTTTACAGGAGTTTTTTGAAGGCTAGGCTTCGGTTCCCATTGAGCAAATTTCTGGTTGAGGTGCTAAAGACCTTCGAGATTTTCCATCATCAAATTACTCCCGAAGCCATTATTAGGATGGGAGTTTTTATTTGGGCCGTGAGAAGCCAAGGGATGGAACCAAACGCAAAATGCTTCTGCAATATGTACGATCTGCTGTACGAGACAAAGGCTACTGGCAAGGAGCAATATCACAACAATTTTGGTTGTTACGGCTTCGTGCCCTGCGCCGATGTAAGTTACCCGGTTCCGACATTCCGAAAAAGGTGGCCCGGGGGCTGGATGGAAGAATGGTTTTATGTTGAGATTAATTTAACTGAGAGGGAAGATATAAGAGGAATTATTCAACGTCCGATCTGGTCTCGCTTCGGCATTAGGAGGCCAACCACCGCCATTGGGAATGATATAGAGGCATGCCAGAGAAGCTTCAACACTGTGTGCACTTTTATTGGCACCAGAGACCTGGTTCAAGAACATATCACCTACAGAGTATGGCCACTCGTGAATGAGTGGGAGATGCCGAAGGAAGATGTTGCCGAGTCTAGTCAAGGTGGCCTGATCTATCTAAAGTATACCTTCAGATATAGAGGCGAGTTTGATGAGCCAAATGATGAATGGTTGAGCAGTATTGAGGCAACTAGCGATGAATTGCTTGGGGCTTACACTAGAGCTGAAGATGATGCTTTGACCTCAGCCTTCGAAGGTCGTGGCAAGAAAAGATTGAATTGTGTTTTCGACGTGATTGGTTTCATATACCCTGTAACACCCCTGGTGTTACTATAACTAAAACTTGAGCATGACATCATAGCATTGGCATTGCATATGTTTGATACACCTAGAGTGCATTCACTAGGCAAAAATTTCAAACAAGTTGTATTGTTTTAATGTTTTGCAAATGAAACCCTGGTTAAGGAACTTAACCCTAAATAGGGATTATAGGGGTAAAACTTTACCCAAGTTGAGAAAACCAAAAGACTTTAGGGTAAAAGTCATAAAATAACCCTAAGAATAAACTTGAATCACTTTTTGTACCCCTGGGATACCAGAAACCCTAATTGGAACCCTGGAAAACCCTAAACCAAACCCTAGGGGCTTCTGTGCAAAATTAGCCCACTTTTGGGCTAAAGTGCAAAAACCAAGCCAAATAGGTTTCTTAAGTCCTTTGGTTCACAAAAATGTGGACTTGAAAGCAAAACCCAAAGTTTTGGACCTAAGTGCAAAATGGACCTCATTTGAGTTCTACACTAAGTCTGAAATTCAGTGTTAAAGGCTCCACTTTAGGGCTTTGTAACTTGCAAAGCATAGGGTTTTTGCCCTAGGTCACCACATCAAAATTGAAGACCCATTATAGGAGAACAACTTTGCTAAAGAGTGTGAGCTTAGTTGTTATGAGAAATTTGGAGAAAAACCCAATCCAAAACTGGCTGTCAGGCTGTTTGATCTGAAATTCAGTATAGCACATGACTGACATCAACTTCTAGCCCAAATCCAAGCATGATCCAGTGCTCAAATGAGTTTGATCTCTATAGTTGGATTGTAGCTGGTTTGTAACTCTACAACTTTGGTACAGAGTATTGACAAAGTTGCAGTGTAAAATTTGGAGAAATACTGCTCTGAACTTGCTCTGTCAGGCTAACTGATGGGGTCTTCCCATGGTACAGTAACCGGTAACTGAAAAAGATCTTCCCCGTGCTCGTCGCCGGTAGCCGTCGCCGTCGATTGTCGTTCGCCGTGATTCGTGCTCGGCGGTCACCGGATAAGGCTGTCGCGGTAAAGGTCCTCGTCACCATTGAGCTGGAAGTCACCCCGCTCGGCCACGGTACATCTCCTCTAGCTCACCGCCCGCGGTAAAGCGCTCGCCGTCGACCGCCGCCTCTCGGCCGGGTGCCGCGTGGCTCAACTCTTCCTCCGTGCCGTCGTGACCCCTCACGGCTGTCTCATCAAGGCCGGTGAGCCCGCCACGGCGGTAGACACGTAGTCGCGAAGCCGATAACCTTCGTCACCTCCGACCGCCGCGCATCTCCTTGAAATTCACCGGCCGCCGTCCTTGGAGCCTATAAATTGAGGGCAGGGCTAGTTACGCCATGAAATTGTGAAGCTCTAGCACCCGTCCCCATACTCGATCGCCCACCAGCTCGCCTGAATTTCGCGTTGCCCCCAAATCGGTTTTCCGCCGCCGTGAATCGAGCCCACCGTGGGCAGCCCTCTACAGGTCAGCCCCGGTCCTCTGCTATTTCGTTTGAGCACCCTTCCATCTCCGTGATGCTTACCGAACCATTGAATCGAGCTAGACCGCCATGAGTCGTCGGGAACACGACCTTATTGCCGCTTTGCTTACGGCCACCGTGGCCGGAGCTCCCTAGTCCACCAATAGTGCAATTAAGTTGGGGAAAACGTTCATGGGGACTCGGATTTGGTCTCAGCCGAAGATTAGCACCAGTCTTAGCCTCAATCGGCCGGCGTAGTTGCTCGCCGGAGCGCGGCCGTGCTTGAACGCCGTCGGGGACTGCGAGTTGTGAATTGACAAGAACCCGGGGACCTTTTCGTGAACTGTCAGTGACTTAAAACAATAGTAAACGGACCTATTTCTGTTTAGCCGTTAAGCCGAGGGCCTCTGCGCAAAGTCGCCTCGCGGGCGCGGGCGCGCGCGCGAATCCGCTTGGGCTTGGGCCGGCTGGACCTGAATCGGCCCAGTACTGCTCCTCTTTTTCCTTTTTCTTTTTCAGCAGAACTTTGAAAAACGGTAGAAAATGGTAGAAAAATCCTAAAATTATGAGACCAATTTTCCTAGGCTTGTTATTTTCCATAGTATTTAATAAAAATAGTTCTATGATTTTTAGTTTGAAAAAGGAATTTTAGGATATTTAAAATAGCCTAAACCATTGATTCTGGATTTTTAGAGAATAAATAATAAGCCCAAAATTTCCCAAACTTTTTATGTGAACTTATCACATTATTTAGAAGCTATGGGTAGAGTTTGGTTTGATTTGGACCTTGTTTGATCACTAAACCCAAAACACCCCCCCTGCCCTATGAACTCCTTTACCGACTCCGGAAACCCTAAGTTCCCGGAACTCCGTGAAGGCAAGTTGTATTCAAGACATAACTAATAAGTTTATGTTATCTTTGCATCCTCATGAGCATCCCATGGCATCCATTCTTATACTTATGTATGGTTATGAGTAGAACGTGAAGAAGAGGTAGAAGTCCCCGAAGAGCAAGTACAACCACCTTTGGACACTCAGGCCGGGAATAGTTTCTACTTCGACATTTGTGGATTCGAGCCTGAATCACCTGTTAACGAAGGCAAGCCCCGGTGCATTTGCCACCTCCCTTGATGTTTTTTAAAATCTTTCTCACTTGCTTGCTGCATTAAGTTATAGGAGTTGATTGTTAAACAATTCCTGCATTACCTTCCTTGATCTTGATTACCCCCCCCCCTTGAAATCCTGTTTTTACAAAAGGTTTTACTATGCTTAGCTTTGCTTTAGAAAAACAAAAGGTTTTGTTTTTACCAAATATGATGTGGCAAAAGTGGGTGGGATGTTTTCAAAAATAAAACTTGATGGTGGATTCATCATGGCCATGATGGATTCAACATCGGAAAAGATGTACCTCTGCCAGGTACCAAGCTTTGGGTTAAATGATTAAGCTGAGACCGGGCGGGTGACTTGCACGAGAAGAGAGTCTCGGTGTAGTGTCTCCGTCTGAGTCGATTAAGGACCGTCTCGATGTAGGCTTGATGATCGAGGACCCTTTAACTGGTCACATGCCTCGTCATGGGTAAGCCTTGCCTCGGGCAGACTAAGGCCGGAATAAGACAACACGAGATGGGCGTGGAGCGGTGGCGAGAGTAGCGTGTACCCTCTGTGGCAAGAGGCTGGACGGTGGTGTATCTGTGCTCTCGGTCTGCGTGAACCTGATCCGGTCTTAAGAACCCCGGTGGCGGGTTGACATATGCAAGGGTTAAGTGCTACATATGTCGTGTGATTGGAGATCCTCAGCTGAGTATAATCGATTCGGATCGCCGTACCTTCGCGGTTATGAAGACTTGGTCACTGCCCTACACGTAGCATTCCACTAAAGACGATGGGCTCTTGTTAAGAAATTGGCTAGTGCAGGACCAGTGATTGAACTAGGGTAGAAAGAACTCTAGTACAGGTAATTTTACTTAACTTGACAAATTAAAACTGGATTTTTAAGGATCCACTTTAGTAAGCATTTCTGCAAAACAGAGTCTTTGATTATTGAAAAGCCTTACCTTGACTCCCATATAACCAGCATACCCTTGAGAGTCTTTTCTTTAGTCGGGTAAGACTTGCTGAGTATTCCATACTCAGGGTTTATCCCTTCGTTGTTTTTAGGTGAGGAAGTAGCAGACTTTTGCTGCTTCTGTGCCAAGGTGGTTCCAAAAGAAGAAAATCAAGACTGAAGTGCGGTAGGACTCGGTCCTCCACTTAAGAATCTTTTGCTTTTAGCTTCTCGGGAGGAGTTTGTGCCTCCCTGGTTTGTATAATATTACTTCTATGCACTCACTTTTAGACTGGTCTGTAATAACCTAACTCAAGCTTGCTTTTGAAATAAATATAAGATTATGTAATTCGCTTCCGCATTTCTTTATCTCCGATGTTCTGTAATGTCTACAAGATGGGTGAGACGTTCCTGGTGAGGTAAGGAAGGATACCGAACTTGTCAAGTAGTTCAGGGGCACCTACAGGGTTGTCTGATGTCCGTTGGACAAGGACAACTGTAGGTGGGCCTAATTACTTGGGAGGTTCCGTCACAGCTGGTATCGGAGCGTAGCCCTTCTTGGCAGATATTATGAAGCATCTTCAAAAGGATTTTTAAGAGTCTTACCTAAAAATTCTTTTCTCCTCTTACCTAAGTATTCTGAAGAAGTCTATCTTAAAGACCAGATAGGAAGAGTGCAACATATAGAAGGTTGAATCAACTAAGGTTGATTCTGTAATTATACATGCATCATGCTAAGAATCATACTAATAACATTTTCCCCCTTAGAAAAGTTGCCGCCTCGTACCAGGCTAACGGCACGCAAGTCCACGGGACCAATTGGGGTGCCTCGGCATCAATTGGCTCCCCGACATGAAAGTAGCAGCAGTGGAAGCAACGACCCTATCGGAGACCTTGAAGCTCGTGTGAGTCGACTTCAAGCAGCGCTTCAACATAGGACTGATGCTTGGGTCGCTGACGGTGATAGAATCAACGAACTACGAAGGGACATCCGACATCTGCAGGATCAACTCGCTGATCGAGACTTAGCTCTTGACTGGGCCGTCCAGTCTCGTTTGCTAATGTGTGCTAAGGAGGCAAGGGCTCAGGCCCGAGTTAAAGAACTTAGCTCGACTGTTGATAACCTGCAGGTTTACTGCAATACCTTGCACGAGGAAGTCCATATATTATACTCACAACTACACCCAAGTGAGCCTGCACCACCTGCTGAGGCCGAAGCTGGACCGTCTCACGTTGCGGGACGTGCGCTGGGTGGGGAGTTAGACCTTTTTGAGCCTCCTCCTTCCTTGAGGTTGGTTGATGTCTGGACTCCCACACCTGAAGATGAAGCCGCCAAGACTGATGGCAAGCAGGAATAAGGGTGTAATAGAAGTAGAGTAGTGTATTGTAGGGTATTGTAGGGTGTATTGTTATATAATGGGTATTGTATCCTGTTAATAGGTTGAACTTTTGTATAATGGGTATTGTATCCTGTTATGTAATATTGAGTCTGTATCATTACTCTTCATAGTAATGTAAAACGGAAGGTTTCCTTGGGCATATTATGTTTATTCAAATGTTTTTGCCTCAGATGCCGACCAGGACTCGTGCACAGGATGCAGCCGGAACATCCGGGGGTCGGGACGTTACCCCGAATCCGCCTCCCGTTCCACCCACGCTTGCCGAGGCAATTGCTGCCTTGGTGAACGCCACAGCCGACAACACCCGCTTCCTGAGGGAGATGGCGGGTCAGCAACAGCTTCAACAACAAGCAGGAAGAGGATTCCAACAAGGTCCCCGTGAGACCACTTATCTGGATTTCTCGGAGACTCGTCCGCCTCTCTTCATCAAAGCAGAAGACCCGCTCGAGGCCGACGAATGGATACGGGTCATAGAGCAGAAGTTTGGCCTTCTACGCTGTTCGGAAGTACAGAAGCCACTGTTTGCAGCACAGCAACTCCGAGGACCTGCCAGTACTTGGTGGGGGAACTTTGTGGCCATCCAGCCGGACAACCATCAAATTACATGGAACGAGTTCAAAGCAGCATTCCGCGAGCATTACATTCCTGAGGGAGTGCTGCACATGAAACAAGAAGAGTTCATGAAACTGAAGCAAGGAAGAGATACTGTTAATCAGTATCTCAACAAGTTCAATCACCTGTCACAGTACGCAATTGATCAGGTGAATACGGATTTGAAAAAGAAGAATTGTTTTATGAGAGGACTGAACGACCGGATGCAGCGAAAAATGGCTGCATGTATTGATCTTACTTATGGAAAGGCTGTCAGCACAGCCTTATCTGTGGAGGCCAAATATGCAAATTCTGGGAAAAGTAAGGGATTCAGTGGTGATCGGCCTAATCAGGGCCCGGTAAAGAGGCAACGGTTTATTCTCCGGCCCTCTAACCAGAACCGTGCAAGTGCACCATCTTTCCCTTTCAAGCAGCCTATAATTATTCGTTCCAACAAAGCCCCTACTGCCTCAAGTCAGTCGGGTGCCCCAGGCACTCGATTCCCTACGCTGCCAAGTTCTTCAACTGGATGTTTTAACTGTGGCAAATCTGGGCATTTTATTAAAGATTGTCCCTATCCAAGGCAAAATCAGGCTAATAATCAGCAAGGATCTGGGAAATCAGTTCAGCCAAAAGGAAATGCTATGGGGAAGAATATGAAGAAAACGGGGCGTGTGTATTATACTCAAGTGGCTACTACACCGGAAGGAGAGCCGGTGATGATGGGTACGTTTCCCGTGGCCAGTCACCCAGCAATTATTCTTTTTGATTCTGGTGCTTCACATACATTTATTAGCAAGACATTTGTGGAACAACATCATATTGCATACCATGAATCAAAGGAGGGATTTAAAATACATTCACCTGGGGGACACATTTATACTAAAGAAGTGGCCTATGGAGTGCCAGTAACAATGGCCGGACGGAACTTTCCTGCTAATATGATCGTTCTGAAAGGCCAGGATATAGATGTAATCTTGGGTATGAATTGGTTAACTCAACACAAGGCAATTCTCAACACTGAACTCAGAACCGTCAGGTTGAGCTATAACCAAGAAGAGATTCTTTTGACTCTCCCCAAAACCAATCCAGCCAAAGCTTCTGGTAGAATCTATGAAGCCATTGTACCGGAGATCAAGAACATTCTGGTAGTATGTGAGTTTCCATATGTATTTCCGGAAGATTTGCCTGGACTACCCCCTGAAAGAGATGTAGAATTCGTAATTGAGCTAAAGCCCGGTACGGCTCCTATCTCCCGAAGGTCGTACCGTATGCCCCCTAATGAATTGGCGGAACTGAAGATTCAATTGCAAGATCTATTGAATAAGGGATTCATCCGGCCAAGCTCGTCCCCGTGGGGTTGTCCCGCCATTTTTGTTAAGAAGAAAGATCAAACCTTGAGAATGTGCGTGGATTATCGACCCCTAAATGAGGTCACCATCAAGAATAAGTACCCCCTTCCCAGGATCGACATCTTATTTGACCAACTGACTGGGGCGAGGGTATTTTCCAAAATTGATCTCAGGTCGGGCTATCATCAAATCTGTATTCGGCCCGAGGATATACCGAAGACCGCGTTTACTACGCGGTATGGATTATTTGAATACTTGGTAATGTCTTTTGGGCTCACAAATGCTCCTGCCCATTTCACTTATCTAATGAACTCGGTGTTCATGCCCGAGCTGGACAAATTCGTGGTAGTCTTCATCGATGATATCTTGATATATTCTAAGAATGAAGAGGACCATGCTCAGCATTTACGGATTGTATTGACGCACCTCAGGGAACATCAGCTTTATGCCAAGTTCAGTAAGTGCGCATTCTGGCTGGAAGAAATTCAATTTTTGGGGCACGTGTTATCAGCTAAAGGAATTGCGGTAGATCCTAGCAAGTTCAAAGATATTCTGGAGTGGAAACCTCCAACGACTGTTCACCAAGTCCGGAGTTTTCTTGGACTAGCTGGGTATTATCGCAGATTCATACCAGATTTTTCTAAGCTTGTGAAGCCAATCACAAGTTTGTTGAAGAATGACACTAAGTTCAATTGGTCTTCTAAGTGCAATGAAGCCTTTGAGCAATTGAAGACACTATTGACCACTGCTCCGGTATTAGCTCAACCGGACATCACTAAGCCTTTCGATGTGTATTGTGATGCATCTGGCAGTGGGCTCGGCTGTGTACTGATGCAAGAGGGCCGAGTGATTGCGTATGCTTCAAGGCAGTTGCGCCGGCATGAGGAGCACTATCCAACTCATGATCTGGAGTTAGCTGTTGTGGTTCATGCCCTAAAGATTTGGCGTCACTATCTGCTGGGTAATATCTGTCACATATATACAGATCATAAAAGTTTGAAGTACATCTTCACCCAGTCAGAGTTAAATATGAGGCAAAGACGATGGCTTGAGCTCATTAAAGACTATGAGCTAGAGATCCATTATCACCCAGGCAAGGCCAATGTGGTGGCAGATGCATTGAGTCGTAAGACTTCCTGCCACTGTCTTATGGCGAAGATCTTCGAGAACACATTGTGTCAAGAAATGGAAAAGCTAAACCTGGGGATCATTCAACAAGGAACTCTAAATCAGTTAAGGCTTGAGTCAATCATTTTGCAAAGAATAATTGATGCTCAAAAGGATAATCTGGGTATGAAGCACATACGGGAAAAGATAAGGGCTGGAACAGCCAAGTGTTTCAAAGAAGACGATCAAGGTGTGGTATGGTTTAAAAACCGCATAGTTGTACCAAAGAACGAAGAGCTCCGCCAGCAAATTCTGGATGAAGCACATCTTAGTCGTTATTCTATTCATCCCGGAAGCACTAAGATGTATCAAGACTTAAAGCAACATTACTGGTGGACAAAGATGAAGATTGAAATTGCACGCTATGTGGCTAAGTGTGACACCTGCAGACGTGTCAAGGCCATACACATGAAAACTGCTGGTCCATTGCAATCTTTGCCAATCCCAACATGGAAATGGGAAGACATCAGCATGGACTTCATTGTGGGATTGCCCAGAACCGCAAAAGGCTTTGACTCTATCTGGGTTATTATTGATCGACTCACAAAGATTGCCCATTTCCTCCCTGTCAAAGTTAAATATCCCGTCATTACCTATGCGGAGTTATACATTGCCCGTATTCTCAGTTTGCATGGTGTTCCAAAGACTATAATGTCGGATCGTGGACCTCAATTCGTATCTAAATTCTGGGAAGAACTTCATAAATTCCTGGGTACTAAGTTACTCCACAGTTCGGCCTATCATCCTCAAACCAGTGGACAAACTGAGAGAGTGAACCAAATACTTGAAGATATGCTACGGGCATGTGTCCTGGATTTCTCACTAAAATGGGATGAATGTCTACCTTTAGTGGAGTTTTCATATAATAACAGTTATCAAGAAAGTATCAAGATGGCACCCTTTGAAGCTTTATATGGACGACGGTGTCGGACTCCACTAAATTGGTCTGAATCTGGAGAAAGATACTTCTTTAGACCTGATATGGTGAAAGAGGTTGAAGAAAAGGTTCAGAGAATTATCCATAATATGAAGAAAGCTCAAGCACGACAAAAGAGTTATGCAGACAAACGGCGAATGCCCTTATATTTCCTGGAAGGAGACTATGTCTACTTGAAGGTCTCACCAATGAAGGGTGTATCGCGTTTCGGAGTTAAAGGAAAACTTGCACCACGATATATTGGTCCTTTTCTTATTCTGGAAAGATATGGGCCAGTGGCGTATCGACTTCAGCTCCCCGAAACATTGTCTGCTGTGCACAATGTGTTCCACGTGTCACAACTAAAGAAGTGTCTTCGGGTTCCTGATCGAACCGTTGAAGTGACTGATGTTGTCCTGGAACCAGATTTAACATACTCGGAACATCCTATTCGAGTTCTGGATCAAAAGGACAGGGTCACCCGAAGAAAGACTCTCAAGTTCTACAAGATACAGTGGAACCAGCATTCGGAAGCTGAGGCTACATGGGAAACCCAAGACTTCTTGAATAAGAATTTCCCAGGCTTTCTAGCCTCATGTAAATTGTAAAGCCTGTATAGCTGTTGTAATAAAGAAGTAACCCCCACATCACCCCTGTCTTGTACCAAAAATAAGGAAATAAAAATGTGATGCGTTTCCTTTACCATTACTTACCCTAGGATTTTTAATCTCGGGACGAGATTCTTTTATGGGGGGAAGGATGTAACACCCCTGGTGTTACTATAACTAAAACTTGAGCATGACATCATAGCATTGGCATTGCATATGTTTGATACACCTAGAGTGCATTCACTAGGCAAAAATTTCAAACAAGTTGTATTGTTTTAATGTTTTGCAAATGAAACCCTGGTTAAGGAACTTAACCCTAAATAGGGATTATAGGGGTAAAACTTTACCCAAGTTGAGAAAACCAAAAGACTTTAGGGTAAAAGTCATAAAATAACCCTAAGAATAAACTTGAATCACTTTTTGTACCCCTAGGATACCAGAAACCCTAATTGGAACCCTGGAAAACCCTAAACCAAACCCTAGGGGCTTCTGTGCAAAATTAGCCCACTTTTGGGCTAAAGTGCAAAAACCAAGCCAAATAGGTTTCTTAAGTCCTTTGGTTCACAAAAATGTGGACTTGAAAGCAAAACCCAAAGTTTTGGACCTAAGTGCAAAATGGACCTCATTTGAGTTCTACACTAAGTCTGAAATTCAGTGTTAAAGGCTCCACTTTAGGGCTTTGTAACTTGCAAAGCATAGGGTTTTTGCCCTAGGTCACCACATCAAAATTGAAGACCCATTATAGGAGAACAACTTTGCTAAAGTGTGTGAGCTTAGTTGTTATGAGAAATTTGGAGAAAAACCCAATCCAAAACTGGCTGTCAGGCTGTTTGATCTGAAATTCAGTATAGCACATGACTGACATCAACTTCTAGCCCAAATCCAAGCATGATCCAGTGCTCAAATGAGTTTGATCTCTATAGTTGGATTGTAGCTGGTTTGTAACTCTACAACTTTGGTACAGAGTATTGACAAAGTTGCAGTGTAAAATTTGGAGAAATACTGCTCTGAACTTGCTCTGTCAGGCTAACTGATGGGGTCTTCCCATGGTACAGTAACCGGTAACTGAAAAAGATCTTCCCCGTGCTCGTCGCCGGTAGTCGTCGCCGTCGATCGTCGTTCGCCGTGATTCGTGCTCGGCGGTCACCGGATAAGGCTGTCGCGGTAAAGGTCCTCGTCACCAGTGAGCTGGAAGTCACCCCGCTCGGCCACGGTACATCTCCTCTAGCTCACCGCCCGCGGTAAAGCGCTCGCCGTCGACCGCCGCCTCTCGGCCGGGTGCCGCGTGGCTCAACTCTTCCTCCGTGCCGTCGTGACCCCTCACGGCTGTCTCATCAAGGCCGGTGAGCCCGCCACGGCGGTAGACACGTAGTCGCGAAGCCGATAACCTTCGTCACCTCCGACCGCCGCGCATCTCCTTGAAATTCACCGGCCGCCGTCCTTGGAGCCTATAAATTGAGGGCAGGGCTAGTTACGCCATGAAATTGTGAAGCTCTAGCACCCGTCCCCATACTCGATCGCCCACCAGCTCGCCTGAATTTCGCGTTGCCCCCAAATCGGTTTTCCGCCGCCGTGAATCGAGCCCACCGTGGGCAGCCCTCTACAGGTCAGCCCCGGTCCTCTGCTATTTCGTTTGAGCACCCTTCCATCTCCGTGATGCTTACCGAACCATTGAATCGAGCTAGACCGCCATGAGTCGTCGGGAACACGACCTTATTGCCGCTTTTCTTACGGCCACCGTGGCCGGAGCTCCCTAGTCCACCAATAGTGCAATTAAGTTGGGGAAAACGTTCATGGGGACTCGGATTTGGTCTCAGCCGAAGATTAGCACCAGTCTTAGCCTCAATCGGCCGACGTAGTTGCTCGCCGGAGCGCGGCCGTGCTTGAACGCCGTCGGGGACTGCAAGTTGTGAATTGACAAGAACCCGGGGACCTTTTCGTGAACTGTCAGTGACTTAAAACAATAGTAAACGGACCTATTTCTGTTTAGCCGTTAAGCCGAGGGCCTCTGCGCAAAGTCGCCTCGCGGGCGCGGGCGCGCGCGCGAATCCGCTTGGGCTTGGGCCGGCTGGACCTGAATCGGCCCAGTACTGCTCCTCTTTTTCCTTTTTCTTTTTCAGCAGAACTTTGAAAAACGGTAGAAAATGGTAGAAAAATCCTAAAATTATGAGACCAATTTTCCTAGGCTTGTTATTTTCCATAGTATTTAATAAAAATAGTTCTATGATTTTTAGTTTGAAAAAGGAATTTTAGGATATTTAAAATAGCCTAAACCATTGATTCTGGATTTTTAGAGAATAAATAATAAGCCCAAAATTTCCCAAACTTTTTATGTGAACTTATCACATTATTTAGAAGCTATGGGTAGAGTTTGGTTTGATTTGGACCTTGTTTGATCACTAAACCCAAAACACCCCCCCTGCCCTATGAACTCCTTTACCGACTCCGGAAACCCTAAGTTCCCGGAACTCCGTGAAGGCAAGTTGTATTCAAGACATAACTAATAAGTTTATGTTATCTTTGCATCCTCATGAGCATCCCATGGCAT